>NW_025319041.1:1200000-2400000 GCF_017639315.1 Drosophila ananassae | reverse complement strand
GGGCACCGGTGGGCGCAACCTTTAATGATGGTTCATCCGGTAATTCACGGGGCTTTAATAGATTCCAGAGACCACGACCAGCCATTAAGATGGAATCAAATCGGTCTGGTCAGTCGTATCAGTCCGGCTTTGGCATACGCCGTGGAAACGACTCCGTGTATGGGTCCCAAAATACTTCATCCGGCCCGAATCCCTTCAAGAAGGCACAAAGATTGTACCACATGACGGCGGTTCCGTCTAGCGTGGTGACAATGCCCGAGGACGACACGCAAAATTCCGCTTGTCAAACTACTTACGTAGACGAAGCGGTGAGCGCCAACGACACGAGCCTCGAGTACGATGTCCCATACCATAAGGCTGACGACGAGAACGTTAGCGATGAGGTAAATTTTATGACGGACGCCTATCCAGCGTGCCATACATAGAATACGTCGCGAAGAATGGCAACAAGTTAAAGTTACTTATCGATACCGGCTCCACCCCATTACCCACTCCCTTTTACGTCGAATCTGCTGCTGACAATGTTAGAATTACGCATTGTTTAGTAGGTCGGAATACGTACTAGTACTCAAGACCCCATTCTTCCAATCCATGCTTTCAGAATTTTAAGTTGTATAAAATTCGAATAACGCAGAGATTGGTAAAAAATCAATTCACCTCCGCGAAGCACTGCTATAGGCCCTACGTTACCTAGAATGATAGTGTCGGACAACGAAAGGGGTCTCCTTTGCCCAACGGTACTAAACTACCTCCGAACATTGGAGATAGAACTATAACATACCCCTACTTAAAAGAGCGAAACCAGACTATGGTCAACATAAGGCATAATAACAATAGGACTGAACCTAGACAATATGAGTCGGGGGATAAGGTTTTCGTCGCTAATAAGCAAATTAAAACTAAAGAAAAACAACGTTTCAGACCGGAGGAGGTACAAGAGAATCGCGGAGTCACAATTAAAACTAGATCAGGAAAAATTTTGCTTAAATCAGACTTGAGGAATTGAAGAGCGCTTTATGAACCTATCTATTTTTTAATATGCACATAGAATATTTTTCTATTTTTAACACAAAACATTTTAACACACACACAAAACATTTCTCTATTTTAACATACACACAAAAAACATTAAATGTAGTACATAACTAATTTAAGCATGAATACACAAATATTATACACACAAATACACAAATAATTTTAGCATGAATACACAAATATTATATACACAAATACACAAATAATTTTAGCATGAATACACAAATATTATAAGCGCGGATAGTACATACACAAGCTTTCCTTTCCTTCTCGATCAATGCCCTACAAGCCTCACAATCGTCGGTCTCACATCAGCCGCGCGCATATACTAATACGACGCACCCGTCGTACCCCTGCAACAAGGAGGAGTATGGCGCATCAACGGAATGCTCAAACTGGTTCACGTCATCGACATATCGAGGATGATGCAGCTAGTGGACGAAACTAGCCGGGATGCGGCAACCCTGCCGGATCAACGTATCAACACTATAACGAGGCATTACCTGGAGTAGGCAGCGGAAGGGATGAACAGAGTGATGAGGCCATCATCACGCAGAGCTCGAGCGGTAAACTGGCTGGGTTCAGCCTGGAAATGGATAGCAGGATCACTGGATGCAGAGGACTGGAATGCGGTACTCAACTCGGAGAAGATGATCACCGAAAGCGTTGAGCAGCAAAAATTTGGATCAACGCTCGACTATTCGACAACAGCCCACCATTCTGTTAATTGATCTGCGGGACGCAGACTTTTAGAGGGGGAGGAGTTATCACCCGGCACATTCGAGCCCCTCCCTTTGCTCAGCTTTATTCGCCCCTACCACTACGCCCTGAACTCGACCCAGACTCTTAAACCCGAATCCACAACATAAGCACAATTCCCAATATTCAAGTGCTGTGGGTTCAAGTACATCCGGCTATGTCGCAAGAGTGCAACTAAGTCACAAGTGTGCAACTATGTACGCTGACTAAAATGTTGCGGGAGAGCTGACACAAAACTATAAGTGTTACGCTGACTCTGGACACCGGATAGCTGACTCCACATCCGCCGACCCCACACACGCCGACACCACACACGCTGACACCGCGTATAGAATTGGAGTGCAGTTAGGGCTAGTGATACTCTAATTATACAAAAAGATATCTCGCTAGCTATGGCTGAGGAAATCTATTAAAGACTAACTTAAAATTCTACCCAGATTGTACCGCGAGGCCTTCGTTGCGGTCCGCGCACTTTCCTTTAAATACGTAGTAATTTTTGCTATTTCGCAAATTTCACATAATATATTTTCACATAAATATTTTCAGGTAGAGACACATAGATATTCATGCCAAAAGATAAACAAACATCCTCTCTATTCGCGTAAAATAGAGCACTAGCGATCGGCCTGGCAGTGAACGCCTTTTCAAACAAAGATTAGAAGATGACCAGAGAGGCATTATCAACATCTCGATTTCGATGATGTAAACATTTAATAGGGTTCGTTGACGTTTCAGGTTGTGATAGAGGAAGACTTGATGGGAACAAGGGGACAAAATGGCTGAATTTGACCGACTTTGCCCAAAAGTCATCCCTAAAGACTGTGGGTAAGTTTTGATCAGGAATTCCCAAATTAAAATTAATAAATTTGAGGGCATTAATGTCAGCATCTTTTTTTACCCAGCCTAGCACAGACAAATTACCGCACTCCAGGTTCAGCTTAACAGGTAGTCGACGCAAATTTACCAATGTCCGCTGTTTGGTCATTGAGATTTTTCAATGACGTTTCACCCAAATAATAACACGATATCATTTTTAGAACATTATACTATTGTTTATTTATGGGCGTTATAATATGGGCGTTATATTATGGGCATAAAATATGGAGTGAAATGAAAGCTCCAATTTATGATACGTTATTCATCTTTTCCTTTTACCGCTCCATCCAGAGAGCTTAGAGCCCATATTTCCCGATTTGGTTCAAGTAGTATCCAAGAAAGCGAGTAAAGCCCGAAGTGGAGGAGAGCATATCATATCAACATCTTTAATGGAAACCTAACCTTATCAATGTGCAATTGCTCTCCTCCTAACCTCTTCCATTCTCCTCGACAAAGAGGAAGGGAAAAGAACGGGATCAAACTTCGCGTCGCACTTGTTGCACAAACCGCTAGGCCAGTGTCGCTCTATCCTTCTGGAAGACAATACAAAAGTGTGAGTGCATAAAGCAAAATGAGCAAGCCCAAGGCAGCGGGCACTTCCAATGCAGAGTCAGAAATAACAGCAAAGGGTGGCCGCTTATTTGCGCTCCAGAAAGATCTTCATAATTAACACGACCAACTCCAAATAAACTTTAAACAGGACAGCACGTCTCAGAAAACTAAACACTATTTCCAGCTGCTTATTTCGAAGCTCAGCTTGCTAAGACAGCATGTCAACAAAAATCATCAAGAGTTCGTAAGCATTTCCCCACACACCCATACTTCGTCGATGGATCGTCGATGGCAAAGTATCTTTGCCTTAGTACATACGAAAGGTGGCATAGGGAATTATGACCGAACGCAAGGAAAGATTAATGCAGACCAATAATCCCCGCCTTTAATTGGTAGAGTCAGAGAGATTCTGTCTGGGTAAGGTAATTTGAAGGGTTTGGAACGGTTGATCGTCCAATTCAAATTTGTTTTACTTGGAAGGTATTTTAGGTATCGTTCTCTTAGCGAAATTAAAGACTTTGTCTATAACAGTGCCACCCTCAGAGACCACCATGCTGGTTGTCCGGCCACCGTTTTTTACCAGTGTTTCCCCCATAGCCCATTCTTAGTGTTAACGTTTCGTATAGAAGGTTCTATTTCGTATTTTATTGTAGAGCTCCCTGTTGACCTTGTTACCTTGGTTCCTGGATGGTTTCAGGATGACGGCTACATCAGCTTCACTTTCCACGAGGTGAAAGTGACAGTGATGGAGGTTTATCTGCTCGAATATCAGAGATATCCTTAAGATTCTGCATCACTGTAACCTCTATCCTCTTATCAGATCTCAGGAGCGAGTCTTCCCTTCCTCGCACTTTGTGCGGTCTTTGTTACTGAACAAAATTGGTAGCAACTGATCAGACACTATAATGAGTATGTGGATTGTCCCAGATATAAGCGATATTTCAAAAGTTGGAAAGTTGGCTATTGAGATCGCCGAAAATAAAATTATTAGCATCACTGCAGAATCTTTTAATTTTTTTTATATTCTTCCATACTTTTTTTTGTGCTTTATATTACTATTTTTTCATTCTATCCGTTTTTTTCTTATCTATTGTATATATAAGTTATTACCCGGCACATTCGAGCCCCTCCCTTTGCTCAGCATTATTCGCCCCTACCACTACGCCCTGAACTCGACCCAGACTCTTAAACCCGAATCCACAACATAAGCACAATTCCCAATATTCAAGTGCTGTGGGTTCAAGTACATCCGGCTATGTCGCAAGAGTGCAACTAAGTCACAAGTGTGCAACTATGTACGCTGACTAAAATGTTGCGGGAGAGCTGACACAAAACTATAAGTGTTACGCTGACTCTGGACACCGGATAGCTGACTCCACATCCGCCGACCCCACACACGCCGACACCACACACGCTGACACCGCGTATAGAATTGGAGTGGGAGATCAGCCAATTCCGAACCGACGACCGGAGGGCCTCAACTCTGCGTAGTCAGTCTTCTCCCGACCTCTGAGCATCGAAGCTGAACCTGAACATCCCGAAACTAATCTACAAATTGTACCCTTAACATCCTACTCTCGATCTACTATCAACCAAATTGTTAAACTAAGAAGCGAATAATAAATTGTAACTACACATCGAACCATGAACGGAGTACTCATTATCAGGTGACCAACCATTGGACACCTTAACTGGCGCCCGAGCGGGTAAGTAGAGTGAGTGTATTGCGAGTGCTGAAAAGGGGTTTTCCAAGAAAAAATCAATCGAAATGTACAAACATAGAAATCCTTCTCGAAAAAAAAAAAAGAAAAAAAGGAAAATATTCGTTTTGTCCCCAAACAAAATTCTTTCCCAAAATGAAAAAAAAAAGAGGAAAAAAGTTTCCCAAAATGAAATAAAAAAAAAAGGAAAAATGAATAGTGAAAAATTTAAAAGTGTAGAAATTTTTCCCAAAATAAAATAAAAAAAAAAGGGGAAAATGAATAGTGAAAAGTTTAAAAGTGTAGAATTTTTTCCCAAAATAAAATAAAAAAGAAAGGGAAAGTGAATAGGAAAAAGTTTTAAAGTGTAGAAATCTTTCCGAAAATTAAAGGAAAAAAAGAAGGAAAAGTATAGAAGTGAAGTAACGAGGGGTTTTTTGTTTTTTCTTTCAAAAAAATAAAAGAATAAAATCAAGAATAAAAAATAACGTAAAGTTTTTCAGAGTAGAACAAAAGTGAGGAAAATGGTTGGGAAAAGTGTAAAAACAAGCGTTGGGAAAAACGTAGTTTTTTTAAAAAAAAAAAAGAGGGAAAAAAATAGTAAAGGAAAAATGAAAATTTGGATAGGGGAAGACGAGAATAAAAAGCATTTCCTCTAAATAAAAAAAATATAAAAGAGTAAAATTTTTTTTTTAGATAGGGGAATTTTTAGAGAGGTAGAGGATTTTTCCCTAAGGTATAAAGAACTAAGAGAAAGTAAAAGTAAAACAATAAGGTATGGGAAAAGAGCGGGTAATTTAAGAACGAAAATAAGAATGAAATTTAAAAATGAAAATGAAATCAAAGAATTACGAAATATGAAACAAAATTAAAAAGAAAAAGAAGAAAAATATGTGTTGTAATAAAATAATGAAGTAATTACCCACCGCGGCGGTTTGCTACCATAGCATATTCGCGGGTGCTAAAATATTGCTTCATATAAAGAAATAAGAGAACCACCGCGAAGACATTCGCGAGTGGCAAGAATTATAATAAAAAAAAAATATAAAAAAAGGGTTGTGTTGTGTTACAAGATAAAAGAAACGGAATTACCCACTGCGGCGGTTTGCCACTGGCATATCCGCGAGTGTTAAAATATTCCCGTGTATAAAAAAATAAGAGAACCACCGTGAGCACATTCGCGTGTGGCAAGAAAAATAAACTAACAAATAAAGATAAAAATGGTGTGTGGCAACTTGCTGGAAACGCTAAGAGGTGTGGAATGCACCCAAAAAAAGCTGCCCAGTGGGTTGTGTGAGCAACCGTACCTGAGTAGGCCTGCGGGCTAAAACGGAACAATACGGACCACCGCGCCCAGTGCCAAAAAAATACAAAACACAAGACAGACCCGAAACCAGAATTTACAACACACAAAACAAAAGAAAACCTAAAAGCACGAAACAAAAAGAAAAACTAAAACGAAACAAAAAAGAAAAACTAAAACGAAACAAAAAGAAAAAACTGAAAGTATGCAACAAAAAATAAAATTAAAGTATGCAACAAAAAAGGAAAACTAAAAGTATGCAATATACGCAACAAAACAGCACCCGTAATACACACTCACTCTACACCCTATTACAATTAGATAATATTATATTCTGATATTCCTCATATTTAAAAAAATTTCCTTTTCTAATTATCAGAAGAATTTGAAGACGAACACGAGCACTCCAATATCAACACACAAACACTTGTAAAGGGTGAGTAAAGCGCTTCCTCCCTTCCTCCTCAAAAGATAAAAAATTCAAACACCATTTACGAATACCAAAAATTATATTCCAAATAAAAAACAAATATTACAAATTATATTGTAAGAAGAAAAACAAAAAATTCAAACACCATTTACGGATACCAAAAATTATATTCAAAATAAAAAACAAATATTAAAAATTATATTGTAAGAAGAAAAACAAAAAATTGCAACCACCATTTACGAGTACCAAAAATTATAAAAACAAATATTAAAAATTATATTATAAGAAACAAGAACAAAAACAAAAATTACAACCATCATTTACGAATACTAAGAATTATATTTCAAAAATTTTTAAAATTAAATTGCTTACTTACGTACTATTTTTTTATACGACTTACACGTCATTCTCTTGGGACCCCTCTATAGTATTTTTTCCTAAATAAAACATTTTCCCCTTCCTCTTGAAATGGAAGAAATCAAGGCCACCCTGCAGAAATTCGACGAGAGCCTTAAGACCCTCTTAGATCAGGTTGTAGCAGTTAAGGAAGATATTAGGAAAGTCGGAACGAGGGTATCTACACTCGAGCAAGACCATGAAAGACGTAATCCCGCGGTGATCCAACCCGTTCCCCTGGTCCGTCCGCGCACCGAATATGAACTGAGGGAAACTTCTACTTTGCCAGATTGCGTTAAGGAACTCCAGACTTTTGAAGGGGAGCCCGGGAAATTCGTGTCCTGGATTAACAGGGCGCAAGCTATTGTCAATGATTATGAAATCATTATAGGCAAGCCCTTGTACAGGACCATCATTCTTTATATTAGACAGAAAATAAGAGGTGACGCCGATTTGGCGCTCTCTTCTTACAATGTAGAAGACGATGATTGGTCGGAAATTAAGCGGGTCCTTTCGCTTCACTACGCCGACAAGCGAGACGTCCGAACCCTTGAGTATCAATTAAGCCAATTGACACAGGCAGGTAGAACCCTAGATCAATTCTACAATGATGTCAATAATCACTTTTCCTTGATCCTAAACAAATTAAAACAATCAGAGCACGCGCCTAACGTGGCCAGTGCCCTGATCGAGATGTATAGGGACAAAGCACTGGATGTTTTTGTAAGAGGACTCAACGGCGATGCCTCTAAATTACTGATCATCCGGGGTCCGAAAAATTTGCCGGAGGCATATTCCTTTTGCCTAGAGCTGCAAAATGTATCGGTCAGGGGTAATGCACGAATGGAACACACAAATAAGTTCACCCCATTTTTCCAACCCCGCTACCCAACAAACGCATCACGCTATGCGCCTCCAATAGCCCCACGGTTTCCGCCTTCGTTCCAATCACCAGTGAGGGCACCGGTGGGCGCAACCTTTAATGATGGTTCATCCGGTAATTCACGGGGCTTTAATAGATTCCAGAGACCACGACCAGCCATTAAGATGGAATCAAATCGGTCTGGTCAGTCGTATTAGTCCGGCTTTGGCATACGCCGTGGAAACGACTCCGTGTATGGGTCCCAAAATACTTCATCCGGCCCGAATCCCTTCAAGAAGGCACAAAGATTGTACCACATGACGGCGGTTCCGTCTAGCGTGGTGACAATGCCCGAGGACGACACGCAAAATACCGCTTGTCAAACTACTTACGTAGACGAAGCGGTGAGCGCCAACGACACGAGCCTCGAGTACGATGTCCCATACCATAAGGCTGACGACGAGAACGTTAGCGATGAGGTAAATTTTATGACGGACGCCTATCCAGCGTGCCATACATAGAATACGTCGCGAAGAATGGCAACAAGTTAAAGTTACTTATCGATACCGGCTCCACCCCATTACCCACTCCCTTTTACGTCGAATCTGCTGCTGACAATGTTAGAATTACGCATTGTTTAGTAGGTCGGAATACGTACTAGTACTCAAGACCCCATTCTTCCAATCCATGCTTTCAGAATTTTAAGTTGTATAAAATTCGAATAACGCAGAGATTGGTAAAAAATCAATTCACCTCCGCGAAGCACTGCTATAGGCCCTACGTTACCTAGAATGATAGTGTCGGACAACGAAAGGGGTCTCCTTTGCCCAACGGTACTAAACTACCTCCGAACATTGGAGATAGAACTATAACATACCCCTACTTAAAAGAGCGAAACCAGACTATGGTCAACATAAGGCATAATAACAATAGGACTGAACCTAGACAATATGAGTCGGGGGATAAGGTTTTCGTCGCTAATAAGCAAATTAAAACTAAAGAAAAACAACGTTTCAGACCGGAGGAGGTACAAGAGAATCGCGGAGTCACAATTAAAACTAGATCAGGAAAAATTTTGCTTAAATCAGACTTGAGGAATTGAAGAGCGCTTTATGAACCTATCTATTTTTTAACATGCACATAGAATATTTTTCTATTTTTAACACAAAACATTTTAACACACACACAAAACATTTCTCTATTTTAACATACACACAAAAAACATTAAATGTAGTACATAACTAATTTAAGCATGAATACACAAATATTATACACACAAATACACAAATAATTTTAGCATGAATACACAAATATTATATACACAAATACACAAATAATTTTAGCATGAATACACAAATATTATAAGCGCGGATAGTACATACACAAGCTTTCCTTTCCTTCTCGATCAATGCCCTACAAGCCTCACAATCGTCGGTCTCACATCAGCCGCGCGCATATACTAATACGACGCACCCGTCGTACCCCTGCAACAAGGAGGAGTATGGCGCATCAACGGAATGCTCAAACTGGTTCACGTCATCGACATATCGAGGATGATGCAGCTAGTGGACGAAACTAGCCGGGATGCGGCAACCCTGCCGGATCAACGTATCAACACTATAACGAGGCATTACCTGGAGTAGGCAGCGGAAGGGATGAACAGAGTGATGAGGCCATCATCACGCAGAGCTCGAGCGGTAAACTGGCTGGGTTCAGCCTGGAAATGGATAGCAGGATCACTGGATGCAGAGGACTGGAATGCGGTACTCAACTCGGAGAAGATGATCACCGAAAGCGTTGAGCAGCAAAAATTTGGATCAACGCTCGACTATTCGACAACAGCCCACCATTCTGTTAATTGATCTGCGGGACGCAGACTTTTAGAGGGGGAGGAGTTATCACCCGGCACATTCGAGCCCCTCCCTTTGCTCAGCTTTATTCGCCCCTACCACTACGCCCTGAACTCGACCCAGACTCTTAAACCCGAATCCACAACATAAGCACAATTCCCAATATTCAAGTGCTGTGGGTTCAAGTACATCCGGCTATGTCGCAAGAGTGCAACTAAGTCACAAGTGTGCAACTATGTACGCTGACTAAAATGTTGCGGGAGAGCTGACACAAAACTATAAGTGTTACGCTGACTCTGGACACCGGATAGCTGACTCCACATCCGCCGACCCCACACACGCCGACACCACACACGCTGACACCGCGTATAGAATTGGAGTGCAGTTAGGGCTAGTGATACTCTAATTATACAAAAAGATATCTCGCTAGCTATGGCTGAGGAAATCTATTAAAGACTAACTTAAAATTCTACCCAGATTGTACCGCGAGGCCTTCGTTGCGGTCCGCGCACTTTCCTTTAAATACGTAGTAATTTTTGCTATTTCGCAAATTTCACATAATATATTTTCACATAAATATTTTCAGGTAGAGACACATAGATATTCATGCCAAAAGATAAACAAACATCCTCTCTATTCGCGTAAAATAGAGCACTAGCGATCGGCCTGGCAGTGAACGCCTTTTCAAACAAAGATTAGAAGATGACCAGAGAGGCATTATCAACATCTCGATTTCGATGATGTAAACATTTAATAGGGTTCGTTGACGTTTCAGGTTGTGATAGAGGAAGACTTGATGGGAACAAGGGGACAAAATGGCTGAATTTGACCGACTTTGCCCAAAAGTCATCCCTAAAGACTGTGGGTAAGTTTTGATCAGGAATTCCCAAATTAAAATTAATAAATTTGAGGGCATTAATGTCAGCATCTTTTTTTACCCAGCCTAGCACAGACAAATTACCGCACTCCAGGTTCAGCTTAACAGGTAGTCGACGCAAATTTACCAATGTCCGCTGTTTGGTCATTGAGATTTTTCAATGACGTTTCACCCAAATAATAACACGATATCATTTTTAGAACATTATACTATTGTTTATTTATGGGCGTTATAATATGGGCGTTATATTATGGGCATAAAATATGGAGTGAAATGAAAGCTCCAATTTATGATACGTTATTCATCTTTTCCTTTTACCGCTCCATCCAGAGAGCTTAGAGTCCCATATTTCCCGATTTGGTTCAAGTAGTATCCAAGAAAGCGAGTAAAGCCCGAAGTGGAGGAGAGCATATCATATCAACATCTTTAATGGAAACCTAACCTTATCAATGTGCAATTGCTCTCCTCCTAACCTCTTCCATTCTCCTCGACAAAGAGGAAGGGAAAAGAACGGGATCAAACTTCGCGTCGCACTTGTTGCACAAACCGCTAGGCCAGTGTCGCTCTATCCTTCTGGAAGACAATACAAAAGTGTGAGTGCATAAAGCAAAATGAGCAAGCCCAAGGCAGCGGGCACTTCCAATGCAGAGTCAGAAATAACAGCAAAGGGTGGCCGCTTATTTGCGCTCCAGAAAGATCTTCATAATTAACACGACCAACTCCAAATAAACTTTAAACAGGACAGCACGTCTCAGAAAACTAAACACTATTTCCAGCTGCTTATTTCGAAGCTCAGCTTGCTAAGACAGCATGTCAACAAAAATCATCAAGAGTTCGTAAGCATTTCCCCACACACCCATACTTCGTCGATGGATCGTCGATGGCAAAGTATCTTTGCCTTAGTACATACGAAAGGTGGCATAGGGAATTATGACCGAACGCAAGGAAAGATTAATGCAGACCAATAATCCCCGCCTTTAATTGGTAGAGTCAGAGAGATTCTGTCTGGGTAAGGTAATTTGAAGGGTTTGGAACGGTTGATCGTCCAATTCAAATTTGTTTTACTTGGAAGGTATTTTAGGTATCGTTCTCTTAGCGAAATTAAAGACTTTGTCTATAACAGTGCCACCCTCAGAGACCACCATGCTGGTTGTCCGGCCACCGTTTTTTACCAGTGTTTCCCCCATAGCCCATTCTTAGTGTTAACGTTTCGTATAGAAGGTTCTATTTCGTATTTTATTGTAGAGCTCCCTGTTGACCTTGTTACCTTGGTTCCTGGATGGTTTCAGGATGACGGCTACATCAGCTTCACTTTCCACGAGGTGAAAGTGACAGTGATGGAGGTTTATCTGCTCGAATATCAGAGATATCCTTAAGATTCTGCATCACTGTAACCTCTATCCTCTTATCAGATCTCAGGAGCGAGTCTTCCCTTCCTCGCACTTTGTGCGGTCTTTGTTACTGAACAAAATTGGTAGCAACTGATCAGACACTATAATGAGTATGTGGATTGTCCCAGATATAAGCGATATTTCAAAAGTTGGAAAGTTGGCTATTGAGATCGCCGAAAATAAAATTATTAGCATCACTGCAGAATCTTTTAATTTTTTTTATATTCTTCCATACTTTTTTTTGTGCTTTATATTACTATTTTTTCATTCTATCCGTTTTTTTCTTATCTATTGTATATATAAGTTATTACCCGGCACATTCGAGCCCCTCCCT
Organism: Drosophila ananassae; assembly: GCF_017639315.1. Lineage (NCBI taxonomy): Eukaryota > Metazoa > Arthropoda > Insecta > Diptera > Drosophilidae > Drosophila > Drosophila ananassae. Next base: position 2,387,635 of record NW_025319041.1, on the reverse strand, counting down.
TTGCTCAGCATTATTCGCCCCTACCACTACGCCCTGAACTCGACCCAGACTCTTAAACCCGAATCCACAACATAAGCACAATTCCCAATATTCAAGTGCTGTGGGTTCAAGTACATCCGGCTATGTCGCAAGAGTGCAACTAAGTCACAAGTGTGCAACTATGTACGCTGACTAAAATGTTGCGGGAGAGCTGACACAAAACTATAAGTGTTACGCTGACTCTGGACACCGGATAGCTGACTCCACATCCGCCGACCCCACACACGCCGACACCACACACGCTGACACCGCGTATAGAATTGGAGTGGGAGATCAGCCAATTCCGAACCGACGACCGGAGGGCCTCAACTCTGCGTAGTCAGTCTTCTCCCGACCTCTGAGCATCGAAGCTGAACCTGAACATCCCGAAACTAATCTACAAATTGTACCCTTAACATCCTACTCTCGATCTACTATCAACCAAATTGTTAAACTAAGAAGCGAATAATAAATTGTAACTACACATCGAACCATGAACGGAGTACTCATTATCAGGTGACCAACCATTGGACACCTTAACTGGCGCCCGAGCGGGTAAGTAGAGTGAGTGTATTGCGAGTGCTGAAAAGGGGTTTTCCAAGAAAAAATCAATCGAAATGTACAAACATAGAAATCCTTCTCGAAAAAAAAAAAAGAAAAAAAGGAAAATATTCGTTTTGTCCCCAAACAAAATTCTTTCCCAAAATGAAAAAAAAAAAGAGGAAAAAAGTTTCCCAAAATGAAATAAAAAAAAAAGGAAAAATGAATAGTGAAAAATTTAAAAGTGTAGAAATTTTTCCCAAAATAAAATAAAAAAAAAAGGGGAAAATGAATAGTGAAAAGTTTAAAAGTGTAGAATTTTTTCCCAAAATAAAATAAAAAAGAAAGGGAAAGTGAATAGGAAAAAGTTTTAAAGTGTAGAAATCTTTCCGAAAATTAAAGGAAAAAAAGAAGGAAAAGTATAGAAGTGAAGTAACGAGGGGTTTTTTGTTTTTTCTTTCAAAAAAATAAAAGAATAAAATCAAGAATAAAAAATAACGTAAAGTTTTTCAGAGTAGATCAAAAGTGAGGAAAATGGTTGGGAAAAGTGTAAAAACAAGCGTTGGGAAAAACGTAGTTTTTTAAAAAAAAAAAAAGAGGGAAAAAAATAGTAAAGGAAAAATGAAAATTTGGATAGGGGAAGACGAGAATAAAAAGCATTTCCTCTAAATAAAAAAAATATAAAAGAGTACATTTTTTTTTTTAGATAGGGGAATTTTTAGAGAGGTAGAGGATTTTTCCCTAAGGTATAAAGAAGTAAGAGAAAGTAAAAGTAAAACAATAAGGTATGGGAAAAGAGCGGGTAATTTAAGAACGAAAATAAGAATGAAATTTAAAAATGAAAATGAAATCAAAGAATTACGAAATATGAAACAAAATTAAAAAGAAAAAGAAGAAAAATATGTGTTGTAATAAAATAATGAAGTAATTACCCACCGCGGCGGTTTGCTACCATATTCGCGGGTGCTAAAATATTGCTTCATATAAAGAAATAAGAGAACCACCGCGAAGACATTCGCGAGTGGCAAGAATTATAATAAAAAAAAAATATAAAAAAAGGGTTGTGTTGTGTTACAAGATAAAAGAAACGGAATTACCCACTGCGGCGGTTTGCCACTGGCATATCCGCGAGTGTTAAAATATTCCCGTGTATAAAAAAATAAGAGAACCACCGTGAGCACATTCGCGTGTGGCAAGAAAAATAAACTAACAAATAAAGATAAAAATGGTGTGTGGCAACTTGCTGGAAACGCTAAGAGGTGTGGAATGCACCCAAAAAAAGCTGCCCAGTGGGTTGTGTGAGCAACCGTACCTGAGTAGGCCTGCGGGCTAAAACGGAACAATACGGACCACCGCGCCCAGTGCCAAAAAAATACAAAACACAAGACAGACCCGAAACCAGAATTTACAACACACAAAACAAAAGAAAACCTAAAAGCACGAAACAAAAAGAAAAACTAAAACGAAACAAAAAAGAAAAACTAAAACGAAACAAAAAGAAAAAACTGAAAGTATGCAACAAAAAATAAAATTAAAGTATGCAACAAAAAAGGAAAACTAAAAGTATGCAATATACGCAACAAAACAGCACCCGTAATACACACTCACTCTACACCCTATTACAATTAGATAATATTATATTCTGATATTCCTCATATTTAAAAAAATTTCCTTTTCTAATTATCAGAAGAATTTGAAGACGAACACGAGCACTCCAATATCAACACACAAACACTTGTAAAGGGTGAGTAAAGCGCTTCCTCCCTTCCTCCTCAAAAGATAAAAAATTCAAACACCATTTACGAATACCAAAAATTATATTCCAAATAAAAAACAAATATTACAAATTATATTGTAAGAAGAAAAACAAAAAATTCAAACACCATTTACGGATACCAAAAATTATATTCCAAATAAAAAACAAATATTAAAAATTATATTGTAAGAAGAAAAACAAAAAATTGCAACCACCATTTACGAGTACCAAAAATTATAAAAACCCTGCCACCCTGCAGAAATTCGACGAGAGCCTTAAGACCCTCATAGATCAGGTTGTAGCAGTTAAGGAAGATATTAGGAAAGTCGGAACGAGGGTATCTACACTCGAGCAAGACCATGAAAGACGTAATCCCGCGGTGATCCAACCCGTTCCCCTGGTCCGTCCGCGCACCGAATATGAACTGAGGGAAACTTCTACTTTGCCAGATTGCGTTAAGGAACTCCAGACTTTTGAAGGGGAGCCCGGGAAATTCGTGTCCTGGATTAACAGGGCGCAAGCTATTGTCAATGATTATGAAATCATTATAGGCAAGCCCTTGTACAGGACCATCATTCTTTATATTAGACAGAAAATAAGAGGTGACGCCGATTTGGCGCTCTCTTCTTACAATGTAGAAGACGATGATTGGTCGGAAATTAAGCGGGTCCTTTCGCTTCACTACGCCGACAAGCGAGACGTCCGAACCCTTGAGTATCAATTAAGCCAATTGACACAGGCAGGTAGAACCCTAGATCAATTCTACAATGATGTCAATAATCACTTTTCCTTGATCCTAAACAAATTAAAACAATCAGAGCACGCGCCTAACGTGGCCAGTGCCCTGATCGAGATGTATAGGGACAAAGCACTGGATGTTTTTGTAAGAGGACTCAACGGCGATGCCTCTAAATCACTGATCATCCGGGGTCCGAAAAATTTGCCGGAGGCATATTCCTTTTGCCTAGAGCTGCAAAATGTATCGGTCAGGGGTAATGCACGAATGGAACACACAAATAAGTTCACCCCATTTTTCCAACCCCGCTACCCAACAAACGCATCACGCTATGCGCCTCCAATAGCCCCACGGTTTCCGCCTTCGTTCCAATCACCAGTGAGGGCACCGGTGGGCGCAACCTTTAATGATGGTTCATCCGGTAATTCACGGGGCTTTAATAGATTCCAGAGACCACGACCAGCCATTAAGATGGAATCAAATCGGTCTGGTCAGTCGTATCAGTCCGGCTTTGGCATACGCCGTGGAAACGACTCCGTGTATGGGTCCCAAAATACTTCATCCGGCCCGAATCCCTTCAAGAAGGCACAAAGATTGTACCACATGACGGCGGTTCCGTCTAGCGTGGTGACAATGCCTGAGGACGACACGCAAAATTCCGCTTGTCAAACTACTTACGTAGACGAAGCGGTGAGCGCCAACGACACGAGCCTCGAGTACGATGTCCCATACCATAAGGCTGACGACGAGAACGTTAGCGATGAGGTAAATTTTATGACGGACGCCTATCCAGCGTGCCATACATAGAATACGTCGCGAAGAATGGCAACAAGTTAAAGTTACTTATCGATACCGGCTCCACCCCATTACCCACTCCCTTTTACGTTGAATCTGCTGCTGACAATGTTAGAATTACGCATTGTTTAGTAGGTCGGAATACGTACTAGTACTCAAGACCCCATTCTTCCAATCCATGCTTTCAGAATTTTAAGTTGTATAAAATTCGAATAACGCAGAGATTGGTAAAAAATCAATTCACCTCCGCGAAGCACTGCTATAGGCCCTACGTTACCTAGAATGATAGTGTCGGACAACGAAAGGGGTCTCCTTTGCCCAACGGTACTAAACTACCTCCGAACATTGGAGATAGAACTATAACATACCCCTACTTAAAAGAGCGAAACCAGACTATGGTCAACATAAGGCATAATAACAATAGGACTGAACCTAGACAATAGGAGTCGGGGGATAAGGTTTTCGTCGCTAATAAGCAAATTAAAACTAAAGAAAAACAACGTTTCAGACCGGAGGAGGTACAAGAGAATCGCGGAGTCACAATTAAAACTAGATCAGGAAAAATTTTGCTTAAATCAGACTTGAGGAATTGAAGAGCGCTTTATGAACCTATCTATTTTTTAACATGCACATAGAATATTTTTCTATTTTTAACACAAAACATTTTAACACACACACAAAACATTTCTCTATTTTAACATACACACAAAAAACATTAAATGTAGTACATAACTAATTTAAGCATGAATACACAAATATTATACACACAAATACACAAATAATTTTAGCATGAATACACAAATATTATATACACAAATACACAAATAATTTTAGCATGAATACACAAATATTATAAGCGCGGATAGTACATACACAAGCTTTCCTTTCCTTCTCGATCAATGCCCTACAAGCCTCACAATCGTCGGTCTCACATCAGCCGCGCGCATATACTAATACGACGCACCCGTCGTACCCCTGCAACAAGGAGGAGTATGGCGCATCAACGGAATGCTCAAACTGGTTCACGTCATCGACATATCGAGGATGATGCAGCTAGTGGACGAAACTAGCCGGGATGCGGCAACCCTGCCGGATCAACGTATCAACACTATAACGAGGCATTACCTGGAGCAGGCAGCGGAAGGGATGAACAGAGTGATGAGGCCATCATCACGCAGAGCTCGAGCGGTAAACTGGCTGGGTTCAGCCTGGAAATGGATAGCAGGATCACTGGATGCAGAGGACTGGAATGCGGTACTCAACTCGGAGAAGATGATCACCGAAAGCGTTGAGCAGCAAAAATTTGGATCAACGCTCGACTATTCGACAACAGCCCACCATTCTGTTAATTGATCTGCGGGACGCAGACTTTTAGAGGGGGAGGAGTTATCACCCGGCACATTCGAGCCCCTCCCTTTGCTCAGCATTATTCGCCCCTACCACTACGCCCTGAACTCGACCCAGACTCTTAAACCCGAATCCACAACATAAGCACAATTCCCAATATTCAAGTGCTGTGGGTTCAAGTACATCCGGCTATGTCGCAAGAGTGCAACTAAGTCACAAGTGTGCAACTATGTACGCTGACTAAAATGTTGCGGGAGAGCTGACACAAAACCATAAGTGTTACGCTGACTCTGGACACCGGATAGCTGACTCCACATCCGCCGACCCCACACACGCCGACACCACACACGCTGACACCGCGTATAGAATTGGAGTGGGAGATCAGCCAATTCCGAACCGACGACCGGAGGGCCTCAACTCTGCGTAGTCAGTCTTCTCCCGACCTCAGCATCGAAGCTGAACCTGAACATCCCGAAACTAATCTACAAATTGTACCCTTAACATCCTACTCTCGATCTACTATCAACCAAATTGTTAAACTAAGAAGCGAATAATAAATTGTAACTACACATCGAACCATGAACGGAGTACTCATTATCAGGTGACCAACCATTGGACACCTTAACTTATATTTTTTGTTGTTTTTTTTTCTTTACTATATTTGTATTTGTGTTGGTATCTGTATTGTTTTTATATCTTAATATTTATAATTTTTCCCCTTGTTTTGTGCATTTTTTTTTTTGTTTTTTATACCCTTGCAGAGGGTATTATAATTTTGGTCAAAAGTGTGCAACACAGTGAAGGAGACATCTCCGACCCTATAAAGTATATATATTCTTGATCAGGATCACCTCCTGAGTCGATATGAGCATGTCCGTCTGTCCGTCTGTCTGTCTGTCTGTCTGTCGGTTTCTACGCAAACTAGTCTCTCAGTTTTGGAGCTACCGAGTTGAAACTTTGCACACATCCTTCTTTTCCTTGCAGGTAGTATATAAGTCGGAACGGCCGGGATCGGTCGACTATATCCTATAGCTGCCATATAACTGATTGATCGGAAATGCCATAACTTTGGTGATTTTTAAGTAAGAAAGATGGGACTTGGTACAGATTCCTCTTTGGGCAAAATAAATCGATAATCCAAATTTCATAAGGATCGGCCAACTATATACGATCCGCTATATATATTTAACAATAAAAGATGCGTGGCGCCACCTAGCAGACTGCGACTCAAGTGCAAGGGTATATCAACTTCGGCTCCGCTCGAAGTTAGCTTTCCTTTCTTGTTTTTTTATCATATTTCTCGCCCCTTTTTGGCCCTAGGATCTAGTCCAGAGAATGCTTCATTATTCTCTGAAAAGAGTTTGGCGCTATTTTTAAGCCGAATGGTAATCGCGTGAAGCGATACGAACTATTTCTGGTTGAGAAGGACGTTATATCTGTAAAACTTTTTATATTCTTGCAGTGGGAATTATAATTTTGGTCAAAAGTGTGCAACGCAGTGAAGGAGACATCTCCGACCCTATAAAGTATATACAACCCTAATCAATATTATTTTCACAACACACAACTTAGCACATCCCAACTTCTTTTAGTTGTTATTCTTATTGTTAATGAACAATTTCCCTGAAATAAATATCGCGTAGCTTGATCCTTGCTGAAGGGATACAAAAGGAAATGCAAAAGATAGTGGTTCAAAGCTAACCACTAGCTAACAAAGCTAAAAGCAAAAGATTAAAAGCTTATCAGTTGTCAGAAGTATTTGCACACGTTTTCGTTGCGTCAAAATTATTTTCACAAAACATAGTTTGATTTATTTTATCTTCATATCTAATTTTAACAAAAGATTTTCTTAATTTTATCAAAATACGTTATTAATATTTAGTTACACCACCTTTGGCATCAATGACAGCTTTTAGTCTTTTAGGTATTGGCCTTACCAAAGTTTGGGCAAATTCGAGGGTCAATTCGGACCAAATTTCGTCAATTTCAGCGATGACTCCGTCGCGTTTTCAATTTTTATCAATGGTTCTTTGATTTTTTATAAAAACCCAATCGTTTTCGATGATATTTAGGTCTGAGCTTTGAGGGAGCTAAGGAAGAACCGACTTATAAGGTCGTTCAAAAATTTGGTCGGTATCCTACCCTTGTGGCATGGAGCATTGTCCTGCTGAAGAATCTATTCATAAGTAGGAAAAAGTCTATTTCCTGATTGCCATTAAGGATTCGAACGTATCCGTTCTGGTTTAAAGTTCCTTCTATCGGTACGAGGTCTCCGAATCCATAATAGGAAAGGCATCCCCAGAACATGACTGTTCCACCACCAAACCTATTGATTGGCTTGGCTGCCAAAATGCTTTTTGTTTTTCTTTAAATGCATAAAATGATGACTGTAGGACCCCTGGTACTGAAATGCAGCCTCATCCGTCCATAAAACATGAAACCAATAGTCAAGAGGCTTCGTAATATACTCCAATGCAAATTGGAGGCGTTTTGTTCGGTTGGTTGGTGTGATGTCAATCACTTTGCGGACAACATATGTATTGAAATCAGATTCTTTTAGCCTGCGACGAATTTTAGAATCACTTATTTGTTTACCAATTATATTTTTTGATTCTTGGTCAATTTTTACTGGACTTGTACTTGGATTGCTCGCTACAACTCCCAGTTGTAGTGCATTGTCTTGGTCCAAAACAGGTTTTCAGCCTGATCTTTTCTTAGTATACCCTTGCAGAGGGTATTATAATTTTGGTCAAAAGTGTGCAACGCAGTGAAGGAGACATCTCCGACCCTATAAAGTATATATATTCTTGATCAGAATCACCTCCTGAGTCGATATGAGCATGTCCGTCTGTCCGTCTGTCTGTTTCTACGCAAACTAGTCTCTCAGTTTTAAAGCTATCTAGTTGAAACTTTGCACACATCCTTCTTTCCTTTGCAGGCAGTGTATAAATCGGATCGGCCGGGATCGGTCGACTATATCCTATAGCTGCCATATAACTGATTGATCGGAAATGCCATAACTTTGGTGTTTTTTAAGTTAGAGGGTTGGGACTTTCCACACATGTTATATTTGACCAAAATTTCATAAGGATCGGCCGACTATATCCTATAGCTGTCATAGAACGATCGGAATCGGCATAACTTTGGTGTTTTTTAAGTTAGAAAGATGGGATTTGGTACAGATTTGGGGGATTTTGGGATTATTTTGGGGAAAACAATCTGATCTGCCAATTTTCATAAGGATCGGCCGACTATAAACGATCCGCTATATATCTAATAAAATAAGATGGGTGGCGCCACCTAGCGGACTGCGACTGAACTGCAAGGGTATATCAACTTCGGCTCCGCCCGAAGTTAGCTTTCCTTTCTTGTTTTTTTATCTAACATTTCTGCTTTTATACAATTTAGCGATTTCAGCGGCTGAAATACCGGCTTTAAACTTAGTAACAATTTCAGCCCGGAGCTCAAGGGTAAGCTCCCTTGTTTTAGGCATTTTGTTTAGACAAATGTGAAAGATAAATGTCTATTTGAATTGAATTTTCACCGAATTGAATTTATTAGAGCAAATGAACTGCCACTTGTCGCTGAAAACCAAAAACTAATGACATAATTGCATTGTGAAAATAATTCTGACGCACCGAAAACTTCTGACAACTGATAAGCTTTTTTTCTTTTGCTTTTAGCTTTGTCCTATGAATCCTATCTTTAAAATTTCTTTTTGTGTCGCTTCAGCGTAGATCAAGCTACGCGATAAAATTTATTTTAGGGAAATTGTTCATCAACAACAAGAATAACAACTAAAGAAAGTTGGGATGTGGAAATAGTTGTGCGTTGTGAAAATAATTTTGACTAGGGTTGTATATTCTTGATCAGGATCACCTCCTGAGTCGATATGAGCATGTCCATCTGTCTGTCAGTTTCTACGCAAACTAGTCTCTCAGTTTTAAAGCTATCGAGGTGAAACTTTGCACACTTCCTTCTTTTCTTTGCAGGTAGTATATAAGTCGGAACGGCCGGGATCGGTCGACTATATCCTATAGCTGCCATATAACTGATAGATCGGAAATGCCATAACTTTGGTGTTTTTTAAGTTAGAGGGTTGTGACATTCAACACATGATATATATTTGTCTTAGAACGATCGGAATTGGCATAACTTTGCTGTGTTTTAAGTTAGAAAGATGGGAATTGTAAAGATTCCATTTTGGACAAAATAATTCATAGGCCAAAGATCATAAGGATCGGCCAACTATATCCAAAAGTCGCTATATAACTGAACTATCGGAAATGGCACAACTGCAAGGATATATAAACTTCGGCTCCGCCCAAAGTTATCTTTCCTTTCTTGTTTCAAGCTAGATTTGGTGAAAACCTGACATTAAGTCGAGGAATGAAAAATATTTTGCTCTACCTAGTTGGTTTAAAATGTCATTAATTCTAGGTAGTGGGAACTTATCGGACAATAGTTGCTTTTTGTTCTGACCATAGTCAATTACTAATCGCTATTTCTTTTTTATCTGAGCCCGGGATGGACTTTTTTGGAACTAATATGAGTGGGCTGTTTTATGCAAATAGAGATGGTTCCACAATTATGTATGTTATTAATTTTTTTACTTGGGCTGGAATTTCGTTTTTTTGACTCTGAGGGTTTCAGTAGTTCTTGATATAAACTGGTTCTTCATCCTTTAATCAAAGCCTTTGATTATACAAATTATTTGTACTCAACGGTTCGGCTTTCAAACCAAATAAATCGATATATTTTTTGCATATGGTTGACAGTTGTGTCCAGAATTGTGGGGGAAAATTTTTTGACAGTTGAGATAATACAGTTGAGGTAAAATCATTTTCATACCATGTTAAATTTATTGGTTTGACTTCAATGGACTGTCTTTTATTGAATCTATTTTTATTTTGGAACACCTTGGGATCTTGCTGGTAAAATTATAGAGTTATTAACAGAACTGTATTTGATTGTAACATAAATTGGAAATTTTAAGTTATTTGGTCTAATTATTTTTTTGCGCGGTTCCCACTGCATACGTACAGCCCACCTCCCGTCCAACCGATCGAGGGACGCTGCCGCGTGACGAGATATCACGAGGAAGAGTGTTGCACAGATAAGGCGGTTAATATAAGCGATTTAAGATTGTTAGTAGAGCAAAGTGACAAGATGTGGTAGAGACCATTGTAGTCCGAACATAATACCCTGAACGGATCGTGTTGGGCATATGTCGAACTACAATGGCTGAGGAGGCTGAGGAGGATCGTTAAAATTTAAGCGTGTTAGTAAATGCTGGCTGTCTATATTTCTATAAATAAGATTGTATAGAAAAATGACACCCAGTATCGTTCTACGGTTTGTTAATGATGGTAAGTTGATTAGTAAAAGTCTACTACGATAAGAGGGGAGGTAAAGATTTGCATCCCAATTAAGTCCCCTAAGAGCAAAAGTAAGGAAGTTTTTTTGTACAGATTCCCTGTGATCTTGGTGTACCCCATATTGAGGACTCCAGACACACGATCCATACTCAAGAATCGGATGGACCAGTGATGTATATAACGTTTTAGTTATGTACGGGTCATTAAATTCTTTTGACCATTTTTTAATAAAACCAAGCACCCCCATAGTTTTATTAACCATGGTAGATATATGGTCGGTAAATTTAAGTTTCAAATCTAATGGGACACCTAGATCGTTAACCTGAGTTAATCGTTCTAAGGCGTTCCCATAGAGAAAGTACATAGCCTGGTAAGGACTAGATCGGTAAAAAGACATGAGTTTACATTTCGATCCATTAAGCTTTAGGTTATTTGCTAAACACCAATTTTGAAGTTTATCCAAATCGGATTGAAGTCTAGACTGGGCGCTAGTGAGTTTATACTGAAGGCATAGCTTAACGTCATCAGCGTACATAAGTACAAGTGAATTAGTTAAGGCAAGGGGCAAGCCGTTAATAAACAGTGTAAAAAGTAGGGGTCCAAGATGGCTTCCTTGGGGCACCCCAGATGTGGCGCGGACTAAACGCGAGGTAACATCTTTAAAGAAAACACGTTGGGTTCTCCCTGATAAGTAGCTAGAAATCCACATAAGAAGATCAGTTAGGAATCCCAAAAGGCTGAGTTTACTTATAAGAAGCGAATGGTTAACAGAGTCAAATGCTTTACTGAAGTCAGTGTAAATGACGTCTGTTTGTAAGCCATTCCGAAGCCATCCGTGATAAAAGATGTTAGCTCCAATAAGTTGGTAGTGGTGGAGCGGCGCTTCATGAAGCCATGCTGGCACGGAGTTATTATTAAATTACATAGGTGTTGCAAATTTGGAGTGATAAGTTTTTCAAAAAGCTTTGAAATTGCTGACAATTTAAATATGCCTCAATAATTTGCAGCGTCGGATTTTTTCCCTTTTTTATGCAGCGGAATAATGAAGTATTCCTTCCACATAAGGGGAAAGATCGAAGTTTCCAGCGATAGATTAAAGAGTTTAACGAGCGGTTTGCACAGAGCCTCAGCGCAGTTCTTCAGAACACAGCCTGGTACTCCATCAGGGCCTGGCGAATACACGGGCTTGACCTTAAGAAGATCCGATAACACACCACTTTGATCGGAAGATGGGCGAAATATAAGATTGGCTGATTGGATATTATAAGTGTAAGGCTGAGCTGAGCTGCTGCTAGGTGAATACGTAGTTTGAAAAAACTGTGCAAAGAGATCGGCCATTGCCTGATCAGTGTTCGCATAAGAGTTCTCAAACGTTAGCAGTGGGGGATAAGATACATGTTTACGCTTAGTATTTATAAAGTTATAATACTGCTTCAGATCCTAAGTAAACTGAATCCTGCAGCGGCGAATATAACTCCCATAACATTCTGCGTTATGCACGGTGAAATTGGACCGAGCTACTAAGTATCTAGAATAACTAACTGTACAGCCAGATAATTTATGTTTATTTAAAAGTCTACTCATACTATTCTTTAAGTTAATAAGATACCTTGTATACCAAGGCGGATTCGTTGAAGCGGTATTTCACGGCACGCAAGCGTAAAAAAATGAGTTTAAAGTGAAATAAAACTTTTGTAATGCTTAGTTTATATCCTCGCATGCCAGTAAATCAGACCAATCAAATTCCCAAAATTAACTTATTTAATTTTATAAAGTCAGCCTTACGAAAGAAACGAACTTTATGAGATTTAAGTGTAGACTTAAGGTCAATTAAGGAGTTGTTTTCAATTGAAAGCTCATGAGTGGGATGATATGGATCCTCAGGGTTAGAAAGGGGCACATTTCTGGAAAGAGTAATTCCATCAGGATCAGAAACGAAACATAAGTCCAGCAGCCGACCTAAAGAATTGCTAACGTGGTTAATTTGCCCGAGTGGCATGTCAAACATGCCAGCAGGGAAGTCGTGGTGGGAGTAATGACGGTGAATTTTCAACATTTGACCACATAAGTTCTGGGATATTAAAGTCACCCAAAAACCAAACGAATAGCGGACAAATGTTGCCAGTATGTTGGCGGCTCGGACGAAGGTGGTATGTAAGAACAGGTAACATACAAAGATTGATCGGACAAAGTGATTTTGATGCAAAAGAATTCAATGTCACCAAACTCTTGTGATTTTACCTCTGCAGAAGCGAGTTCGGAGTCTACAGGGATTAACACTCCTCCTCCCCTTCGCAGAGTTCTATCACATCTAAAAGTGGTGTACCTACTAGGAAAAACTTCGGAGCTTAAGATCTCCGGCTTTATCCAAGTTTCTGTAAATACAATAATGTGGGATGCAAAGAAAGAACTATCAGAATACAGTTTGAGAAGTTTACTACGTAACCCTCTTGTATTCTGATAGGTCAGTGTTAGAAAAGACATTAGTTTTTTAAAACAGAGGAAGATGAAGTGAAAGGTTGGTCAGTGGCCGTAATATGTGGGAGTTTTACACCCACAGGTTTGGTTATCTTTTTTTTCACCGTACTTGGCTGATTTTCTTGGACGAAAATGTTCTCTGGCCAAAAGCTGGCGGAACAAATCATCTTGAACATCTGCAAGGGCACACGTATTTTGAAAGATGACGTGTGCCTGGTTTAAGAATATTTGAATTTTGTAATATCCACCACCTTTATGTCGGCTTTTGCTTTGGCTTTGATGTAAGCCGAGATATCAATCTCCGAAGTATCAGGGGCAAGCCGGGAAACAAAAATGTGGGTGGGATCACCTGCAAGGGTTTTGGTGCCGCCGTAATTAATACTGCGGCATCAGTGCGTACCGGCGGTCCGGACGGTTTATTACCCTGTTTGGTGACTGTTACAGGAGTTTGAATTATTGGGTCTGGGATCACTTGAAGCGATGCCACAGAGGACATATCGGACAATTGCTCATTGATTCCGAGACATTCGGAAGCCGAATTTTTCTTAGGTCCGGCCCTTGGGGTGGCCAGAGATATAAGCGGCTGCATAGTTGTCGGCTGAGCAGGCTGAAGATTATTCGACCCGAGCAGTGCTCGGCGAGCACATCACTAAAAGCGGATTTCTTACGCTTTGGAGACTAAGTTAGTAGTTGAAGACTACTAAACTGTGTATCAAGCGCACAGAGTTGGTCATTGATTTTTCGAAAACCACTAATAAACTCCTTGAAACCGCTTTTAGTCTGCCTCATGAACGATCTCATTTCGTCCTGAACAGCACGACAACCGTCACAGCAAAAGTGGAGACCAGAGCTACGCGAGATTGCATCCGAAACTGAGGCCGTGAATGCGGCACACTTAGCGTGTAAAACGTTTTCACAAAGCCAGCAGTGGATGGTAGGCTGGGAAGACAAGATTGTCTTATTACAAGACTTCAACGCACAGACCAATTTAAATTCCATAATTATTAAAAATTAAAATAATCCATTTATTAAAAATGATTAAAATTTCAATAATTAATTTATTAATAATATTGATGAACCTTGTACCACTGTACCAGGGAAACGAAAGGGGGAGATTGAAGAGAGCAGTTAGTGCGATATGGAAATCTAATAAGCAAATTTTATGACAACGCAGTGCGCACAAAAAAAAACACGAGATAATTATAAGCCAATCTTCGGATGGCTTGTTTTCTTTTTTTATAAAGTCGATTCCTAATATTCCATCACAGGGAATGGTGAATTTAAAATGTACAATATGAAAGTTATGTGGGATTATATGTATATTTAGCAGTCTGTATATCAATGTATATTTGTCCGATAGATTTTGAAATTTCTTGAATAATTTATTGTATGTATGATATGTCTATTAAAAATACAAGTTCTTTTCCGGTTGCGACATTTTTGAAAGTTACAAATGCACTAAGATTGATAGTATGGAGCTTTGCGTTATCTATTGCTGAGTATCTAAAGGTTCCTGGGAGTTTCCCGAGGTATTGTGGTCTGTCCTGACGTTGTTGTTTTTGTTCGTTATTTCCCCTATAATTTCCTATATAGGGTTGCCTCTATTATTCCCTCTATAGTTATTATATACGGCGATATTTACCTATGTTGTTATAACCTGGTGGGCTTAGCCTCTGTGATTGTAGAAAATGGTGCTCGCATTTCTAGTCATTTCTGTGCTGCAATTGATGTATTTGGTTACAGCTTCGTTCATTGTTGCGAACGTTCCAGCTTCGAGTATTGTTTTAAGCTTTTGCTGGTCACAATTTTTCGTAATGACCCGTGTCTTCCTTCGCGCTAAGCTTGTCTGCATGCTCGTAAGGCAGCCCCTCATCAATATATGCAGATTCCAACAATTTTCAAAGATTGTCAATGTCTGTTGTAAATTGCGAGAAATTTTTACCTTTTTGGTAAACAATGACCATTTTTTTTTAAATTACATCAGAGGTTTCACCTACAATAGTATCGTTTAGCTTTCCGATAATAGCGTCTATAGTGGTTTCATTCCTCACTTTATGTATGGTTGATCCATTTATTTTTGATTTAATAACCTTTACAGCGAGCGATTCATAATTACCCTTTGTTAGGTTAACTAGGTTAATTGCTGTTTTGAATCGTTGCAAGTACATTTTCTTTCCATCAAATTCTGGGACTGCATGTGCGATGTCTTTTATGTATGCTCTTTAGGTTGCGGCCTCAGCTTCAACTTCATTGTGTTAAAATTTTCTTCTTCTGTCTGTAATTGATTCCTTTCCTCTATT
Organism: Drosophila ananassae; assembly: GCF_017639315.1. Taxonomy (NCBI): domain Eukaryota; kingdom Metazoa; phylum Arthropoda; class Insecta; order Diptera; family Drosophilidae; genus Drosophila; species Drosophila ananassae. The sequence goes on along the minus strand of NW_025319041.1, from coordinate 2,372,287 downwards.
GTATAGGGTTTGTTTTCTGTACTTCTGCCTTCTTTTACTTCGTGATCTCTATTATTGATGGAGTATTTAATACAGAAGGTATTATTATTTTTAAATCAAATTGGTTTTTTGATTGAAGATTAAAGTTTTATTAAAACATTTGACAATTGTATCTAGTGTTCCTGGCTTAATCTGTCTTTGTTATTGTGTATTATTATACGTAATACGTATGTCGTTAAAACAAGCAACTAATATTGCTGCATTTTTGTTGATCGTACTCTTTTGTATTGGACTGTTTTGTGATAGGCATTTATACGATTTATCAAAGCTCGCTTTTTTGTTCTTTATTGCTGTTCAGATTCCTGGCCACTCCATACAGCTTTCATCACTATATCATTACCAAGTAGTGGATGTTTATCAACTTCCGAAAAAATTTTACAAATTTGTAGTGAGTCGAATGCTTTTTTGTGTGCTAGTGCAATGAATTAAAGGCGCAAATGGCATGTTATATCTTGCAATGTATTCGTTTTATAATTTGTTGATTGATATTTGAATTGTGTAATTAATGATTGGCTTGCACTCGCTCAGGGTAGTCAGTGTCCTTTCTTAAGATTTCCCGTTGATATAAATATTTTGAAAATATGTTCAATAAACAATTTTCAAGTTTATTTATTATTATTATAACTTTGCAGAGGGTATTATAATTTTAGTCAAATGTGTGCAACGCAGTGATGGAGACATCTCCGACCCTATAAAGTATATATATTCTTGATCAGGATCGCCTCCTGAGTCGATATGAGCATCGCATACCCTCTAAAATTTGTTTGAATGATGTTGAAAAAATTGAAAACGCAATTTGGAGTAGGTAGGATAGCAATAACCCGTGCCGACTAGCATTTTAACTTGTCAATACTTGATTACTACGGTCGACACGTTCGAACGGTCAATGTACGCGCAACCCAAGAAAACCAAATACTCCAAAATTAGTAGCTTCACTAGACAGGTGTCACCTAAGTATCAATCAATATGCATCAGCGTGTCACAATATACAAGCATCAGACCCACTAACCTATTGGCCCACCTAGTAAAAATTAGCAATAAGCATAAAGCAATATCCAACCTAATAACCCAGCACAAGTAGACTGCGCCAGAAGCAGAAATCAGCAGTATTAGCGGGAAGAATAACCGACTGACCGAAGCAAGCAAAAACCAGCTATCTAAGCCGAAATGCATGTACAAGCAGTACATGGACAAAAAATCGGAGTCAGCAGACTCAGAGGTGGGTGACCCTGGCATTAACATTAGTTTTAGCACGTCCATAACATTGACCTTCCTTAGATTTAATTATGTATAATTTAGCATCTTATATAAGAATTGTTCTTCGGAAATAAAGATAGTTGCGAAATCAGAGTAAATCGTCTCGTTACTCAGTGTCTAAACTACGGCACTTAAAATCAACCTACTTCGAGTGATCCTGAGTAAAACGGTTCACAAGTAGGACTCTCTGAAAGCTATCTCTAGTGTAAACGGATAACCAGCAGAACTTTCATCATTGAACCTACTTCGAGTGGCTCCTGTGTAAACGGACCACAAGTAAGGCTTCGTTATCTACTCTATTTGGAGTGTTGCTGCCGTGAAACAGACCACAAGTAGAACCCGCGGCATACCAGTCTACTTCAAGTGTTGCTCCCGTGAAACGGACCACAAGTAGACCCCGCGTTACCCAACCTACTTCAGGTGTTGCTCCAATGAAACGGACCACAAGTAGGACCGGCCGATAAGGAATCAGCCGAACCACCATACCATCTGTACTTGAGGAAAATCAGCCCAGGATTTCAAGTACCCCACATTCACTCCAGCCTGATCACAGCAAGCACCTGGTCAACCCGATCAGTCTCTTGCAGAATCCAGGTACCTTTATTCAGAAACCTTATACGTTCTTTTGACTACGACTCCGGGATCTACGATTTTGCCCGTGAGTTCAAATTCGACGTAGTGACCGCATAACGCTCTACGGACAAACAACGCTGATGAGTTTCCAATAAGTAAGTCCTCAATTCAAAGAATTCGCACCGTAAAACGCCAAGTTAGGCGTTTTACGCCAAGTTAGGCATTTGGCTTAATATTATATTAGGCCAAAATAACTTTGGCCTATAATAAGTTTGCTCCATTACCGATCGTCCAGTTATATGACGTCTATAGGATATAGTCGGCCGATCCTTATAAAACTTGGCAGATCGGAATATTTAATTTTAAAATCTGATGATAATAACGCATAGAAAAAAAATTTTTAATGAAATGAAATTTGTTAAATGCTTGTTATTGTTTTACGTGCAGCTGGTATAAATCAATATCAGTTGAGTAGTTTTAGTATACAGCCTATCAGTTTGTTAGTGTTTTTAATCAGCGCTTTCGCGCATCGGCTTGAGTTAGATGTTTTTGCATTCAAAAAAAGCAACTTAGGCATTGGCATAAATTCAGACCTTGTTACGTTACTTTGGTCTTTTCCAAAATTCTTTTTCTATGATTTTTTTGTTTTTTTTTAATGGGCTTTCTTCTCTTCTGGGGGGTTGGCTATTGGCACGAAATCATGGGTTGAACTCTGTTGCTGTTAATATTGTTGTTGCTCTCAGCCATACAAATATACTAAAGGATTTCTCAAGTTTTTAGTTTTGCGATGTTTTATTTTTAGCGAATTCCTTCATTTTTGCTCATTTTTTCGCTACTTCACATTTTATGCCACTTTTTCTTTATTTCAATCTTGCATGGAAAAACCTGCGATCAATTTTTGTAATACCTAACAACACGGTCACGGTCGCCATGTTATATAACCAGTATTGTTTTTAATAAGATGGTTAAATTATCACATTAGAAGTTTAAGCGGTCATAAAACCAGTCATATGCTGGCACTTGGATTTCTATACGTATATTCGTATTTCTAAACCAATGAGTACAGTGTGCATTCGATATGTGAACATACTAAAGCCGTACGAATCTCTTTGAGAAATCCGGACATGGCAGCACTGGATCCTCTGCCAATCGTGACTTCAGACTTTCAAACGCCAAATGTTACAGACCTTTCCCTGGTACTATGAAAGCAGTATATTTGCTGCTCCCCCCGGTAGTGGGATCTGTCATAATTCGCCTTTTAAGGCGCGACTACTAAAAAAATTCCTCCCTAAGCAGATCCAGTATTCAATTGATTCGTGGCATCGTGTACGCATCCTTTATTGATTTTGCGTTTATCTGCGTCTCCTGTCTACAGCTGGTGAGCTGTCTGTGATCCCAGCGTGGTTCTGTGGAAGATTTCCTACTGAACGCATTTTCTTCTAGGGTTAACTCCTCGCCTAGGCTCATCACCTCTTCTAGAGACGCGCATGCATATGGCCTTATGAATATTTTCATGCGTGGCATGAAGTTCTCAACGAGCCTTTTTAGGCCCTCTTTCGTCGATTTCCCTAATGGCTTCACCCCCGAAGGACTCGCTTTTTTCGGCTAACGGATCGCTCAGTTTGGTCAAACGTGCTCTCGCTGTGGAACGTTCGCTGCTCTGCCTCTGCTGCTATCGCTACTCCTGTTGTTGTTGCCGCCGACGATCTGCTCCCGCGGCGTCCTTACTGCTCTCGTGTCCCTGCTCCTGGCTCGACTCGTTTCACCCTGGGCTCCAGTTATGCCAATGAACACAGATCCTTCTGCACTTGCTCCTTTTTCTATACTTGCGTCAGACTCGGGTACAGCCGCCGGACTTATCCACAGGGGGTCCTTGAGCCACGGATCACAGATCCTCTCGCACTCGATCTAATTCTCGCACTTGAGTCTGTCGGACTTACCCTCGGGGGATACTTCAGCTTGTTTTAAACTTGTTTTAAAAATTCAGAAAACTTAATTCGAAAACATATAATCAACATGAGCTAAACATAAATCCAAAGCTTCAAAATATAAAGCTGAACAAAAAATCATTAAATCTAATTTTAATCAACAATGATTTTTTGGGAATGATTATTCCTTGATAAAAAGCATACACAAAATTATTTCTTGTCAAAATCAAATTGAATTTATTCTTTGTAATTGAACCTCATGTCAAATTTTATAGTATTATTAAAACACTAAAATTTTGATTATTTCATTTCTCTGCCGTGTAGATTTTTTCAGCCACTTATTGCCCTGCCATTTTCGACCATTCACTTATTTCACTAACGATTCACTCCTGCATACAAAACGGTCGAGGTTTTTTTGTGCGCTTGCCGTTGAAGTAATTTGTTTTGTTATCAAACAAGGGCTTCTGATTTAAACTTTAACACGTTTCACAAACCCGGACGGTAGATTACCCAGTTAGGTGATTTTCAAAATGGTTTCATTTAATTGTGGTGACCTGCTGATCAATTGTATTACTTAAATAGATGCTTTGGAGGTTATCTCGGACTACTTTATATTTATATTGAGGTATTAGGAAGCCGCATTTTTTCTTCTTACACTTTGGTGACTCATTAAGCAACAGAAGACTACTAAACTGTGAATCAAGCGCACCGAGTTGGTGCAAAAACCACAAACCAACTCTTTAAATCCGCTCTTAATCTGTCTAATGACACAGGCCAACAGCAAAAAATCTCCAAGCATAATTTTACCTGCTCCCCCTTCCCTGAACCAAAGTCCAAAACAAACATAGATTCTATCACCCACAGTTTCCGCGGTACACCTAAGAGAAGAAATTTATCAAATTTTAGCATATATTTAATTATGTAGGCCGTGTAATGGCGATGGCCATCATTGTTTCTAGTACATATCATTTTTGAAATGTATGTGTACCAACTACAACTAAAAAATGGTATCTAGCAGTTACCAAAACTTTGGAATACTAATCTAAAGTTCAAATCTCCGATTTTTTACATTAATTTTTGGTCTTTTATGATTTTTCCCCAAAACATTTTCCTTTGGAAGATTTTTATTTTCCTATTGAAATCAGTGGATCATACCATGTTTTAATTTTGGATTTAAGGGAAAACTCGAAATAATTTTATTGAATTTATTATAGGTAGTTAAACAATATTTTCGTCAATTAAATTGGAGTTTTTAATCTCATATTTTCAAAAAGTCGTGGCTATCTTAAACTGTTTCTATGTTCAAAACGTATCTATTACAGGCTCAGCTGGTTTAGTAAAGCTCTACAGAAATTGTAAATAGCTTGTGTGATTGATCTTATTACCTCCTGTCACAACTATCAAAACAAAATTGGAAACCTGTTGTGTAGTGTCATATTTGGGTGGTATGTCGGATATAGTCGGCCGATCCTTTTAATATTTTGTAGATAAGATATGTTTGCTCTGTCATAACTCTGTCGAAAGTCCCAATCCAACCCTCTAACTTAAGGGGGCAGGATGGTTTCAGAGGCTAAAAAACCGATTTTTGCGATTTTTTATTTCATTTCTGAGTGAACATAATTATTCAATTTTTTACACGATACATGGCTATATTTGGAGAGTATCTAGGAATTTTTTTGTTAAGAAATAATTATTAGTTATCCCGTGACGGGCAGTGGGCCGGAGTCGTTTAAAAAAATTATTATCTTGCGGTGCGTAAAGTCTGGCCTTACAATGTTTTCGGAAATAAAAAAAATTAATTGATTTACTTAAAATATTAGTTTCTTGTGCGGATGAACGAAACCGTTTTGAAAAATATGCGATTTAGCGCCAGCTTAGAATCGTTTTTTGAAAAATAATTAATGCAAAATAATTCCAATGCCTTATTTATAACTGTTGGGAACTGTTGGGTATAACTATTGCAATTATCCATAATTAGCTCTCGGTATATCTAGCTGCATCGGTCAGTAGACAGTGCTTATGCGCCTAATAGTTAGAGGCACTTGTATTTTAGACTTGATGTTGACCGGATGCTACCTTATTCTATTGAGTGGAATCAATCCCAAATACCGGATATAATAATATATAATATAATATAATAATAAAATATAAATAATAAAATTATAATGATTTTAATAAGAACAAAAAAATCTATAGGAAAATATTTGGGGACAAATCATAGAAGCACAGAAATAAATCCAGAAAATCGGAGATTTTAGTTGGTACACATACATTATTAAAATGATATGCACTAAAAACAATGATGGTCAAGGCAATTACATGGCCTTCCTAATTCAATATATGGTAAAATTTGATCAATTTCTTTTCTTGGGTGTGGGTGATGGAACTGTGGGTGATGGAACCTATGTTTGTTCTGGACTTTGGTTCAGGGGAGCATAAAGGTTATGGAGCAGGTGAAATTATGCGTGGAGAATTTTTTGCTGTTGGCCTGTTTTATTAAGGAAACTCTAAGGACCATTCCAAATGAAGTTTTTCTGTCCTACCTTAAAACTAATTTTGACGAAGTTGCTGAGAAAAGCTATTCACTGATAAACGGGTTTGGTTATGATAAGAAACTCAACCATCCCCTGATTTTTTGATGGGTTCGCTTTAGCTTTAACTTTTACTGTTCATTTATTCACTATATATTTGCTTAAAACTAATGAAAATTAACAAAAGCGTTGCTAGCTGCAGATGAAGCTGTCGATGTGATGAGATGTAGAAAAGGTTGTGTTGTTTAGAGATGGCCTCCGGCGAAATCGATACTCTCATAAGATATCGAGTTCGATTGTGTTATGGTAAGCACTTAGGGTTGCCACAGTACCCCCCTCCTAGAGTTCCTGTTAGGAAAGATACTTTGTTGGGAATCTGACTCGTCGTCCTGATCTTGATAACTGATCGGTTGGCTGGGCAGTTGGCGCTGTCGTTTTCCCTTGAGTCGAGGGAGATTCGTTTTGGAAGATGTATGCCGGTTTAAGTCTGTCGATAGACACCTTGTTGTCTTTTGTATGTCCTTTGAGCGTAAAGTACTTGTCGTGCTTTGCTAGCACTTCGAACGGACCCTCGTAGTTTGCTTCTAGAGGGGTTTTGACTCGATCCACTCTGACGAAGACGTGGGTACAATGGTTTAAATCCGGGTGCACAAATTCCTGCGGTGTATGATGGTGCACTGGCTTAGTGGTTGGTAGCTGAGATATGGTTTTTTGAAGAGCCTCGGCGAACTCAGACTCGGTATGTTTTTGTGTGTTTGGTGTAAAAAATCCGCCAGGGACACGTAGAGCGGTGCCGTAAACCATTTCAGCTGGGCTCAACCCAATGTCGCTTTTAACTGTTGTACGTAGGCCTAGGAGGATTAAGTGCAGGGAACTGCTCCAGTTAATAGGATCGGCGCATTTTAAGGCCGCTTTTAATGTTCTGTGCCAGCGTTCGATCATCCCGTTGGCTTGTGGGTGGTACGCCGTCGTGCGCAGGTGCTTAAAACCGCAAATTCTGGCGAGCTCTTGGAAAAGTGTGGACTCAAATTGTCGGCCTAAATCTGTTGTGATGTGGAGAGGGATTCCGTACAGAGCGAACCAGCCCGAAATCAGAGCGTTGGCCACCGATTGTGCTGTGATGTCGACTAAAGGGATTGCTGTGGGCCATCTTGAGAAGCGATCGATACACGTGAGGCAGTATCGGTATCCGTTGGATGATGGCAGTGGGCCAACGATGTCGATATTGATGTGCTCGAAACGGGCGTCGCTGGCGGCATACTCTCCCAGTGGCGATTTTGTGTGTCGTTGGATTTTAGCTTTTTGACACGGGATGCAAGAGCGTACGATTTTGGCCACATCCTTCGCCATGTGGGGCCAAACATAGTGTTTGCCGACCAATTTATTCGTCGCCTTAACTCCTGGATGGCTCAGCGAATGCAGGGCTTGAACCACGGTTTGGCGTAGACATCTGGGCACGAACGGGCGTATCTGGTTATTGGCAACGTGGCAGTACAATTGTTTGTTTGAGCCTGAAAGAGATAATTTGGTTAGTGAGATGGTATTTTCTGGATCAGAATTGAGTAGCGATTGTAGTTCGTCGTCGTTTTCCTGTTCCAGTGCCATCTCGTCGAAGTCGATGTGTTTGATGGCTTCGATGCGTGAGAGAAGATCAGCCACGTTGTTTTCCTCTCCTGTGATGTGCCGGATATCGGTACTGAATTGGCTGATGAAATCCAGTTGGCGCGCGCGTCGCGGTGATGCTTTCTCGCTGTTTTGATTGAAAGCGTACATCAGCGGCTTGTGGTCGGTAAAAATTATAAAGTTTCTGCCCTCCAATGCGAACTTGAAGTGCAAAATGGCCTGATAGATGGCAGTCAGCTCTCTATCGTAGGTGCTGTACTTCTTTTGCGTCGGTGTGAATTTCTTGGAGAAGAAACCCAGTGGTTGCGTCTGCTCGTTGACAATCTGATGTAACACGGCACCCATGGCGTCATCGGAGGCATCGGTAGTTAGTGTTAATTGCGAGTTAGGTGCCATGTAGTTCAGCAACGTTGCGTTTGCAAGCTCGTTCTTGCAGGCGTCGAATGCGTGGTCGGCTTCTGTGGACCAGAGTATCGGGGTCTTGTCGTTCTTTTTATTGCCTTGGATTAGAGTCTGGAGTATGTGTTGGTTATCAGCAGCACGTGGGATAAAAGGCCGATAGAAGTTGATCATACCCAGAAACTTTTTTAAATCTTTAGCTATAAGCGGTTTTTTAAAGTGGCGAACGGCTTCCACTTTTGCTTCGGATGGTTTCAAACCGTGCTGGCTGATGTCATGTCCCAGGAACGTGAGTTGTGATTTACCGAATTGGCACTTCTCGAAGTTCACGGTGAGATGTGCCTTTCGAAGGCGGTCGAGGATAGTACGGAGGTGTGTCTCGTGCTGCTCCGCGGATTCTGAAGCGATCAGAATGTCGTCGATGTATGCGAAAACAAAGTCGAGATCCTGTATTACGTTGTTTATGTGACGCTGAAAAGTTTGCGCTGCGTTGCGTAAGCCGAATGTCATGAACAAGAATTCGAATAGCCCAAAAGGCGTGATAATTGCTGTTTTGGGAATATCTTGCGGTTCGACAGGGATCTGGTGATATGCTTTTTGCAGGTCGATTTTTGAAAATATCTTTTTACCGTGTAGGATGCTTGTTACATCCAGTATGTACGGAATAGGGTATCGATCCGGCACTGTTACGTTGTTTAGTGCTCTGTAGTCGCCGCATGGTCGCCACTCTCCGTTTGCTTTCTTTACCAGGTGTAATGGACTGGACCAGTGGCTTTTTGAGGGGCGGCATATTCCTTTTTCGATGAGGTAGGAGAACTCAGTCTGTGCGGCTTTGAGTTTGTCGGGCGCTAGTCGTCGGGCGCGGGCGTGAGTAGGCGGGCCGTTGGTCGAGATGAAGTGCGTTACTTCGGACTCTGCTGGCAGCCGGTTCGAGTTGATCGTTGCGAGATCGCGGTATTCGTGAAGCAACCTAGCGTATTGGTTGCTCGTGTCGTAGGATAAAATCGCGTTGATTTTACGTTGAGGCGCGTGACATGTTGATTCGTGCAGCGTAGCTCGATCGATGAGTTTGCGTCGTTTCATATCGACGAGTAAGTCGAAATGTTGAAGGAAATCAGCTCCAATGATAGCGCAGTTGACGTCAGCTAATACGAAGGTCCAAACGAAGTTTCGTCCCAATCCCAGCGACACTGTTATGCGTTTTTCTCCATAGGTTTGTATCTTCGTACCATTGGCGGCGAAAAGAAGCTTTGGAGTGAGCATAGTTTTTGCGATTCTGCAGGGTGGCATCACTGAAATGTCGGCGCCGGTGTCGATGAGAAATTGAGTTTTGGAGTAATTGTCGTTGATGGCGAGGCGGGCAATTGTGTTGTGGTTTTCTTCGAATTTGTCCGCCGAATCCGAAGACTGTTTTAGTTTTTTGGTTCGGAGGAAAACGAGCACGGTTGGCGACATTTCTTGGCGGCGTTGCCAAATTTGCTGTGGTACCAACACAAGCCTGAAGTCGGGACGCTGTTGCGATCCGTTAATGTGGGTGAGCTATTCTTGCGGTAACGGTTTTTGAACAGCGCGTTGATTTGTTGCTCGATGCGGTCTAGACGTTCGTCGAAAACGGTGCTGCTGGGTGGCGCCGATTTGGCGTCAACGGTGCGTATATGGTGAAAATCGCCGACTTCCATGACTTTGTCTGCCAACTTAGCTAAATCTGCTAGGCGGGCGTCCGATGCTTGCAAGATCGCTTGCACTTGGGTTGGTAGGCGCTGCAGCCACAGTGCTTTTAAGAATGTTTCGTCAACTTTGTTTGCGGCGAGTGCGTTTAACTCGTTGAGCAGTTGTGTGGGGCGCTTGTCACCAAGGTCAGTCTCCGAAATCAACTTCTGGATTTTCTTCTGCTCGCTTTCGCAGAAGCGTTCCAAAATACACGACTTTAAGTTTTCGTACTTGCCTGTGCCTGGTTGGTTGACGATGGCGTCGGCGATTCGGGCCAGTACCGGTGCTTCGATTGACGCCAGGATCGTGTTGAATTTCGTGTCGTCTGCAGTTATTCCTGCCAGAACGAATTGGGCTTCGATTTGCGACAGCCATAATTCTGGGTGCTCGGTCCAAAAGGGCGGAATTTTAACCGCCACGCGGTTAATAACTACGTCGGAACCGCGAGTAACGGTATCGTGAAAAACGTCGGCGTCGTCTTGTGTGGTGTCGTTGTTTGCCATTGTAAGCACCGGTACTCGCGTCTATATAGTGATCACGTCGGGGTCACCAATTTACTGTTCATTTATTCACTATATATTTGCTTAAAACTAATGAAAATTAACAAAAGCGTTGCTAGCTGCAGATGAAGCTGTCGATGTGATGAGATGTAGAAAAGGTTGTGTTGTTTAGAGATGGCCTCCGGCGAAATCGATACTCTCATAAGATATCGAGTTCGATTGTGTTATGGTAAGCACTTAGGGTTGCCACAAACTCTTCAACATCTGATTATTTCCGAGAGCATTGAATGCTCCCTTTCCTTGGCGAAATGAAGAAGCTAAAGCTTTTTCTAACGTCGTTCAAAACACATTTATTACGTATTATGAATCTTTTAATTTCATGAAAAGGAATATGGAGTTAGAAAGGAATATATGATATGGAGTTAAAAAGAGTTCTTAAAGATTGGCAAGAAGATATTGGGGTTTCTAATGTGGAAGAACCTGTCTCCCAATTTTTATACAAAAATTTAGAGCTTTAGTACCGAAGCGGAACGTTCAGGATATTCTTTAGGATAAAAATGCTATAAATAACCCTGAATAAGATGGCTAACTTCAATTGATTAGACCAGGGAAGATCAGAGCATGCTTCTGTTGATAGAAAACAATTCCCAATTTTTCGTGCTGATTCATAAAAGCCAAGGGGCAACGTATAATAAAGTCGCCGTGCATCTTAAAATAGTCATTAAACGAACTTTTCTATATATTGGAATTTTCCTACTAGGCGACTTTGTATCTCCAAGAAGATTTAGAGCTCTAAATGTCTAAGCCGAACTTAAAAATTTAAGAGAGGAAAAGTGTTGGGACTTGTGCCAGCATCAAATATCATAATTATTTCTGTTTAATTCTCTCTATCCACTATCCGCAGCGGTCCACTAATTGCCCGTTATCAGCTGTTCCATATTCTTTGTTTCTCCCAGATTCGCATGCGCTTTGTTGTTCTTTTGTAGCGCATGCACTTTGGGAGCTTTGGTGGAGCTTCTGCGCAAGCTCTTCGGCGTTGTTTGGATCGGCTGCTGCATTTAATTTGGTGTTAAATTGACCCATAATAAATTGAATTGTAAATTGAACCTCGTCTTATTAATTCGGTCGCTATTAAAACGCTGATAGCTCAACAAAGAGTTTAACTAAGCACTACGAGCTTGCGGATAACAGAAACCAAACAATGTCCCTATATTACCATAATGTTGAGTCTCTTCGAAGCCATCGCGAAGATATTTTCAACGACTTTGATTTGTCGAAGCTTGGACTTTTCCAACGAAGATTTCTCTTTGCTAGATTTCTATATTATAAATAAAAAAAATTGCAATCGATTAAATGGTTTTGGGAAAAATTGAATAATTTCTTAAGCCAAGCGAAACATATATTAGGAGATTTTAATATATGCAGATCCAGGAGAACTGTTCAACTTCAAGAGGCTGTTCAAGAGGCTTTAAATGAAAATAATCTTAGTCCAATCAATATAGAATATTGCAACCAAAAAACATTTAACGCAAAATGATTGAGTTTTCGCTGAAAATGAGCTGAGGAATGCTGTAGCTGTTGCATACGAATCAATCTAAAGTCACCATGATGGAATACTCTTAAAATATAGTTTTTAAGATTTAAATTTATTACAAATTTATTTATTAAATACATCAACATATATTGTGTATATTTATATAAACTACTAATATACTTGTTCAAATATATGAATTGTGTATATTTTTAGATAAAATGTTTATGTTGGGCCAAGAAGCCACCATGCGCTTTAGGGACCTTTGGAAGAGCTTCTGCGCAAGCTCTTAGTTATGCACTTGATATTATTCGGCATTGATTGGAGCGGCATATATTAGGGTTAAATTAAGCCCATAATAAATATTTCAATTGAAATTTTTTAATTCGGCCTCTACCAAAAAGATGGTAACGTTACCATTTATTTAAAAAAGTGCAAAATTAATTAAATAATTTATTTTCCTCTTGTGGATTAAGACCTTGTCGTGGTTAGGGGGCTGAGTTTGTGACATAACGGAATCAACATAACGGAAACTAGAGTGGTCGCTCGTAGTTGAAGATAATCCAAAGGGGATGGACGACAGGCCTACTGCTGGCTGCTGGCCGGTTGGTCGAAGAGTTCTCAAAAATGAATATGGAAGTTTACGTCGAAAGGATTACCCTAAGGGTACCCTAAAGGGTAAAGGGTAGCCCTTTTTTAACTGCTGGCCTTGGGACTCAAAAAGTTTAACAGTGATAAGATTTCAGATAAGATATCTGTAATAAGATAGATTGTCGGAGTTGAACTTATATGAGCTAGTTAGTTAGCTACTCCGCCAATCTATTTAGCTATTTGGGCAATCACCTCCTTTAGTTAGGCCGCAGATCTCCTGACTTGGGTGACTCGCCGTGAAGCCTACGCAGATCAACTTGCTCCTGCAACTAGCACTATCTAGTGTGAACGATAGTCGTTGATATCTTCCCCGAATTTGTTAATATGATCCAAGATATGCAAACTCAAACGGAGAAGGTATGGAAGGCTAAGTGTGTCGAGTTCTAAGGTGATGTTCAGGGAAGGCGAGCTATCCCTGGGGCTACCCCTGGTGACCTCTTTCGGGCCGTGCAATCGTTTATGATGATGATTCCTTTATCCACGTAGGTGATGGGATGCAAATCGCTGTGTTGGATATCGCAGTGCGCAATACCTCCAGCGTGACAAAAATCCAGCGTGTAGCTTCAGGTGACACGTGGATCTCTCCGTTGCAGTCAGCTTAGACTTTGTCCTCCAGTCTGAGTATTGTGTCGTGGCGTGACACTGGAAAAAAGGTGTTTGTGACTCAAGCTGACCTAATTTTAGGATATTTTATTAATTTTTCCTAATTTTTTAGGATATTATGAAATGCAAAATGTTAAGGGATTGTAATATTGTCACGGACGCAACGGACAATATATCTTTAATGGCGGTATCTGTGGGCTCCTCCATCCACGCGCTTTCCAGGTCTGCATGACTTAGTATGCCAAGTAGTATACGATATTAAATTTAGCAAGAGTTATTGCCAGCTATTTTGAGACAATGACAACTCCTTTTGGTGTTCCGAGTCAACCTGGGACTTTTAGCCGACCTCAGAATTTGATTGAATGTGGCGGAAAAACTATTTATTTGTTCTTATTTGTTGTAGTTAATATTTATTGGTCTATTGTTTGCATTGATAAGTTGGAATTCGGTAAGCTTGATTATTTCAAAGTCCTCCGCGTCTGGCATTCCCGCCCTTACTTTTAACGCCGCTCCCAAGACGTCTTATCTCCTAGCTACCCTATGGTAGATGCTCAATGCTTCGATCAGGTCACGCAGATGAGTGACATCTATGCTCAAGAGCTTCTGCATGTGGGACTGGGGAATCATGTTCATCATGCCACCAGTTTCTTCCACCACGCGACTATACTCTGAGAGATTCGCTGAGTGTCTCACGAATGCGAATTCTTCCCATACTAAAATTTGTCTATCAATGATGGGAATGTTTTTGGCCCGCGAGAAGTCCGCGACGTTTGCCGATGTTAGGGTCAAAAGGAATAGTAGAGGTATAGGTGTGAACCTGTTATATTGGATTTATTGTTGTGTTTTATCAAATTTGGGCCCTTCAAAGCCCACCCACTACCAAACATAGAAGATAAAGGGTAATTAAAAAAATGCGCGTAAATGAGTAATGAGTAAGAATTAAAATAATAAAACATAATATTGACAAAAACTTATGCCAAGTGGCTGGGGATAAATAATACAAAAAACTAGTCAAAAATTATCAGACGAATGGCAACATGGTTGTGCCTCGCTTACCTATAATTATTCTTCGGGACCACCCTTCCTTTAATGAGGACTGTGGTCCCCATGTCCGCTTCCAGAGTTTTCTCCTTGCATAACGGTGAGTCTCCTGTTGGATTTCAATAGGACTTTGTCGATGACATTGAACACTCTGTCTTATTCTATTCTGTATCTTGCACTATGGGTCACTCAATTGTATGACTATCAGGTCGGCCGGTCTCTTATCGATGATCGAATGGATAGACTGGTTGTATTTGGACGTGGCAAGTAAGATTAATTCTACGGTGTCGCTGAAGCCTTTGTCACATTTAAGGCATCTGGTTTGTCCGTTTGAGACGCTATGGAGTGGCATTCGAATTGCTAAGTGCATTTGAGATTCTAACTCCGAAGGTATTTTTCAGCTTGGTCAGAATGATGAGCGAGTTCAATGAGGATTCATTGTCGCAATAAATGACTCTGGCTTTTGGGAAGACGTTAAGGAGTTGTAGTAAAGCCGGTTTGAGATCCTAGAGGGTTCTAGAGGGAATTGGTTGGACCATTTTGAAGTATTTTCTATCTGTAGAGAAAATGTCTATGTGCACCATTTTTCCTACATGAGACGGGACTGGCTTACCGCCGAATCATATTTTTCTTTAGCGCAGGTTTTACAGTTAGTTATGATTTCATTCGCTAACTTGGTCATTTTCGGAAAGTAGTATGCTTTACATTCCCTTGTGCAGATCTGTGAGTCCTAATGTGCTCAGTGATAAGGATTTCTCGTATCACAGCGACTGCGAAAATATTAGTAACACGGTTTTTGCAGTGCCAAAATTTGGTGGTTGGAAATTGCCGGACCAATTCATCCTGTATCTTCGCTAGCGTGTGCATATCGCAAAGAATGGCGGTTACGAATTTGGGGACTACGGTATCCGCGAGCTCTTCACATATCCTTGCGACTCCTTGCATATGAAGTCAATGTTGTGCCGTCTCTTATTTACAAAGAGCACGAAGCTGCGTTTAAACGGAAAGCGTGCTTCCTCCAGAGTTATCTGGTTTTGAAGAAAAATTCAAAGGCTTATCCGTGGTTTTGATGGTGTGTATGAGCGACGCTTCGCTGTGAATAGTGGCCGCACACTAATAAGCTTCTCCCCAACGTTAAAATGCTGTCTGGAGAGGTCATCCGCGACGGGATTCTCTTTGCCGGGCTTATAAAACATTTTAGTTTCGAATTCGTCGAAGCGAGATTTCCACCGTTTGATTTTCGCATTTATATTGGATTTCGATACTGCGAGTGTCAATGGCTGGTGATCAGAATTTATATTTATAACGTTTAATGCACATAAGTAATGGCGTAAATTGGTCAGTGTCAAAACTATGGCTAATAGCTCACGATCAGGTATTGTCTTATAGTTCAACTTGCGAAAGTCCAATACCAGCAGCTTTTTCCAGGTGCCCGATTCGTCAGTGGTCTTTTTATCTACTACCCATATTGGGTTATTGTAGGGGTACTTTGACTTTTGGATTATGCCATTTTTTAGAAACTCTGGGATTTCGTTATTGGCAAAATCTGCTGCTTCCATTG
This sequence comes from Drosophila ananassae, assembly GCF_017639315.1. NCBI lineage: Eukaryota > Metazoa > Arthropoda > Insecta > Diptera > Drosophilidae > Drosophila > Drosophila ananassae. The sequence continues at coordinate 2,356,340 of NW_025319041.1, read as the reverse complement.
GGTATGGGTAAAGCTTGGCATAAATGGGCTCCTCACTAACAGTTCTGATGGTAGCTACCACCGACATGTTGTAAGGTAGGGCCTCGTAAGGGTTTGCGAAGGCTTTTTTCCGTTCGCTGAGAATTTTTATAAAGGCATCTCTTACTTAGGCGAAGCGTCTGAGCAATCAATGATGGTAAAATTGACAGCGGGGCACGACTGGAATTCTTACTTTTCTACTTCGGAGTCCCATTTGAGGTGGGCCGAAGCTAGATTAAGCGATGCCCCTGCCTGTTTTTACAAGACAAATCTGGTAAAATGAAGAACGTGGCCTTCAAGTTGAATGGGGAGCATTTCTTAGTGATGGTGGTGACGCCATGGATAAAATATATCGTAAATTGCGATTCTACTGGGCCTACGCCTTTCAATCCTACGTATGGACGGCTAACATTTTTTGGTGCCCCCGTATGTATCAAAAGCTTCATATCTACCCCCGCTACTCTTCGTCTAATGACGGGTAGCAGGGATTTTCCTCTAAAAATTATTTGCGCTGTGCTCTGCGCGTCGTGGTTAACCCTCTGCCGGGCCCGATCAATCGGATACGGCCGGCTTCCTGTTTAGGTGAGCCGGCTGGCTTGAGCATCTTGGACAGGGATGGGTCAATGTCCATGGGCTCGTATTCCTTCGAGGTTTGCCTCTCGTGGTTTGTCTCCACTTCTTAAGCTAAAGCAAGAGCTGTTGGCATGTTCTTCGGCTTTGTCCAGAAAAGGATATCTGTTAGACCGGCATCGAAGGTCATCACCCCAGGGTGCCCATCTCCTACTCTATGACTTGCACCGGCCGCTTGTCACTGAATATGAAATCGGGGTGATATATAATCGCATCAAAATTCAATACAATGCCAAACGAAGATAGCACGGCGTCAGCAGGGCCCCTAATTTTGCTCCTAATAATTATTACTGCCTAATAGGGGCACGAGCTGTTTTCATAACCCCCTTCCCGTTAGAAGACGTATGTTCCTTGTGCCCTCGCGCATACTGGTAGGCATTTAACCGCGTCTAGGGGTTCGTTACAGGCGACATTGCCCGTTATGTCAATAGGTTCATATACCTTAATTTGGTTTGCTTTCTCTGCGCCGGTCTTCGCCAGCCTTTTCTATTAAAGCGTTGGCGATAGCATCCTGGATGACAGGTTGGAGCTGTTCTGCGTTTATGGACATGGTTGTATTGGGATCGGCACTGGTAGCCGCTTTATTAGCTGCCTGTATTGGTGTAGAAGCAAATGGAAACCTCTCAAAGTCTGACTCTGAGTCGCTGTTTTGTTATTTTTTCCGTATAAGTTAGGAATGAGGAGCCCATGGACAGCTATGCTACATTCACTAATAAAAAGTTTCAAGCATAAGCAGCCTTACATAAAAAAAATTTCACAGTGAAGGGACCGTGGCGGCTGAGCTGTCGCTATGGTGTAAAAAGAAACAAAGCTAAATAGAACGGAATATGAATTCGCGGTGTCGGGTTCGAGTTCCTGCGTGAAGTGGGGAATTCATAAAAAAAAACAAAAACCCCAAAAATTGTTGCGAAGCTAATACAGAGAATTTTAGCTTTAAGCAAAAAATACAACGACACAAAAGGGCTAAATTAAATGCCCACAATTTAATGAGACAGTTTCGTCACCAATAAAGTTATTTAAAAAAATTCACAATTAATATTTCCCAGCAGCGTCCTTGCGCTTAAGCCGAGATATTTAATATTTGTATTTTATTTATGGCCGTAATGTATGAGACATTCGGCAATGTGATATCCATTTTGTTGATCTATTTTTATTTTTACCAAATAAAAATGCAAACAACACACAGAAACAAATATAATAATTGTACAAATAATTCCACCAAAATATAACCAAAAATTATGGAAGCGGAATTGCAGAAAATATACTGGCAGCGATTTATTTGTTTTATTTACTCGCATTACTATTTACTTTACAAATGGAGGTGCCGGGACGTACAATATCTGAGGTACTCACTTAAACTTATGTTGGGCGCCAATTAATTAAATAATAGGGTCAACCGCTAATTGCCGTCGGCAAACTCTGTCTTCTCGGGTGGTCCCTTGTAGTTGCAGAGAATCCAATGGGGATTGACGACAGGCACACTGCTGGCTGCTCTCTACCAGATCTCTGGTATCAGATTCTCTACCAACTGATACATTGCTCGATCTGATAAAAATGAGGCCGGCTGGTTGAAGAGAAGGTATGATGCCTCGATTCTGGCGTCACAAAATCCATAAAATCCAGGGAGACTTTCATCACAGTACAATAGGCACGGTATAGCTTCTGAAGAAATATCTTTGCCCTCGTAATGAACTACCTATCAACCGTCCTATCGGGCGATTGAGGAAAGTATAATGCGCTTAGTGGGCTTTGAGGTTGACATACGAAAATAGGCCCAGAGTCTTCGTAAAATTGCTGCCATCATCAAACCTTAGGGACGACTCGGGACCGGGATCTTTTTCCGGCACGTCAGAGAACTCTTCAGAAATTGGAGAATTTGAGAATTAGAAAATTGGAGCACCACTTTTTCAATCGAAATTGGACTTTACGAGGATCCCCGATGCTTACTGCATTGTGTTTTTATAGCCTTATCTATAGAGCCACCTCCGGAAATTAGATCATCAATATAAAAATCGCGACGCAGAATTTCGGCACATTTTGGAAACATAGACTGCTTATTCTCTACCAACTGATACATTGCTCGATCTGATAAAAATGAGGCCGGCTTTGTCCCATAAGTGACAATATCCAGCCTGCAACTCATCCTGGGTGGAATTCCGCCAAAGAATGCACTTCAGATAGCTGTCCTAGGGGAAAACTCTGACGCATCGGTAAATTTTGCAAATATCTCCTTTAATGGCCACTCGATGGCATCGGAATCTTAGAAGAATGTGAAACAGCTTTGGTTGGATGACTGGACCAGACATCAACACGTCATTGAACAAATAGCTAGAGGTGGTAGCAGCCGAACCATCAAATACAACCCTGAGTTTGGTTTTTGAAATTTCCTCTTTCAAAACGCAGTGATGCGGTAGGAAATACTGTGTAGCGGGTCGTGCACTAGGCGTTCCTAGAGTCATATTCCCCAAATCTAAATACTCCTTTATGAACGCAGCATACTGATCCTTCAATTGAGGCTGACGGCAAAGTTCGTTTCGGGGGAGAGATATCGCCGCACGGCTTGGGAGTAGGATTCAACGAACTTCCTTTCAGCGAAAGCCTCATAGAGTAGGCTCCTGACTCGAGCCGAGCAGAATGCTACACGAAATGAGCCTCGCAATCCAACTTCTTCTTCGTCCACTTCACAATGGGCTCGGCGTAGTCTTCGATTTCCCAAAATTTACGGAGCAGAGAGAATCCGTTTCCGTAGACAATCCGTCTGTTGCGAAGCAGGTGTCGCCAATTCCAGACACTGCCATGAAAGATTTGCGAAGCTTCAGCTGACTAGCTAGTCGGGAAGTAATCACATGCGGTCCTGCGATCCTGAATCCAATACAGGTCGGTAAGGAACAAAAACTTCAGCGCGACTCCGAACGTGAATGTTCGCTGTAGCCAGTAAGGCTATCTCACCGCTGCGACCTAGGGCAACTAAAGCATTAGCCGCGGATGGTGAAGCGCCCATTGGCTCTGCTCATTCGGCTGTGGCTGATGTAGGCGGCACAACCGAATGCTTGCTGGCTACTGAATAACTGTTATTCAAAAAATTCAACACAACTTCAACAATTAGCAGCGGGGCACTCACGCAGGTTATGGCCAGTTTGGAGAAATTTCTGACAAAGACTGAGTCGCCGCGGGCATGCAGACACCACACAAAATCGCCCACTGCCTAATATACAGGATGGTGAATTATTGATAATAAAAGACAATCTACTCTTATTTGAGACTCTACGTATTTCCACCTGAGTGCCCGGTTGCGTAAGTGGCCATGACAACATCCATAGCCTCCAGAGTCCCGCATCGCTGCTCCAAAAATTCAGCCATCGACTCCCAAGTAGAGATTTGGTCTGAGATCGAGGCATTTTCCTGCCACTTGCCCTGGGTAGCTGGGTCCAACCCTTGAAGGAGCACTTGGAAAATTATGCTGCTGGCGAACTGAATTGTCATCCCCTAATTTTTCAAGTCTCGCATGTGAGCATTGAATTTATCTAAAAATCCTCGAAGCGAAGAAACGCAGTAAATAATTTTGCGTTTAAATTATTTACTATCTATAACTGTTTCTGTGTTCAAAACGTATGTATTTATTAAAGGTTCAGCTGGTTTAGTAAAGTTTTACAGAAATTATAGATAGCCATGACTTTTTGAAAATATGAGATTAAAAACTCCAATTTAATTGACGAAAATATTTTTTAACCATCATGGTAAATTTGCCATGATTTGAGTCATCGGATAAGGCTTGCATTTAAAGCAGCGAATGCATGACTGTACTATATGACTGTAGACTTCTTAAGCGTTTACTATCCAAATTCGCTGTTGCAAGAGACTACCCAGTTCTCGTGAACCCACATGCAAATTCGACTCAGGTAAATATTGGACGTATCTCTGTGCGGGATTTAAAGCGAGTGCGCAAGGATCTGCGATCAATAGTTCAAGGACCCCCTGTGGGTAAGTCCGGCAGCGGTACGCGAATCAGCTAAGAAGTAGAAATCAAGGAGCAAGTGGGAAAAGGATCAAGGATCCGCGGCGGAACTGAAGCCCAATGGTAAAACAAGTCGGGTTGGGTTATTCCCGCACATGAAAGGTATCCTGGTGTCATAGCGATAGCGACGGATCGGCCTGGCGTACGCCTTGTCGATTCCTGACCGTTAAGACCAGCTGTGATGCTGTAAAGCTGCCAGCTCGGGAACGCAAGCCCAACAGTGAAACCAAGCAGGGACACCCCGGGAAAGTCAGGAGAATCCTGATCCAGGCGCTGGGGCGTATGCACAGCGTATCACCTGGAGTTAAAGAAGACGCGACGCCAAAACCTCTGGTCTACCATAAGTCATGCGGAGCGTATGCGCGCAGGTGTTTGGAGGCGAGTGGCGAACGCAACCGGGGCGTGTCCTGCGGGGTAGGTAGGCCCTTCGTGCCCTGATCCGGCTGCCAGGCACCGAGAAGCGAATGCGTATCCTGCCCGGCGTATGCCTGGAAGGTGAGCCTATCGGTCTGCTAACACGGATTAGGTGCCGGCCACGGCGAAAGGGCATTCCCAGTGAGCCAAGGATACCAAAGGTCCACGGCACCCTCAAAGGAGAAGCAATGACAGGATCAGCGACAAAAGAGCGACGACGAAGAGGCAGCGACGAAAGAGAGCAGCGGCGATGAGGGAGCAGCGAAGACAGAAGAGCAGCAAAGACAACAACTGTGACAGCACAGGCCCCATGCAGTCCAAACGTTACACCTGGCGCCTAAACTACGTGATGGCTTTAGAGTCTAGGAGTAACACAGGAGGTTATGGGTCTAGCCGAGAAATTCAAGGAGCTGACCTTGGAAGAAGAGGTTTTTAATAGGCAAGCATCCGGCGTAGACAGAAGGTATCCAAAAAAGGAACTGCACCAGAAACCACCGGAGCAACAGATCCCCCCAGGACAGGGATGGGGGCAGAGATGGCAGCCTGAGGATCGACGCCAAATGCAGCAGCAACAGCTGGTTAGGCAACAATGGACAGTCCCAAGGCAACAGCAGCCGAGTCAACAATGGGCAGCAAGCCAAAGTCAAAGACAGCCGATTCAGCAGTGGGCAGCGACGCCTAGACAGGAACATATAGAAAACCCAGCGCAGGCGTGAAACAGGTGCGGAGGCATGGGCCATTGGGCCAGTGGGTGCAGGATCCCCAGAATTTTGTTCTGCAGGATGTGCGGCGCAATAGGGGTGAGGAGCACAGAATGCTGCCATAGAGCGGGAAACGCGCAGCGATCTCAGCCGTAGAGAGGAAGGCAGAGATCGCGAGTGGCTGCCTCTCAGAACTAGTTGGAGATTTATCAGGAGACGATCAGCAGTTGGCGGCGGTCGTCAAGGTCAGAGGTGCAGAAGTGAAGGATATGACAGACACCGGGGCAACGGCTATGGAGACGGCTATACGGGTCAATGGAGAATGTAAGTGGATTTCCGACAAATAAACGCAAAGTCAGTAAAGGACGCGTACCCGACGCCACGGATAAACATCATCATGGAGCAATTGAGGGAGGCAAAATTATTCAGCACCCTCGACCTTAAAGACGGCTATTGGCAAATCCCACTGGAGGAAGAGAGCAGGAAATACACGGCCTTTACGGTACCAGGAAAAGGTCTGTACCAGTGGAAGGTACCAGTGGTTTGGGTTACACTCAGCCTCGGCAACGTTTCAAAGGGCCTTAGACCAGGTCATAGGTCCGGATATGGCTCCGCACGCATTTGCCTATCAGGATGACATCATCGTGATCGGACGCACAAGGGAGGAGTATATGGCGAATTTGAAGGACGTATTGCGTAGACTGAAGGCGGCAAACTTAAGGATAAACACGGAAAAGTGCCATTTCTTCAGGGAAGAGCTATTATACCGAGCCAGGATAACGAGCCAGGGAATTGGCATGGATCCCGGAAAGGTTGCAGCGATTGCGGAATGGGAACCCCCAACAAACGTAAAGGGCGTACGGCTGTTTATTGGCAACCGAGAAAGAGTGCCTAGCAATAATATGAGCAATTCGGCAGATGAGACCATACCTGGAGGGATACCAGTTCGACGTGATCACGGAACATATGACTCTGAAGTGGCTGAATAATTTAGAGAGTCCACTTGGAAGGATCGCAAGATGGGTCTTCGAGTTGCAACAGATGCACTTTCCCGCAAGCCGTTAGTAGAAAAATTGAGGAGTGCCACGGCAAGCGAAGACGTTGAGAACATTTGGATAAGCGCACTAAAAAGGAAAATGCGAGAAAACCCACAGAAATGGCCAAAATACGAAGAAGAGGCAGGCTTGGTATACCGACATGTTCCGCATAGGGGCCGGAAGCGAGGAAGTAGCATCATAGAAGCTGTGTGTGCCGAAGGATATGAGGCAGCAGGTGCTAAAGGAGAACCACGACGAACCGACAGCGGGGCATCTAGGCGGAAGGAAAACAATTGCAAAAATAGTAGCAAGGTACTTCTGGCCAGGGATGCAAAGGGACATAAGGAAGTCAGAAAGTGCGAGACATGCATGCGGTATAAACCAAGTCAGATGCAGGCCGGAGGAAAAATGCTGCCACAGGTCAGCAGAGGAGCCATGGGCGACGGTATGTGCGGACTACCTTAGACCGTTGCCGAGGTCCAAACATGGAAACACCATGCCATTGCTAAAGATTGATCGGTTTTCAAAATGGACAGAAATCCAAAATGGATACGGGGTGCCAAAGGTGATGGTGACAGACAATGGTGTCCAGTTCACCAGTAGGAGCTCGGAGTTCGTCATCAGTTTACCGCACCATACACGCCGCAGGAAAACCCTACAGAAAGGGCAAACAGGCCGGTTAAGACGATGATCGCCCAGTTTGCAGGCAATGACCAAAGGGACGAACACATGGGTACAAGTTATATTATTTTTTATTAGTTTTATTTTTTTATTAATAAATAATTTTATAAATTATTGATCAGAAATTTATTTTATGTAATAAATAAAACTGGTTCAATAAATTTTTATTTCATAAATAATTTTATATTTAATTATGATTTATTACATTTTTGTTTATTATGTTCTTTTTTAGTAAAAATACCAATATTTTTAGTTCGTTTATGATTACCTAAAGCTCATGTTGAAGCTCCTGTATCTGGTTCAATAATTTTAGCTGGAATTATATTAAAATTAGGGGGTTATGGTTTATTGTGAGTTATTTCTTTTATTCAATTAATAAATTTAAAATATAGATTTGTTTGAATTAGAATTAGATTAGTAGGTGGAGTATTAGTGAGATTAGTATGTTTACGTCAAACTGATTTAAAATCTTTAATTGCTTATTCTTTTGTAGCTCATATAGGAATGGCATTATCTGGATTATTAACTGTAACTTATTGAGGATTATCTGGTTCTTACACTTTATTAATTGCTGATGGTTTATGTTCTTCAGGATTATTTTGTTAAGCAAATGTTTCTTATGAACGTTTAGGCAGTCGAAGATTATTAATTAATAAGGGTATGTTGAATTTTATACCTTCAATAAGTTTATGATGATTTTTATTAAGTTCAGCTAATATAGCTGCTCCTCTTACTTTAAATTTGTTATGTGAAATTTCTTTATTAAATAGAATTGTTTCTTGATCTTGAGTTTCTATAATTATGCTATCTTTATGATCATTTTTTAGAGTAGCTTATACTTTATATTTATATTCTTTTAGTCAACATGGAAAGTTATTTTCAGGAGTTTATGCTTTTAGAGGAGAAAAAATTCGTGAGTATTTATTAATATTATTACATTGATTACCATTAAACTTATTAATTTTAAAGGGAGAATCATGTATATTATGATTATATTTAAATAGTTTAATAAAAATACTAATTTGTGGTGCTTTGTGTCGCCAGTGATTACTGTGCTACGTCACGCTGGCACAAGAAAGGAAAAGACGACCCATCTGAGTGAGCTGAAAGCCCAAGCACAGGTGCGGGCATAAACCATAATTAACCATAATAACCATAAAAAACCATAATAATTAAACAAAACAAAAAGAATTTGAAATCAAAGGTTAAAAAAAAGATGTAAACAGAAACACACTCTGAAAAAAAAGAGAGAAAAAATGAAAAAATAATAAACCAAAAACAGAAAACAAAATTTTTTTTTAAATATAAAATAATATATATATACATATAGTAGGAAAATGTAGGTTTTAAAAAAAAAACAAAAAAAAAAAAAACAAAATTTAATAAAATTGTAAGAAGAAAAATAAAACATGATCAAAAAAAAAAAGACAAAAAAAAATATATATAAAAATGTATACTAGGGAAATATTTCCAAATATTACGAAGAAAAAATATAAGGGAAACAAACCTTATGTCACCCGTTGAAGGGGAGAGGTGGATAGGGATATCCACAAATAAAAAAAGCCCGCCGATAGAAATGCGGCGGGAATTGAAGAAAGTTAACGGCGAGAACAGAGGAGCGAAGGATTAACGGCCGGAAGCGAGATTTGCAAGGATTAACGGGCGCCTCAGGCAATATATAAGGAGGGCCCCTGGAGCAAATCGACACCGAGTCTTCTAGGGAAGCTGGAAGAGTTGAGTGAAAGACCCCCCGTGGGTAAGTTTGACATTCGGGAAAGTTTCCTTTTAGGAGTTAGGAGTATAGGCTGAAGGACCATCCGTGGGTAAGTCCGACAGTCTCAAGTACGGGATTTGAAGCGAGTGCGCAAGGGTCTGCGAACAGTAGCTTAAGGACCACCTATGGGTAAGTCCGGCGGCGGTACGCGAATCAGCCAAGGAGTAGAAATCAAGGAGCACGTGGGAAAAGGATCAAGGATCCGCGGCGGAACATAAGCCCAAGGGTAAAACGAGTCGGGTTGGGTTATTCCCGGACACGACAGATATCCTGGTGTCATAGCGATAGCGACGGATCGGCCTGGCGTACGCCTTGTCGATTCCTGACCGTTAAGACCAGGTGGGATCCTGTAAAGCGAGAGGTAGCCAGCTCGGGAACTCAAGCCCAACAGTGAAACCAAGCAGGGACACCCCGGGAAAGTCAGGAGAATCCTGATCTAGGCGCTGGGGCGTATGCACAGCGTATCACCTGGAGTTAAAGAAGATGCGACGCCAAAACATCTGGGGCAAATAAAGAAAGCGCGCCGATAGAAATGCGGCGGGAATTGGAGAAAGTTAACGGCGAGAACAAAGGAGCGAGGGATTAACGGCAGGAAGCGAGATTTGCAAGGATTAACGGGCGCCTCAGGCACTATATAAGGAGGGCCCCTGCACCAAATCGGGACCGAGTCTTCTAGGAAAGCTGGAAGAGTTGAGTGAAAGACCCCTCGTGTGTCTTGACATTCGGGAAAGTTTCCTTCGAGGAGTTAGGAGTATAGGCTGAAGGACCATCCGTGGGTAAGTCCGACAGTCTCAAGTACGGGATTTGAAGCGAGTGCGCAAGGGTCTGCGAACAGTAGCTTAAGGACCACCTATGGGTAAGTCCGGCGGCGGTACGCGAATCAGCCAAGGAGTAGAAATCAAGGAGCACGTGGGAAAAGGATCAAGGATCCGCGGCGGAACATAAGCCCAAGGGTAAAACGAGTCGGGTTGGGTTATTCCCGGACACGACAGGTATTCTGGTGTCATCCTGGTGTCAGGGAGCAGCGGCGTCATCGAGGGAACAGCGGCGACGAGGGAGCATCGACGTCAGAAGAACAGCAACGACGAGGGAGCAGCGACGACAACAACAGCGACAGCACAGGCCCCGCAGCTGCAGCACGTGAGTCCAAACGGAGGTAACCGTGAGCCGTTTCGGCGCCAGGAACCAAGACCACACGTTCTGCTGAGCGCAAGCTTTGGGAGGGCGTGTGTATTGGCACCAACCCGGAGCGGGGATCGGGGATCGACGGGAGGACGAGCGGTCGATCGGCTGAACCAAACAGCCGGTGAGATTCTCTTATTTTTTGTAAGGTAAAGACAATCAAGGGGGTTTGATTGAAACGAAGCACTCCGTGTTATTTCTGGTCTCGGGCAATCACGTCGAATCTATAAATTCGGCGGAACGTACCCTCAACTTCTGTCAGCTAGTCGCGGCGTTTGTTGCGAACAAAATATAGCAAAACCAGTTCATTACAACATCAAAACGGCTTGCTTTTAATAACTTTTTTTAAATTTTTTTCGATATTGAGTGCTGCTCCGCATCCGGTAAGATTTATAGGACAGCTAGGGTCGGGGGCAACAGCTCGCAAGCTGTCGAAAATCTATTTCTAAGTCAATATTTTTCCTCAGAGAGAGGATTATATGAAATTATAATTTATTTGTTGCTTTTTTTCTTCGGCAGTATACGCACCAGCTAAAACCTTTTTTTTATTGCATATATATACGCCAGCTGCCCACCTATACACAATATAGCAGCGCCTGTATCTAGCAACCATCTTCTTTTCTTTTCAAGTAAAGTAACTTCTGCTCAAGGTTTTATTGTCTTGTACCACCAATTTGGATACGTCGTTTGGCAGAGCTTTCCAAACTTTGCCGCTTGCCACTATAAGTGGAGGTAATCCGGAGTGGAGTGAATTCCGGTCCCTGTTCTCCACCATGTTAAACAAAAACCCATTTATAATTCGTGAAGGGCAGCTTCAGCGGTTGCGATCCTGCTTTCATGATTCGGCCTTGGATTTGCATGATTTGCTAATTGGAGCTGGATTATTTTACAAGCTGCTTGTGTGGGGCAAATTCATCTATATCCTGGTTTACCCCAGAAAGCTCGGCTTGAATGGGTTGTTTGTGGAGCAGACGCCGTAATAATGGTAAGGTTCTCATGGCATCTTAGTGGCCGCGACTAGTCAGCCCCAAACGCCCTGACTGGCGTGCATTATTTAACCTTAGACTTATTTAACCATTGAGGATGGAAACAACTTCTCAAAAATTTTAGGAATGGAATGGTACCCTTCCATAGACCAGCTATTTCTCTCTTTTTCTGCTCTTCAGTCCACGTTGAAGCGGTCCCGACATTCGGTCTTACCATTGATATCGCGGTTATAGTATCCACTTGGACTAGTTTGTCCAGTCGTTACTAAAGAAAAAATATTCTTGCAAAAGCTGTGCCGGGAACAGCTTTCTTGGGATGAAAGCTTACCTCAGGCTTTTACACGGAGTGACAGGAGATCAGCAGCAGCTTCAGTCACATCCAACTGGGTATTATCGTGACTGGCGCTTCCTTCTGGAGCTCTTGTGAAAATTCATGTCAATTGTGTTATCCTAGATTCGAGATGAGGGCGCCAGTTTTAAAGTTTTCGTCTCATTCCAGGGAGTGGCGTTATGTTACTACGTCGTAAAATCCAGCTCACATCTTATCTCGTTGGTCTCGAACATATCTTGTTGGCCCTACCTACAAGGTGGGATCCAGTTTATGGTGTCGGGGCCGCCCTATTATTTAAAGGCACAGGAGGACTGACGTGCTACGAAAGTAATTGAGAAGGCAGCTTTTGAATTTCGCCATACACGGACTTTGTAGAGACATGCAAATACGCTAACTCATTTCTAGGTCTTTAGCAAATGTTTGCGGACGTTTTAAAGTTTGGCAGACGGGACCGTCCGCCAACTGTTTAGCACGCTCATTCTTGTGATAAGATAAGGACGTTGCAGACAAAAAAAATGGTTGTCTACTCCAGCTAGCTATCTTCATTATCGATCGAGATTGCATCGAGTAAAAGTGCATCTTAAGAACTCATCCTTGCATTACGATGATCTTTTCCCAGTAATCTTGCTAAAAAGATCCGGTAAGGCAAAGCATAATCGTTAGCTTTCATGAGCAGATTATATTGCTGGAGCATTTAATGGGAACTCTTCCGAAGAAGAGAGTGGAAGAAAGAAAGGACCGAAAAATCAATGCCTGTTAATCGAAGACCTTGAAGTATTGATTTTTGCGACTCATGCAAAATAAAAACTTAATATACAGCTTGAGTCCGGAGTTGTCAATATGGGGTACACCGAGACTACATAGAATCTGCACAACAAATTTTCTGATCTTCGCCCTTAGAGGATTTGACGTCTTACCAAAGTAGACTTTTATTTATCTACATACCTTTACTGACATACCATTTTATTAAACATAACATAACATTATAATTTTATTAATGGTAAACAGCCAGCATATACTAACACGCTTAAAATTGAACGTTCCTAGTAGAAAGACTAGAGACTTTGGTCTTCTACTCTTTACCCTTTTTAGTTCGACATATGCCAAACATAATTCCGTCAGGGTATTATGTTCAGACTACATTGGCCTCTACCACACCGCTGTGCTATACTTATAACCTTAAATCTTCTTCTATACGCAGGATACCCCGTGGGTTAGTCTCATAGTCAAGAGCGAGAAACGAGTGCGAAAGGATTCGTGATCCATGACGCAAGGACCCCCATGGGTAAGTCCGACAGCCTTAGAGTCGGACGCGAATATAGAAGCAAGTGCGAAAGGATCCGTCGTCCATGGCGCAATTGAAGCCCAGGCTAAACGAGTCGGGTTGGGTCGTTTCCCAGACACAGCAGGTAAATTGGTATGTTTTACCGCATCCTTACCGCAACGACCAGGCGTGATCCTACAAAGCGAGGAGTGGCCCACTCGGAAATTCAAGCCCAACTAAGAAACCGATCGGGGACACCACGGTCTAGTACGGAGACTCCTGCCGGTGGAAGATAGATGAACGAGAGTAGCGACAATAGGAGCAGACTCAGTAGCAGGTAAACGCAGCTCCGACAGCGGAAGCACGTGAGTCGCAACAGAAGGAGTCATTAGCCAAATTGGATGCCAGGCACCAAGACCGCATATCCAGCCCGGCCTATGCCTGGGAGGTGTGTCTATTGGCGACCAACCCGAAACGGCGACTGGTTAACGACGAGAGGACAAGCGCTGACGACGGAGCCGAGCGGAAGCAGCTCTAGCAGCAGCGAGGATCCGGCGGAGGAGCAGGCTTTGGTGAGATCAATAATACAAATCTTCACACTTGTAAATCTGTGCTATTTCTAGGCTCGGGCAATTACGTCGAATCATTTTATTCGGAAGAACGTTTCCATAAACTCTGTAAGCTAGCCTCGGTAATTGTTGGGAACATAGAACAACAAAAACAGTTCGTTACAGTGGTTTCCAGAATGTGAAATACTTCTGAGATTGATATCTCGGTTTACATCAAAGCCAAATTAAAAGCTGAAATAAAGTGTAATGGGTAACGAACTAACAGGATAGATGTTACCCTCCCGTTATGGCCCGCACGTTAGGTAGTTCCGACTTTGGCTCGCCGGAGGCGTTGTGTTATGGGGCTTGCCCAATAACGGGTGCATTGTTAGGACTTATTCTTATTTAATTTAAATGAACGTGCGAAAAATATCGGATAAGCTATAACCGTAAAAAATACAAGAAGAATGAAAGAAGACATTCGAAGAATCGGTCAATACAGGTTGTTGAGCTATCAGCGTTTTGATAGCGGCCGAATTAATAAGACGCGGTTCAATTTATATATTCAATTTATTAATAGCTAATTCCGCGCGATAAAACAAGATAGCGGCTCGTCAATAACAACTACAAAAAATATGCAAGAAGAAGAACCACTTTGGCGTAGAAGCTCTTCCAAAGCTCCCAAAAGCGCACGCACTACAAATGACGACAAAATGCATGCGAATCTGGGAGACAAAAGAGAAGATTAAATGCCGCTGCAGCTAAACAAATTATATCAATATTCTAATTAGTGAATAGCAGCCACCAGATAAGTGAATAACTTAGCCCAACACAGGTCTCCTTGGTGTTCTTGGAGCTAACGATGCCCACCCTTCCATGATCAAGACTTTTCCAAATTAAACTATTATTCTTTCACGATCCCTTTGTTGGCAAGCGCTACCGAGGCGGGTTTAGGAAATCAAAAAAATGAGGATTTTATGCAAACATTATACATTAGTTTATTATTACTAAAATAAACATGATACAATTTTCAGGGGTTTCTTTCCTTTTAATCTATGATTTCGAAAAATAGTAAAATTAAGTGGTATAAAAAATGGTATAATTATTTAAATAAGTGATATAAAAAACACGTGGTATAAAAATAGTAAAAATATTAAAGAAATAGGCTTTCATAAAAAAATTCGTTTGACATAGAATTTATCATATATTATAGGATTGAAATGAGAAATATATAATAGATATATATAAAATTTATGAATAGCATTATTTCATTCTTAAACAAGAAAGGAAAGCTAACTTCGGGCGCAGCCGAAGTTTATATACCCTTGCAGTTGAGTTGCAGTCCGCTAGGTGGCGCCACGCATCTTATATTATTAGATTTATAACAGATCGTATATAGTCGGCCGATCTTTATGAAATTTGGCGTATCGAAATATTTTGCCCAAAGAGGCATCCATTGAAAATCCATCCTTCTAACTTAAAAAACAACCAAGTTGTGGCATTTCCGATCAATCAGATATGGCAGCTATAGGATATAGACGGCCAATCCTTATGAAATTTGGCAGATCGGATAAGTTGGCCCATAAGTGGTCCCATCCTTCTAACTTAAAAAATAACGATTTCCGATCAATCAGTTATATGGCAGCCTATATAGGATATAGTCGACAGATCCCGGCCGTTCTGACTTATATCCTGCCTGCAAAGGGAAAAAGGGTGTGTGCAAAGTTTCAACTCGATAGCTTTAAAACTGAGACACTAATTTGCGTAGAAACAGAAAGACAGACGGACATGCTTATATCGACTCTGGAGGTGATCCTGATCAAGAATATATATACTTTATAGGGTCGGAGATGTAACCTTCACTGCGTTGCACACTTTTGACCAAAATTATAATACCCTCTGCAAGGGTATAATTATTTAGGTTTAAGCAAACTCAATTTCTTATTGCGTTCACCGTCAAAAGCTTTCGGCTGGCTGGTGCGCTGTGAAAATAATTATCGCTATTCGGTATTTTTTTCCGAGTTTATCCGGTCCAAAATTTTTCACCCATTTCTCTCCTTGCGGAATAGCTCTGCCACTATCAGTCTCTAAAAGCCTACCCATTTCTTAACGACAGTTTTACAGTAAGCCGCTTAAAAACCGCTAATAAACATAAGCAAAACCAATTGCTAAAAGCCTTTTACAAAATCCCTCCCGACCAAAATCAGACTTGGGGTTGCATTAAAACTTCTCAACCCACAAGGCTGACCAGCTTCTAGCTAAGCCTGACGAATATCTTTGCAATGGTACCGCTTTCCATTCGAGTCTACTAGTTCGTAGATTGAGCCTCCTATTTTCTTTCTAACTTTGCAAATAAGGGAGCCAGCTTAGCATTGTAACCTGGAAACAGCTCTGTTAGAAATTGCGCCGATATACTTCCTGCCCATCCTTATAAGATACTTCACGTGTCCTAAGGGTGTTGATGATTCCTCTCATACTTTTTTCCCACTTTATTTCTGACTACCTTGAGGCAGTCCTCACGGCTAAAGGTAGCTGCTTTGTGTTCTAGCATAGCCAAATTCCTCAATAAGAAGTACTTTGCACCATATTTATTTATCTGCTGATTTTACTTAGATTTTCATCCCAGTCCTTGTGAGTAGCAGTCCAGTCGCATTAGCCTGAGGAGCGTGCATCGCCGTAGAAGTGTGAAATTTCTTGGATCTAAACTGCGACCCTTTATCGGAAACATAGCTATTCGGAAAATCAAATTTATGAAAAAGATCGTCTTCTAAGTACTTGAGAACCACCTCGAACCAACGAATTTAGAATAATGGTCTATCACAATGAAAATTCCCATATTCTCTGATATTCGCTGAAAAAACCTTATTTTAAATTACCTCCATTAACTGTGTATAATCAGCGGTAATGTTCTGAGTCGATATCCACCTGCAATTCGTTATTCAAGTTTATTGCCGCTATCTGTTCATGCTCAACTCTTGACAAAGCATCGGGAACAACATTTAGCTTGCCCTTTCGATGCTGGATTGTAAATCGAAACCGTTGCAACTTTAAAGCTCCACCTTGCCAATCTGGTGTTTAGATCATTCTGCGACATCAGCCACTTCAACAAGCAAGTCAGCACGGCAGCGTCGGAAGGGCCAGCGCTGCTGTGTTTAGAAAATCGGAAAGGAAGAAATGCGTCGAGCACAGACGGCATGCGGGGGCAGCAGCGGGGGCAAGAGGAACTCGCACGGCGTCGCGCACGAAAGAAAGAGGAGGAGGAATCACCGTGGAACGTAACGGTCCCGGGCGGGCCTCCGCGGCCGCGCTCGAAGGTGATAGGAGAGAGCGGGGAAGGCGGGGAAGGCGGGGAATGAAGCGGCCGCGATGGGCAGCTGTGTTTAGAATAATGCAGAAAACACAGAAATGCATTTTGGGAATACCCAAAGGGGGGGAGGGGGGTGAGTGCGGGGATAACTGGAGGATTGACCTGCACAATAACAATATGGATCGGAGGCCCGAGCGGGGCCAACGGGGGGCGGGGCAAGTAAAGAAAGCCCGCCGACAGAAATGCGGCGGGAATTGGAGAAAGCTAACGGAGATAGTAAATGAGCGGAGGATTAACGGCAGGAAGTAGATTTGCAAGGATTAACGGGTGCCTCTGGCACTATATAAGGAGGACCCTTGGAGCAAATCGGGACCGAGTCTTCTAGGGAAGCTGGAAGAGTTGAGTGAAAGATCCCCCCGTGGATAAGTCTGACATTCAAGTAGGAAAGTTTCCTTGGATGAATTAGGAGTACAGGCTGAAGGACCCCCCGTGGGTAAGTCCGACAGTCTTAAGTGCGGGCTTTAAAGCGAGTGAGAAAGGATCTTCGATTAATAGCTTAAGGACCCCCTGTGGGTAAGTCCAGCGGCGGAACGCGAGTCAAGCAAGGAGCAAGGGAAAAGGATCAAGGATCCGCGGCAAACCAAGGGTAAACGAATCGGGTTGAGTTATTCCCGCACACAACAGGTATCCTGGTGTAGTAGCAGCAACGACGGATCAGCCTGGCGTACGCCTTGCCTGGTCCTGTCCGTTCGAACCAGGTGTGATCCTGTAACGCGAGGGATAGCCAGCTCGGGAACTCAAGCCCACAAGTAAAACCACGCAGGGACACCCCGGGAAAGTCGGTAGAATCCTGATCCAGGCGCTGGAGCGTATGCACAGCGTATCACCTGGAGTTAAAGGAGACGCGACGCCCAAACCTCTGGCCTACCATAGATCCTGCGGGGCGTAGGCACGCAGGTGTTTGGAGGCGTGTGGCGAACGCGTCTAGGGGCGTGTCCTGTGCGGTAGGTAGGCCCTTCGTGCCCTGATCCGGCCGCTAAGCAGCGAGGAGCATATCCTGCCCGGCGTATGCCTGGGAGGTGAGCCACTAGGTCTGTTAACACGGATTAGGTGCCGGCCACGGCGAAAGGGCAATCCCAGCAAGCCAAAGATTCCGAAGGTCCACGGCACCTATAAAGGAGGAGCACCATCGCAGGGCGCAAGCTTTGGGAGGGCGTGTATATTGGCACCAATCCGGAGCGGGGATCGGGGATTGACGGGAGGGCGAGCGTTCGGTCGGCTGAGCCAAACAGCCGGTGAGATTCTCTTATTTTTTGTAAGGTAAAGACAATCAAGGGGATTTGATTGAAACGAAGCACTCCGTGTTATTTCTGGGCTCGGGCAATCACGTCGAATCTATAAATTCGGCGGAACGTACAACTTCTCTCAACTTCTGTGAGCTAGTCGCGGCGTTTGTTGCGAACAAAATATAGCAAAACCAGTTCATTACAACATCAAAACGGAGGTCCTACCCAGTCCCTATAACGCTCATGATGGAAAGCTTTTAATAACTTTTTTTAAATTTTTTTCGATATTGAGTGCTGCTCCGCATCCGGTAAGATTTATAGGACAGCTAGGGTCGGCGGCAACAGCTCGCAAGCTGTCAAAAATCTATTTCTAAGTCAATATTTTTCCTCAGAGAGAGGATTATATGAAATTATAATTTATTTGTTGCTTTTTTTCTTCGGCAGTATACGCACCAGCTAAAACCTTTTTTTTATTGCATATATATACGCCAGCTGCCCACCTATACACAATATAGCAGCGCCTGTATCTAGCAACCATCTTCTTTTCTTTTCAAGTAAAGTAACTTCTGCTCAAGGTTTTATTGTCTTGTACCACCAATTTGGATACGTCGTTTGGCAGAGCTTTCCAAGCTTTGCCGCTTGCCACTATAAGTGGAGGTAATCCGGAGTGGAGTGAATTCCGGTCTCTGTTCTCCACCATGTTAAACAAAAACCCATTTATAATTCGTGAAGGGCAGCTTCAGCGGTTGCGATCCTGCTTTCATGATTCGGCCTTGGATTTGCATGATTTTCTAATTGGAGCTGGATTATTTTACAAGCTGCTTGTGTGGGGCAAATTCATCTATATCCTGGTTTACCCCAGAAAGCTCGGCTTGAATGGGTTGTTTGTGGAGCAGACGCCGTAATAATGGTAAGGTTCTCATGGCATCTTAGTGGCCGCGACTAGTCAGCCCCAAACGCCCTGACTGGCGTGCATTATTTAACCTTAGACTTATTTAACCATTGAGGATGGAAACAACTTCACAAAAATTTTAGGAATGGAATGGTACCCTTCCATAGACCAGCTATTTCTCTCTTTTTCTGCTCTTCAGTCCACGTTGAAGCGGTCCCGACATTCGGTCTTACCATTGATATCGCGGTTATAGTATCCACTTGGACTAGTTTGTCCAGTCGTTACTAAAGAAAAAATATTCTTGCAAAAGCTGTGCCGGGAACAGCTTTCTTGGGATGAAAGCTTACCTCAGGCTTTTACACGGAGTGACAGGAGATCAGCAGCAGCTTCAGTCACATCCAACTGGGTATTATCGCGACTGGCGCTTCCTTCTGGAGCTCTTGTGAAAATTCATGTCAATTGTGTTATCCTAGATTCGAGATGAGGGCGCCAGTTTTAAAGTTTTCGTCTCATTCCAGGGAGTGGCGTTATGTTACTACGTCGTAAAATCCAGCTCACATCTTATCTCGTTGGTCTCGAACATATCTTGTTGGCCCTACCTACAAGGTGGGATCCAGTTTATGGTGTCGGGGCCGCCCTATTATTTAAAGGCACAGGAGGACTGACGTGCTACGAAAGTAATTGAGAAGGCAGCTTTTGAATTTCGCCATACACGGACTTTGTAGAGACATGCAAATACGCTAACTCATTTCTAGGTCTTTAGCAAATGTTTGCGGACGTTTTAAAGTTTGGCAGACGGGACCGTCCGCCAACTGTTTAGCACGCTCATTCTTGTGATAAGATAAGGACGTTGCAGACAAAAAAAATGGTTGTCTACTCCAGCTAGCTATCTTCATTATCGATCGAGATTGCATCGAGTAAAAGTGCATCTTAAGAACTCATCCTTGCATTACGATGATCTTTTCCCAGTAATCTTGCTAAAAAGATCCGGTAAGGCAAAGCATAATCGTTAGCTTTCATGAGCAGATTATATTGCTGGAGCATTTAATGGGAACTCTTCCGAAGAAGAGAGTGGAAGAAAGAAAGGACCGAAAAATCAATGCCTGTTAATCGAAGACCTTGAAGTATTGATTTTTGCGACTCATGCAAAATAAAAACTTAATATACAGCTTGAGTCCGACTGATACTTAAGTATGAATCGAGTGTCTGGAGTTGTCAATATGGGGTACACCGAGACTACATAGAATCTGCACAACAAATTGTCTGATCTTCGCCCTATGAGGATTTGACGTCTTACCAAAGTAGACTTTTATTTATCTACATACCTTTACTGACATACCATTTTATTAAACATAACATAACATTATAATTTTATTAATGGTAAACAGCCAGCATATACTAACACGCTTAAAATTGAACGTTCCTAGTAGAAAGACTAGAGACTTTGGTCTTCTACTCTTTACCCTTTTTAGTTCGACATATGCCAAACATAATTCCGTCAGGGTATTATGTTCAGACTACATTGGCCTCTACCACACCGCTGTGCTATACTTATAACCTTAAATCTTCTTCTATACGCAGGATACCCCGTGGGTTAGTCTCATAGTCAAGAGCGAGAAACGAGTGCGAAAGGATTCGTGATCCATGACGCAAGGACCCCCATGGGTAAGTCCGACAGCCTTAGAGTCGGACGCAAATATAGAAGCAAGTGCGAAAGGATCCGTCGTCCATGGCGCAATTGAAGCCCAGGCTAAACGAGTCGGGTTGGGTCGTTTCCCAGACACAGCAGGTAAATTGGTATGTTTTACCGCATCCTTACCGCAACGACCAGGCGTGATCCTACAAAGCGAGGAGTGGCCCACTCGGAAATTCAAGCCCAACTAAGAAACCGATCGGGGACACCACGGTCTAGTACGGAGACTCCTGCCGGTGGAAGATAGATGAACGAGAGTAGCGACAATAGGAGCAGACTCAGTAGCAGGTAAACGCAGCTCCGACAGCGGAAGCACGTGAGTCGCAACAGAAGGAGTCATTAGCCAAATTGGCTGCCAGGCACCAAGACCGCATATCCAGCCCGGCCTATGTCTGGGAGGTGTGTCTATTGGCGACCAACCCGAAACGGCGACTGGTTAACGACGAGAGGACAAGCGCTGACGACGGAGCCGAGCGGAAGCAGCTCTAGCAGCAGCGAGGATCCGGCGGAGGAGCAGGCTTTGGTGAGATCAATAATACAAATCTTCACACTTGTAAATCTGTGCTATTTCTAGGCTCGGGCAATTACGTCGAATCATTTAATTCGGAAGAACGTTCCCATAAACTCTGTGAGCTAGCCTCGGTAATTGTTGGGAACATAGAACAACAAAAACAGTTCGTTACAGTGGTTTCCAGAATGTGAAATACTTCTGAGATTGATATCTCGGTTTACATCAAAGCCAAATTAAAAGCTGAAATAAAGTGTAATGGGTAACGAACTAACAGGATAGATGTTACCCTCCCGTTATGGCCCGCACGTTAGGTAGTTCCGACTTTGGCTCGCCGGAGGCGTTGTGTTATGGGGCTTGCCCAATAACGGGTGCATTGTTAGGACTTATTCTTATTTAATTTAAATGAACGTGCAAAAAAATATCCGATGAGCTATAACCGTAAACCGTAAAAAATACAAGAAGAATGAAAGAAGACATTCGAAGAATCGGTCAATACAGGTTGTTGAGCTATCAGCGTTTTGATAGCGGCCGAATTAATAAGACGCGGTTCAATTTATATATTCAATTTATTAATAGCTAATTCCGCGCGATAAAACAAGATAGCGGCCCGTCAATAACAACTACAAAAAATATGCAAGAAGAAGAACCACTTTGGCGTAGAAGCTCTTCCAAAGCTCCCAAAAGCGCACGCACTACAAATGACGACAAAATGCATGCGAATCTGGGAGACAAAAGAGAAGATTAAATGTCGCTGCAGCTAAACAAATTATATCAATATTCTAATTAGTGAATAGCAGCCACCAGATAAGTGAATAACTTAGCCCAACACAGGTCTCCTTGGTGTTCTTGGAGCTAACGATGCCCACCCTTCCATGATCAAGACTTTTCCAAATTAAACTATTATTCTTTCACGATCCCTTTGTTGGCAAGCGCTACCGAGGCGGGTTTAGGATTTTAATCAAAAAAATGAGGATTTTATGCAAACATTATACATTAGTTTATTATTACTAAAATAAACATGATACAATTTTCAGGGGTTTCTTTCCTTTTAATCTATGATTTCGAAAAATAGTAAAATTAAGTGGTATAAAAAATGGTATAATTATTTAAATAAGTGATATAAAAAACACGTGGTATAAAAATAGTAAAAATATTAAAGAACTAGGCTTTCATAAAAAAATTCGTTTGACATAGAATTTATCATATATTATAGGATTGAAATGAGAAATATATAATAGATATATATAAAATTTATGAATAGCATTATTTCATTCTTAAACAAGAAAGGAAAGCTAACTTCGGGCGCAGCCGAAGTTTATATACCCTTGCAGTTGAGTTGCAGTCCGCTAGGTGGCGCCACGCATCTTATATTATTAGATTTATAACAGATCGTATATAGTCGGCCGATCTTTATGAAATTTGGCGTATCGAAATATTTTGCCCAAAGAGGCATCCATTGAAAATCCATCCTTCTAACTTGAAAAACAACCAAGTTGTGGCATTTCCGATCAATCAGATATGGCAGCTATACGATATAGACGGCCAATCCTTATGAAATTTGGCAGATCGGATAAGTAAGACTATTGAAAAATTGGATTTATGGCAGGCATCCGGACCACTGTGAGCCGGTGAGATTCACCCATTTGTAAGGTTTATCGCAATAAAGGGATATTTATTAAACGAAGTACCCTGTGTTATTTCTGGGCTCGGGCAATCACGTCGAATATATTAATTCGGTGGAACGTTCCCCCAAACTCTGTGAGCTAGCCGCGGCATTTGTTGCGAGCAAAACTTTACAAAAACAGTTCGTTACAACTCCTTCCAGTTAATAAAGATGCTGAATAAATCCAGTTGATAAATATTTGTTGTTCCGCGACGCGGACTTTAAATTGTTTGTGTTTATTGTTTATTGTCTATAAAGTTCACAGCAATACCGTCATGAGCAACTCTTTTATTTTATTTTTGTTTTCTGTATATTCTTTATGTATCACTGTTACGAGTAGCTTTAATTTATTAAATTAACATATTATAAACACAGACCAACCGGGGGCGCCAAAATGTTAAATGGGATTAGTTTATCTCAACGAAATTAAACGAAAGGTGGCTGTTTATTATAAAGTTTCGAAAACGACGAAAAAGAAAACTGCGTGCACTGGGCTAGACGTTATAATTTGATATATATTCAGCAAAAGAACTAAAGCCCAGCTTATCTATTGCGGCGAAGCGGGGCGAGTTCACAAGAGAGCGCAACTGAGCTTTTATTTCGCTCCCGCTCCGCCCTAACTTATACTAGACTTCAGTTTGTTTTAGGCTTCAGTATTATTATTTTATCATGCTACAATGTACCGAGCTGCATACCAAAACATTGTTGTGTGCCCCTTAGTATACCATTGACTTTCCTATTCTATCAGGCGGGGGAATATCACTTCTAATCTTACTTCCTCTTCATAAAAAAGCCGCAAAAGATAATTTAAAGATCTGGTATAGCCAAGCTTTTTTTTACAGCAGAACTACTGGAGAAATTGATTACTTCCCTCCATCAACTTTTCTGCAAAAAAAATTATCTCGCCCTCTCAACATAGCTTTATAAAATGTCGTTCCACTACCACTTATTTGTTGGAATTTTCATACACTGTCCGTGGATATGTGATGTAAGTTACACAGATTTTAGCAAAGTCGGTTTTTCTTTCCAATATTCTGAAATTTATTGGCTCCTACTTAGCACACCGCACGCAGAGTATTATTTAAAAATACGAAATCCAAGATCATTCAGGTTTCATTAGGTGTCCCTAGGGCCTTTGGTCTTTTTGTAAATGATCTACCCTTATAAATGATCTTATTGGCAAAAAAAATCTGAACTGGGACCGTAGAATCGGCCATTTTATCCCTACAGGCTTCCACTGCTAAATCTACCAACATTGCAGGATCGTAAAATTGGTATATGGACTGGTTGACTCAAAACCTATTTTAGATCAACTGAACCTTATAGTACCAAACGGGATAACCGTTCAACCCTTTCGAATCGAATTACGCTGAACATTATCCGTTTCGTATTCTATGTAATAACTTTAATCACCTATCCCATCTTCAATCACAGGAATTAACACTGGATATAATTAAAAACAAACTTTTTGAATTTCTATTCAATGCGTTTCCGTAATCTAATTAAAGCCTGATTTAGAGGCTTCAAAAAATCTATATTTTAAATGATTTTTTGGAAGGGAAATTGAAACGAAACTTTTAGGGATTATTCTTATATATTTGAAGAGTCTTCTCAAGAGTCTTTTCATTATTATACATAAGATATTCTTCATGTCTGAAGAAATTTACGGAGGCAATACGGAAGTGTGCAATTTCTGTTCATAAAATTTTACGCAGATTAAAAAAAATACATTACAAAAAATTACTTTAAATCGTTTAAAAATCGGATTAATGTTAACTTTCTTAAGGTATTTTAGGTTCGCTCGTACACCTGCTCGACGCTTGCCCACAATTTCGTCTGTATCCCTGGAAATAATCCGATTTTTTTTCTGAAATTTTGGATACATATTTTTGGATAGTTTAGGAAGTGATTTACGCAAAACAAAAATTCGATTTTTTGGAGCCTCTAAGGCAGTTCAAAGTTTGCAGTTCTTTGTTAATAAATAAATTAACAATAAATAAACAACATTTATTGTGTAGTAACATTTCCATGATACTACAAAATAAATGCAAAACAAAATTCAATCGCACAAATCAGACGCTTTTAGGAGAGTTATTGACTTTTTTTGCTTCCCTACTATGGAAAACATTTTTCTTGAGGATCTATATTTTGAAATATGAATTTCAACATATTTATAATATATATAGTGACATTTTCACAGTAGCAAATGTATATGCATAGATCCACGCCACATATTATCATTATGTCACTAGAACGAACGCTCTTGTCTCTAAAAGCAAAGATTAAGGTAACCATTGATCGGTTAAATCCTTAGTAGGTCCTCTGCTTCTTCAACGGGGAACTTCTCCGATCCCTGTATATAAAATACTACCCCAATCTACAGTTTGATATTTTCATATTAATACTGGGTGTGTGTCTTCAACACTAGAAGA
The DNA here is from genome assembly GCF_017639315.1 of Drosophila ananassae. Lineage (NCBI taxonomy): Eukaryota > Metazoa > Arthropoda > Insecta > Diptera > Drosophilidae > Drosophila > Drosophila ananassae. The sequence goes on along the minus strand of NW_025319041.1, from coordinate 2,330,975 downwards.
ATTTTGTAAATTAAAGTTAAGCTTCAAATTAAGCTAGAATTGCTAAAAAATCTGGAGGAACCAGAAGCAGACAAAATCCAGTAACATTTTTGAAAAACTAGAATTTAAATCTAACCCCGTTAACTATACTATAAATAAACTATACTAGACTTTCAGAAAACATTATAATTTAAACCACTGATGGAAAACTTCATGATAGATTTATGTTTATAGATTCATGATAGTTCTTAGTTAGGAGAGACATTTTGAAATATAAAGCGATCATAAACCGCTTGATTTGCTTATTAACATACAAAAATCAAATATGAAGTAACAAAGATGGAGAATTAAAACGAGTTCTATAAAAAATCAAATATCTTTCATTAGAAACAAACTTTCCAGAACGAAAATTGAATAAATTCAAATAAAAAGGTATCAGTTGATAAACCAGACACTACTTCTAAATGAACTGCCTTGGACGAAAAACAAACAAAAAGGCAATGTAAGACTTGTAGGGGTGGCTACCATGAATTTTCAATGTCGTTTCGATAGGGCCACAGAAATCCACGCCACATATGGAGAATGGGCGGAGAGCACGGATATAGGAGCAATATGGGCTAACAACCTGGTTTTTTTTTCAAATATTTCTAATTTCCTCTTGATTGAAAGCTCCATGATATTCGACAGATGAAGGTACATTTTCAGAAGTAACTACTCATTTTTTACATTTCCTTATAAAGTCGCCCCCCGTCCCGCAACAACGAAAAAGCAAGCCAAGCCTCAGAAGCTTCATGGACAAATAGATTTAGCTTCTGTAGACTTGGGTTAACAACCAGGTTTCTTCAAATATTTTTAATTTCCTCTTGATACTCGTGCTCTTGAACTATCTTATTAAACAATTTTATTAGACAATTTTATTAAAAGCTTCTTGATATTCGACAGGTTAAGATACACTATCAAAAGGAACTACTAATTTTTCACTTCTTTATAAAGCGGAACATCTAAACGAACACTCTCAGCCGTTTTAAGTGAGAGGAAAATCCTCCTATCACTTCCAATAAATATGAAGTGGAGACCATTGCGGTTAATCCGACCGCATTCTTTTTTACTTCCATCTGCAACAGATAATAAGATCAGTTGGGAATTCCAAAAGACTGAGTTTACTTATAAGAAGCGAATGGCTAACAGAGTCAAATGCTTTACTGAAGTCAGTGTAAATGACGTCTGTTTGTAAACCATTCCGGAACCCATCCGTGATAAAAGATGTTAGCTCCAATAAGTTGGTAGTGGTGGAGTGGCGCTTCATGAAGCCATGCTGGCACGAAGTTATTATTGAACTACATAGGAGTTGCAAATGTGGAGTGATAAGTTTTTCAAAAAGCTTTGAAATTGCTGACAATTTAAAGATGCCTCAATAATTTGCAGCGTCGGATTTTTTCCCTTTTTTATGCAGCGGAATAATAAAAGATTCCTTCCACATAGGGGAAAAGATCGAAGTTTCCAGCCATAGATTAAAAAATTTAACGAGCGGCAGAACACAGCCTGGTACTCCATCAGGGCCTGGCGAATACACAAGCTTAACCTTAACAAGATCCGATAACACATCACTTTGATCGAATGATGGGAAAAATATAAGGTTAGCTGATTGGATTGATTTTGCAGTAGAGATCTGCAAGAAGGTGAGTGGCACATAACTCAAGATGGGGGAGCGTCTTTGTCTTGAGTGGCGGACTTTGGACTTTGCAGGCAACAACGAGACTTTAATACCTTCTGCAGATTCGAAACGAATATAGACGGAGGCTTCATAGACTCATCGATGCGTCAAAAAAGGCATGAATTTGAATTGGTGACATCGGCTCACTCATCACAAATCTCGGTATTAAGATATCTTCTAACTGTGACAAGGCAAGCTGAATTTTATTCCAAGCTGATTCCAAATGTAGTGGAATCGACTTATACCAATCTCGCTTATTTAGCCAAAGCTCCTGCAACACTATATTTCCTTTGATAAGGATTGGGCTTAATAAGCCAAGGGGGTCGAATAGCTTTGATGTCACCGATAGAATGTTCCGCTTAGTCCGGAGCCCTTTGACCCATGACTGAAGTATCAATTTAAAATTTAAATACGTCATCTTAAGGAACCCAAGCGATTCCTAATGTTTAAGTCAGCTTTGAGTCCGAAAGTGTTATTGGCTTAACGGTGCTCGCGGATGCAGTAACTTGAGGCGAGTTTAAAACCCCTCTCTCAATTCAAACCCAGCGTTTTCCTCAGTTCCTTCAGACGTAATTGTCTTACTTGCCATTTAACCAGCACCCATTAGGAATTTGCCATATATTGGTATGGAATGGTTCGGACCTTGCTTTATTTGACCAACGGACAAAATTTCGAAAAATGACGTAGCTTTAATTAACATATCTATCCGCTGAGGCTTATAAAAATATGGGTCTGCTACTGACAAGTTCTTTGGCAAGGTCCCATATTTCACGTTCACTGACTGGTCACGGTGATAGCCTGAAATTAGTTTTAAAATCCAAAAGTCCAATGGAAACTCACTAACATTGATTCTTCATTTCCCCAGGGTGTGTAACTTTTCCTTTACTTGCGAAGTAGATTGACCAATTCCAAGCAAGTTGATAGACAATTCCTCCCTTCGGATCTGTGAGCGTGCAGCAAGATCTTCAGTAATGAAGATCATTTATGACCCTGAGTCAAGAAATGCTCGGGCCAATATGTGTTCGCTATTTTTTGTTCGAACACTTACGATCGACGACGCTAACAAAACCCTTTCTAGTGAAGACGCATGCAAAGCATGTGAAGTAGAAGGGCCATTATGTGTTAACGCTGGAGAATGATTTTCTGTTGGTGGTGTTAAGGCTAGGTTATTTTCTGTCACTATAATTCGGTGCAGAAGTTTATGCAGTGCAGATCCGACATCTAGTCGATTTTCACTTCGCAACGGTGTGACCTTTTTGCAAACCATTTACACAGAGGGAGACTGACTTAACAAACTCAAACCTTTGTATTACAACAAGAAGAGCGAACGGGCTGCACTGGGTTAAAAAATGGTCTTGAGCGTTGCAATAACTGCAAGCTGGTAGAGGAGCAAGTCAACGAACTTCTATTAAGTTGCTTGCTAAACCCAGAGTTCAGTTACCGAGCGTTTACGAGAGCTTTAATTAATGTTCCAAATCTAGGCTTAAATAAAAATAAGCTCAGTTAATTTCAGGTGGCCGATCGAATGCCCGAGAGCAGGCGATCCGAATTGAGACATAAAGATAAAAAAAATATAAACAAATTCAATAAATTGTTGCCGGCCAAACTTCCGGTGGTTGCTTGACCCGACATACTCTCCTCGATGAAAGATGAGCTTTCAACAGCATCATGAAGGGGCAGCAGGCACGATTCGTTGACTGCCCGCACGATTCTTCATCCTCGGTGTCACTACAGCTGGGTGATGGCATCTCGGTAACCATTTCGCTGCCAAAATCGAAAAGCGGCTTCACATCCACACTGGGTAATATTAGCCACAACTGTGCAGTTCCCGGCCAGACGCTTCTCCATGCGCTGGTTGAAGTGACGACGGTGTCTGTAATACTTTTCCTTCTTGCTAAGTCCCTTGCGGAGGCGCTTCTTCTTTGGCTTGGAAACACAACTGCGATGAAACTCAACCTTCACCGGCTCCGTCTGAGGCTGGAAGAGCAACTATTATGGCTCTACTGCCATGAGGACCTTACCATTGTCAAGGCCACCGCCTCGGATACAAACACCGGAGACCTTATCTTCAGCTGGTTTGCCAGTATTGAAGTGACTAGGTGCACCTGTGAGCCAGAATCGAGCAGCGCTCAGCAGGGCAGTAAAACTCCCGAGCGTTTCCTGACCAGCATATTGGCAGTGGCTAGCAACACAACATCACCAAAACCATCCTTAGCGACGAGAGAATTGACGGCGGCGGACGCTGAACGAGAAACAGCGTCGCTAGATGCGGAAACCTCGGGAGAGGGGTGCTGACCTTAAGCTGGCGAATTGCCACCAAAATGCAGCAGACTATGATGCGCAGACCTGCGTCCACAGGCACGGCAGCTTGACGCATTGCAATGTTGAGATAGGTGCCCAAATCCAAGACACTTACGGCATAAATCCACTTCGCCTAAACGATCCTCAGGCGACAAGCTTATAAACCTTGGGCTGGAGTTTATTATGTGAGAATGGCCATCACAAATCCACGCTCACCAAAGTCCGGCATCTCTGCTCATTATTATGCATTATATTCATTATGTCAGATTCTACGGCCCTCAGATTCATTATCTCATTAACATAAGCTTGAAAAATAAGCCTGCGATTGCGAAGCCTTTTGTTTAGCAGCTCCACGGCGGCGTGATAATTTTTGTCCGTGAGCTCCAACGATCGAACAATCTCTAAGGCAGATTTACGAAGGCAGGACCCCAACCGTTGAAGCTTCTCGACACGACTTATCTATGGGTTTGTATCCACCATGGTCGCGAACAGTGACCGTAATTCAAGACACTCCGCTTAATCTCCACTAAAAGTGGGAAGTAACAGTGGCGGCAAAGCCTGAAAGGTTCTGCCAAACGATGCATCGAAATTGGTGGCAGAAGATGCGTTGATCAGCGTCGAACTCGCCGGCAACAAACTGGAGGGCCTCATAATCTCCTGATCCAAGATGAAGCGTGCCCCCCTCGCCGCATCGTTTAAGTTGATGCGCAGATCGCTCCTGAGTTCTGCAACATCCATCTCGGACAGGTCCTTGTGTGCGCTCTTGAAAACCACGACGTTCACTGCTTTCAAGGAGGACAGCAATCCTTGAATATCCTTAAAAAACTGCACTTTGACTCAAGAATACTTTCCTTCCAGGAGAGGCAAACTCGAAAAACGGATTCATTTTCGCCACAAAAATATTATTTTAGATCGTTAATTTATTGTCGGCTCACGACCCACTGTGCAACTACTATATAACGGGGAAATATATATATGAGCGATTGTAGCACTCTGCGAACAGCGGATATGCGTACGTATGTATGTCAATAGATGTTAATATTGCGCGCACAAATCACAAACTGAATAATGTTTTAATTTATTTTATATTTAAAGCCGCGCAGCTGAAATTTTCAATGGAAAATAATTCAACAAATTATTTTTCCAAGCACTATCCCTTTGGCGTCACCAATATTCAGTTATCGAGCGTTTACAAGAGTTGTTATTTTTTTTAAACGTTGATTTTATTTCTTGAATCTTCTCTTTGGGAGACTAACAAGATCAAATCTTATATTTTTAACTTAACTAACAGTCATGTTGACTGATACAGAGTTAAACGGCCCTAAAAATCGATTGCTGGGTTGGAAGGTCGTTGCGTCGCAGACGGGATCTGCTAGAAACCCGAGTCAATCCCTGAGCGAGGGGATTTGGGTGCGAAAAAATTTTTTCTTTGTAGGACTCTTTTTGCTTCTGAATTTCGTCTTTCTCTACGAGGATGCCCAGATCCCGGTGGATGTTTTCGTTGCGAACATACCAAGGTGCCCCAGTGATAGTTCTTAAGATTTTTGATTGTGCGCGCTGTATGATGTCTAACATATGTTGCTGCTGCTCGCGTTCCCCCACAGCTGGGAGCCAGTGGAGCCAGTTATGATCCAGAGGAGGCTGCTGCCTTTCAGTTTTAGGTGCACCTTCTTGCATTCGATGTGCTTAAGCCATGTTATTCGTCTATCAAGGTGGACGCCAAGGTACGTTACTTCTTTAGCATCTGCATACCGTTTAGTGAAAGCGGAGGTCATGTTTGTCTATTAAGAGTAAACGTTACATGTTTACACTTTTGTTCGTTTATGCTAATGCGCCAATCGGACAGCCACCTTTCCACTAATATTAGATGATTAGCCAGTTGGTTTGCAGCTTACGTTGGGCATCTGGAGAAACTAAGGATAGCGGTATCGTCGGCGAACGTTGACGTTGTTAGTTGTGTGTTTGTGGGAATATCCACAGTATACAAAATATATAGACACGGCCGAGTGCGCTTCCTTGTTGAACTCCAGCTTCGATGATGTGGTCGGCCGAAGTAGCTGCGTTGCATCTTACTGAGAATACCCTCTTGTAGAGGTATGATTCCAGTAGCTTGTGGGTGTATGTTGGCAAATGCGTTTTAATTTTGCGCATGAGTCCTTTAAGCCAAACTCGGTCGAATGCATGAGATATGTCGACAAAAATAGCACTACAGTATTCTCGCTGTTCGAAGGCTGAGCGTAATTCGGATGTTAATCTGTTCACTTGCTCGATGATTCCGTGGTTTCTTTGGAAGCCAAATTGCTGTGCCGGGATAATTTTTCAAGCTTCCAGATGTGGTGTTATTCGAGATAGCAAGCATTTTTCAAACAATTTAGGCAAATAAGAAGGAAGGATGTTCTTGGCGGCGAAGCCCTTTTCTTTAAGGGCGGTTTTTATTTCCTCGGCGGTAACATCGGGTTCGATTCACTTTACTACCACTTGTATGCCCTTGCTGCTTTTCAGCTGGTACGTGGAATAGTTTATCCGATCATTGTCCAAATATTTGGACACGATACGGAAGTTCTCTTCAGCCTTGGTTTGCACCTTTGTTTCGTGGATATTCCCTTTGATAAGCGGGACAACATGAAAGTTGTCACCGTTTCTGATGAACGCCGCAATTCGGTTGACCAGGGCACTCGAGTTTTTCTCCCTGATATAGATTGGAGGGGGCTTTGGTTTTTTTGCGGTGTCTGGCGCTAGTTGGTTTTCGTCAACCTCCGCCAGTAGGATTCATCTGTTACTACTGGATCTGCCTGGTTCTTTGTCGATCTTCTGGACGCGGTTAATTTTTGTTTTATTGCCTGCCGGATTACTTTGCTGGGTTGACCTTGCGCTTAAATTGGATGTAGCGATCCAATCCAGTCTGTATGGCCGGGGCCGCTTTGCCACTTTCCGAAGTTGTTGTTTTTGTATTCGCTGTAGCCGTTGATGTCGCGGTATTTTGAGTTGCATTGGTTATGGCTGTGGTTGCAGAAGTTGTAGCACTGTTTGTTGTTGGTGCGAAATTTAGTTCCGCCATGGGAGGCAGTGTTTTATACTGCGAACTTCATGACGCGCGAGTCGGAGTGAGCAGAGCGGGTGAGCAAGACCGTGCCCTATGGCTTTCAGCGGTTAGTAAAGAATGTTTGCTCTTAATCGCCAATTTTTCCATTTCGATATCGCGGTTTGAAAAGTAAGTGTAGAAGCCGTTTCTTTGGTTCACTGAGCTTCTACGCTCTTGATCGTTGCTTAATGAGTTCATAGCGTGGTACTTATTTATTTAAAACAATGCACTAGTTTTTGTTTTAGCATATCACAACTGTTAGAAAAAGCTTGTCTATTGCTTTTAATAAATTGTGGTAAGGCATCTTTTCGCTTTTATTGGGTTACCCCAGATTTTTTTGTTTGATTTGTTTTTAATGCAACTATTGTATTGCAGTTTTCCCGGAGCTCGGGCAAAGCACGTCCGCTCAGTTCGGTAGTTCGAGCGAAATTTCTATGTATGAAAACAATTTTTTTTTATGACTTGATTTGGTTTGTATATATAAATTACATATGTGATCTGCTTAGGGTTGAAGACTAGATTAGAAGAGACGCGGGAGCGCGGCTCAACGCTTGATGCTGCGGAGCGCCCGAGAAATACCGCGAGAGAGAGAGACAAAAATTACGGAACGGATTAGGGTTATCGATGGTAAGTCAAGTTTAAAGTTAGCGCCGATAGAACCCAGTATTATATGTATCGGTAGCTTTGGGATTTAAGTTCATGATATTCGGTCCCACTAAATAGGGAAAAAAGAGGAGAACAATTTGGCGGATCAATTAGACCGATTTGCGCCATCACAATGAGAGGGAAGAGAAACTGCGGTAGGTTAAAAACTAAGTAGTAAGAGCTAAATAATCAATGTAACTCTTTCAGAATAAAACAACATCAACACCAACAACTATTGTCCAACACTAGAGTGTTTGTTTAAAGGCATTCCCCGTGATCGGGCCGCAAGACGATGCCCACGAAACATTCGCCCCGGCGGAGCCCCGGCTGGAAACCTCGGGTGTTCCCGCAACTGCGACCACCATGGCCACAGCAACTTGCACCACTTGCAAGTGGCGGCCCTAGTGGAAAGGATCGCACGTCTCGAGTCGGAGCTGGAAAAGGCAAGGGCAAGTGGAGGACAAGCAGAGGCCGCCAGGGATCCCGTTGGAATCGGGGCACGCGGCGTTGGAGTGAGCGGTGCGGCGAATACACCGCCATGTTTGAGTGGAATGCTGCCACGACAGGGAGCAGCGCATCGGCAAAGTTTTAGTGGAACCTTGCCCAGGCAGATAAGTGACAACCTGCAAACGGAGCTTGGAGTCTTGGAGCTTGGGACTTCATCGCTACAGTTGCCGGCACAATTGAGTGCAAGTTTGCCGCCACAATTGAGTGGAAATTTGGCGCCGACGCTGGGCGGCCATTGTGCAAACGGGCAACACACACACCAACAGCAACAGTGGGCTATTCTCCGCCATTTTGTGTGACCGCCACGGCGCAGCCTGGGCTAGGTTATGTTCATCCGCCACGGGAGCTGACACACAACTTGGAGGTATCTGCACCATCGCTCCTATCACATAAAGTGGCGACGGTAAGCATACCTGGATGGACGCCACGTAGATTGCCTAGTCTTCTCGATTTCGAGAGTCAGCCAAAGGAATGGCCAATATTTCTGTGCGCGTTCACGGAGACAACGGTAGACTACCAGTGTACACAATTGGAAAACAACCAGCGGCTAGTGAAAGCCCTGAAGGGCGATGCCCGCGAGACAGTGAAGTCGTTGCTCATCCATCCCAGCAACGTAGAAGCTGTTATGGAGCAGCTTCAATTCCGGCATGGACGTCCGGAGCTACTCATCCGTAGCCAAGTGGACAGCGTGCGCGATGTGCAGCTAATTCAGGAGGCCAACATCGCAAGAATCGTTCCGTTCGCGACGAAGGTGACGAACGATCGTCAGCCAGCACCTAGGGAACCCAACCCTAATGGAGGAGCTGATCGCCAAGTTGCCGCTGAGCAAGAGGTTGGACTGGGCGAAGCACGCGGTCGCGATACAACCGTATCCGACAGTGGTGCACCTAAGCGAATGGCTTCATGAATTCGCAAGACTGGTGTGCACTGTCACGGACGCTGGAGCCAAGGAGCAACCGAAGGGAAGGATCCTACACGCGAATAGTGTTCGCGAGGAGGAGCGGTATGCCGACCGCACCAGATGTTGCCCTATATGCGAGGGACAACACCAGATCAGGGACTGCATAGAATTCAACAGCGTTTCTACGACGACGCGGATCGAGTCTGCGAGGAAGTTGCGAGGCTATGCTTCTCGTGTCTGGAGCCCGGACACATGTCCCAGTTCTGCAGGAAGAGCCGCGGATGCAACGTCTACGGATGCCAAATGAGGCATCACTACCTTCTCCCCGAGTCACCTGGACATCCTAGACGGCTGTACGTTGCAGAGGGAGGCCGCAGGAGCGACCAGAGAAGCAGTCAGGACGGACGGCTGTTCAGAGACAGCAGCAAACGGAGAGGAAGCCACGACCAGTGGATTCCGAGAGAGGAGCCGTCCCACGTCAGCCGTAGTTATAGACGCGGGGCGTGAGCGGGATGAAAGGCGATCGACGTGTGACCGCCAGGAATTGACTCATCGGAACCTGAGCTGCGTTGATTCGATTGGATGCCACCTACTATTCCGGATTCTACCCGTGATGTTGTACGGGAAGAATACGCAGATCGACACCTATGCACTGCTAGATGAAGGATCGTCTGTCACGCTCATCGACGACGAACTCATCCACAGCCTGAACCTGAAAGGCTCGCCAACTGAACGTTCAATGAATTGGTGGGAAATCTGCCAAAGAGCACACGAAAGTGGTCAGCCTGCAGATCAGTGCAGCGGGCAAGCCAAAGCGCCATGGGCTGAAGAACGTGTACGGCGTAGCCAATTTGAACCTTCCGATGCAGAGCCTGCGTCGGGATGGTGTAAAAGCAGTGAAGGCGAATGCGCGCCTGCGTGTGAAGCCGTACAACAATGCGACGCCGAGGATCCTAATTGGACTGATCATGCGCATCTTGGAATACACCTCAGAACAAGAAGCTATGGATCTGGAGGACCATTTGCAACAGCCACCGCGCTTGGATGGGTGGTGTATGGACCGGTGAGCGGAAAGGTGAGCTCACCGCTTCAGAGTTCGTGCCTTCTTGCCGTGCCCCAGGGTAATCTTCTGGAGAAGATGGTCAGCGATTATTTCGAGATCGAGAATTTCGGAGTAAAGCCGGCACAGCCAGTGGCAGCTGGCGGAGTGGAGCTGGCGCCGTCAGTCGCAGATGGCTGCGACGCACGGGCCCTGAGAATCCTGGAGGACTAAGCGAGTAGGCCGACGATATGAAACCGGGCTGCTATGGAGAGACGACGAGGTGAGACTGCCGGAGAGCTACAATATGGCGCTCAAGAGACTCGTCAACATCGAAAAAAAAATGAGGCGAGATGTGGACTTCGCGCTGGCCCATAAGGGAATAATGGATGATTACGTCAAGAAGGGGTATGTACGACGACTGGAGCCCCAGGAAGTCCAGAGGTTCCAGGAAGGCAAGTTATGGTACCTGCCGCATTTCGGGGTGGTAAACCCGCACAAACCTGGAAAAATCCGGCTGGTTTTCGACGCGGCTGCCAAGGTGAACGGCGTGTCCCTCAATTCAGCGCTAATGAAAGGCCCACAGCGCTACAAGCCACTCCCAGCAGTGCTCTTCCATTTTCGGGAAGGGGGTTTGTGCAAACATCAAGGAGATGTTTCATCAGGTACAGATGCAGCCGCGGGATAGAGATTCCCAGAGGTTCCTGTGGAGGAACGGAGATGACCAGCGAGAGCCGGACGTATACGAGATGCAAGTGATGACATTCGGAGCAGCTTGCTCACCATGTTCAGCGGACTATGTGAAGACAGTGAATGCGTCGCAGTACAGCAGCCGCGAGCAGCCCTGGCCATCAAGGAATACCACTTCGTGGACGACTACGTCGTCAGTTTCACCAGTGAATAAGAATCTATCGCTGTTTCGACACGGGTGAGAGAAATTCACGCAGATGCAGGATTTGACTTGTGTCGATTTACTTCCAGTTCGGCAAGTGTGGTCAGAGCGTTGAACCCACTTGAATCTATCGCTAGCGTCAGATGGACCGAAGCTGAGGAGAAGGTACTAGGAATGTACTGGCAGCCGGCTACAGATGACTTCAAGTTCGGCATCAAATATCATCGAGTCCCGAGAATCGTGATGACAGGGGAACGCGTCCCTACCAAGAGGGAGTTCCTAAGCCTGGTCATGTCCACGTTTGACCCGACTGGATTCCTGAGCTGCTACATGGTGACTGCCAAATTGTTAATGAGAGAGTTTGGCGGAAAGGAGTCAACTGGGACGAGTCGCTACCAGAAAATTTGGCCGCAGCCTTTGAGGATTGGCGGCAAGAAATAAGCAAAATCGTTCCGATGTCCGCGCTACTACTTCGGCGGTGGACGCGTGCGGATGCTACAGCTGCACATCTTCGTGGACTCCAGTCAGTCGGCGTTCGCAGCAGCGGCCTATTGGCGGGCCACTTTCGAGAACGGAGACGTGCAGGCGCATTTCATAAGCTCCAAAACGAAATGCGCTCCGATGAGGACAATGTCGATCCCGCGACTGTAACTTCACGCAGCAGTATTGGGCACGAGACTGATGGACACCATCAAGCAAAAGCACGGTGTGGCGATCAGCAGCTGCATTTTATGGACGGACTCTAAGACTGTGTTGCACTGGATAAGCAGCACCCACCAGAGATACAAGCAGTTCGTCGGTAACCGGGTGGCGGAGATTTTGGAATCCATGGAGGCGTCCCAATGGAGATGGATTCCGTCTGGCGAAAAAGTGGCAGACGACGCGACGAGGCGCGCAAGGCCGTGGACCTGAGCATCGGTTCGCGATGGCTAAGCGGTTCACCATTTCTACGAGGACCAGAGGAAAGCTGGCCAAGATCAAGCGAGGGGTGGATCCCTCCGACGCCCGACGAAGAGGAAATGAAGTGTGAGTTTGCCTTGGTCATGGTAAACTTCATATCCCTGCAGAGATTCTCGAACTGCAATCGACTGTTGAGGAGCACCGCGTGGGTGCTCAGATTTATTCGACGGTGCCGTGGACTACGATACGATGGAGAGGATCATGGACTGACGTCGATGGAGTGCGCTGAAGCTGAGCGCGCACTTGTACGGCAATCGCAGCGAGAAGGGTTTGCTAAGGACAACCAAGGGAAAGCCGATTGCATGGGCTGTCCCCATACTTCGACGAGGACGGAGTAATGCGAGCCAGCGGAAGGATCGACGACGCGACGTGTGTGCCATACAGCGCACGTCGACCGATCATACTGTGTCACGATGAGGCATCGGAGATGATCGTGCAGCATCACCACGAGAGGATGTGCCACCAAAATGGAGGCAACCATCGGAGCGATCCGGCAAAAGTTCTGGATTACGAACTTACGGAGGCTGCTACGAAGGGTGGTGAGCAAAAGCAACGTTTGCAAGCTGCGAAGGGCACGATCAACTCAGCCCGAGATGGGTCCCCTACCAGAGGACCGGCTAGAGGCCAACGGATGGCCCTTTAAGTTTACCGGATTGGACTATTTTGGACCGCTATTTGTGACGGTAGGACGGGTGGCACTGTTTACGTGTCTAACCACAAGAGCTATCCACTTGGAGATGGCTCACGATTTGTCCACCGATTCCTGCATAATCGCTATGAGGAACTTTATGAGCCGACGTGGACCCGTCGTCAGGATTAGGAGCGACAATGGAAATAACTTTGTTGGAGCCGACCGCGAAGCCAGGAGGTTCAGCGAAGTGTTCGAGCCTGCACAGATCCAGGGTGAGCTGTCGTCCAAAGGATTCGAATGGATCTTCAATTGCCCGGCGAACCCAGCTGAGGGTGGCGCCTGGGAAAGGATGGTGCAGTGCGTGAAGAAGGTGCTGGCGCATACGATGAAGGAACTTGCGCCCAAGAAGCACGTACTGGAGAACCTGCTGATTGAGGCGGAGAGTATAGTAAACTCTCGTCCGCTCACTCATCTACCAGGAGGCTCCACTGACACCCAACGATTTGCTGAAGGGAGCACGATGTCCCAAATCTTCCCAAGGATGACGAACGGGAGTTCGTGAGATGCACTACCAGGAAGCAGTGGCGCATAGCGAGGATGATGCGGGTTCGATTCTGGAAGAGATGGTGCATGAGTACCTGCCTACACTTGTGCGCAGGGAGAGATGGTGCAAGCACGTCGAGCCAATTCGCCGAGGAGACCTGGTGTTCATCTGTGATCCTGCCATACCACGAAGGGAGTGGAAACGAGGCGTCGTGGAAGAGGCGTTCACCGGGAGAGATGGAGTACCTCGTCGAGCGGCAGTGCGGACTAACGATCGAGCCAAGACGATAATGCGTCCCGCTTCGAAGTTAGCTGTCCTGGATGTGGTGAATGCGGCTGCTTCACGGGGGTGGGGATGTCGCGGAACGGATTAGGGTTATCGTTTAAACTTATAAGTTTAAACTTAGCGCCGATAGAACCCAGTATTACATGTATCGGTAGCTTTGGGATGTAGGTTCATGTTATTCGGTCCCACTAAATAGGGAAAAAAGAGGAGAACAATTTGGCGGATCAATAGATCGATTTGCGCCATCACAATGAGAGGGAAGAGAAACTGCGGTAGGTTAAAAACTAAGTAGTTGTAAGAGCTAAGTAATCAATATAACTCTTCCAGAATAAAACAACATTAACACCAACTATTGTCCAACACTAGAGTGTTTGTTTAAAGGCATTCCCCGTGATCGGCCAAGCGGCGACACCCAGTTTTCTCCTGTTATGTTTTGCCAGTCTCTTCAGCGGACAGGTGTTGGACCAAAGCGGCAATTCTTCATAATCCAGTGACTCTTCCCATTTTGGCCTGGTCACTGGATCTACTGTACTCAAAATTAAATGAATAACGATAATAATGAATGGATAATAGTGATCCATAAATCGATGACACAGTATCGATGAGACCCCTCAACGACGACGCAGATGGCTGGAAAATTTTCGGGAGGCTGAACAATTTGGACTTGTTTGGTTCGCAAAGATGAGACATTCGTTATCATAGATTCTTTTTAGACTAGCGATAGCTTTGTCATAATTACTCTCGGTGACCTGGAAAACCTTGACAGTTCCTAAGGCTTCACCAAAGAGGCATAAAATTATATGATTAAATTTCTCGATAACAGGAATGTTCACATATTTGTGTACTGTGGTCTCGAAGAGAGAAAAGATAACATTTTTGAATTCCGAATAATTTCCACTGAAGTTTGGTAATGCCAAACTGGGCAGTTGAGCTCGAGTTGGGGCTGCAGAAATTTCAGTAGCTGAACGGGAGGCTTCAGCTGCATTGAACAAGGAAATAACCCTTGCCTTGGTCGTAATTGGAAATACTTCCAACTCTGCTTCAAATTGATCTCATCTAATACTCAATCAGCTCTTGCTCATTTGCTTTGCTATGGCAGGTAAAGGATATTGTTGACTGATCCCGGCCGTTCCGACTTATATACTGCCATCAAACAAAAGAAGGATGTGTGTAAAGTTTCAACTCGATCGCTCTAAAACTGAGAGACTAGTTTGCGTAGAAACAGACAGCCAGACGGACAGACGGACATGCTCATATCGACTCAGGAGGTGATCTTGATAAAGAATATATATACTATATAGGCTGATAATGTATGTTTACATAATAGGGTCAGATTATAGGGTCCTTTACTTTAATCTATTACATATTATGTGTCTTTTTAAACCATAATTTTCAGAACTTTCTTTGAAAATTTTACTAGTCTCAATAGACATACATATTTTAGTTAGATAATTTTCATTTTTATACCCTTATTACAATTTTGGTCAAAAGTGTGCAACGCAGTGAAGGAGACATCTCCGACCCTATAATGTATATATATTCTTCTACATGTATATATATTCCGATCAATCAGTTATATGGCAGCTATACTACCTGCAAGGAAAAAAGGATGTGTGGAAAGTTTCAACTTGATAGCTTTAAAACTGAGACACTAGTTTGCGTAGAAACCGACAGACAGACGGACATGCTTATAACGATTCATGAGGTGATCCTGATCAAGAATATATACAGAATTTATAGGGTCGCAGATGTCTCCTTCATTGTGTTGCACACTTTTGACCAACATTATAATACCCTCTGCAAAGTTATAAAAATCTCTTGACGAGATAAAATACAGGTGACAAATTCGGCATGTGCAAAAAAACAAAAAAAAAGTCATGCACGTGTCGTATAAGAATTTGTTTTTAATGTGTATTTTTTAAAGCATTTATTTGTCACATAAATTGATACCTGATTTTTTGGCCTTGGCTTAAATCGGGATCGACTTAAGTCGTATATGAAAAATAAATATTTACTTACCTCTCTGGTCATTACCACCAAGGTAATGTTAGCTATATTGGAATCATAAAACGCAGTTGGATCGGATATGTTAACGCCTACGTCAGGCTCCCAGTAACCGACCTTTTCAATTCTTTCTTGCTTTAATTTAAGAATATCAAGTTTGAATTTGGATCGGCGACCTTCCACAAAAATCACATTACCAGTCAATCCATCCGTGGAACCCTGTGAAAATATTATTAAATCAATTTATTTAATATGGCGTCGGTTGTGAAAGTATGGGGAACCGAATTGGTTGTCTGGCACTTTTATGTGGTTCCTCGCTTAGTGTTCGTTATTGAGTTTCTTTCCACCACTATTTTTTTGATTAAAGGGTAAGTCTAAAGTTAAGGGTCCTCATAAGGATCCGATCCTTATGAGAATTTCTCCATCAAATCAATTTTCTAATAAAAATGTTTCAAACAACCCCAAGCATCTTTTAAAATAGCAAGGTTGTGCAATTTGAATTATATGGCAGCTATAGGATATAGTCCTTATAAAATTTTGTAAATCTTTTGCGAAATCTTTTTTGGGATTACTGTGCCCAAAATAGAATCTGTACCAAGTCCCATCTTTCTAACATATGTATCTATTTGTGATCAATCAGTTATATGGCAGGATATGGTCGACCGATCCCGGCCGTATCGACTTATATACTGCCTGCAAAGGAAAGAAGAGTGTGTGCAAAGTTTCAAATCGATAGCTTTTAAACTGGGAGACTATTTTGCGTAAAAATAGACAGACGTACAGTCGTATAGAAGGACATGCTCATATCGAATCAGGAGGTGATCCTGATCAAGAATATATATGTACATTATAGGGTCGGACATGTCTCCTTACCTGCGTTGCACACTTTTGACAAAAGAACAAAGGAACCAAACCGGGACACCACGGTCCACTCAGAAGTTCTCTAGTTTGCCACAAATCCTAAAGGGCGTATGTATGCATGCCGGTGTGAGACGACGAGTGGTGAACGCAACCGAGAGTGTGATCTGAAAGCAGGGATGCCCTAAGTCCGAACAGAAGGAGCCATTAGCAGAACTCGCGCATTGCGAATGACGAAGAGGTTACCCAATAGAATGACCCAGAGGTTAATCAATACCACCAAAAACTTCTAGAATAACACCCACATGGTCCGCAAAGTCTCCACTCGCACCATCAACCTCATATCGAAACACACCATGGGCAGCTACACAGATCAACTGAGCTGGATTTGGCGCTAGGTGGCGACCACGACGAGACCCTATCAGTTATAGTTCAGACACAAGAAAGTGAAAAAGATTTACATGAAGAAAGCCATAGAGAAGTTGTTGACGACGCGGATGCGGATGAGAAAGATGATGATCGAGATGCGGGGGAACGTGCACACTTACTCAGCCCTGTCTTAGACCATAGCTCGTATCAAACACTTACCTCGGTCAATGATCGTTTATCTCCACCTGAGTTTAGTCCAACTTCATATGCCACGTTAACTCCAATCCAACCCCTACCTCCTATATCAACAATGTCTGAAAAATTCGCATATTCTGGTCATATTTCTGGAAGAGAAGAAGACGGCAATAATAGGAGAGGTGGAGGAGTACCTAATGGTACGGAAAGTAGCCATTTATCTGGTGATAATGCATGCGTTAGTGGCAAAGGTAATACCTCTAGGTGTGCCAATAATGACTGCAGTTCTGTCCCTGTTCTTTCCATTCCTTTAGGCAATAATCAACTTGGTCTGAGTGTATTAAATCAAGCTCAATCGTCATTTTCTTCTTATGAAAAGTTATCCTCTATGGTTTCTCCATCGCACCATACTTATGGCACTTCACCTTCGAGTGGCCTCCCTGAGATGGTTGTTTCCTGTGACTTGCAGGCTCACAATGGGGACTTCCACTAAATGTTAATGGCCAAAAGAAGAATTCAACGCAACATTTGTAAGGACACTGCCATGAACATGAAAAGGTTCTTGGGCATGGTCATGTAAATAGGCATAAACTAAATCACGAACAATGCCATGGACTTCAATTACTGCCAATAACATTACCAAAACCAGTCGTTTGCCTTTCACCAACTAGAGTTATTGGCGAAAATATTTTAGTAAGTCATTATGAAACGCCTTTCAGCGGAAACCACCATGACCACGAGCTTTTGTTGGGAACGACCTCCTCCACTAGCTCTACAGTTGGATTACAACATAGCCCTACACTGAGTCCGCACTCTCTCTCAGGTGGCTCCGTATTGTCGATGCCATTGCATTCACCTACATCGGCTGTGAATCTTCCCCACATTAATAATTCTATTCCAAGTTTATCAGTAGTTGTATCCTTAACACCAACACCACAACCTCCTGTAGAAATACAAAAAATCAGCCGTCGATCATCGTCTTCTCAGAAGCCACAATACTTTTTATCAAAGGGCCAAGAAGTCAATGCATCAGCAGATCAGTCTAGTCCACATGGCATTACATCTTCAAACTTGAGTAGTGCCACCCATCAACCCAATTCAACTCGCTTACATGAATTTCAAGGAGCTCAACCACAAATAAAAGCGAATGCCTCTAGTTCTCCCAAGCATGTATCTACAGCTTGCGGAGGGTCTAGCCAATCTGCCGTTTCCAGTGACGTGGAAGAGATCAATACGAAAGAACTGGCACAGCGTATTTCTGCTGAGCTTAAGAGATATAGTATACCACAAGCTATTTTTGCGCAACGTGTGTTATGTCGCTCACAAGGTACCCTCTCAGATCTACTTCATAATCCAAAGCCATGGTCTAAGCTAAAATCTGGCCGAGAAACATTCCGAAGAATGTACAAATGGCTACAGGAACCGGAATTTCAGCGCATGTCTGCTCTTCGAATGGCTGCCGCTCAAATTCCTCAAAGAGCGCAGTTGGTAGCTGGAACGTCTTTAGGTTGTATCTCTGGATCATCAGCAGTATCCCCTGGCTCCACAGCTACTATGGCCGTTATGGATTCCAATATTGCCTCTACAATTTCTCCAAACGGTAAATAGCTTTAAATATAATAGCTATTTAAAAATTAAAACTGAAATTTAAAACTGAATTTTTTAAAAATGTTTCAGATCTTTTAGATGGAACTTCTGCATCAAGTGCCCCCGGCTGTAATGTCCCCATCAGCAGCGTGAATTTTCGGCGAAAGGAAGAGCCGCAAATCGAGCAAATGACACAGCCAAAAAAGCCACGCTTAGTCTTTACAGATCTGCAGCGACGAACTTTACAAGCCATTTTTAAAGTAAGTTGCAGCTTTGCACTATTAATAGATCAATATTAAAATAATATTATTTTAAGGAGACGAAAAGACCGTCGAAAGAAATGCAAGTCACTATAGCTCGGCAACTAGGATTAGAGCCAACTACCGTGGGCAATTTTTTTATGAATGCTTGTAGAAGATCAATGGATAAATGGCGTGATGATGATATAAAAAATCAAACTCATTTAATTCAAAACCATCAACCAGAAAGGGATGGGCAGGATGAAGACAGAATTCACAGCCTTAGTCAAACACAATGCTTGACCTCTAGCAATAATCACTCCATAAGCAATAGCTTAACTCGTGATAGCTATACACATCTTCACCCAACAGCATTGTCGCCACTTGAAACCTTTAATGAGGAGGCTGACATGGAGCTGGAATTGGAAAGCCACGATTTTGATTTAGAAGAGAACCATGGGGACAGCACTGACCATCGAAGTGAAATGTTGTGACAGCATAAATCCGGTACACGTCTATTAACCATTAAAAGAGAAAATTTACAACCATCGATTGACCGAAGCTATATCCGCGCTAATAGTATCATATGTACACAATCAAGTACGCACACTAAACTCATTAGGAACTTAATAAGGGTGAAACGAAGAGCAACGGAATCAGACAACCAGCTAATTGTAAAGATGCCAGTTATTGATAAAGCTTTAAAGAAAGATGACAAATTTACAGCTTTCTTGACTGGAAACGGCCAATATTCTAATGACAATATTCTATGGCCAGTCAACTATCGCCATGACGTTAATGAAGAAGACACCCATATCTGTTTTAATGAGATGATGAAACCTATTTATATAGACGAATTAAAGGTAATCATCATAAAGAGTTTATAATTTGAAAAGTACCAAACATTTTTGTATACCCGGTACTCATAGAGTTACAGAAGCAACGGGGTATATGGCCGTCAGCCAATCGGGTACAACAGGGGGAGAAACGCATGAGCTCATGTGCCGTAACTGTGTACACCGATGGTAGTGCGACTATACTCTTCACGTGAGGGCGGCTGGTAACAGGTCCCGGTAAGGTCATGTCTCTGCCGAGGATGCTGGCGAATTGTAGTCGGGCGGGGAGAAGAAAGCTCCCTTCCTCAAATTACCCCAATCCAAGGTGGAACAGCATATGCCGAGGGATGCATGTCCGGGGGATGCACGGACGTTAATATGCGGACTCTGGGGGACCGGCCGACCCCTCAGTTTTAATCAGGCTTATCATGACAAGCGGGCTATGTCATGATGGACGAACCCCTTCCCGCCTACTCTTGGGTCCAAAAATGAACTGCAATATAAAAACAAAAACAAATAGTGGAGAACGGAACTCCCTAAGAAAGTCCGAAAATGGGATCTCGGATCCGTCAATCTCCAAGGCAGATAGAGGCCAAAGAGATGCTGGGATGGTGAAGCTCCCCACTGAGGGACAACATCCGGAGGCGAGCGGCGCCGGTGTAGGGGGAGATGCCAAGGCACCGACCCCCAAAACGGGGCCCACTATGGGACCACCGAACGGTGTGGGGGGCAAGATCCCATAATGGGGTCGTTGATAATGGCTCCAAAGATGGCCTGATCCCCAAAGAGCTTTGGCGGAAGGTGGTGAACGAGCTGCATGGACGTTCATGGAGGAGATGCTCAAGAGCGGAGGACCTCCACCGGACTGCGAAGACGCAGGGTGGTACCAGGGTAGCATCAAGGTGATAGCGTGCCAAGATGCGAGGTCTGTAAGCCTCTACAAGCGAATGATTGCGTCGCTTGGGGAGGTTTACCCAGGAGCCAGTCTGGAGGCGGTGGACTGGGACAAGATCCCCAGCAAACCGAGGGCCCGCGTATGGCTGACAGAGAAGCCGGCGGACCCTGCCACCATTCGCCAAGGTGGAGGAAGCAGTGGGACTGAGAAAGCAGGTTGTCCTCACTCTAAATGAGGAGACTGCGAGGATCCTGGAGGGTGCTGGTAGCCGTATCAAATACGGGTTCGAGCACGTTGCGGTGAGGATCTACAAGTCGGATGCGAAGAGTAAGCCTGGAGGCATCGACTTGGAGATGGACGCACAAGAGTTAGACTTGGGGGAACCGACTGAAGAGGTCCGCCCAGAAGGAATGTCAGATGTGGAGGAGGACATTCTGGAAGGGTACACCTCAGAGGGGAGTGACCTGGCGATGGCTCTTGGTGGCGTCGGAATGGAGGAGGACTCATTGCTGGGCTCCGACACCGAGGCTGAGGTTACTGTGGTGGAGAATCTAAAGGATGTCCCTGACATTCCTGCAGATAAACCTCCATCACAGTAAGGTGGCTTCCGCCGCCCTCCTGCTCCATCTTGCAGAGAGTGGAGCTGACGTAGCCCTCATCCAAGAACCCTGGATCCACGGAGACAGGATTCTCGGTTTGGGGGCGTCGGACTTCAGGCTGTACACAGCCGATGTAACAGGTAAAAAGCGAGCATGCATACTCGCAAAGAAAAGCCTTAATACCTTCTTGCTACCAAATTTCAGCAATGAAGATCACGTAGCCGCATCGATAGAGGGCCCAGGCGGCCATCTAAGAATATGCTCGGCATATATGGGTCATGACCACTTAGGACCTCCACCGCACTCGCTACTCAGGCGGCTTGTGGAAGACAGCGAAAGGAAGGAAATCGACCTAATAATAGGATGCGATGCCAACGCTCATCACAATCAGTGGGGAAGCACTGACACAAACGAGAGGGGTGAGTCAATCTTCGATTTTGTCCTCAGCTCTAAGCTCCTAGTTGGTAACAGAGGTTCAGAACCCACCTACGTAGTCAAGAACAGAAGGGAGGTCCTTGATGTCACATTATTCTCGCACTCCCTGGCTGATGAAATCACCAGCTGGAGAGTCCTTGACAAACACTCATTTTCAGACCATCGCTATATTGAGATAGTAGTAAATTTTTAAAACTTCACCAAACAAGCAGTTCGAAATCCTAGAAAGGCAAACTGGAAGCTCTATAAAAAGTTACTAGATAGATCCTTAGGCGAACCGCCTTCAGAGACCATCGAGACCTATGAGGGTCTCAACGCCATGGTAGATAAGCTTACTGCGACTAGCGCAAAAGCTTACCACAAGGCCTGCCCCAAGAAAAGAATAGGTAGCAACAGATCGAAGAAGCCTCCGTGGTGGACCTCGTCGTTAGCCCCCTACAAAAGAAATGCTCGTAGGGCCTTCAACCACGCGCACCGTACCAACACAGACGAGGCGTAGGAAGCCTTTAAAGCTGAACTTAGGTAATACAACAAAGAATTGCGCAAGGCAAAGAGCCTGGGCCAATTTCTGCACCAACATCCAGGAGACATCAGAGGCCGCCCGCCTAAGAAAGATTCTCTCTACTACAGCCCCCATCGCAGGCTACATTAAGAACACGGAGGGGCGCTGGACAACCTCAAGCCAGGAATCCCAGGAGACCCTTATCAATGCACTCTTCCCGGGTTGTTCATCGGAAGGAACAACCCAGGTGATGCGTAGCCAGGGTCACCAGGGCCCACTCAACTACCTACTTAGTGACAGAAATCTTAAATGGGCAATAGACAGTTTTAAACCCTTCAAATCTCCGGGAACGGACGGTATTCTACCGGCTCAGTTATCCAGAGCCGGCATTAACCTAAGGAAATGGATTAAGAAAATCTTCAGCACAGTCTTCACTACTGGTATGATACCAAAGGCGTGGCTGTGCACGAAGGTTGTATTCATACCCAAGGCGGGGAAACCATCTCACTGCACCCCCAAGGACTTCAGACCTATAAGTCTGTCTTCCTTCCTCCTTAAGACTATGGAAAGACTCTTAAGTCTCCATCTACAACTAAACATTAACCCAAATGACATCTCATGCTCTCAGCATGCTTACAAAAGGGGCCGATCAACAGAACCAACCCTGCACGATATCACTATGATCGCCGAACGAGCGATCAACTCTAAGGAATACGCACTTGTGGCTTTTCTAGACATAGAAGGGGCCTTCAACAACATCTTGCCGTGCTCAATAATCGAAGCACTGACGGGACTTGGAATAGACAACCGATCAACTCACCTAATACGGCAGATCCTGGTTAACAGGAGTGTCGAGGCTACTCTTGGAGGTTCGAGTATTCGAAGATACGTCAAGAGGGGCACCCCGCAAGGAGGTGTACTCTCACCACTACTCTGGTACGTGGCGGTTAACAGCCTACTGCGATCCTTAGAGGGTGGCGGCTGTAAGATCATTGCGTACGCGGACGATGTTGCTATTGCCTTCGTAGGGAAATTCCCACAGACGCTATGCGACCTAATGACAGGGAAGCTCGAAGTTCTGTCGGCCTGGGCGCAAAGGAACGGGCTGGGAGTCAATCCATCCAAGACAGAGCTCGTGCTGTTCACCAGGAAGTACAAAATACGTAACTTAAGACTTCCGAAGCTCCTAGGAGAAACACTAGTTCTTAGTGATAGTGCGAAGTACCTGGGTATCACGCTAGCCAGGAAACTGGACTGGAAGCTGAACACCTCTGATAGGACTAAGAAAGCGGCAATAGCACTCTATACCTGCCGCAAGGCGGTAGGCCTGAAATGGGGAATGTCCCCGAAGATGGTCAGATGGTTATACACAGCGATCATCAGACCAATTCTATTCTATGGTGTTGTTGTCTGGTGGCCCGCCCTAGACAACTCCACATGCAGGGAAAAGTTCAGGAAGATGCAGCGCATGGCGGAAGTCTGTATGACAGGCAGTCTACGCACTACGCCTAGTGATGCCCTAGACACTACACTTGACCTACTACCAGTTGAACTGATGGGGGTAAAGACAGCCACTCTGACCGCAATAAGACTGCGAGAGGCAAATCTATGGAGTAAGAATAGTTTCGGTCATACCAGACTGGACCTACATCATTTCATGCCTGAGGGGGGTACGGATTACTGTGTGCCCGTTGACCAACCCACCACTAACTTTAAAATCTTAATCCCCTCTAGGGAGGAATGGGATGCCCGGATACCGGGACCGGAGGGCTCCATTCATATCTACACAGATGGATCAAAACTTAACGGCCAGGTGGGAGGCGGTTACTTTTGTGAGCATCTGAGCCTAAAGGAGTCCTTCAGACTCCCCGACCACTGTAGTGTTTTCCAGGCTGAGGTTGTAGCCATTAAGGAAGCACTGGAATCCCCAGCTCTAAGGGGCAATCGGGGTACAATATGTATCTTCTCAGATAGTCAGGCAGCGCTCAAGGCACTTGACGGATTCTCATCCAACTCCAGGACAGTCAATGACTGTCGCAGATCTCTCAACGAGATGGCTGAACACCATGACATCTACCTCATTTGGGTTCCCGGTCACAGGGATCACGAGGGAAACTGTGCTGCAGATGAACTAGCTAGGGCAGGGACTACCAACCCTCTCCTACCGGAGAAAGAACTTGTAGGCATACCCTTGGCTACTTGCAGGGAAAAGTGCAGAGTTTTTCGACCTGGCAGCCAATAGGAAATGGAGTAATCTCCAGACCAGTAGAAGATCCAGTAGAACATCACGTCTGATCTGGCCGACACGCTCCCAGAAAAGATTGGTGAGACTTATTGCTCTCACCAGACCAGAATGCAGCCTAGCGATTGGGGCAATTACTGGGCACTGGCTGATAGGCGAACACGCGGCCAGGCTTGCAGTCCCCCACAATGATTTCTGCAGGAGCTGCAGGGATGAAGAGGAGGTAGAATCGGTAACGCACCTCTTATGCTACTGCCCGGCACTCGGACGCAGCAGACTCAAACACTTCGGGTCCGAAGAACTCTAGGACCTTAAAGATCTCTCAGAGATTTCTCCACGCGGATTGGTTGCCTTCATAAAAAAAAGCAGGCTGGGACCATGGGCCGCCACAGATAGTATAGGCATATATATGCACCCTGGTAGACAGGAAGGGGGGGGGGGGGGTAGCATCTCGGTGAAACCCTTGCTCCAGCGGCAGCACAAGGAGCCCTAACGGCTCAAGTGGAAGCGAGGGGGTCTTCTATGTCCCCCTTGCATCACCGCCCTAACCTAACCTAACCTAACCTAACGGGGTATATGTCTCGTAAAAAATTCTGATAACATCTCCATGCATAATTTCAACTGCTCCATAACCATTAAGCTCCCCTGAACCAAAGTCCAGAACAAGCATAGGTTTTATCACCCACAGTTTCCGCGGTACACCTAAGAGAAGAATTTGATCAAATTTAACCATATATTGAATTATGTAGGCTGTGTAATGGCTATGACCATCATTGTTTTTAATAAATATCATTTTTAAAATGTATGTGTACCAACTAAAAATAAAAAATGTTATATAGCAGTTATCATATCTTTGGAATACTCATTCAAAGTTGAAATCTCAGATTTTCTAAATTAATTTTTGGTTTTCTATGATTTTTCCCCAAAAATTTTTATTTTCTTATTGAAATCAGTAGATCATACCATGTTTTAATTTTGGATTTAAGGGAAAGCTCGAAATAATTTTATTGAATTTATTATAGGTGGTTCAACAATATTTTCGTCAATTAAATTGGAGTTTTTAATCTCATATTTTCAAAAAGTCATGGCTATCTACAATTTCTGTAAAGCTTTACTAAATAAGCTGAACCTGTAATAGATACGTTTTGAACATAGAACAGTTTTAGATAGCCATGACTTTTTGAAAATATGAGATTAAAAACTCCAATTTAATTGACGAAAATATTGTTGAACTATCTATATTAAATTCAATAAAATTATGTCGAGTTTTCCCTTAAATCCAAAATTAAAACATGGTATGATCTGCTGATTTCAATAAGAAAATAAAAATCTTTCATAGAAAAATGTTTGGAGAAAAATCATAGAAAACCAAAAATTAATTTAGAAAATCTGAGATTTCAACTTTGGATGAGTATTCCAAAGATATGGTAACTGCTATATAAAATTTTTTATTTTTAGTTGGAACACATACGTTTTAAAAATGATATGTACTAGAAACAATGATGGTCATCGCCACTAGACGGCCTACATAATTCAATACATGGTGAAATGTGATCAATTTCTTCTCTTAGGTGTACCGCGGAAACTGTGGGTGATAGAAACTATTTTTTTTTTCTGGACTTTGGTTCAAGGGGGCCGAAAGGTTATGGAGCAGGTAAAATTATACGTGGAGGAAAAAAAAAGTTGGAAATTGTCGGCCTGTTTAATATGTCTAAGGCTGTTTCTCCTTAGTATGGCGTTGATAGATTTCATTCCAAGTTTCCGATGAATGTCGTCATTTTTTGTATTTCGTGTACCAGTCTGCATTTGTAGTATTTCTTAAAATCCTTCGTCCGCTTTACTTGCAGTTCCCCACATTTCTATTTCATCGTCCATATTGGTCTTATTATTGTTTTGTATATATTATTTTATTGTGCAGGCAGTTTTATTGGTTTCATTTTTCATTTCGTTTTTTTGTTGAATAAACAGTGAAGAGAGCAAAATTGAGTTCATGTTCAAAAATTTTGATGCTTATGGGTTCAGAAAACATAATCTTAAAAGTAATTTGAACGAATTCTAATTAAATTTAACTCTAAAGTAAAGTAACAGAAAACATTAAAAAAAGTAAAAAGTTAATTTTTTAAATTAAGTTTATTGCAAAATTTCAATTTTTTTTTAATATAATATAAACAATTTAGTTAATACAAATTAAAACAAGAAAGGAAAGCTAACTTCGGGTGGAGCAGTAGTTTATGAACTCTTACTACGATTCAGCTTTTATCAGATATATATAGGTATATAATTCCTTTTAGGAATTTGACTATTAAATCAATTTTCCAACGAGAAAGGTAAACTAAATTCGGGTGGAGCCCTTGCAGTTAAGTAGCAGCTTATATTAATATATATACATCGGATACATCGGATATTGGATCAAATCAATTTTCTAATAAAAATAATGAAACAGCCCCAAAAATCCTTAAAAGTACCAAGATTATGTCATTTGCGATCAATCAGTTATTTGGCAGCTATAGAATATAGTCGACCGATCCCGGCCGTTGCGACTGACCAACTGAATTATGTGTGCAACGTTTCAAACTGAGAGAATAGCTTGCGTAGAAACAGACAGAAAGACGGACATGCTTATATCGACTCAGGAGGCGATCCTGATCAAGAATATATATACTCTATAGGGTCGGAGATGTCTCCTTTACTGCGTTGCACACGTTTCACCAAAATTATAATACCCTCTGCAAGCGTATAAGGATTGTAGAACAAATGTTGCTCAAATTTTAGTAACAAACATACCAAATTTTTTTATTTAATTTTTAAAGAAAGTTATTTCTTAGTGAAAAAACTTGAAAACTTGTTTCATTTTGGGAAATTCTATAAAAATAGTTTTTCTTGAATGTTTGGGAGCAAAATCCTTTTTCCTCTCTTTATCTTAATGCGGACGGACGTGTTTTTTTTGTGCGCACTACGTTTTTGTAAAATTTGCAATAAGCTTTCTATAAACAATCGGTGTTTATTTCTTTACAGATATAAAAACAAATTGCAATTTTTTAGATCCGTATCGCTTCGCGTGTGCAGTGATATATTTGGAGGTAAAATAATAATTTATTTAATTTACTTTCCAAACATAGCCCTGCTCTGCTTCTTCATCTCCTACGGTGCTGTTGCTATTCTTTTGCTTCTACTCTCGCTCAATAGAGATTCTTATCTCTATTTCTTTAAATCTTACTAACTTGCACTAACTGCTCTCTTTAATCTCCCCTTCTCGTTTCCTTGGTACAGTGGTTCAAGGTTCCTCGTTAATAAAATCAAATAATATTTTTATACCCTTGCAGAGGATATTATAATTTTGGTCAAAAGTGTGCCACGCAGAGAAGGAGACATCTCCGACCCTATAAAGTATATATATTCTTGATCAGGATCACCTCCTGAGTCGATATAAGCATGTTCGTCTGTCCGTCTGTCCGTCTGTCTGTCTGTCTGTTTCTACGCAAACTAGTCTCTCAGTTTTAGAGCTATTGAGTTTTTAGCCAGTTTTAGAGCTATGAAACTTTGCACACATCCTTCTTTCCTTTGCAGGCAGTATATAAGTCGGAACGGCCAGGATCGGTCGACTATATCCTATAGCTGCCATATAACTGATTGATCGGAAATGCCATAACTTTGGTGTTTTTTAAGTTAGAGGGTTGGGACTTTCCACACATGTTATGTTTGACCAAAATATTTTATGTACAAAATCATAAGGATCGGCCGACTATATCCTATAGCTGTCATAGAACGATCGAAATTGGCATAACTTTGGTGTTTTTTAAGTTAGAAAGATTCGATTTGGTACAGATTCTTTTTTGGCAAAAACAATCACATTTGCCAATTTTCATAAGGATCGGCCGACTATATACGATCCGCTATATATCTAATAATATAAGATGCGTGGCGTCACCTAGCGGACTGCGACTGAACTGCAAAGGTATATCAGCTTCGGCTCCGCCCGAAGATAGCTTTCCTTTCTTGTTAAATTAATTATTAATTTTTTAAATAATTTTTAATAAATTAATTATTTAATTTTTAATAATTTTTAATAAATTAATTATTTACTTTTAAATAATTTTTAATAAATTAATTATTTAAATTTTTAATAATTATGGATTTTAAATTGGTCTAAGCATTTAAGTCTTGCAATAAGACAATCTCGTCTTCCCAGCCTACCATCCATTGCTGGCTCTGTGAAAACGTTTTACACGCTAAGTGTGCCGGGTTCACGGCCTCAGTTTCGGACGCAATCTCGCGTAGGTCTGGTCTCCACTTTTGCTGTGATGGTTGTCGTGCTGTTCAGGACGAAATGAGGTCGTTCATGAGGCAGACTAAAAGCGGTTTCAAGGAGTTGATTAGTGGTTTTCGAAAAATCAATGACCAACTCTGTGCGCTTGATACACAGTTTAGTAGTCTTCAACTACGAAATGAGTCTCCAAAGCGTAAGAAATCCGCTTTTAGTGATGTGCTCGGGTCGAATAATCTTCAGCCTGCTCAGCCGACAACAATGCAGCCGCTTATATCTCTGGCCACCCCAAGGGCCGGACCTGAGAAAAATTCGGTTTCCGAATGTCTCGGAATCAATGAGCAATTGTCCGATATGCCCTCTGTGGCATCGCTTCAAGTGATCCCAGACCCAATAATTCAAACTCCTGTAACAGTCACCAAACAGAGTAATAAACCGTCCGGACCCCCGGTAAGTACTGATGCCGCAGTATTAGTTA
This sequence comes from Drosophila ananassae, assembly GCF_017639315.1. Taxonomy (NCBI): domain Eukaryota; kingdom Metazoa; phylum Arthropoda; class Insecta; order Diptera; family Drosophilidae; genus Drosophila; species Drosophila ananassae. The sequence goes on along the minus strand of NW_025319041.1, from coordinate 2,301,992 downwards.
CGGCGGCACCAAAACCCTTGCAGGTGATCCCACCATCGAAACACATTTTTGTTTCCCGGCTTGCCCCTAATACTTCGGAGATTGATATCTCGGCTTACATCAAAGCCAAAGCAAAAGCCGACATAAAGGTGGTGGATATTACAAAATTCAAATATTCTTACACCAGGCACACGTCATCTTTCAAAATACGTGTGCCCTTGCAGATGTTCAAGACGATTTGTTCCACCAGCTTTTGGCCAGAGTACATTTTCGTCCAAGAACATCAAGCAAGTACGGTGAAAAAAAAGATAACCAAACCTGTGGGTGTAAAACTCCCACATGTTAAGGCCACTGATCAACCTTCCACCTCATCTTCCTCAATCTCAAAAAACTAATGTCTTCATTAACACTTACCTATCAGAATACAAGAGGGTTACGTAGTAAACTTCCCTAACTGTATTCTGATAGTTCTTTTTTTGCATCCCACATTATTGTATTTACAGAAACTTGGTTAAAGCCGGAGATCTTAAGCTCCGAAGTTTTTCCTAGTAGGTACACCACTTTTAAATGTGATAGAACTTTGCGAAGGGGAGGAGGAGTGCTAATTTCTGTAGACTCCAAGTTCGCTTCTGAAGAGGTAAAATCACAAGAGTTTGGTGACATTGAATTTCTTTGCATCAAAATCACTTTGTCCGATCAATCTTTGTATGTTACCTGTTCGTACATACCACCTTCGTCCGAACCGCCAACATACTGGCAACATTTGTCCGCTATTCGTTTGGTTTTCGATCGTCTGTCTGATGGTGACCAGCTGATAGCTCTGGGTGACTTTAATATCCCAGAACTTATGTGGTCAAATGTTGAAAATTAACCGTCTTTACAGCTTAACTCCCACCACCATGCGGGCATGTTTGACATGCCACTCGGGCAAATTAACCACGTTAGCAATTCTTTAGGTCGGCTGTAGGACTTATGTTTCGTTTCTGATCCTGATGGAATTACTCTTTCCAGAACTTTGCCCCTTTCTGACCCTGAGGATCCATATCATCCCACTCTTGAGGTTTCAATTTAAAACAACTCCTTAATTGACCTTAAGTCTACACTTAAATCTCATAAAATTCGATTCTTTCGTAAGGCTGACTTTATGAAATTAAATAAGTTAATTTCGGAATTTAATTGGTCTGATTTACTGGCATGCGAGGATATAAACATCGCATTACAAAAATTTTATTACACTTTGAACATATTTTTCGACGCTTGCGTGCCGTGGAAATATCCGTCCGCTTCAACGAATCCGCCTTGGCACAAGGCACATTATAAATTTAAAGAATAGTATGAGTAGACTTTTAAACAAACATAGATTATCTGGCTGTACAGTTAGTTATTCAAGATACTTAGTAGCTCGGTCTAATTTCACCATGCATAACGCAGAATGTTGTAGGAGTTATATTCGCCGCTGCAGGATTCAGTTTACTCAGGATCCGAAGCAGTTTTATAACTTTGTAAACACTAAGCGTAAACATGTATCTTTTCCCCCACTGCTTACGTTTGAGAACTCTTATGAGAACACCGATCAGGCAATGGCCGATCTCTTTGTACAGTTTTTTCAAACTACCTATTCACCTAGCAGCAGTTTAGCTCAGCCTTACACTTATAATATCCAATCAGCCAATCTTATATTTCGCCCATCTTTCGATCAAAGTGGTGTGTTATCGGATCTTCTTAAGGTTAAGCCCGTGTATTCGCCAGGCCCTGATGGAGTACCAGGCTGTGTTCTGAAGTACTGCGCCGAGGCACTGTGCAAACCGCTTGTTAAACTCTTTAATCTATCGCTGGAAACTTCGATCTTTCCCCTTATGTGGAAGGAATCCTTCATTATTCCGCTGCATAAAAAAGTGAAAAAATCCGACGCTGCTAATTATAGAGGCATCTCTAAATTGTCAGCAATTCCAAAGCTTTTTGAAAAACTTATCACTCCACATTTGCAACACCTATGTAGTTCAATAATAACTCCGTGCCAGCATGGCTTCATGAAGCGCCGCTCCACCACTACCAACTTATTGGAGCTAACATCTTTTATCACGGATGGCTTCCGGAATGGATTACAAACAGACGTCATATACACTGACTTCAGTAAAGCATTTGACTCTGTTAACCATTCGCTTCTTATAAGTAAACTCAGTCTTTTGGGATCCCCAACTGATCTTCTTATCTGGATTTCGAGCTACTTATCAGGGAGAACCCAACGTGTTTTCTTTAAAGATGTTACCTCGCGTTTAGTCCGCACCACATCTGGGGTGCCCCAAGGAAGCCATCTTGGACCCCTACTTTTTACTCTGTTTATTAACGACTTGCCACTTGCCTTATCTAATTCACTTGTACTTATGTACGCTGATGACGTTAAGCTATGCCTTCAGTATAAATTCACTAGCGCCCAGTCTAGACTTCAATCCGATTTGGATAAACTTCAAAATTGGTGTTTAGCAAATAACCTAAAGCTTAATGGATCGAAATGAAAATTTATGTCTTTTTACCGATCTAGTCCTCACCAGGCTATGTACTTTCTCTATGGGAACGCCTTAGACCGATTAACTCAGGTTAACGATCTAGGTGTCCTATTAGATTTGAAACTTAAATTTACCGACCAGGTATCTACCATGGTTAATAAAGCTATGGGTGTGCTTGGTTTTATTAAAAGATGGTGTCTGGAGTCCTCAATATGGAGTACACCAAGATCACATTGAATCTGTACAAAAAAAATTCCTTACTTTTGCGCTTAGGGGACTTAATTGGAATGCAAATCTTTACCTCCCCTCTTATCATAGTAGATTTTTACTAATCAACTTACCATCATTAACAAATCGTAGAACGATGCTGGGTGTCATGTTTCTATATAATCTTATTTATGGAAATATAGACAGCCAGCATTTACTAACACGCTTAAATTTTAAAATTCCTAGTAGAAGGACCAGAAACTTTCGTCATCTGCTCCTCAGCCATTGTAGTTCGACATATGCCCAACACGATCCGTTCAGGGTATTATGTTCGGACTACAATGGTCTCTACCACATCATGTCACTTTGCTCTACTAACAATCTTAAATCGCTTATATTAACCGCCTTATCTGTACAACACTCTTCCTCGTAATATCTATCTCCTAATCCTTGCTTATCTATCTCGGATCTATTCAAGCGATTCGAGCCGTACGTTACGCGGCAGTGTCCCTCGGTCGGTTGGACGGGAGGTGGGCTGTACGTATGCAGTGGGAACCGCGCAAAATGTGTATAAAAAAAAAATTTTCTGGTGACATCAAGGTCCCCAATACCTACAATTCGGTGATTTTAGAAGGTCTTTCGTATTTTTACCAAAGCTAAGTGATGTGCCGGGATAATGGTTTTGACTCTGATGTTTTATGTTGATTTTTTACACTCTGGCTCTAGATCGATCTTAAAGAGTGGTTGCGGTTTTTTGTCCTTGTAAAAAATTTTGAAGATATTTATTATTTTGAAGATATTTTGTACATGAAAATTTCTTCGTGTTAGGGCCTGTGATATTTCACCGAGCGTAAAAATAGTTCCAATTCCACTTGCAACCCTTTTCTGCTTTTGAGCGTGGTATGTGTAATTTTCTCAAAAAACCTAGATGGACTAATCAAGAAGTAAGTCCATCTAGGTTTTTTGAGAAAATTCTGAAGTGCATATCCGATTTTGTTTGGAATTTTTATCGGTAATCGTTGTAAGCGGAACAACGTAAAAGTTATCTTTATAAACTAACTCTACACTTTTATTAACAAGTACATTAAAAATTTCTATTTTATAAATTGGTTTGGGCTTTGGTTTATGTTGGGCTTTGCATTCGTTTCGAGGGCTGGAGAGAGGGCTTTCTCACAGTCAGAAGTTTGTTGATTGGAGTGTGCGGGAGGTTCGGGATCTTTTTCCATCTTTTTCACTTGCATTGCATTTTAGAAAAAGCGCGAGGACACGCAATTATTTTTGTAAAATAATCATTATCAGTGCGCCACTGAGAGAGACACTAGTACACTAAGAGAGAGTCACACTATTACTTTTTATAAATACCAAGATCGACCATACTCTATGGATGTGATTGATAGTTGAGTGTCAACCAAAGTCGTAGCAAAATAACATGATTTTTCAAATGTCGTTAGGATCGGCGGACCATAAGCTATAGCTGACATATAACTGAACGATCGAAAATGACACAACCCTGGTATTGCATTGAAGAATGAATGAATGCATGGGTCTTTTTCAAACTTTTTTTATACCCTTGCAGAGGGTATTATAATTTTGGTCGAAAGTGTGCAACGCAGTGAAGGAGACATCTCCGATCCTATAAAGTATATATATTCTTGATCAGGATCACCTCCTGAGTCGATATGAGCATGTCCGTCTGTCCGTCTGTCTGTTTCTACGCAAACTAGTCTCTCAGTTTTAAAGCTATCGAGTTGAAACATTGCACACATCCTTCTTTCCTTTGCAGGCAGTAAATAAGTCGGAACGGCCGGGATCGGTCGACTATATCCTATAGCTGCCATATAACTGATTGATCGGAAATGCCATACCTTTGGTTTTTTTTAAGTTAGAGGGTTGGGACATTCCACACATGTTATATTTGACCAAAATATCTTGTGTACAAAATTTCATAAGGATCGGCCGACTATATCCTATAGCTGTCATAGAACGATCGAAATTGGCATAGCTTTGGTGTTTTTTAAGTTAGAAAGATGGGATTTGGTACAGATTCTATTTTGGGAAAAACAATCTGATTTGTCGAATTTCATAAGGATCGGTCTATATCCTATAGCTGCCATATAACTGATTGATCGGAACTCGCTATAACTTCGTTGTTTTTCAAGTTAGAAGCATGGGAGTTTTAATGGATTCCTCTTTTGGCAAAATAATTCGATATGCCAAATTTCATAAGGATCGGCCGACTATATACGATCCGCTATATATCTAATAATATAAAATGCGTGGCGCCACCTAGCGGACTGCGACTCAACTGCAAGGGTATATCAACTTCGGCTCCGCCCGAAGTTAGCTTTCCTTTCTTGTTTTTTTTTGTTTTTCTTGCACGTGCCGAACAAGAATATTTTTTCTATTCAATTTTGTACACCTATATAGCATATTTTCGTCACTAAAATTGATATCAGATATCAGATATCAAATTAGAATGCACAGAAAGTCTTATCCTTCTAACTTGAAAAACAACGAAGTTATAGCATTTCCGATCTATCATGTTTAAGGCAGCTATAGGATATAGTCAACCGATCCCGGCCGTTCCGACTTATATTCTGCCTGCAAAGGAAAAAAGGGTGTGTGCAAAGTTTCAACTCGATAGCTTTAAAATTGAGAGACTAGTTTGCGTAGAAACGGACAGACGGACATGCTTATATCGACTCAGGAGGTGATTCTGATCCAGAATATATATACTTTATATGGTCTGAGATGTCTCCTTCACGGCGTTGCACACTTTTGACCAAAATTATAATACCAAAATATATTTGACCAAAATATAAAAATTATAATACGGAACTGCAAGGGTATATAAACTTCGGCTCCGCCCGAAGTTAGCTTTCCTTTCTTGTTTTATTTGGATTTTATTTTTAAATAAATCAACTAAAAGCTAAAAAAATATACTCCATATTTTTTTGGGTATTGACCAAATATATGCAGACTCCAAAAAGCAAAGTTGCCAATCAAATACACATACATGTACATATAAGTAAATTCAAGCTTCACAGGAGGCTGTACAAAATGGGTAGCTGCACTTACAGGACTATATCTTGAGTTAACGGATTTTGCCAGATATAAGCGATATATCAAAAGTTGCATCATCTCAAAAACTATCTCCACGTGCAATATAAAAAGGATCAAACGAGCAAATTTTGAAAAAACCCTTTCAACGGCGTAAAGGTCATTTTTTTTATATCTTTCTTAATTATAAAGTTATAATATTTTGACGTAAGCTTAAGGTATTTCAAAAAGTTGTAGAACAATAGTTGCTCATATGATAGAAACATTTTCCAATTTTTTTCAGGATTGTTAAGAAAAAAATAGTGCAAACAGACAAACCGACGCACACTGGCTTCATTTTGTAGAAGAAGAAAAAATCGAATTTTTCGAATAACTTCTGATCGATTGAATCGGGTCGATTGAGGTACCAATCGACGCGTGTTTAGCTCTAGAATGCGAATATATAAAAATATTCTATTTGGGGACTAAAATGTGTCCACCAGCCCCACTTTAGTGATTAAAAATTTTTTTACTTTCACCCTAATTTCTCCCAAACCAAATAACTTTTGGAATATGTTTCGACTCTAATTATATAATTGAAATAATACCTTTCGAATTGTATATAATTCATTTAGATCGGTTGCCTACAGAAAATTTTTAATTCTTCGGCTATATATAGAGTTTCCTCGCGCACGCCAAGGCATGCAGGTCGTCACTTCGTGGACTTCCGTCCACAGTGCTTAAATTAATCATTCAGATTGGATTGATATACCATTCGTGTTCGTGTAATAATACTAAAAAAATGTATGTAAAATAAAATGAATTAAATATTCAATTCAGCTAATTTATTATCTCCAAAGATTATATATATATATTTAAATACTCAATTGGTTTATATATTCTATGCTTTTATGCTATTTATGAAAAATACGTCTGTAAATATAAGCTAGTCAATTTAAAATAAATTAAATTTTTAAACATAAGTAAAATAAAGGGAAAGATGGCCAAATATTAAAAACATTCTTTCCGCAAGTGTGTAAACAAAAATGGCAATATTAAATTAAAGGAAAAGGTAACTATGTATGTAAGTATCAATGTATCTATCGATCGCCTTATATGTACTTAAAAACTCAATAAAATTTAGTATGTATTGAAATTGTGTTTTTAATTTTGTTCTCATTACATCTATATAGGTAATACAGAAATGGTTTCCGATCCTAAATTTTTAAATTTCATAGCTTTGACAAAGCCAACAAATGTTTAGCTAAATGATTCCACTCCCAAGTGACTGTATACTTGGTATTCCGATGTCGTACGTGCTGCCACCTATTCCATTCAGATTTTTGAAGCCGAGTGAGCGTTGCCTAATTTTTATACCTTTTCAGAGGGTATTATAGAGGAAGAGGAGGGCTCCCCTCCTGCTATTCCATGTTTGGAGCGGAGGCTATGGCTATTATTCGGTTATTAAACGGTTATTATTATTCTGCCGTTTTGCCTGGTACTCTATTACCATTACTAAATAATTTTCTTCTGCTTAACTAGCTATACGAGCATATGAAGAGGGTGATCTGCCCAAAACATGGGCCTATCTCCAACCTTCATCTTTACTGCTATTAAATCAAAGACATTCGAAATCACAGAAGTTGAAAACTATCATGCATTGGTAGGTTTAATATAGGTTTAATTCTACATTGACGAAAATAACACTTCTAACATGGAGCCGAGCCCAAAAATATTTCTAGTAGTGATATCGCAATGAAAATATTTTAAACACACTGTAAAAAAATCGTATCGTATAGCTTCCATACAAACGGATGGAGCGACTTTTCATTAAATTTTTTGTTTTCCAATACTAAATTAAATATTGGACATTTTAATCCAAACGTTGGTTAAATTGTAATCCCTAAATAATCCCCATCCGTAATCCATGCCAGAAATTTTACGTAACTTGGTATTAAGTTTAAAGATATTTTACTAATAACAAAACTACGAATAAGCAAATATTGATGTTTACTCATATTTGTATCAAGAAAGAGTGGTAAGACTTCAATAAGATTAAATTCTGTAAATTCTGTTGAGATGAATTGCATGAGCGTAATATAGTAGCAATAGATTTTTCGGTTTTTGACAGATCAGCAATTTTCAGACGCTTCTTTAAAATCTGCTTTGGGTCATCCACGGTCTGGATTTTTGATGTTGATTGGGCGCATCTTTCATTCAACCAAGCAGATTGATATTGGAGAATTGACGATTTCATGCGTTTTTAATTTACCCAAAACGTCACAATCCTTTGCAAACGTATCCAATTCGCTTTGATACTTCAATCTTGTCAACAATATAGCTGTTTTTAATAATATTTGCTTCTAAACCTTTAATCAATTTTGTTCGCCTTTCAATGGCGCTGCCCTCTTCGCTACACCATACATTAAAAACATATAAACGTGAGAATACACACTTATAAGAAGAACCTATTAAAGTTTAAAGCAATGGAATAAACAAAAATTAAATCAAAACTATTAATAAATGAATAACTATTCATAAAAACAAACTCAAAAGACGAAGACAATCACAACAACAATCACACGAGCAAAAACAAATTTTTGTAGTGCAAAACTGACCCTCAAAAAGTGAAGAGGGTGCTAGAATTTTCACAATTTTAAGCACATCTGCAAATTTCTGCAAAAAAAATTTACACATTTATTACCTTAAGAGCCAGGCAAACGTATTGGTAAACAACCTAATTGTGGATTTTTGTGGGGTCACTACTAAAACTTAAAAAAAAAAGACGTTCAAAATATAGACAAAAAACACGTATTTTTTCAAATTAAAATAACAAAAACATTTTAAAAAGTAAAATTTTTTATATCTCAAATTTTAGAAATTAGCTTCTACTTCAAAATCCATTACAAATATTTTAAATTTGGATACGTAATAAATGATCTGACCACTTTAAAGTTCGGTTTTGTTCTGAAAAATTCGCGTTGCACGCAAGATGCACTGTGAAAATGAACACATGCACTCAATTTCAATTCCATTTTTAGAAAGAACGGTTAATTTTCCAGACAAACCTAGTGTTCAAGCATTGAACACGATTACAATTTCAACATAGAATGTAGGAGATCGGACCCATGGGAATAAGTGATTAACAGCATGGTTTGAAAGACGATCTCCTGCAGTCTAACCAAATATTTATGTGGTGCACTTGAAGCACTTAAGAAAGGGTCACATAGCATGTCAGAGTGCAGTCCGTTGATAAGTAGTTTTAAATAGATTTAAGGTTTTCATGTATCTTTCTTGTAAGAGAAGTGTATGAAATAAAAACAGTTTTTAAACGGAACTCATTGGAGTAACACCATTATTTAAGGGGCTCCTCTTAACATTTGGTCCTTCGAGGCACCCCTGACGTTTTCCCCCCTGTAGTAAAAGACTCAGGTTTAAAAAACTGGCACCTATAAGTGACTGTAGAAAAATTAAAATTCTCAGTCCAGGGTAGCTACAAAATAAGGCTGCGATCTGGGTAAAAAAGAGCTCAGTAGTAGTAGTCCTCTGTTGTTTCCCCCCAAGAGGTAATGTTAAGAGGAGCCCCTTATATAAAGGTGTTACTCCAATGAGTTCCGTTTAAAAAACTGTTTTTATTTCTTACAATTCTCTTACAAGAAACATACATGAAAATCTTAAATCTATTTAAAACTACTTATCAACGGACTGCTCGCTGACATGCTATGTGACCCTTTCTTAAGTGCTTCAAGTGCACCACATAAATATTTGGTTAGGCTGCAGGAGATCGTCTTTCAAACCATGCTGTTAATCACTTATTCACATGGGTCCGATCTCTTACATTCTATGTTTGGAATTTTTATCGTGTTCAATGCTTGAACATTCTGCAAAGGGCCACAAAAAAGGTGTACATTTTGGATATTTTTAAATTTGTTTTCTTCAATATTAGAAAATTATTATTATTATAATTTTTTGATAACAACATGTCGTTAATTATATAATTCTATTTTAGAATGTTAAATATTTAAACATTGTTTAAGATTGCATATTCTATTAGCTCCCATGTTCAACTTAATGTTTGAACATCCTGCAAGGGGCCACAAAAGTGCTTGACTTGTGTTTACATTTTTAAATTAAATTTTTTTTTTCATTCAATTTTTTAGTGGACTGTAATATTATATATAATTTTTAATTTTTTTGATTTTAGTGGATATCTTGAAAACTTTTTTCATTCGATATTTTAGTGGACTGTAATTTTTACTTATTTTGTTTCCTATTTTTTTTTTAATAAAGTTTTTTTTTTTTTAAAATTAAATTGAAGTTATAAAACCAAAAAGAAAACAAAACTTGCCGATGACTATAATTGCTGATGTTGTTTTGCTGCTCTTGCCGATGCTTTTGTTTCCGTTGTTACTTTGGCTGCTGTTGCTCCTGATGTTGCTGTCGCTCGGATGTTGCTTCTGCTTGGGGTGCTGCTGCTGCTGTGACTGATGTTGCTTTTGCTGGGGTGCTCACTGCTGCATTGGCTGATGTTTTTTAAATTTTTCGATGTAGGGCCTCGGATACGCCAACACCTTTATAATTTTATTTTTTATAGTTTCAAATTTTATTTATTCCGGTGCTGTCCCGGAAAAAATACCATAGAAAGGAACGATTTTAAACTGGGCTCTTTTTTGCCCAGATCGCACCCTTATTTTATGCTCATTGGCATTTACACAATTTTACTTTCTGTGTTTTTTTTCATGACTACGATTTTAAACTGGGATCTTCTTTGCCCAGATCGCAGCCTTATTTTATGCCTATTGGCACTTTTATAATTTAATTTTCTGTGTTCCTTACCTCTTGGGGGGAAACGACAGTTTTTTTTTCTGACTACGATTTTAAACTGGGATCTTCTTTGCCCAGATCGAAGCCTTATATTATGCCTATTGGCATTTTTATAATTTAATTTTCTGTGTTCCTTACCTCTTGGGGGAAACGACAGTTTTTTTTCTGACTACGATTTTAAACTGGGATCTTTTTTGCCCAGATCGCAGCCTTATATTATGCCTATTGGCATTTTTATAATTTAATTTTCTGTGTTCCTTACCTCTTGGGGGGAAACGACAGTTTTTTCCTGACTACGATTTTAAACTGGGATCTTTTTTGCCCAGATCGCAGCCTTATATTATGCTCATTGGCATTTTTATAATTTAATTTTCTGTGTTCCTTACCTCTTGGGGGGAAACAACATTTTTTTTTTTTTCTTTGACTACGCGATTTTAAACTGGGCTCTTTATTGCCCAGATCGCAGCCTAACCTGAGTCTCTTACCACAGGGGGGAAAATTCTATAGTAATCCAATTCATAATCCAAAGATTATATATATATATTTAAATACTCAATTGGTTTATATATTCTATGCTTTTATGCTATTTATGAAAAATACGTCTGTAAATATAAGCTAGTCAATTTAAAATAAATTAAATTTTTAAACATAAGTAAAATAAAGGGAAAGATGGCCAAATATTAAAAACATTCTTTCCGCAAGTGTGTAAACAAAAATGGCAATATTAAATTAAAGGAAAAGGTAACTATGTATGTAAGTATCAATGTATCTATCGATCGCCTTATATGTACTTAAAAACTCAATAAAATTTAGTATGTATTGAAATTGTGTTTTTAATTTTGTTCTCATTACATCTATATAGGTAATACAGAAATGGTTTCCGATCCTAAATTTTTAAATTTCATAGCTTTGACAAAGCCAACAAATGTTTAGCTAAATGATTCCACTCCCAAGTGACTGTATACTTGGTATTCCGATGTCGTACGTGCTGCCACCTATTCCATTCAGATTTTTGAAGCCGAGTGAGCGTTGCCTAATTTTTATACCTTTTCAGAGGGTATTATAGAGGAAGAGGAGGGCTCCCCTCCTGCTATTCCATGTTTGGAGCGGAGGCTATGGCTATTATTCGGTTATTAAACGGTTATTATTATTCTGCCGTTTTGCCTGGTACTCTATTACCATTACTAAATAATTTTCTTCTGCTTAACTAGCTATACGAGCATATGAAGAGGGTGATCTGCCCAAAACATGGGCCTATCTCCAACCTTCATCTTTACTGCTATTAAATCAAAGACATTCGAAATCACAGAAGTTGAAAACTATCATGCATTGGTAGGTTTAATATAGGTTTAATTCTACATTGACGAAAATAACACTTCTAACATGGAGCCGAGCCCAAAAATATTTCTAGTAGTGATATCGCAATGAAAATATTTTAAACACACTGTAAAAAAATCGTATCGTATAGCTTCCATACAAACGGATGGAGCGACTTTTCATTAAATTTTTTGTTTTCCAATACTAAATTAAATATTGGACATTTTAATCCAAACGTTGGTTAAATTGTAATCCCTAAATAATCCCCATCCGTAATCCATGCCAGAAATTTTACGTAACTTGGTATTAAGTTTAAAGATATTTTACTAATAACAAAACTACGAATAAGCAAATATTGATGTTTACTCATATTTGTATCAAGAAAGAGTGGTAAGACTTCAATAAGATTAAATTCTGTAAATTCTGTTGAGATGAATTGCATGAGCGTAATATAGTAGCAATAGATTTTTCGGTTTTTGACAGATCAGCAATTTTCAGACGCTTCTTTAAAATCTGCTTTGGGTCATCCACGGTCTGGATTTTTGATGTTGATTGGGCGCATCTTTCATTCAACCAAGCAGATTGATATTGGAGAATTGACGATTTCATGCGTTTTTAATTTACCCAAAACGTCACAATCCTTTGCAAACGTATCCAATTCGCTTTGATACTTCAATCTTGTCAACAATATAGCTGTTTTTAATAATATTTGCTTCTAAACCTTTAATCAATTTTGTTCGCCTTTCAATGGCGCTGCCCTCTTCGCTACACCATACATTAAAAACATATAAACGTGAGAATACACACTTATAAGAAGAACCTATTAAAGTTTAAAGCAATGGAATAAACAAAAATTAAATCAAAACTATTAATAAATGAATAACTATTCATAAAAACAAACTCAAAAGACGAAGACAATCACAACAACAATCACACGAGCAAAAACAAATTTTTGTAGTGCAAAACTGACCCTCAAAAAGTGAAGAGGGTGCTAGAATTTTCACAATTTTAAGCACATCTGCAAATTTCTGCAAAAAAAATTTACACATTTATTACCTTAAGAGCCAGGCAAACGTATTGGTAAACAACCTAATTGTGGATTTTTGTGGGGTCACTACTAAAACTTAAAAAAAAAAAGACGTTCAAAATATAGACAAAAAACACGTATTTTTTCAAATTAAAATAACAAAAACATTTTAAAAAGTAAAATTTTTTATATCTCAAATTTTAGAAATTAGCTTCTACTTCAAAATCCATTACAAATATTTTAAATTTGGATACGTAATAAATGATCTGACCACTTTAAAGTTCGGTTTTGTTCTGAAAAATTCGCGTTGCACGCAAGATGCACTGTGAAAATGAACACATGCACTCAATTTCAATTCCATTTTTAGAAAGAACGGTTAATTTTCCAGACAAACCTAGTGTTCAAGCATTGAACACGATTACAATTTCAACATAGAATGTAGGAGATCGGACCCATGGGAATAAGTGATTAACAGCATGGTTTGAAAGACGATCTCCTGCAGTCTAACCAAATATTTATGTGGTGCACTTGAAGCACTTAAGAAAGGGTCACATAGCATGTCAGAGTGCAGTCCGTTGATAAGTAGTTTTAAATAGATTTAAGGTTTTCATGTATCTTTCTTGTAAGAGAAGTGTATGAAATAAAAACAGTTTTTAAACGGAACTCATTGGAGTAACACCATTATTTAAGGGGCTCCTCTTAACATTTGGTCCTTCGAGGCACCCCTGACGTTTTCCCCCCTGTAGTAAAAGACTCAGGTTTAAAAAACTGGCACCTATAAGTGACTGTAGAAAAATTAAAATTCTCAGTCCAGGGTAGCTACAAAATAAGGCTGCGATCTGGGTAAAAAAGAGCTCAGTAGTAGTAGTCCTCTGTTGTTTCCCCCCAAGAGGTAATGTTAAGAGGAGCCCCTTATATAAAGGTGTTACTCCAATGAGTTCCGTTTAAAAAACTGTTTTTATTTCTTACAATTCTCTTACAAGAAACATACATGAAAATCTTAAATCTATTTAAAACTACTTATCAACGGACTGCTCGCTGACATGCTATGTGACCCTTTCTTAAGTGCTTCAAGTGCACCACATAAATATTTGGTTAGGCTGCAGGAGATCGTCTTTCAAACCATGCTGTTAATCACTTATTCACATGGGTCCGATCTCTTACATTCTATGTTTGGAATTTTTATCGTGTTCAATGCTTGAACATTCTGCAAAGGGCCACAAAAAAGGTGTACATTTTGGATATTTTTAAATTTGTTTTCTTCAATATTAGAAAATTATTATTATTATAATTTTTTGATAACAACATGTCGTTAATTATATAATTCTATTTTAGAATGTTAAATATTTAAACATTGTTTAAGATTGCATATTCTATTAGCTCCCATGTTCAACTTAATGTTTGAACATCCTGCAAGGGGCCACAAAAGTGCTTGACTTGTGTTTACATTTTTAAATTAAATTTTTTTTTTCATTCAATTTTTTAGTGGACTGTAATATTATATATAATTTTTAATTTTTTTGATTTTAGTGGATATCTTGAAAACTTTTTTCATTCGATATTTTAGTGGACTGTAATTTTTACTTATTTTGTTTCCTATTTTTTTTTTAATAAAGTTTTTTTTTTTTTAAAATTAAATTGAAGTTATAAAACCAAAAAGAAAACAAAACTTGCCGATGACTATAATTGCTGATGTTGTTTTGCTGCTCTTGCCGATGCTTTTGTTTCCGTTGTTACTTTGGCTGCTGTTGCTCCTGATGTTGCTGTCGCTCGGATGTTGCTTCTGCTTGGGGTGCTGCTGCTGCTGTGACTGATGTTGCTTTTGCTGGGGTGCTCACTGCTGCATTGGCTGATGTTTTTTAAATTTTTCGATGTAGGGCCTCGGATACGCCAACACCTTTATAATTTTATTTTTTATAGTTTCAAATTTTATTTATTCCGGTGCTGTCCCGGAAAAAATACCATAGAAAGGAACGATTTTAAACTGGGCTCTTTTTTGCCCAGATCGCACCCTTATTTTATGCTCATTGGCATTTACACAATTTTACTTTCTGTGTTTTTTTTCATGACTACGATTTTAAACTGGGATCTTCTTTGCCCAGATCGCAGCCTTATTTTATGCCTATTGGCACTTTTATAATTTAATTTTCTGTGTTCCTTACCTCTTGGGGGGAAACGACAGTTTTTTTTTCTGACTACGATTTTAAACTGGGATCTTCTTTGCCCAGATCGAAGCCTTATATTATGCCTATTGGCATTTTTATAATTTAATTTTCTGTGTTCCTTACCTCTTGGGGGAAACGACAGTTTTTTTTCTGACTACGATTTTAAACTGGGATCTTTTTTGCCCAGATCGCAGCCTTATATTATGCCTATTGGCATTTTTATAATTTAATTTTCTGTGTTCCTTACCTCTTGGGGGGAAACGACAGTTTTTTCCTGACTACGATTTTAAACTGGGATCTTTTTTGCCCAGATCGCAGCCTTATATTATGCTCATTGGCATTTTTATAATTTAATTTTCTGTGTTCCTTACCTCTTGGGGGGAAACAACATTTTTTTTTTTTTCTTTGACTACGCGATTTTAAACTGGGCTCTTTATTGCCCAG
Organism: Drosophila ananassae; assembly: GCF_017639315.1. Taxonomy (NCBI): domain Eukaryota; kingdom Metazoa; phylum Arthropoda; class Insecta; order Diptera; family Drosophilidae; genus Drosophila; species Drosophila ananassae. The sequence goes on along the minus strand of NW_025319041.1, from coordinate 2,286,483 downwards.
ATCGCAGCCTAACCTGAGTCTCTTACCACAGGGGGGAAAACGTCAGGGTGTACCGAAGGACACCCGGACACATGATAAGAGGAGCCCCTTATATAAAGGTGTTACTCCAATGAGTTTTCAAATGAAACCTTATTAGTATAGGGGCTCCTCTTATCAAGTGATCCGGCTCGAAGGACCAAATGTTAAGAGGAGCCCCTTATATAAAGGTGTTACTCCAATGAGTTCCGTTTAAAAAACTGTTTTTATTTCTTACAATTCTCTTACAAGAAACATACATGAAAATCTTAAATCTATTTAAAACTACTTATTAACGGACTGCTCGCTGACATGCTATGTGACCCTTTCTTAAGTGCTTCAAGTGCACCACATAAATATTTGGTTAGGCTGCAGGAGATCGTCTTTCAAACCATGCTGTTAATCACTTATTCACATGGGTCCGATCTCTTACATTCTATGTTTGGAATTTTTATCGTGTTCAATGCTTGAACAGGTAAGGAACACAGAGAATAAAATAATATAAATGCCAATGAGCATAATTGAATAGAAAGGAAAAACAAAAATCAATAAATATTTTTGTTTCCTTCTATCGCGTTTGTTCCGGAACGACACCGGAATAATAAAAAAATATATATATTAAAATATAAATATAAAAAATAAAATTTGTGTGTTGGCGTATGCGAGGCCTACATCGAAAAAGTTAAAAAGAAAAAGTAATTGTGATTACTTGATTGTGGACAACCAAACTTAAAAAAAAAAAAAAATCTACTAAAATTAAATTTAAAAAAAAAAAATTTTTAAATCGGAAAACATCAAAAAAAAAACAAGAAAGGAAAGCTAACTTCGGGCGGAGCCGAAGTTGATATACCCTTGCAGTTGAGTCGCAGTCCGCTAGGTGGCGCCACCCATCTTATTTTATTAGATATAGCGGATCGTTTATAGTCGGCCGATCCTTATGAAAATTGGCAGATCAGATTGTTTTTCCCAAAATAGAATCTGTACCAAATCCCATCTTTCTAACTTAAAAAACACCAAAGTTATGCCAATTTCGATCGTTCTATGACATTTTGTTTATGAAATTTATGAAATTTTGTACATAAGATATTTTGGTCAAATATAACGTGTGTGGAAAGTCCCAACCCTCTAACTTAAAAAACACCAAAGTTATGGCATTTCCGATCAATCAGTTATATGGCAGCTATAGGATATAGTCGACCGATCCCGGCCGTTCCGACTTATATACTACCTGCAAAGGAAAGAAGGATGTGTGCAAAGTTTCAACTCGATAGCTTTAAAACTGAGAGACTAGTTTGCGTAGAAACAGACAGACAGACAGACGGACAGACGGACATGCTCATATCGACTCAGGAGGTGATCCTGATCAAGAATATATATACTTTATAGGGTCGGAGATGTCTCCTTCACTGCGTTGCTCACTTTTGACCAAAATTATAATACCCTCTGCAAGGGTATAAAAACCGTCAGCATCACCATCAGCCGTGATTAGCAGAAGAAACATCAGTCACAGCAGCAGTGAACACCCCAAGCAGGACCACATCAGGAGCAATATCAGCCGAAGCAACAGCAACAGTGACGCAGAAGCAACATCCGCAGCGACACCAACTTCAACAGCAACATCAGCCAGCAGCAGTGACAACACCCCAAGAAGAAGCAGCATCAACAGCGCAGCGACAACAAAATCACCAAACTAACAGAAGAAATTATATTCATCGGCAAGTTTGGTCTTTTAGTTTTTCCTGCCAAGGAAAAAATTAAAAATATTATTGGCCAGGATGAGCTATTTTCTAGGCTTGAGGGTGCCATAAAGAATCTCGAGGATTACCTCGAGCAAACTTATATAGAAATCCAGGAAAGAAAAGCTGAAACCTTTCCGATAAGAATTAAAAAATTAAAAATGTTTCTCAGCAGAGTAGAAACAGTGTCCGATTTAATAAATAAATATTGAAGGCCTAAATAATAAATATATGCCTAACATAATAGAGCTCAGAGAAGATGTGGAAATACACATTGAGCTCATGAATAATAAAATCGAAGTGGGTCGATTAGAAAAAGTAGAAGGTAGTAATCCTAAAATGGACGAACTACCTACCCTACCAAAAATTGAGGTTCCCAGTTTCTTTGGAAACTCCAAAGATTGGGACCATTTTTATGAGTTATTCAAGGAGCTTGTGCATTGAAGAATGGATTTAAGCCTATCCTTGAAGCTAAGCTACCTTAAAAGTGCTCTAAAAGGGGAAACACGAAATGTGGTCTCCCATTTATTGCTTGGCTCAGGCAATAATTATGATGCAGCCTGGGAGTTGCTCATAAAAAGGTATGAGAATAATAGAAAAATATTTTCAGACCAATTGAATCGCCTGATTGATCTTCCAAAAATAAATTTGGTCATAAAATGGCTTAGTTCGTTGACATCAGTTGGAAATGAGTTACCAACTAGAAAAATAATACAAAAAAATCACACAAATAACAAAACATGCCCCATGTGCAAAATGCACGGGCATCAATTAATTGTTTGCTATAAATTTATAGCATAAGTCCACAAGAAAAATCGAATATAGTTAAAAAATTAAATGTGTGCTACAGATGTTTAAAGCACAGTTCAAACACAAAATGTACAAGCGAGCTAGTATGCTCGTTTTGTCAAAAATTACACCATACCATGTTGCATTTAAAAAAAGAGAATGTAAATACATGCATGACCTCTGAACCAGCGTTGTTGGCCACGGCGTATGTTCAGATTAAAGGTCAAGATGGTAAATTCGGGAAATTTGGAGCATTGATTGACAATGGGTCACAAATCACTCTAATTTCTGAAGAAGAAGAACAAAAACTTAAGTTGCCAAAAATAAAAGCGCACACTGAAATAAGTGGAGTATCAGCAACATGTGCCTGTGTTTCAAATCACAAATTAAAATTTACAATCAGGAATAATTCTAAATATTCAAAAGAAGTGAGCACAAACGCAATTGTTTTGCCAAAATTAATGAAAAGTCTTCCCACAAATAAAATTTTTATAAATAAGTCGGATTGGAAAGGATTCTATTTAGCGGATCGCAATTTCGACAAACCTGGTCGAATTGACCTGGTAATTGGTGCGGATTTATATCCACAAATTTTACTGCCGGAGATAAAAAAAAGGGTATGCTTCTTGGGCAAAAAACTATCTTTGGATGGACAGTGTCAGGATGCACGAAATCCAGGGGCAGTAATTCAATCGTAGCAACCAGTATCGTGCTCAAACAAATGGACCGACATTGGAAGGTAGAAGACGAGGATAGCAATGACATAAAAACAGAAATAGGTGAAACGAATTTTAAAAAAGTTACTAAAAAAGATCCGGATGACTATTTAAATAATTTGCAACAAAGATACAAATGGAAAAGAAATTCTTCAAATATAAAAAAAGGTCAAGTAGTTATCTTAAAAGATGATAGTTGCCATCCAGCGAGGTGGCCTCTAGCAAAGGTTGAAGAAGTCCATAAAGGAGAGGACGAAAAAGTTCGAGTTGTTAAGCTTAGGGTGCAAGAGAATGTGGTAACCAGACCATTACATAAAATATGCCCCCTAGCTGGTGTAAGTGATCTAGATGACGCAGAAGCACGTCAAAGTAGATCCAACCCGCCCAAAGCGAAAAGTATTTCTAGATTTTCTAAGCTGGAAGTGATGCTGGCCTTAATAATGCTTTCATTATGCTGTCAGCTGACAAACGCAGTCCCGGCAATCAGAGATTCAAAATATGGTTTTGAAGAAATCCCCAAATCTTCGTCCATATATTTAGATCCGATGGGAGACAAAGAAGTGGTTTCATCCTCATGGAATTTAGTGATATACTACGATATGGAAGCATATTTCGAGATGATCCATAAAGGGAAAAACATAATCACTAAGATGAGATTACACTGTGAAAAACTTTATGGGTTTGAGGATCAGTGCTACCTTATTTTAGAGAACACCCGCAAACAGATTTTTGAGTTGGAGGAAAATAATAAACTCTTCATGACCCATAATAAATTGAGGTCAAAAGCGGGCACCGTTTGAATTTATAGGTTCTTTATACCATATTTTGTTTGGAGTAATGGATGAAGATGATCGAGTTCAAATGGAGCAAAATATGAACAATTTGTTGAACAACCAAGAAAATTTAAAAGAGTTAAGCAAAAAACAAACTTCGTTAGTCGATTCTACTACCAATATTCTAAAGAAAACTACAGAAGAAGTCAATACACACTTCAGAAGTATGAACAAAAGAATAGAAAATATGACTGTAATACTGCAAGAGTCGTATTACGTGTACAAAAAGTCTATTAAATTCTTTATGGTAACGAAGGAATTGAGTAGGCTGATCGATGAATGCGAAAAAATTCAAGCAGGAATCATAAGCCTGTTAATTGATATCAACCATGGAAGGCTTAATACCAACATTTTACGTCCAAGTCAGCTTAAAAATGAAATAGCTAGAATTAAGGACGTCCTATCCGAAAATTCTTCCAGGAAAAAGATCAGGTACAGAATTAAAAGATGTGTACACTTTACTTACCGCAAGAGGGTTGTCGGTAGACAAAAAACTAATCATTAATGCGAAAATACCTCTGTTTGGTCGGCATGCGTCTAAACTATATAGGGTTATTTCTATTCCAGTTAGAGCAGAGAATCAAACTATTCTAGCTCAAATTGAAGAGGAATGTTTAGTGTACAACTTTGAAATAGATTCATACCACTTAATGACAGAATCTACAATTGCTAAATGCCAAAAATGGTAAGCGAACAAAAGAGTTTGTGACGGCAGCTGGCCATGGTGCAATGGCAACGATAATAGTTGTCAGCTAGGACCCCTTAAACCTAATAGACCTTCCAATTGCTTTTACAATCCAGTCTTATCGTCAAACTCATTTTGGGTGGAATTAAAAAAAAGAAGTAGTTGGTTATTTAAAGTTGAGGCAAACACTAAGTTGAGGCTCCAATGTGGTCACTCCAAAATCCAGATCGTTGATTTGCCGGAGCAAGGCATATTAACAATTCAGAATGTACAGCTCGGACCGATGATAAAATTCTAATTGCTCAGTTTATTATTGAAACGGAAAGTCAAGAAGCATTAGCTTCAGTATATATAGGAGAAATAAACGAGATTCCGAGAATCGCTTGGGACCCTCTAAAGCCTTCTGTTATGAATCATACACCGGAAATAGCTCACCTGGCCAAACAAATAGAAGATTTGAAAGCACAAAATTTAGAATTGAAAAATATCGACTTTCATCATGTGTCAGGCTCCTTAATTTTGGTAATGATAATCATAGCTGTACTTATTATATCCTATTTAAGAAAATTAAAGTCGAGAAGACAATTGATGGCTATAGCATTGCCAACCCCAATGCCAAATGTTTAAAAAAAAAATGTTCATTTTATATGTTCTTTATATAATATAATGGTTTTATACATATAATTAAGTAATCAATCAAAAAAAAAAAGCAACATATATCTAAAAATAATAAGAAACTAAATAAGTAAAAATTACAGTCCACTAAAAAATCGAACAAAAATAATAATTAATTTAAAAATGTAAACACAAGACAAGCACTTTTGTGGCCCCTTGCAGGATGTTCAAACATTAAGTTGAACATGGGAGCTAATATAATATGCAATGTTAGCCAATGTTAAAATATTTAAAAATATGAAATAGAATTAAATAATTAACAACATATTGTTATCGAATTATAATAATAACAATATAAAAGCAAAAGTACATATATACATATATAGTCCTCTATCTATCCGCTATTATCAAAGGACAACATAATGAATCTAAACAAGAAAGGAAAGCTAACTTAGGGCGGAGCCGAAGTTGATATACCCTTGCAGTTGAGTCGCAATCCGCTAGGTGGCGCCACGCATCTTATATTATTTTATATATAGCAGATCGTATATAGTCGGCCGATCCTTATGAAATTTGGCAAATCAGATTATTTTGTCCGAAATAGAGTCTATACCATGTCCCATCTTTCTAACTTAAAAAACACCAAAGTTATGCCAATTCCGATCGTTGTATGACAGCTATAGGATATAGTCGGTCGATCCTTATGATTTTGTACAAATGATATTTTGGTCAAATATAACATGTGCATAAAGTCCCAACCCTCTAACTTAAAAAACACCAAAGTTATGGCATTTCCGATCAATCAGTTATATGGCAGCTATAGGATATAGTCGACCGATCCCGGCCGTTCCGACTTATATACTACCTGCAATGAAAAAAAGGATGTGTGCAAAGTTTCAGCTCGATGGCTCCAAAACTGAGAGACTAGTTTGCGTAGACGGACATGCTCATATCGACTCAGGAGCTGATCCTGATCAAGAATATACATACTTTATAGGGTCGGAGATGGCTCCTTCACTGCGTTGCACACTTTTGACCAAAATTATAATACCCTCTGCAAGGGTATAAAAATATATAAAATGTACACCTTTTTTGTGGCCCTTTGCAGAATGTTCAAGCATTGAACACGATTACAATTTCAATATAGAATATAGGAGATCGGACCCATGGGAATAAGTGATTAACAGCATGGTTTGAAAGACGATCTCCTGCAGTCTAACCAAATATTTATATGGTGCACTTGAAGCACTTAAGAAAGGGTCACATAGCATGTCAGAGTGCAGTCCGTTGATAAGTAGTTTTAAATAGATTTAAGGTTTTCATGTATCTTTCTTGAAATAAAAACAGTTTTGAAACGGAACTCATTGGAGTAAAACCATTATTTAATGGGCACCTCTTAACACCTAGTACATATGCCAGAAAGAAGTTTGGACAATTTAGAAGCGATTTGTTTTCTTTTCCTACTTTTTTGTTGTTATGACTTTTTTATTTTTGGCCTATGGGCGCAACCACTTTGCGCAAGGCACCAAGCCCACATATTCTGGCAGGCGAGAGCTTGGGGGGCGTGTATATTGGCACTAACCCTGAACCGTGACCGGCGGGGCGACGGAAGGAAAAGGGCAACGACTGTAAAAGCAGCGAGGATCCGACGGACAAGTCAACTCCGGTGAGATTCGCCATTGCAATAACGTTTTAAGGGGGGAAACCACAGTAAAATTTTCAATTTTTCAAAAAAAAAATTTTTGCTCAAAAGGTGCTTTAGGGTCTTAAAAATAATATACCAAATGATGGAATACGGCAAAAATTTCCGAGTGCCCAAATTTCATTCTGCGGTAACGCCTCTCAGGTCTTATATGAAATTTTCATTTTTTCTCAAAACCACTTTTTCTGAGCTCGCCGAAGACATTACTAGAGCAAATCTTTACCGATACACTTGAAATTTTGACCGTAGCTTAGAAATATCTTTATGGATCTACAAAGGATTTTTTATTTTGAATGGCTAATTTTTTTTATGACTTTTTTTCTTGTTAAAAATTTGATTTTATTCTCAAACATGCACCATTTTGTGAAAAATCAATATATCGAAAAAATCCTACGTAGCTCACTAGCTGTTTTTTGGTTTTTTCTCCCGGAAAAATTTAGGAGTCTACATCTTCGGCCATCGACACGCTTTTCAAAGTAGAAGCCTTGGGGCATATGCTGCGCAGCCACTATTATTCAATATTTTTTATTGAAAAAATCACATTGTGTACTCTTTTCGTATTGCTATAAGCCTACTTTACGTATTTTCATTTGATTCTTTTATTCAGACAAAATTAATTCCCATAAATATGCCAATTTTTTTGTGTGGTTCTGTGATTTCTCCCCTTAAATAAGTTAGAATAATTTAAGTATTATTAAAACGAAGCATTCGGTGTCATATCTGGGCTCGAGCAATTACGTCGGATATATAAATTCGGTGGAACGACCCACAAAACTCTTTGCACTAGCCACGGCGATTGTGGCGAGCTTGAAACAAAAGGACAGTTCGTTACACCTGGCGCTAAAACAACGTGGTGCATTTGAAACTAAAAATAATGCAGCTTCAAGATGGGGAGATAAAATTGGATATACGCGCTGCGCAAGGAGAAGCTGAGAAAAGTATGTAGAGAGCTCGGTCTCCCAGCAGATGGTACAGTAGAAACTATGAGGGCACTAGCTGCAAAGTGGGTCGACGAGGCAAAGGACTCAGGCGGTCACGCGTGGATTTGAAGAAAACAGAGATTCACACAGAGATCCACGCCAAGACAAAAAACGGTGAGTTAGTAAGGAAAGCTCATTCATAGTCTGACGGTACCAGAAATAAAAAGTGAGTGGCTTGGAGCCGAGGGTTTACAAGTAGGGTTTACAAGGGTTTACGGGATTGGTCATTCCGGTTCGACTGAACATAGATCCTTTAGAACTCGTGGACCGAGTGGCGTGGTCTGTTAGGACATACAGATTGGGCATAAACACGATCCCGCTGGTGTTGCCAGAATTACTCCAAGGCATATCGCAGAAACGGTTCATAATGAACGATGAGGAGTGGCCAACATGAAAGGAGTTCAGAAGGAGTTTCGAGACCTCTTCCTGCCGAAAGGATTCTTTGGGCTGTAGGCCCAAAGAAGAAGCAGATAAATTGGCAATGGGCAGCATCGCCTAGGCAAGGACATGTAGAAAACCCAGCGCAGGCATGCAACAGGTGCGGAGGCATGGGCCATTAGGAAGGCATTGGGCAGGTGGGTGCAGGTCCTGCACTGCAGGAACCCCAGAATATTGTTCTGCAGAGATCGCGAGGTGCTGCCTCTCAAAGCTAGTTGAAGGTTTATCAGATGATCAGCAGTTGTCAGCGGTCGTCAAGATCGGAGGAGCAGAAAATAAGGTAGATAGATATCGGGGCAACGGCGAGCTTCATTTCTCAAAAGTTAGTAGCGAGTCCGAAAATCCGTTGGCCAATGGGAGCCACTCGAAAACTCGAACGGTACTCCATACGAATGTAAGCTTTGGCAGCAAGGAAAAGAAATGAGACATCGCGGTGGTAGGATGGGATTTCTTCGCAGGATTTGGCACGACAGTAACATGCGCGAGCCACCAAGTCATGATCCCGAAAAGAGAAAGATGGAGCGGATGCCTGAAAAATAAGATGTCAATAGCTATAACAGGATCTTGGAGGAGTGGGAGAAGGAGCAGGAGGTGACAGGAGGTTCATAGAAAAAAAGCTAGAAGCGAAGAATCCCAAAATACAAGGGGAGATCAACGAGAAAGTGGAAGGTAGAAACTGGATAGCCATCGTTAGGTTAAGAAAAAGTCAATGGGTCAATGGAGAATGTGCTTGGACTTCCGGCAAATAAACGTAAAACTTATGAAGGATGCGTACCCGATGCCACGAATGAATTTCATGTTGGAGCAACTTAGGGAGACACGACTTTTCAGCAGCCTCGACCTGAAAGACGGATATTGGAAAATTCCGCAATAAGAGAGGGGCAGGAAGTAAACGGTACCAGGGAAAGGTCTGTACCAGTGGAAGGATGGATCAGGTCATAGGCCCGGATATGGCTCCGCACGCGTTTGCATACCAAGATGATATCATCGTGATCGAACGCACAACGGAGGAGCATATGGCGAACTTGAAGGAAGTATTCCGGAGACTGAAGGCGGCGAATTTAAGGATAAACACGGACAATTTTCTATACTTTAGGGAAGAGCTACGGTACCTGGGCCACCGGATAAAAAGCCAGGAATGGGCATAGATCCTGCAAAGGTTGCAGTAATAACAGAGCAACAAACGTGAAGGGAGTACGTCAGTTTATAGGGATGGCGTCATGGTATCGGCGTTTTATCCCAGACTTCGCCGGAGTCGTAAAGTCTTTAAACGATCTGCTACGAAAAGGAACAAAATGGGAATGGACGGCCAGACACCAAGAGCCTTTAAAAATCTGAAGTCACGGTCGGATGAGGATTCAGTGCTGGCATGGCCGGATTTTTCAAAGAGATTCCTACTTCAAACAGACGCCAGCGACTGCGGCTTGGGATGGGGGTGAGCGAGTGGTTGCTTACGCCAGTCGAACTCTGATCGGAGCAGAGAAAAATGACAAGGGAAAAAAACAAGTAGTAGTAATGAAAAGATTTGATACACTGTAAAAAAGGGGAAGGTAAAAAATATAGTAAAAATATGAGCCAAAATAATTAAAAAAAAGAATATGCAAGGGGTTACACATCATATGTAAAGGAATTTTTTTTTGTCTCTCTGTTGTATTATCAGGGAAATATATATCTACATCTATAATATATATTGAAAAAGATGTTTAAAAAAACCCGAACGAGTAATAGTTTTTGCTAAAACCAATATGGGCAATTACGCAGATGAGACCCTACCTGGAGGGGTACCAATTCGATTTGATCACGGACTACATGGCACTGAAATGTTTGAACAATATAACAAGCCCACTTGGAAGAATTACGAGATGGAATTTTTAAATCAGCTACAGGAAAGGTACAGAGTACATCTTCCACATAGAGCCGGAAATAAAGAAGTGGCATTATGGAAGTTGTGTGTATTGGTGGACATGAGACAGCAGATTGTGAAGGAGAGCCACGACCCACCAACAGCTGGACACCTAGGCGGAAGAAGAACGTTTGCAAGGGTAGTAGAAAGGAACTTCCGGCCAGCGATGCAAAGGGACATAATTAAATATGTCAAGCTTTTTACCAGTAGGAGCTTCAAATCACCGTAAACGCCGTATGAAAGTCCTACGGAAAGAGCAAACAGGACGGTCAAAACTATGATCGCCCCGTTTGCAGGAGAGGATCAGACGACATGGAATGAGCACTGGCCAAAGTTATTGCTAGCAGTGAACTCAATTCGCCGTATTCACCGTTCTTCGTAACCCAAGGCAAAGATCCGAAAATGCGAAGAAGCACCAGTTGTCCCAATCGGTCGAAGGTTTCGCGGCGAAATTAGCACCACAGTACGACGGGCCGTACACAGAGGTGAATTTCGTGTCGCCAGTGCTACATCACATTGGCACAAAAAAGGAGAAGAAGGCACATCTTAGTTAAGTAAAAGCCCAAATAGCAGAGTCGGAAGAGAAATCGGCGCTACAGGCATAGACGAAAACACAGCTGGAGAAACAAAAAAAAAAAAGAAGGTGGAGAAGAAACAGAACGGGATTGTAAAACTTAACAAAGAGAAAAAAATGGAACCGCAAGAACGGAACAATTTCAGGAGGACGAAAATGATGCCTTTAAAAAGGTGGCGGGGGACACCGGGTGGCCTCTTTTTAAAAAAAAGCATTGACATGGACTCATCCCGCAGCACGACTCCGGTAGTTACATCGAACGACAGTGACGTGGAGCTCGTGGGCATACCCGGATAGGACATCCGGCGGCTCCGGTCAACACGGAGCATCATAAAGGCAAGCGAGGGCAGCGGTGGGGGCGGACAAGAACGTAACGGTTCCGGGCCGGCCAGAGGCTGTGCTCGGAAGGTGTAGGTGAAAGCGGGGACTGCGGGAAACGTAGCGCCCCACGGCGGCGGCGTGTTTAAAAAGTGCGAAAGGGAAGAAATGCGTTTGGAATGGCAAAAGAGGGAGCGTGGGGGTTTCTGGATGATGTCCACTGCCCTGCGTAAAAATAATATGAGTCGGTGGCTCAAGGGGTGGCAAAGAGGACTAAGAAGGAGCTAAGAAGGAAAAGGAACTCAGCAATGGAAATGCGACTGGAGTTCCAGAATAAGGATTAACGGCGAGAACAGAACCAAGAAGGATTAACGGCAGAAAGCGAGATTTACAAGGACTTGTAGCACCCCTGGCGCTATATAAATAGGGCCTCTGGAGCGAGTCTTCTAGGAAAGTTTGATGTGTTAAGTTGGAGGACGGCCTTTGGAGAGTCCGACATTCAAGCAGGAACGACATTACTCCTAATTTCCTTGGAGGATACTCTCACGTTGAAGAAACCCCGTGGGTAAGTTCGACAGTCTGATGTGCGGGACTTAGAGCGAGGGCGAAAAGATCTGTAATCCGTGGCTCAAGGACCTCCTGTGGGTAAGTCCGGTGCCTGTACGCGAGTCATAACGTGAGGATAGAATAAGCACCAAGTGGATCCGGTATCCTCGGCAAAACTGAAGCCCAGGGTAAATCGAGACGGGGTGGTTCCTTTCGCGGACACGATAGATACCCTGGTGTTGGAGCAATAGTGACGGTTCGGTCTGGCGCACGCCTTATCGATTCCTGACCGCGAAGACCAGGTGGGGTCCTGTGACGCGAGGGGTAGTCGCGAGGGTGGCCAACCTCTGGTCGGGCATAGATTCTGCGAAGCGTAAGCACGCAAGTGAATGGTGGCAAAGGGCGAACGCCACCAGGGGTGTGTCCTGACGGGTAGGAAGGCTCTAATCCGGCTGCCAGGCTCCAGGAAAGGATATCCTGCTCTGCGTATGCCTGGAAGGTGTGATGGATGGAGATCAGAATCAGTAAGCCAGCGACACCGACGATTGACGGCGACGACGGTATCAAAAGAGCAGGGGAAGCAGCGACAACCAGGAGCAACGACGTCTTGGGAGGGGATCAACGACGATAATAACAACAGTAGCAGCGGCAACGGCAGGAGCAGCGACAGCAGCAAGAGAGGAGCAGCATGGGTCCCGCAGCTGGAGCACGTAAGTGTACCTGTCGAGGCTTCATAAGATGGTAAAGATATTCGAACACTATCGATGAACTTGGACACGCGGGATTAACGGTAGGTCCCAGAGTCGTAGTCAATGACTATTGAAGTCCTGATAATTGTTATCCCGGATTGTCCTATGGGAAGCTCTGAGTTAGGCGCAGGTTGCTGAGGCCAGGGAAAGTGTGCGGGATAAGAGTTGAGGGATGCACAATAAGGTGAATGTTAAAGAAAGTACGTGCTAGGTAAACTAGTTCTGGGTCTGCTGATTCAGATGCGCTTGGCATTAGCATTGGCATAGCTGAGTTCGCTGGTTTTGGTTATTAGGTCTTGGCATTAGTCAACATTTTTTTATTTTATTTTTTTTTTTATTTATTAATCGTTGGACTCATTTATTGTGCTGCAGGAACAATTTAGCTAAACCTTCAATTACTTAGACCATATATCCTGGCAGGAGAGACTTTCTATTACTAAGATAATAATTTGTGCTATAATAACAAATGGAACTTCCAGCTTCTCTTGGATGTCCTCGTTCCGGATGCACTCTGCACCCTGCAAGCGTAGAAAACGGCATTGGAAAACTCTGATCCTGTAAAGGTTGGTCCTTACTGCAACGCCGTGGAAAAAGAAGAAAGGAGCCCTGGAAAAAGAACCCCAGACAGCAGACCTTCCTAAGGGTGTATGTTAGCACCGCACCAGGAGCCTTGTTTAGAAGCCGCTGGAGATTATCAGTAGCGTCACAGACGCCAGCGCTACTTGAGAGAATGGCTGTGTCGTCAGTTTATATGGCAAGGTACATAGAGTCCTCTGATCGGGGCACGGGAGCATCGTGAGTGAAGAGGCTGTACAGGGGGCCCTAGGACACTGCCTTGAGGGACACCTGCTGAAATAGGCCTTAGTCTCGAAGCTGCGCCGTCTTGGACCACTGAAAAGATCCTTTTAGTTAGGAAGCTGCCAAATAGCTAAAAGGGCTGCGGTTGAAGGAGGCATTTATGCTTGAAGAGGAGACCGTCGTACCACACCCTGTCAAAAGCCAGCTGAATTTCCAAGTATGCGCAACTACGTAGTCTATGTTTTGGAATCCGATCAGGACGAACTTTCTGACTCGGTGCAGCTTTTCAGGGGTGGCGTGAGCACATCGGAAGCGAAATTGGTGGTTTGGGCTCGCATTCTGGAAGAGGAGAGTAAACGTGATTGGATACATAACTTTGGGACCTTACCGAAGACAGGACAAAGGCTGATTGGGCAAAAGCTGGTCACGCTGGTCGCTCGGTGGCTTTCCCTTTTTGTGGAGCACTACCACATTTGCTTTCTTCTAAGCCTTTGGGAATTACCCCCGTCTAAGAGCCCCGTTTAGAAGAAAAACCAGAAACAAAATGGCGCGTTGAGGGAAATATTTCAGGGCTCTGTTGGTGATGCCATCAGGACCAGGAGCTTTCCTATTTTTAACTTGGCCACCACGTTCATAGTCTCCTTCATTGTGACAGGGCGCATTGGTAAGGAAAGCTGCAAGGGAAAGTGGAGAAAGTTATTCACCATTTTGCATTTGCTCAGCGAAGCTGGAATGGCTTGAAGCGTTCTTCTTAAGCGTCCGCAAAAGCTTCTACTCCTTCCTAAGCGGATCGTGCCCAGGATGCGTCCTCTTTCTTGATAGGGAACTTTGGGGCTGCCTGCCTCTTGAAACGATATTTTAACCGCCACAAGGCAAAGTTTGAGAGAAATTCTGCCTAAAGTCCCTAAGGACCCTGTTTGAAAGCCTGGGATGAAACCTGTTAACCTCTCCTGGGTACCAATATTTGCAACTCTATTTGTTTCCTACTCCAACTTATGCTTATATCGACTCAAGAGGTGACATTGATCAAGAATATATATAGTTTATAGGGTCGGAGATGTCTCCTTCACTGCGTTACACACTTTTGACCAAAATTATAATACCCTCTGCAAGGGTATAAAAAGAATGGCATTGAGTGAGAATGCTCTTTTACACTATCACTTCCACTCACTCAATGCGTTTTGTTCCATACGAAACTCCATTCGTCTTAATAAACTAAACTAAATGTGTAAGTATGCTTTTTTTACTTTTATAAATGTGGAAATTTTATTCTTTAAATTAAGCGCACTGCTACCCAATTGGCAGCTCGATCTAATCGGTTTTTACAATGAAATACGATACTTAGTCTAACCGTTACATTGGGCAAGAAGTGATTTCGTGATATTGATTGAGGATGGTAATTGGATGAGGTTGGTAAATTTAAGATCAAGAGTCAACAAATTGAAGTGAATATCCGGTCTGGTAGGTTATGCGTCGTGGAGTCGTTTTAGTCTTCTCTTAATTCGATTACTAGGATCAGCGCTAATAGCAGGTGTGCCAGCAGCGCTAATAGCAAGTTTTTTGGTTAGGCTATTTGGGTGCTCATTTAGTCTTTCATTGTATATTCAAGTTTCTGCAGCTTTTCTCCAAGTTTATGCACGTTGAGGTTACGTTCGATGTCTCTGGTTCGCATGAACCAAGGAGCTCCAGAGATCCATTAAAGAGTTTTCGCATGCAAAACCCGGATGTTGAGGTTGGTTTTTCATCATAACCTGGATATCATAAACCAGGAGGGCTCAGGAATGACTTGGTGTCAATATGGACTTATATATTTAGACCGTACATCCAAGTGCGAGCTTATTGCGTAGTGCAAGAAGCCAAGCCATCTGACGTTCTGGAAAGTGCGTTTCCATCTGGAAAGTGCGTTCTTCTAGGAAGCTTCTCACGAGCGGGAGCAGCTGTGGCGTAAAAAGATTTTTTGTTGAGTACAGGAGCCTAGGGTGTCAGACTGTGTCAAAAGCCTGCTGGATGTCAAGAAAGTCAGCAACTGCATATTCCTTCTTCCTTAACCCTTTTAAGCAAAGTTGACAACTCTGTGCAATTGAAAGTCAAAATGGAATTCCGGAATCGCACTTGGTAACATCTCTCCTATTCAAGAGAAGTCTTTCCATGATTTTTCACAGGAATGGTAGTAGGCTAATGGATTTGTGTGAGTCCACGTTAGTTAGCGACTTTCCTGGTTTTGGGATCAAGTGCATATTCGCCGATTTCCAAACCTATGGAAAAGTTAGTACGCTGTTAGTACGCTGTTGAACAACATTACCACTAATCGCAAGGCTTGATCCGCTAAAACTCGAATCGTCCTGTTTTCCAAAAGGTCTTCACCGGGAGTCTTCTTTGGCGAAAGTTTAAGTACAAGGTCTTTGACCTCTGTCAATGAGACAAGGTTAGAATGCAGGCTCATTTAAAATTGAGATTCCAGAAACTCTTCAACTTGTTGACGTCTGTGTTCAGGCGAATAGTCGTATGGCTTGAAATGTTGCTCAAGGTTGTTAGCAAACGCTCCAGCTTTCTTAGGCGGCACCAACCACCTGAGGGATTTCTAATGGCAGATTTTGGAGTGGGCTGAGTCTTATACCGTTTTGCGACATGGGAGTAGTTAGAACTAGCGGTTGTGTCCAGGTTTTCCAAAAATCTGTCAATAGATTCTTGTTTTCTTGGGGCGAGCACCCTGCTTAGACAGTTAGCCAGCTGATAATATATCTGATAGGCTCAGGCATCTCCCGTTCTTGCATATTCTCTTCTTACTCTTCGCTTTAGATTGAGGAGCGCACCAATTATGGGTGGTAGCTGGGGAGGCTGATGGAATTGTTATTTTTAGGGACTTTACGT
Source organism: Drosophila ananassae (assembly GCF_017639315.1). NCBI lineage: Eukaryota > Metazoa > Arthropoda > Insecta > Diptera > Drosophilidae > Drosophila > Drosophila ananassae. The sequence continues at coordinate 2,270,215 of NW_025319041.1, read as the reverse complement.
TAGCACCCTGCTTTAGGTTGAAAAGAAAAATTTTTCCTAGTTTTAAAATTTATTGAAACTTTCTTATCATCTTCGTTAACTTTAATTTTCTTCCAATCAGACTTTTGGGGCAGTATATATTAAGGACTTATAAAGCCGTTGTCAGTAAATCCCTGTTCAATCTGTGATTTCGGTGCGTTTCAATGGATTCCTTTGAGAAAAACTCTGTATGCCTTGTCTTCTTTTAGCTGATGGTGCCAAAATTGGCAATTAAGCGATGTCAGAGTTGGCTGCATATATTCTGGAAACCAAATTTGGAAGTGCGAATGTTGTAGTCAATGCTAGGTATGATCAAGAGATTTTTCCAATAAGACCGGATCGCTTTCGTTCGGTACGCAGCTAGCAGGAATCTTGTTTGATTTTGCAGATTGGTCATCGCCACCAAAGGCACCTATATCGCCATCGATAGTGTCAACATCCTCCAGATCTTGTTTTATTTGTTCTGCGTCAGCATTCGGAATCGCGAATTGATTGTTACCCAATGACTTTGCAGAGGAATAATCAGCTGAGTCACGTCTTTGCGTTTTCGGCTGCCATTTCGTCCAGGAGCTTGGAACAGACATTTCGAATTAATTGTTTTATTCGCCAACGAAGATAATACATTTAGCGGAGTTTTAGTTGAGCATACTAGAAGTATTGCCCATGATTGTTTTGGCTTTTGTAATGGTGCAGATAACACTGGTAGTAAAGTTACTGCTAATTTTTACCATAAAGGTGGTGATCGATGTTTGATCAGGCATACCTGCAAGGTAGGTTGATAGATCTGAGTGCCGGTCGAGGATTTGGGATCTTATTTCTGCAAGGTCTGCACCAGCTATTTGTCTTATCTTCCCAAATTTATCGCTCCTGCTGGTAGGGTGCGAGCGAGCAGATTCCATTATATAAATTGTTTTTATATTTATGACGTATAGGAATGAACGTATAGTTCAAAATTAAAAGTCTGCAAAATATGTTGTAAGCGACCTCCCGCTTACGCAACGCGCTTTTAGTATTACTTATCGCTGTTGGATTACTGGCTGTTAAAAATACAAAAATAATTTAGTGCACTATTCTTAGTTTAGTGTGTACGTATAATGCCAAAAAATAAACTACAGCTAATTTAGTATCTCTCTCCTCCATATGTAAAAATTTAAAATTTAAGTCTCGAAAAATTTTAACATAAATTTATTAATAACTTATACATTGCTACTTGCTATAAATGCAAAAATTAAGCGATACATTTATTATGTATTATAATGTATTATATATTTGGTTATTTCCTGAATACTTTGGAAAAAAATTTTTGGAAACTTTAGCAGAATTGATTATCATCTATATTTTGTGATACTTAATATTGTTACTTAAATAAACCCTATTTTTTAAATGGTTGAGTAAATACCCGTGTATTCCATTTGAAATGAGGCCTTGCTAATTGAAATTGTTAATTGAGATTATTTTATCTCGTCGCGAAAACGAAAGGAAACAAAGGTGGCTGTAGAATTAAATTATATTGCAAAAAAAACGAACGAAAACGAAAAATGCGTGCACTCTTTTCAACGTTATAAATTCGATTATATTCAATCAACAAGCCTAGCTTATCTAGTGCGGCGAAGCGGGGCGAATTCATGGGAGAGCGCAAGTGAGAGCTTCACTTGCGCTCCCGCTCCGCCCTAAACTAACTTATACTAGACTTCATAAAATTCCACTTAATTATCTACGTTAATTATACACCGGCCCCGTTGAAGGCCTTCCTTAGGCTTCAACTATTGGCAACCTTGCCAGCTTGTGGACTGCTCTCCGAAATACTGCTCCTCTACTCGTCCTGACGTCGGCGACCCTGACCCTTCCGTCCGCGACGGCGTGAGTCTCGGTGACCCTGGCGGTGATCCACTGCTGGGGCGACTGGTTGTTCTCGGCGACCAGGACCAGATCGCCCTTCCTGACGTCCTCCTGCTCCCGCTGCCACTTCGACCGCGCCTGTAGGCCCAAGACGTACTCCCGGGACCAACGCTGCCAAAACGTTTGCTTGATTGACTAGGCAAGCCGCCATCGCCGCAAGCACGTTAGACTCTGCTGGTCCAGGGTCCGCGGTGCTGGTGGGGCGCTGAGCGGCCCGCCTGTCAACAGGTGCCCGGGAGTCAACGCCTCGCCGTCGCTTGGGTCCTGACTGAGGGCGCCCAGGGGCCACGAGTTCAGGACGGCCTCGACTCCAACGAGGACGGTCTGCAGCTCCTCTGCGGTCAACTTCGCGCTGCCCACCGCTCGTAGGAGTAGGTGCTTTGCAGACTTCACACCTGCCTCCCATAGTCCGCCCATGTGCGGAGCCCGCGGCGGTATGAACGCAAATACGCATCCTTTTTTTGATGCGTATTGCCGCAGCTTGTCCGCTTCGCTCTCGATCTGGTGCCGCAGTGCCGCGAAGTGGCGACTCGCTCCGACGAAGTTCGTCGCGTTGTCGCAGTGCACGGTCTGCGGACATCCTCGGCGCCCAACGAACCTTTGAAAAGCCAATAGAAAGGAATCAGTTGACAAATCGGAAACTACTTCTAAATGTACTGCTTTAGACGAAAAACAAACAAACAGGGCAATGTAGGACTTGTATGGTGGCCTACCACAAATTTTCAAGGTCGTCTCAATAGGGCCACAGAAATCCACGCCACATATGGAAAATGGGCGGAGAGCACGAACTCGATCTAAGGGTAAATCTCCCATGATTTGAGTCATCAGATGAGGCTGGCATTTAAAACAGCGTATGCATGACCGCACTATCTGACTGCAGACTTCCTGCGCGTTTACTATCCAATCGCGCTGTCGCAAGAGACTCACTAGAAAATTCGACTCGTGCAAGTATCGGACGTAGCTCTGAACAAATTGAGAGCGCTTCGTCAACAATACTGGAAACTTGGCATCGTACGAAATAGGAGCATTAGCTAGTCGCCCCCCGACCCGCAACAACGAAAAGGTAAGCCCAGCCTGAGAGGTTTCATGGACAAACGGACTTAGCTTCTGTAGGCTTGGGCTCTCCATAGGCTCTCCATAGGCTCTCATCGATGCGTCAGAAAAGGCATGAATTTCAATTGGTGACATTGGCTATCTCATCACAAATCTCGGTATTGAGATCTCTTCTAACTGTGACAAGGCAAGCTGAATTTTTTTCCATGCGGTTTCCAAGTGCAGTGGAATGGACTCATCTCAATCTAGCTTATTGAGCCAAAGTTCCTGTAACGGGATCTTTCCTTCAATAAGGATCGGGCTTACTAAGCCAAGAGGGTCGAAAAGCTTTGACGTCACCGAAAGAATATTCCGCTTAGTCGCCCTTTGACCCATGACTGACATATCAATTTCGAATTTAAATACATCATCTTTAGGATCCCAAACGATTCCTAATGTTTTTGTCAGCTCTGAGTCCGAAAGTGTTATTGGCTTAACCGTGCTCTCGGATGCAGTAACTTCAGGCGAGTTTGAAAACCACTTGCTCAATTCAAACCCAGCGTTTTGAAGAACCTGAGTTACTTCAGACTTAATTGTCTTTAGCTCCTCCACGCAACCAGCACCCGTTAACATGTCGTCGACGTAAAAGTCAGACCCAATAACTTTAGCAGCTCGAGGGAATGTATTTTTCGCGGATTCACTCAACCTCTTCAAACACCTTATGGCCAGGAATGGGGCTGGTGCAGTGCCATAAGTAACGGTGTTGAGCTTGCACAATTTCAAGGACTCAGACGGGTCTTTTCTCCACACTATCAACTGGTATCGTCGATCTGCTTCATTTACCATCACTTGACGATACATCTTTTTTATGTCGGCTACCAGAGCGAATTTGTTTAGCCGAAATCTAAGAAGAGTTGAGTAAAGCTCTTCCTGAATTGTTGGACCCACCATCAACAACTCATTTAAACACTTGTTGAGCTATCAGCGTTTTGATAGCGGCCGAATCAATAGACAAGGTTCAATTTTACAATTCAATTTATTGTGGGTCAATTTAACCCCAAAACAAATTCCGCGCAGTCCAAATGGGCAGCAGTCACATCATTCCAGTGGTTATTCCGTGGGTTGTTTTTCCTAGTATAGAGCGACGACACATCCCGTGATAGTTCACCGCGTCCAGAAATCACCCAGCCAAATCGAGTATTCTGGGCAATGGGGAGCCCGTGACCTAATTGGATTTGACCAGCCGACAATAGGTCGAAGAATAAGCTGGCTCCAATCAACAGGTCCACTCGCTGCGTTTTATGGAAGTTGGGGTCAGCTAGATCCATATTGCCAGGAATCTTCCAGCGCGAAGCATCTATGTCCTGGCTAGGTTGATAGTCCGTTATATGTGAAGCTACAACAGCCTCAATTTCCTCTGAATACGTGCTAAGGCGGGACTTTAAGCACACATTAACGGATGCTCCATCCGTTTCAAACCCAGCACCGCCGGAACCGGCCACCGTTGTGGAGCATTTGGAACGGCCAAGCTGAAGTTCATTCGCCAGCCGAGACGAGGTGCACTTGTGAACCGGAATCCAATAAAACTCGGCAAGGCAAGAAGGCTCCAGATCGACCACGAATGAGTACATTGGCTGTTGGCAGGAGCACTGGCTCAGCATTGCGATACTGGTTCATAACAGGGTTGATTGAGCGGGATAAGTGCGCAACAGAAACGGCACCGATGGGACGGGAGACTCGGTGAAATCTGCCCGCGAGGGTGCAACAAAATATGATGACGGTGATTGCACGTCGAGCAGCGGGAAGCTGAGCATCCGCGAGCGAGATGGCCATCCTCCAGACAAACAAAACAGCGAGCCAGACGCCGCACTTCGTCGTACCGTTTCTCAATTGTCAAAGCACTAAATTTTGAACAAGAAGGAAGCTCGTGCACCGAAATACCACACAGGGCGCATAGAGCAGGACGGGCGTTAATAACCATGCACGAAAATCGGTTATTCGAAGATCTGCCTCGGCCCACTTGGTTAGCTGGTGGATACGCCGCCAAAGAGAAGTCGACGCATTCAAGAGTCCGGCACCTTTGCTCCAAGAATCGTGCCATGGACTCCCAAGACGGAAGGCGACTTCTGCAGGATAATCTGGATAAGTAAACATCCTTGGATCTCGGCAGCTGATCCGGAACTCATAAGAGCATGCATATGTCCATTGCTCATTAAGAGCATGTCAAAGGCCACATCGTAGTTCGCGTCAGTAATTTCCAGAGCTCTCACCGTATCCAAGGCTGACTCGCGCAGGCATGAAATGAGCCACCGGAGCTTTTCCGTTTTAGTTAGGTGGGGATGGCTGTCAATCGTGGTCTTAAAAAGGGCGCAGAAATCCGGCCACTCGGCATAGCCGCCGCTGAATGTTGGCATCGGCAACGGTGGCAAGGAGAGGGCTGGCTTGTATGGCATTGGCGATACAGTGGCACCGTCGAGAAGTATGGAGTGGGCAGCGATTCTCATGGAGCGCTTGGCAACCTCCACCTGAATCTCCACTTCCACATCAGTCGCCAGCTGCGAGAATCTCCAATACAGATCGCTCCCGATCTCGCTAAAATTAAGCTCCTCCAACTCTTCTTGAAGCGCGGTGAACCGCTCACGCAAACGCTTCTCCACTGACTTCAGCGCCATAATGGAAGAATCTTCAGTCCGCGCCGCAGCCTTCACCTTATGATGCAGCGCCTCCATTTCCTGGCAGGCCACCTCTGCTCTTCTTTGCAATACTGAATAAAATTGGAGATTTTTGTTAATGTCATATGACTCATATGATATAAGCAATTATTGTTCTACAACTTTTTGAAAAAGCTGTAAAAATCTAATTTCTTGAATAACTTCTGAAAGAAATGTCGGACGGGTCGGTTGAGGTACCAATCTTGCGGTCCCAAAGAAAAACAAGAAAAGAAAGCTAACTTCGGGCGAAGCCGAAGTTGATATACCCTTGCAGTTGTGCCATTTCCGATCGTTCAGTTATATGGCGGCTATTGGATATAGTTGGCCGATCCCTATGAAATTTGGCCAATAAGATTATTTTGCCCAAAATGGAATCTGTACCAAGTCCCATCTTTCTAACTTAAAAAACACCAAAGTTATGCCAATTCCGATCGTTCTATTACAGCTATAGGATATAGTCGGCCCATCCTTATGAAAGTTTGTACATAAGATATTTTCAAATATTTCAAAAATAAAATCCAAATAAAAAAGGGCTTAAGGCTTAAAAAGTAAAACGTAAACATTGACTCAACAAGGATTAGAACTCAGGCCCTCCCGTGTTAGAAACCACAACGCTCTCCACTCGGCTAATCTCGAACTTTGTTGCTTGATGGCAAATTTTGATGCAATTCTGCTTTATGTTTCAGTGTCTCATGTCTTAATGAGAAGAATGCAAAATTTTATGAGTAGAACGCTTTATATGCATATGCCCCCACTGAGCATATAATGCATATAAATAAATGCAGCCACCACCGTTTTGGGCCAAATCATGGAATAAAAGCTACAAAAAAACCAGGCAAACCAACTCCGCCAATACTTTTCTAATATTTATTATTTTGTATCGCACACCAAAAATAAATTGTTACATTCAACAATTGGTTTAACTAGAAAAACTGGAAAAACGAAATTTCCAGTTTTTTTTAATTTTTTATCTTTGCGCATTTATTTTATATGCCATAACTTTGTTTTCTTTTATAAGTTAGAAGGATGGGACTTACTACAGATTGCATTTTGGGAAATCTTATCCGATTTGCAAAATTTTATTAGGATAATTGGCTTAAATTTGTTGTTTTTGAAGCTAGAATGATGGGACTATCTATGGTTTCCGTTTTGGGCAATCTAATCCTATGTTTCATAAGAATCGGCCAACTATATCCTATATTTGCCATATAACTGAACGATCGGAAATGGCACAACCTTTCTATTTTTAAAGATGCTTGGGGCTGTTTCCAATATTTTTATTAGAAATTTTGTTGATGGTGAAATTCTCATAAGGATCGGACAACTATATAGGATCCGATATATATAATAATAACATAAGCTTCTGCTTAAGTGCAAGGGTATATCAACTTCGGCTCCGCTTGAAGTTAGCTTTCCTTTCTTGTTTTTTATACCCTTGCAGAGGGTATTATAATTTTGGTCAAAAGTGTGCAACGCAGTGAAGGAGACATCTCCGACCCTATAAAGTATATATATTCTTGATCAGGATCACCTCCTGAGTCGATATGAGCATGTCCGTCTGTCCGTCTGTCTGTCTGTCAGTTTCTACGCAAACTAGTCTCTCAGTTTTGGAGCTATCGAGTTGAAACTTTGGACACATCCTTTTTTTCCTTGCAGGTATATAAGTCGGAACGGCCGGGATCGGTCGACTATATCCTATAGCTGCCATATAACTGATTCCATAATCAGTTAATCGGAAATGCCATAACTTTTGTGTTTTTTAAGATAGTGGGTTGGGACTTTCCACACATGTTATGTTTGACCAAAATATCTTATGTACAAAATTATGTATGTAAAATTTCATAAGGATCGGCCGACTATATCCTATAGCTGTCATAGAACGATTGGAATTGGCATAACTTTGGTGTTTTTTAAGTTAGAAAGATGGGACTTGGTACAGATTACTTTTTGGGCAAAATAATCCAAATTTCATAAGGATCGGCCGACTATATACGATCCGCTATATATCTAATAATATAAGATGCGTGGCGCCACCTAGCGGACTGCGACTGAACTGCAAGGGTATATCAACTGCGGCTCCGCCCGAAGTTAGCTTTCCTTTCTTGTTTTTTAATAATTTATTATATAGTGGAACTCTCATAAGGATAGGCCTCTCATCTGTTAATTTGTTAAAATAATTTGGTTTCCCACAACTACGAAACAATTTTGGATTTTAAATACATTTTTGGGCAAATTTTTAATTAAAATTTTTAAACTAACCGAATTCCAAAACCTTTGTAAATTAAAAATACGTATAACTTCAGAGCCACTGAAGCTATCGAAAAATTCTTTACGTCTTTGGAAAGGTTTTTAATTATTCCACCTTCTTGAATGTCAAAATCTATAGAGTTAAAAAAAAAGAGTTTTGATGTTTATCCTTACAATTAAAGTATTGCTATCTGTGTGAATCGCCTGTCCAGAGGTTACTTCCATATATATATATTATATATATTATGCGTTCTGTTTTAAATAATTAAAGATCAATATATACTTTAATTGAAGATCAAAAATATTCTTGTTCGGCACGTGCAAGAAAAACAAAAAAAAATTAGTCACGTGCCGAACAAGAATATTTTTTATATGCAATTTTGTACACCTATATAGCATATTTTCGTCACTAAAATTGATATCAGATATTTTGGGTTTCGCATGCAGGTTCGTCACCGGTACTTTACCTCGTCAAGAGGTTTTTTTATAAGATCAATCTCTGCTTAAATTTAATAAATGTAAGAGAATATTATAATCTCTTATAAATATTAAGAGAATTAAAAAGTGTGATGCCAATTCAAAATAAATTAATTCAGTTTTTTTTATGTTGGGGCTTTGTTTTCGTTTTATTTACATATAACAATCAAGGCAGGCTTAAGTCAAGGGGTGCTCTTGAAACCTTAAAATATTGAACAAATATGCGGGCTAAATACGAATGCCATCCTGGCGCAAATAAAACAAATGTTTAACACAGAAATACATAAAGGGTTAAGAGAAAGTGGAAGAAACTGTAAACACCTACACTAATAGGTTGTGTTAGGGTGTTTACAGCCCACCCTACCACGGTCTATATTTATTATTATTATTTCTGTATAATTAATGAGGATAATTAAGTGGAATTTTATGAAGTCTATGAAGATTATGAAGATTATGAAAATAATCTCAATTAACATTTTGGCGCCCCCGGGTGGACTGTAGTGAATAATTAAATAAAAAAGCAACAAAAAATAGTGACAGTGACACATAACATATATAAACAATATATATAACGTATATATATTCAAAAAAAAGGAGTTGCTTGCGACGGTTGTGTTAGTGAATTCACAAATAACAAGAAAGGAAAGCTAACTTCGGGCGGAGCCGAAGTTGATATACCCTTGCAGTTGAGTCGCAGTCCGCTAGGTGGCGCCACGCATCTTATATTATTAGATATATAGCGGATCGTATATAGTTGGCCGATCCTTATGAAACTTGGAAAATCGAATTATTTTGCCAAAAGAGGAATCCATTGAAACTCCCATCCTTCTAACTTGAAAAACAACGAAGTTATAGCATTTCCGATCAATCAGTTATATGACAGCTATAGGATATAGTTGGCCGATCCTTATGAAATTCGACAAATCAGATTGTTTTTCCCAAAATAGAATCTCTACCAAATCCCATCTTTCTAACTTAAAAAACACCAAAGTTATGCCAATTTCGATCGTTCTATGACAGCTATAGGATATAGTCGGCCGATCCTTACGAAATTTTGTACATAAGATATTTTGGTCAAATATAACATGTGTATAACTTCCAACCCTCTAACTTAAAAAACACCAAAGTTATGGCATTTCCGATCAATCAGTTATATGGCAGCTATAGGATATAGTCGACCGATCCCGGCCGTTCCGACTTATATACTGCCTGCAAAGGAAAGAAGGGTGTGTGCAAAGTTTCAACTCGATAGCTTTAAAACTGAGAGACTAGTTTGCGTAGAAACAGACAGACGGACAGACGGACAGACGGACATGCTCATATCGACTCAGGAGGTGATCCTGATCAAGAATATATATACTTTATAGGGTCGGAGATGTCTCCTTCACTGCGTTGCACACTTTTGACCAAAATTATAATACCCTCTGCAAGGGTATAAAAATTAAAGAATTCTCCGCGTCGCGAAAGAAACTTCTCCAATCGAGCTGCTACTGGAAGGATTAGTCGTCCCCATGCCCTGCACCTGCATCGATTGTGAAAGGAAAGTGGCCGCAGGATTAAAGGATCCGAAAGCAGAAACAAAAATAGGGGGCTATAGGGGGCTATAGGGGGCGAATATTATTTGAAATCACTGTCGCCCCCTACCCCTCGTTCTCGAATTTACAAATCTTCCAAATAAATACTAAAGTGCAGCCAAAAATTATTTTATTTATTACAGATAAAATAAAGGTGCATATATATTTGGTTTACATACATACAAATAGATGCAGCGATAATATTCTCGTTTTCGTTTCCCACCGTTATCCGCTGCTGTATGTATGTATGTATATGCACTTTTTGGCGCGTATAGTTTACCGGTCCGCCAAGTGACGCGCTCCCCTACAATTTGGTCGGACATATTGGTTTCAGTGTCATTGGCGACCAACTATTTTTTTTTGATACTCTGTGCCTCGACTATCAATAATTCGATCAATAATTCAAATTCCTCGACTATTATAATTTTGGTCAAAAGTGTGCAACGCAGTGAAGGAGACATCTCCGACCCTATAAAGTATATATATTCTTGATCATAATCACCTCCTGAGTCGATATAAGCATGTCCGTCTGTCCGTCGGTCCGTCTGTCCGTCTGTCTGTCGGTTTCTACGCAAACTAGTCTCTCAGTTTTAAAGCTATCGAGTTGAAACTTTGCACACATCCTTCTTTTCCTTGCAGGTAAAATATAAGTCGGAACGGCCGGGATCGGTCGACTATATCCTATAGCTGCCATATAACTGATTGATCGGAAATGCCATAACTTTGGTGTTTTTAAAGATAGAGGGTTGGGACTTTCCACACATGTTATATTTGACTAACATATCTTAAGTACAAAATTTCATAAGGATCGGCCGACTGTATCCTATAGCTTTCATACAACGATCGGAATTGGCATAACTTTGGTGTTTTTTCAGTTAGAAAGATGGGACTTGGTACAGATTCTATTTTGGACAAAATAATCTGATTTGCCAAATTTCATAAGGATCGGCCGACTATATACGATCTGCTATATATCCAATAATATAAGATGCGTGGCGCCACCTAGCGGACTGTGACTCAACTGCAAGGGTATATAAACTTCGGCTCCGCCCGAAGTTACCTTTCCTTTCTTGTTTTGGTTAAATTTAATAAATTATTTATTATATTTAAATAAGATTAATTAATTATTTTCGTTTTCGCATTTTCTTGTTGTTGAATTAAATTCAATAAATTTTAGAAAAATTTAATAAATAAAAATTTAATAAATTTTTAATATTAATATTTTAAAATTAATAAAAAATTTTAAATAAATTATTAAATCTTAAATTTGCATTGTTTTCGTTTTTGTATTGAAAAAACAAATGTTTTATAATGGAAAGTACTAAACAAAACCTTAATTCCACGACTCTTATTGTCTTAAAAAGAAGATTAAATGTCAAAGTTAAAAGCATTCGCCGGTTGGAGGAACGTTTGGAAGATGGATCACTTCCTCTAAATAAAACCGTGCTAGAGTGCAGGCTTCAGGTTTTAGATGAGGCAATTTCTAAGGCAAATGAGTTGCAAGACCAGATCGAGCAAATAGATGAATTGGATGATTTCGGAGCCGAGTTGGAAGAATTAGGAATAACTACCAAGGCAAGGATCATGTCCTTATGTAATGCCTTGAATTTATCTGAAGACTCCCGTCCAGCTACTGCAATTTCTGCAGCCCCAACTCGAGCTCGACTTCCTAGTTTGGCATTGCCAAAATTCAGTGGAAATTATTCGGATTTCAAAAATTTCATAAGTCTTTTCGAGACATTAGTTGACAAAGATGTGAACATTCCAGTTATCGAGAAATTTAATCATTTAATTTCTTGCCTCTCTGGTGAAGCCTTTGGAACTGTCAAGGCATTCCAGGTCACCGAGAGTAATTAGGACAAAGCTATCGCTAGTCTAAAAAGAGTTTATGATAACGAATGTCTCATCTTTGCGAACCAAATACGTCAACTGTTCAGCCTTCCGAAAATTTCCCAGCCGTCTCCGTCGTCGTTGAGGGGTCTCATCGACACTGTATCATCAATTTATGGATCACTATTATGCCTTTAATTCAGCAGGAGATGATACTAAAATTGCAAACTCAATGATTATTCATTTAATTTTGAGTAGAGTGGATCCAGTGACCAAGCAAAAATGGGAAGAGTCACTGGATTATGAGTAATTGCCGCTGTGGTCCGATTTCGAAAAAATACTAAATCGTAGATACCAGCATCTGTCCGCTGAAGAGACTGGCAAACCAAAACAAGAAAGAACTGGGTTCGGCAAGCAACTAAATAGAACTTCGTTGGCTTGTTCTTCTACCAACGCCAAACCAGCTTGCAGTTATTGTAACGCGAACAACCATTTTTTGGCCCAGTGTAGTCCGTTCGCTCGCCTTGCTGTAATGCAAAGGTTTGAGTTTGTTAAGTCAGCCTCCCTATGTTTGAATTGTCTGCGAAAAGGTCACACGGTAGCGAATTGTAAATCGACCAGGTGCCAAATCTGTTCAAGATCGCACCATAAACTTCTGCACCGATTTACAGTGACCGCAAATAGCTTAGCATTACCAAATAGCTTAGCCAGAGTTAACGAATGATGGCCCTTCTACTTCACATGCTTTGCATGCGTCGTCTGTAGAAAGGGTTTTGTTAGCAACGTCGATCGTAAGCGTTCGCACAAAAAATGGTGAGCACATCTTGGCCCGAGCATTACTTGACTCAGGGTCACAAATGAATTTTATTACAGAAGATCTTGCTCAACGCTTACAGATCCGTAGGGAGGAATCGTGCATCAACTTGCTTGGAATTGGTCAAACTAATTCACAAGTTAAGAAAAAGATACACACCGTGGTGAAGTCGAGAGTCAATGGTAGCGAGTTTCCGTTCGACTTTTGGGTTTTGAAAACCATTTCAGGCTATCACCCTGATCAGTCAGTGAACGTAAAAGATTGGACCCTACCAAAGAACTTGCCGTTAGCAGACCCATATTTCTACAAACCTCAGCGGATAGATATGCTAATTGGAGCTGAGTCATTTTTCGAATTGTTGTCCGTTGGCCAAATAAAACAAGGTCCGAACCATCCCATCCTTCAAAAAACTCTCCTTGGGTGGATAGTGTCGGGAAAATATCTGGCAAATTCCTCAACTCCTCCACAGCCAGTCTCTAGTCTGAATTGCCAAGAGGAAGTATTAGAGTCAATAGACAAAAACTTGAAAAAATTCTGGTCGTTGGAAGAAGTTCCTTCTTCTAAAAAGATGTTGTCGCCAGAACAAGAGCTATGTGAGGAACATTATCGGAAGACTACAAGAATACTGCCTTCAGGTCGATTTGAAGTTAAACTTCCATTTAAGTCGGATCCAAGCGTTTTGGGCAATTCATTCGAGATAGCCAAACGCCGATTCCTGTCGCTCGAGAGAAGATTATCTCGAGATCCGAACTTAAAGAAAATGTATTTGGAATTTATGGAAGAATACGAATCCCTAGGCCATATGTCCCCTGCAAGCAATGACGTTCTTGCTTCTCCACACTACGTCATACCCCACCAGTGTGTCTTGCGGCCGCAAAGTACAACGACCAAACTTAGAGTCGTTTTCGATGCGTCCTGCAAGACATCCACACAAAAGTGTTTAAATGAGTTGTTGATGGTGGGTCCAACAATTCAGGAAGAGCTTTACTCAACTCTTCTTAGATTTCGGCTAAACAAATTCGCTCTGGTAGCCGACATAAAAAAGATGTATCGTCAAGTGATGGTAAATGAAGCAGATCGACGATACCAGTTGATAGTGTGGAGAAAAGACCCGTCTGAGTCCTTGAACGATTTAGTATTTTTTCGAAATCGGACCACAGCGGCAATTACTCATAATCCAGTGACTCTTCCCATTTTTGCTTGGTCACTGGATCCACTCTACTCAAGATTAAATGAATAATCATTGAGTTTGCAATTTTAGTATCATCTCCTGCTGAATTAAAGGCATAATAGTGATCCATAAATTGATGATACAGTGTCGATGAGACCCCTCAACGACGACGGAGACGGCTGGGAAATTTTCGGAAGGCTGAACAGTTGACGTATTTGGTTCGCAAAGATGAGACATTCATTATCATAAACTCTTTTTAGACTAGCGATAGCTTTGTCCTAATTACTCTCGGTGACCTGGAATGCCTTGACAGTTCCAAAGGCTTCACCAGAGAGGCAAGAAATTAAATGATTAAATTTCTCGATAACTGGAATGTTCACATCTTTGTCAACTAATGTCTCGAAAAGACTTATGAAATTTTTGAAATCCGAATAATTTCCACTGAATTTTGGCAATGCCAAACTAGGAAGTCGAGCTCGAGTTGGGGCTGCAGAAATTGCAGTAGCTGGACGGGAGTCTTCAGATAAATTCAAGGCATTACATAAGGACATGATCTTTGCCTTGGTAGTTATTCCTAATTCTTCCAACTCGGCTCCGAAATCATCCAATTCATCTATTTGCTCGATCTGGTCTTGCAACTCATTTGCCTTAGAAATTGCCTCATCTAAAACCTGAAGCCTGCACTCTAGCACGGTTTTATTTAGAGGAAGTGATCCATCTTCCAAACGTTCCTCCAACCGGCGAATGCTTTTAACTTTGACATTTAATCTTCTTTTTAAGACAATAAGAGTCGTGGAATTAAGGTTTTGTTTAGTACTTTCCATTATAAAACATTTGTTTTTTCAATACAAAAACGAAAACAATGCAAATTTAAGATTTAATAATTTATTTAAAATTTTTTATTAATTTTAAAATATTAATATTAAAAATTTATTAAATTTTTATTTATTAAATTTTTCTAAAATTTATTAAATTTAATTCAACAATAAGAAAATGCGAAAACGAAAATAATTAATTAATCTTATTTAAATATAATAAATAATTTATTAAATTTAACCAAAACAAGAAAGGAAAGGTAACTTCGGGCGGAGCCGAAGTTTATATACCCTTGCAGTTGAGTCACAGTCCGCTAGGTGGCGCCACGCATCTTATATTATTGCATATATAGCAGATCGTATATAGTCGGCCGATCCTTATGAAATTTGGCAAATCAGATTATTTTGTCCAAAATAGAATCTGTACCAAGTCCCATCTTTCTAACTGAAAAAACACCAAAGTTATGCCAATTCCGATCGTTGTATGAAAGCTATAGGATACAGTCGGCCGATCCTTATGAAATTTTGTACATAAGATATGTTAGTCAAATATAACATGTGTGGAAAGTCCCAACCCTCTATCTTTAAAAACACCAAAGTTATGGCATTTCCGATCAATCAGTTATATGGCAGCTATAGGATATAGTCGACCGATCCCGGCCGTTCCGACTTATATTTTACCTGCAAGGAAAAGAAGGATGTGTGCAAAGTTTCAACTCGATAGCTTTAAAACTGAGAGACTAGTTTGCGTAGAAACCGACAGACAGACGGACAGACGGACCGACGGACAGACGGACATGCTTATATCGACTCAGGAGGTGATTCTGATCAAGAATATATATACTTTATAGGGTCGGAGATGTCTCCTTCACTGCGTTGCACACTTTTGACCAAAATTATAATAGTCGAGGAATTTGAATTATTGATCGAATTATTGATAGTCGAGGCTAGAGGTGGGCATGGGCTGAATTTTTCGACACGGCCCAACACGACACGACAGCTTAGTTTTTTTAGCACGCACGCACACGCACGGCCAAAAATTTTGCCAACACGGCCCAACACGGCCCAACACGAAAAATAATATTTACATTACAAAAAATTGTTTTTTTCTCGAAATTTCTAGAAAATACAAAATTTTTAATGCTTCGTGTTTTGTCGTGTTTTGGAAGGTCGGCACGAAAACGCACGCACGCGTGTTAAATTTTAATTTTCAACACGAACACGCGTGGCCACGCGTGCGCACGCGTGCCACGACGAAAACACGAGCCCATGCCCACCTCTAGTCGAGGCACAGAGTATCAAAAAAAAATAGTTGGTCGCCAATGACACTGAAACCAATATGTCCGACCAAATTGTAGGGGAGCGCGTCACTTGGCGGACCGGTAAACTATACGCGCCAAAAAGTGCATATACATACATACATACAGCAGCGGATAACGGTGGGAAACGAAAACGAGAATATTATCGCTGCATCTATTTGTATGTATGTAAACCAAATATATATGCACCTTTATTTTATCTGTAATAAATAAAATAATTTTTGGCTGCACTTTAGTATTTATTTGGAAGATTTGTAAATTCGAGAACGAGGGGTAGGGGGCGACAGTGATTTCAAATAATATTCGCCCCCTATAGCCCCCTATAGCCCCCTATTTTTGTTTCTGCTTTCGGATCCTTTAATCCTGCGGCCACTTTCCTTTCACAATCGATGCAGGTGCAGGGCATGGGGACGACAAATCCTTCCAGTAGCAGCTCGATTGGAGAAGTTTCTTTCGCGACGCGGAGAATTCTTTAATTTTTATTTGTGAATTCACTAACACAACCGTCGCAAGCAACTCCTTTTTTTTGAATATATATACGTTATATATATTGTTTATATATGTTATGTGTCACTGTCACTATTTTTTGTTGCTTTTTTATTTAATTATTCACTACAGTCCACCCGGGGGCGCCAAAATGTTAATTGAGATTATTTTCATAATCTTCATAATCTTCATAGACTTCATAAATTCCACTTAATTATCCTCATTAATTATACAGAAATAATAATAATAAATATAGACCGTGGTAGGGTGGGCTGTAAACACCCTAACACAACCTATTAGTGTAGGTGTTTACAGTTTCTTCCACTTTCTCTTAACCCTTTATGTATTTCTGTGTTAAACATTTGTTTTATTTGCGCCAGGATGGCATTCGTATTTAGCCCGCATATTTGTTCAATATTTTAAGCACCCCTTAGCACCCCTTGACTTAAGCCTGCCTTGATTGTTATATGTAAATAAAACGAAAACAAAGCCCCAACATAAAAAAAACTGAATTAATTTATTTTGAATTGGCATCACACTTTTTAATTCTCTTAATATTTATAAGAGATTATAATATTCTCTTACATTTATTAAATTTAAGCAGAGATTGATCATATAAAAAAACCTCTTGACGAGGTAAAGTACCGGTGACGAACCTGCATGCGAAACCCAAAATATCTGATATCAATTTTAGTGACGAAAATATGCTATATAGGTGTACAAAATTGCATATAAAAAATATTCTTGTTCGGCACGTGACTAATTTTTTTTTGTTTTTCTTGCACGTGCCGAACAAGAATATTTTTGATCTTCAATTAAAGTATATATTGATCTTTAATTATTTAAAACAGAACGCATAATATATATAATATATATATATGGAAGTAACCTCTGGACAGGCGATTCACACAGATAGCAATACTTTAATTGTAAGGATAAACATCAAAACTCTTTTTTTTTAACTCTATAGATTTTGACATTCAAGAAGGTGGAATAATTAAAAACCTTTCCAAAGACGTAAAGAATTTTTCGATAGCTTCAGTGGCTCTGAAGTTATACGTATTTTTAATTTACAAAGGTTTTGGAATTCGGTTAGTTTAAAAATTTTAATTAAAAATTTGCCCAAAAATGTATTTAAAATCCAAAATTGTTTCGTAGTTGTGGGAAACCAAATTATTTTAACAAATTAACAGATGATAGGCCTATCCTTATGAGAGTTCCACTATATAATAAATTATTAAAAAACAAGAAAGGAAAGCTAACTTCGGGCGGAGCCGAAGTTGATATACCCTTGCAGTTCAGTCGCAGTCCGCTAGGTGGCGCCACGCATCTTATATTATTAGATATATAGCGGATCGTATATAGTCGGCCGATCCTTATGAAATTTGGATTATTTTGCCCAAAAAGTAATCTGTACCAAGTCCCATCTTTCTAACTTAAAAAACACCAAAGTTATGCCAATTCCAATCGTTCTATGACAGCTATAGGATATAGTCGGCCGATCCTTATGAAATTTTACATACATAATTTTTTACATAAGATATTTTGGTCAAACATAACATGTGTGGAAAGTCCCAACCCACTATCTTAAAAAACACAAAAGTTATGGCATTTCCGATTAACTGATTATGGAATCAGTTATATGGCAGCTATAGGATATAGTCGACCGATCCCGGCCGTTCCGACTTATATACCTGCAAGGAAAAAAAGGATGTGTCCAAAGTTTCAACTCGATAGCTCCAAAACTGAGAGACTAGTTTGCGTAGAAACTGACAGACAGACAGACGGACAGACGGACATGCTCATATCGACTCAGGAGGTGATCCTGATCAAGAATATATATACTTTATAGGGTCGGAGATGTCTCCTTCACTGCGTTGCACACTTTTGACCAAAATTATAATACCCTCTGCAAGGGTATAAAAAACAAGAAAGGAAAGCTAACTTCAAGCGGAGCCGAAGTTGATATACCCTTGCACTTAAGCAGAAGCTTATGTTATTATTATATATATCGGATCCTATATAGTTGTCCGATCCTTATGAGAATTTCACCATCAACAAAATTTCTAATAAAAATATTGGAAACAGCCCCAAGCATCTTTAAAAATAGAAAGGTTGTGCCATTTCCGATCGTTCAGTTATATGGCAAATATAGGATATAGTTGGCCGATTCTTATGAAACATAGGATTAGATTGCCCAAAACGGAAACCATAGATAGTCCCATCATTCTAGCTTCAAAAACAACAAATTTAAGCCAATTATCCTAATAAAATTTTGCAAATCGGATAAGATTTCCCAAAATGCAATCTGTAGTAAGTCCCATCCTTCTAACTTATAAAAGAAAACAAAGTTATGGCATATAAAATAAATGCGCAAAGATAAAAAATTAAAAAAAACTGGAAATTTCGTTTTTCCAGTTTTTCTAGTTAAACCAATTGTTGAATGTAACAATTTATTTTTGGTGTGCGATACAAAATAATAAATATTAGAAAAGTATTGGCGGAGTTGGTTTGCCTGGTTTTTTTGTAGCTTTTATTCCATGATTTGGCCCAAAACGGTGGTGGCTGCATTTATTTATATGCATTATATGCTCAGTGGGGGCATATGCATATAAAGCGTTCTACTCATAAAATTTTGCATTCTTCTCATTAAGACATGAGACACTGAAACATAAAGCAGAATTGCATCAAAATTTGCCATCAAGCAACAAAGTTCGAGATTAGCCGAGTGGAGAGCGTTGTGGTTTCTAACACGGGAGGGCCTGAGTTCTAATCCTTGTTGAGTCAATGTTTACGTTTTACTTTTTAAGCCTTAAGCCCTTTTTTATTTGGATTTTATTTTTGAAATATTTGAAAATATCTTATGTACAAACTTTCATAAGGATGGGCCGACTATATCCTATAGCTGTCATAGAACGATCGGAATTGGCATAACTTTGGTGTTTTTTAAGTTAGAAAGATGGGACTTGGTACAGATTCCATTTTGGGCAAAATAATCTTTCAAATAATCTTTCAAATTTCATAGGGATCGGCCAACTATATCCAATAGCCGCCATATAACTGAACGATCGGAAATGGCACAACTGCAAGGGTATATCAACTTCGGCTTCGCCCGAAGTTAGCTTTCTTTTCTTGTTTTTCTTTGGGACCGCAAGATTGGTACCTCAACCGACCCGTCCGACATTTCTTTCAGAAGTTATTCAAGAAATTAGATTTTTACAGCTTTTTCAAAAAGTTGTAGAACAATAATTGCTCATATCATATGAGTCATATGACATTAACAAAAATCTCCAATTTTATTCAGTATTGCAAAGAAAAAAATATAGACAAACAGACCCACTGGCTTCATTTTGAAAAAAACTGTAAAAATCGAATTTCTTGAATAACTTCTGAAAGAAATGTCGGACCGGGTCGGTTAAAGTACCAATCTTCTGAGTCTTCTCATTAAGACATGAGACACAGAAACACAAAGTAGAATTACATCAAAAGTTGCCATCAAGCAACAAAGTTCGAGGTTAGCCGAGTGGAGAGCGTCGTGGTTCCTAATACGGAGGGCCTGGGTTCGAGTCCAACTTGAGCCAATGTTAACTTTACTTTTTAAGCTCTTTTTTATTTGGATTTTATTTTTAAATATATAAACTAAAATCTGAAAAGATATACTCCATTTTTTTTAGGGTATTGACCAAATATATGCAGACTCCAAAAAGCAAAGTTGCAAATCAAATACACACACATGTACATATAAGTAAATTCAAGCTTCACAGGAGGCTGTACAAAATGGGTAGCTGCACTTACAGGACTATATCTTGAGTTAACGGATTTTGCCAGATATGAGCGATATATCAAAAGTTGCGTCATCTCAAAAGCTATCTCCACGTGCAATATAAAAAGGATCAGTCGACCAAATTTTGAAAAATAATTTTTTTTCTTAAAAAAAAAGTTTATTTTCAGTGTATTTTTTTGTGTACTATATAGACGTTTGGTCTCAAAAAAAGTGAAATTGATATTTAAAAAACCATTTCAACGGTGTAAAGCTCTTTTTAATATCTTTCTTAATTATAAAGTTATGAATTTTTTCATTAACAAAGTTTTTTTAATTTTTTGACGTAAGCTTAAGGTATTTCAAAAAGTTGTAGAACAATAGTTGCTCATATGATAGTAACAAACATTTTCCAATTTTTTTCAGGATTTTTAAGATAAAAATAGTGCAAACAGACAAACCGACAAACCGACAACTGGCTTCATTTTGAAGAAGAAGAAAAAATCGAATTTTTCGAATAACTTCTGAATGAAATGTCGGATCGTGATTGAGGTACCAATCGACGCGTATTTAGCTCTAGAATGCGAATATATAAAAATATTCTATCTGGGGACTAAAATGTGTCCACCAGCCCCACTTTAGTGATAAAAAATTTTTTTACTTTCACCATAATTTCTCCCAAACCAAATAACTTTTGGAATATGTTTCGACAAAAATTATCTAATTGAAACAATACCTTTCGATTGGTATATCATTCATTTAGATCGGTTGCCTACAGAAAATTTTTAATTCGGCTATATATAGAGTTTCCTCGCGCACGCCTAGGCATGCAGGTCGTCACCTCGTGGACTTCCGTCCACAGTGATATGGGTATACTTTTAGGTTAAGAAAAAAAAATAAATTTGCTACGTATTGCAAAATATACTAGAATCCTTATGAACCCGTGAGGTTGCGGAAACATACGTTGTTGCAGTTTCCCTGCAGTTTGTTATATATAAATTCATATATATGAGCATGGTCGGAGATATCCTTTAGCAACCGTATAAAAACTATCATTCTATATTTACACTTACCGAATTTATGTTGTTATAAAGTAACAATCCATTTTCCCACACTTGATCAGAGGAACAAGAAAGATTTTTTACATTAAATTTATTTGCATCTGAATGTAAACTATGCAGTCCAGACGCAAATGAATACACCGAATCATAAATTAATGCAGATTCTGTCTAAAAATTATAAAACAAAATTAGAAGCATGCAAAAGTTTATGATTGACTATTTACCTTAAAGTATGGTACTCCATTAATTTTTTCCAGCCCGTTGTGTTGAAGCTTTTGCATATGATCAATAACTTCTAAATAAAGCTTGCTATCGACATCTACTAATCGAAATGCTGTTATATTTACACTATTGTATCTAAAATCCTCCAAATCAAAGGTTTCCAAATCCTGTTTGATGGAAGAACATAAAACTTTTGTTTTAAACATTTTAGTTTAGTTTATTTTAGTTTTTAGACACTTACAAAAGTTGTGAACATATAGTGGTATCGGTGATCGTTCATTTGCAATTGTAATATCTAAAAAAAAAACAATTTTTTTTTTTTTAGAAAAATATTTAGTATAGAAATTCCAAAAAAAAAAACGAAAACAAAGAATGCTTACTTCGGGCGGAGAAAAATGCTGCCATAACCTTGTATTAAAGTGCCAATTTATATTAAAAGATATGTACCGAATATGGGAGTAGCATCATAAAACCAATTTCTTATAATACAGATAAGAAGTCACAACATTCTATCTACAGATATAAGGCAGCGGTAGCATATAGTCGGCCTATTTCCAATTCCTAAAACCAATTTCTTATAATAAAATTTTATACGAATTCACAACATTCTATCTACAGATATATGGCAGCGGTAGCATATAGTCGGCCTATCTTTACGAAAGCTTTTAGATCCAATCAGTTGACTAATTCTGTAGTACATTATTTCTTAACAAATAAGTAGAAAAAAATGCCAAACGCCGGCGACCGCTACACAGCAAGCGACGAAGCTGAAGTTGACTTGCCAGCCGCGATAAGGTGAACTTGTGAACCGGAATCCAATAACACTCGCCCACAGATGAGGATATTGGCGGTAGGGAGAAGCACTTAAGTATATCGATCCTGAGTCAAGACGGTGTTGATTGACTGGGAAGATGGGGTAGGAACAGCAACACCATCGGTGGATATCAAGCCTCGACTCAGTAATTTACAGAGCTCGCACCGTCTCCAAGGCTGACTCCCGCAGGCATGAAATGAGCCACCGGAGCTTTTCCATTTTTGAAAGGTCAGTGTTTATCGAGATTATTTTATCTCGTCGCGAAAAACGAAAGGAAAAATCGGTGGCTGTAGAATTAAATTATGTTGCGAAAAAAAACAAACGAAACGAAAATGCGTGCACTCTTCGACGTTATAAATTCGGTTATATTCATATTAACAAAACCTTAAGCCTAGCTTATCTAGTGCGGCGAAGCGGGGCGAATTCATGGGAGAGCGCAAGTGAGAGCTTCACTTGCGCTCCCGCTCCGCCCTAAACTAACTTATACTAAACTAACTATATACTTCATACAATTCCACTTATTATCTACATCTAATTATACACCGGCCCCGTTGAAGGCCTTCCTTAGGCTTCAACTATTGGCAGCCTTGCCAGCTTATGGACTGCTCTCCGAAACAATGCTCCTCTACTCGTCCTGACGTCGGCGACCCTCACCCTTCCGTCCGCGCCGGCGTGAGTCTCGACGACCCTGGCGGTGATCCACTGCTGGGGCGGCTGGTCGTCCTCGGCGACCAGGACCAGATCGCCCTTCCTGGCGTCCTCCTGCTCCCGCTGCCACTGCGACCGCGCCTGTAGGCCCAAGACGTACTCCCGGAACCAACGCTGCCAAAACATTTGCTTGATTGACGAGACAAGCCGCCATCGCCGCAAGCACGTTAGACCCTGCTGGTCCGGGGTCCGCGGTGCTGGTGGGGCGATGAGCGGCCCGCCTGTCAACAGGTGCCCGGGAGTCAGCGCCTCGCCGTCGCTTGGGTCCTGACTGAGGGCGCCCAGGGGCCTCGAGTTCAGGACGGCCTCGACTCCAACGAGGACGGTCTGCAGCTCCTCTGCGGTCAACTTCGCGCTGCCCACCGCTCGTAGGAGTAGGTTCTTTGCAGACTTCACACCTGCCTCCCATAGTCCGCCCATGTGCGGAGCCCGCGGCGGTATGAACGCAAATACGCATCCTTTTTTTGATGCGTATTGCCGCAGCTCGTCCGCTTCGCTCTCGATCTGGTGCCGCAGTGCCGCGAAGTGGCGACTCGTTCCGACGAAGTTCGTCGCGTTGTCGCAGTGCACGGTCTGCGGACATCATCGGCGCCCAACGAACCTTTGAAAAGCCAATAGAAAGGAATCAGTTGACAGATCGGAAACTACTTCTAAATGTACTGCTTTAGACGAAAAACAAACAAACAGGGCAATGTAGGACTTGTATGGTGGCCTACCACGAATTTTCAAGGTCGTCTCAATAGGGCCACAGAAATCCACGCCACATATGGAAAATGGGCGGAGAGCACGAACTCGATCTAGGGGTAAATCTCCCATGATTTGAGTCATCAGATGAGGCTTGCATTTAAAACATCGCACAGTGGTCGGGCTTGTATGGAGCCGCGGCCATAAATACTTCTAGGTGTGCTATCGCTTTGAAACTTTCACCAAAAATCTAGAAAAATATTATGAATATACTATAAAAATATTTACCAGATCGTACCACTATATCCTATAGCTTCCATAGGAACGATTGCATCAGTGGTAACGCTTTCATGAGGGAGCAGTCATAAAAGCACTTCTAATTGTCAGACCAGGCTTATATTATATTATATAATATACTGTAAGTTATTTACAAACTTAGAACTATAATAAAAATATTGGAGTGATTGCTCAACTTCACACCCACGCCAACCTCCTCAAAAAAGTTATGATAACAAAACAATAATAATATATTAAAGTAGAAAACGAACAATATTACCAAATCATAAACTCGTACATATGTAATTGTTAAATTGTTTCATTTAGTAAAGAAATGGTTGTCTCTAGTAACGGTGATCCCTCCAAGATAAAGCTACTGGAAAATGAGGTTACGTTTCATTTTGTAATGGCAAATGCGCATCCGCAGGCTTCCGCAGCTGAAGTAAACATTTTTCTAATCTTTAAATATTAGTAAATAACGGCATATATATTTCATTTGGGGGCAACCGGGGGAAAATACTTAAAACCTTACATAAACCTTGTAACACCCAACGTATACGAACTAAAAAGACGCACTTTTTTAACAAAGATTTACACGAAACACAGCACAAATTATTAATATATTTATCACTACAAATAAAGTTTATACCTTTATTTACAATATCCATTCCAATCGTTTTTGGTTTAACAACGTTTTATGATATATATAAAAATTTTTAATTGGGCGTGTGTACTCCACTGCGGACAAATTGAAAGTGCATAAATATAAGTTCGCTTTTGTCATTATATTTTTAGAAAGTCCCGTTAGAAAATCCAAGCAGACTATTTTGCATCATAAACTTTGGACAATTAGCTAATAGTAAAACCGGTTTTCGCTAGAATAACTCAAAATCAATTTTTTTATTTTTGGCCTATGGCAGCGACCACTGTGCATCGTATGCATGACCGCACTATCTGACTGCAGACTTCCTGCGCGTTTACTATCCAAACGCGCTGTCGCAAGAGACTCACTAGTGCTCGTGGACCCACATGAAAATTCGACTCGTGCAAGTATCGGACGTAGCTCTGAACAAATTGAGAGCGCTTCGTCAACAATACTGGAAACTTGGCATCGTACGAAATAGGAGCATTAGCTAGTCGCCCCCCGACCCGCAACAACGAAAAGGTAAGCCCAGCCTGAGAGGTTTCATGAACAAACGGACTTAGCTTCTGTAGGCTTGGGCTAACAACAAGATTTTTTCTAACATTTTTAATTTCCTCTTGGTACTCGTGCTCTTGGACTATCTGGACAATTTTATTAAACGCGTCTCGATATTCGACAGGGGAAGGTACATTATCAGAAGGAACTACTAATTTTTTACATTTCTTTATAAAGCGGACCATGTAAACGAACACTCGCAGCAGTTTTAAGTGAGAGGAAAATCCTTCTATCACTTCCAACAAATATGAGGTAGAGACCATTGCAGTCAGTCCGACCGCACTCTTCTTTGCTTCCATCTGCAAAATCTCTGGTGACGGATCAAACCGAGGGCTCGTTGGCCACTTATCTTCCGGCTCCGTTAAAAACGATGGACCTGTGAACCAAATTGATTCTATCGTTTCCTTTACGTCTCCACCTCTTGATACAATATCTGCCGGGTTCTGTTTAGTTGGTACATGCCGCCACGTGCTATCCTCTGACCACTCTTGAATCTCAGCAACTCTATTTGATACGAACGTTGACAACGACGATGGATGGGAACGAATCCAATGAAGACAAACTTCCGAATCTGACCAATATACACTTCGTTCGATCGGTGCTTTGATAAGAGGTTTTATTTTGCGACAGAGGTCCGCGAGAAGGTGAGCGGCACATAACTCAAGACGGGGGAGCGTCTTTGTCTTGAGCGGCGCTACTTTCGACTTTGCTGTCAACAATGAGACTTTACTACCTTCTGCAGATTTGCAACGGATATAGACGCAGGCTCCATAGGCTCTCATCGATGCGTCAGAAAAGGCATGAATTTCAATTGGTGACATTGGCTCACTCATCACAAATCTCGGTATTGAGATCTCTTCTAACTGTGACAAGGCAAGCTGAATCTTGTTCCATGCGGTTTCCAAGTGCAGTGGAAGGGACTCATCCCAATCTAGCTTATTGAGCCAAAGTTCCTGTAACAGGATCTTTCCTTTAATAAGGATCGGGCTTAATAAGCCAAGAGGGTCGAAAAGCTTTGACGTCACCGAAAGAATATTCCGCTTAGTCGCCCTTTGACCCATGACTGACATATCAATTTCGAATTTAAATACATCATCTTTAGGAACCCAAACGATTCCTAATGTTTTTGTCAGCTCTGAGTCCGAAAGTGTTATTGGCTTAACCGTGCTCTCGGATGCAGTAACTTCAGGCGAGTTTGAAAACCACTTGCTCAATTCAAACCCAGCGTTTTGAAGAACCTGAGTTACTTCAGACTTAATTGTCTTTAGCTCCTCCACGCAACCAGCACCCGTTAACATGTCGTCGACGTAAAAGTCAGACCCAATAACTTTAGCAGCTCGAGGGAATGTATTTTTCGCGGATTCACTCAACCTCTTCAAACACCTTATGGCCAGGAATGGGGCTGGTGCAGTGCCATACGTAACGGTGTTGAGCTTGCACAATTTCAAGGACTCAGACGGGTCTTTTCTCCACACTATCAACTGGTATCGTCGATCTGCTTCATTTACCATCACTTGACGATACATCTTTTTTATGTCGGCTACCAGAGCGAATTTGTTTAGCCGAAATCTAAGAAGAGTTGAGTAAAGTTCTTCCTGAATTGTTGGACCCACCATCAACAACTCATTTAAACACTTTTGTGTGGATGTCTTGCAGGACGCATCGAAAACGACTCTAAGTTTGGTCGTTGTACTTTGCGGCCGCAAGACACACTGGTGGGGTATGACGTAGTGTGGAGAAGCAAGAACGTCATTGCTTGCAGGGGACATATGGCCTAGGGATTCGTATTCTTCCATAAATTCCAAATACATTTTCTTTAAGTTCGGATCTCGAGATAATCTTCTCTCGAGCGACAGGAATCGGCGTTTGGCTATCTCGAATGAATTGCCCAAAACGCTTGGATCCGACTTAAATGGAAGTTTAACTTCAAATCGACCTGAAGGCAGTATTCTTGTAGTCTTCCGATAATGTTCCTCACATAGCTCTTGTTCTGGCGACAACATCTTTTTAGAAGAAGGAACTTCTTCCAACGACCAGAATTTTTTCAAGTTTTTGTCTATTGACTCTAATACTTCCTCTTGGCAATTCAGACTAGAGACTGGCTGTGGAGGAGTTGAGGAATTTGCCAGATATTTTCCCGACACTATCCACCCAAGGAGAGTTTTTTGAAGGATGGGATGGTTCGGACCTTGTTTTATTTGGCCAACGGACAACAATTCGAAAAATGACTCAGCTCCAATTAGCATATCTATCCGCTGAGGTTTGTAGAAATATGGGTCTGCTAACGGCAAGTTCTTTGGTAGGGTCCAATCTTTTACGTTCACTGACTGATCAGGGTGATAGCCTGAAATGGTTTTCAAAACCCAAAAGTCGAACGGAAACTCGCTACCATTGACTCTCGACTTCACCACGGTGTGTATCTTTTTCTTAACTTGTGAATTAGTTTGACCAATTCCAAGCAAGTTGATGCACGATTCCTCCCTACGGATCTGTAAGCGTTGAGCAAGATCTTCTGTAATAAAATTCATTTGTGACCCTGAGTCAAGTAATGCTCGGGCCAAGATGTGCTCACCATTTTTTGTGCGAACGCTTACGATCGACGTTGCTAACAAAACCCTTTCTACAGACGACGCATGCAAAGCATGTGAAGTAGAAGGGCCATCATTCGTTAACTCTGGCTAAGCTATTTGGTAATGCTAAGCTATTTGCGGTCACTGTAAATCGGTGCAGAAGTTTATGGTGCGATCTTGAACAGATTTGGCACCTGGTCGATTTACAATTCGCTACCGTGTGACCTTTTCGCAGACAATTCAAACATAGGGAGGCTGACTTAACAAACTCAAACCTTTGCATTACAGCAAGGCGAGCGAACGGACTACACTGGGCCAAAAAATGGTTGTTCGCGTTACAATAACTGCAAGCTGGTTTGGCGTTGGTAGAAGAACAAGCCAACGAAGTTCTATTTAGTTGCTTGCCGAACCCAGTTCTTTCTTGTTTTGGTTTGCCAGTCTCTTCAGCGGACAGATGCTGGTATCTACGATTTAGTATTTTTTCGAAATCGGACCACAGCGGCAATTCCTCATAATCCAGTGACTCTTCCCATTTTTGCTTGGTCACTGGATCCACTCTACTCAAAACTAAATGAATAATCATTGAGTTTGAAATTTTAGTATCATCTCCTATGGATAATAGTGATCCATAAATTGATGATACAGTGTCGATGAGACCCCTCAACGACGACGGAGACGGCTGGGAAATTTTCGGAAGGCTGAACAGTTGACGTATTTGGTTCGCAAAGATGAGACATTCGTTATCATAAACTCTTTTTAGACTAGCGATAGCTTTGTCCTAAATACTCGCGGTGACCTGGAATGCCTTGACAGTTCCAAAGGCTTCACCAGAGAGGCAAGAAATTAAATGATTAAATTTCTCGATAACTGGAATGTTCACATCTTTGTCAACTAATGTCTCGAAAAGACTTATGAAATTTTTGAAATCCGAATAATTTCCACTGAATTTTGGCAATGCCAAACTAGGAAGTCGAGCTCGAGTTGGGGCTGCAGAAATTGCAGTAGCTGAACGGGAGTCTTCAGCTGAATTCAAGGCATTACATAAGGACATAATCCTTGCCTTCGTAGTTATTCCTAATTCTTCCAACTCGGCTCCGAAATCATCCATTTCATCTATTTGCTCGATCTGGTCTTGCAACTCATTTGCTTTAGAAATTGCCTCATCTAAAACCTGAAGCCTGCATTCTAGCTCGGTTTTGTTTAGAGGAAGTGATCCATCTTCCAAACGTTCCTCCAACCGGCGAATGCTTTTAACTTTGACATTTAATCTTTTTATACCCTTGCAGAGGGTATTATAATTTTGGTCAAAAGTGTGCAACGCAGTGAAGGAGACATCTCCGACCCTATAAAGTATATATATTCTTGATCAGGATCACCTCCTGAGTCGATATGAGCATGTCCGTCTGTCCGTCTGTCCGTCTGTCCGTCTGTCCGTCTGTCCGTTTCTACGCAAACTAGTCTCTCAGTTTTAAAGCTATCGAGTTGAAACTTTGCACACACCCTTCTTTCCTTTGCAGGCAGTATATAAGTCGGAACGGCCGGGATCGGTCGACTATATCCTATAGCTGCCATATAACTGATTGATCGGAAATGCCATAACTTTGGTGTTTTTTAAGTTAGAGGGTTGGGACTTTCCACACATGTTATATTTGACCAAAATATCTTGTGTGCAAAATTTCATAAGGATCGGCCGACTATATCCTATAGCTGTCATAGAACTATCGAAATTGGCATAACTTTGGTGTTTTTTAAGTTAGAAAGATGGGATTTGGTACAGATTACTCTTTTGGCAAAATAATTCGATATGCCAAATTTCATAAGGATCGGCCAACTATATACGATCCGCTACATATCTAATAATATAAGATGCGTGGCGCCACCTAGCGGACTGCGAGTGAACTGCAAGGGTATATAAACTTCGGCTCCGCTCGAAGTTAGCTTTCCTTTCTTGTTTTTAAGTCAATAAGAGTCGTGGAATTAAGTTTTTGTTTAGTACTTTCCATTTTAAAAAAATTTGTTTTTTCAATACAAAAACGAAAACGATGCAAATTTAAGATTTAATAATTTATTTAAAATTTTTTATTAATTTTAAAATATTAATATTAAAAATTTATTAAATTTTTTATTTATTAAATTTTTCTAAAATTTATTTAAAAATTTATTGAATTTAATTCAACAACAAGAAAATGCGAAAACGAAAATAATTAATTAATCTTATTTAAATATAATAAATAATTTATTAAATTTAACCAAATCTAAATTGATTAATTAATTGATAACGAATTATTGATAGTCGAGGCACAGAGTATCCAAAAAAATAGTTGGTCGCCAATGACACCGAAACCAATATGCTTGACCAAATTGTAGGGGAGCGCGTCACTTGGCAGACCGGTAAACTATACGCGCCAAAAAGTGCATATACATACATACATACAGCAGCGGATAACGGTGGGAAACGAAAACGAGAATATTATCGCTGCATCTATTTGTATGTATGTAAACCAAATATATAAGCACCTTTATTTTATCTGAAATAATTAAAATAATTTTTTTTGGCTGCACTTTAGTATTTATTTGGAAGATTTGTAAATTCGAGAACGAGGGGTAGGGGGCGACAGTGATTGCAAATAATATCAATATTCTCTTTTTTATTTTATCCACAGGCAGTACATTTAGGTTAGCACATATATGTATTTATAATTAAAATTTTAGAATTTTTATATATGTTGTTATTTATTTTTGCTCTACTATTTTTTCTACGTACGTATGCGCCAAGAATTGAAAGGAGGGTGCAATATTCCAGCACAAGACGGATTTTAATTTGTCTTATCTCAACTTTCAATTTTTTGCACAAATACCTGGGGTTCTGCTTTCGGATCCTCTAATCCTGCGGCCACTTTCCTTTCACAATTGTTGCAGGTGCAGTGCATGGGGACGACGAATCCTTCCAGAAGCAGCTATGGAGAAGTGTTATTTCGCGACGCGGAGAATTCTTAAATTTTTTATTTGTGAATTCACCACCACAACCGTCGCGAGCAACTCTTTTTGGATATATATGTTATATATATTGTTCTATATATTTTATGTGTCACTGTCACTATTTTTTTGTTGCTTTTATATTTAATTATATTACACTACAGTCCACCCGGGGGCGCCAAAATGTTTATCGAGATTATTTTATCTCGTCGCGAAAAACGAAAGGAAAAATCGGTGGCTGTAGAATTAAATTATGTTGCGAAAAAAAACGAACGAAACGAAAATGCGTGCACTCTTCGACGTTATAAATTCGGTTATATTCATATTAACAAAACCTTAAGCCTAGCTTATCTAGTGCGGCGAAGCGGGGCGAATTCATGGGAGAGCGCAAGTGAGAGCTTCACTTGCGCTCCCGCTCTGCCCTAAACTAACTTATACTAAACTAACTATATACTTCATACAATTCCACTTATTATCTACATCTAATTATACAGTCAGGATGGCTGTCAATCGTAGTCTTAAAAAGGGCGCAGAAATCCCGACAGTCAGCATAGCCGTCGCTGAATGTTGGAATAGGTAACGGTGGCAAGGAGGGGGCTGGCTTGTATGGCATTGGCGATACACTGGCACCGTCGAGAAGTGAGGAGTAGGCAGCGATTCTCATGGAGCGCTTGGCAACCTCCACCGGAATGTCCACCTGCACATCAGTCGCCAGCTACGAGAATATCCAATACAGCTCACTCCCGATCTCGCTGAAATTAGGCTCCTCCAACTTTTTCTGAAGCGCGGTGAACCGCCACTCAAACGCCTTTCCACTGATTCCAGCGCCATAATGGTGCAATCCTCATTCTGCGCCGCAGCCTTCAACTTATGATGCAGCAGCTCCATCTCCTGGCAGGTCACCTCTGCTCTTTTCCGCAGGATCCTTTCCCGGGTTGCGGCAGTAGATCCAATAGCTTCACATCCAGACTCCATCCCGTAAATTTTCAGCGCGAGTGAGGCAAAACGAAAACCAAAAAATTGTTGTTGTTTCTTGACAATTGTTGCGGACGAGGTACAATATTGGTGACGAACACGCCCAAAATATCGTATATTATATCAAATTTGGTTACGACAACATTCAATATAGGTGTACAAAAAATGCACATTGAAAATATTCATATTCGGCACGTGCAAGGAGTCACAACATTCTATCAATTACACGGCTGTTTACGTCAGTCGAACGGTGATCGGAGCAGAGAAAAATGACTCGGCGACTGAGAAAGAGTGCATTGCATAATATGGGCAATTAGGCAGAAGAGATCCTACCTGAAGGGGTACTAAATCGCCGTGATCAAGGACCATACGGCATTGAAATGGTTGAATAATATAGAGAGCAAACTGGGAAGGATTTCGAGATGGGTCTTTGAGCTGCAAAAGTACGACTATGTAATCAGCTACAAAAAGGTAAGCTGTATATGGTTGCAGATGCACTTTTCTGCCAGCCGATAATAGAAAAGTTCAGAAGTGCCTCAGCAAACAAAGACGTTGAATGCATATGTGCTTATCCACACTGAAGAAGAGTATACGAGAAAACCCACAAAAATTTCCAGAGTACATAGAAGAACCGACATGTTTACCGACTGGTTTACCGACATGTTCCACATAGAACCGGAAGTGAAGAAGTGTCGTCATGGAAGCTGTGTGCATCCAGGGTGAACCACGACGCACCAACAGCGGGACGCACCAACAACAAAGAGACATAAGAAAGTATGTCAGGCAGTGCGAAACATTCATGCGGTACAAAACATTTCAGGTGCAGAGCGCAGCAAAAATGCTGACCTAGATCCCCGAGGAGCCATGGGCAGCTGTATGTGCGGATTTCGTAGGACCATTGCCGAGGTCCAAGCACGGGAACACCATGCTGTTGGTGATGATTGACCGATTCTCGAAATGAACGGAGATGGTTCCAATGCGGAAAGCTACAAGCAAAACGCTGCAGAAGGCAATCCGCGAAATATTTACCGCTCGGTATGGGGTGACAGATAATGGTGTCCAGTTCACCACAAGGAGTTTCAAAAAATTCCTTGAGCTCGGAGTACGGCATCAATTTATCGCACCAGTCTGGAAGAGAAGATCAGAAGACATGGAACGAGCAATGGCCAAGGTTAATGCTGTCACTGAACTCAAGCGCGTCCGACTCCACGGGGTATTCGCCGTTCTTCGTAACCCAATGCAAAAAGCTGAAAATGCGGAAGGCATTATATGATAAAGAAGCATTGGGGACGGGAGCAGCACAAGCCACTCCCCCATAGAACCCAGCGAAGCTCCAAGAAGTGTTTGAGCTGGTGCGAAGGAACATAAAGCGAGCGGCGCAGTAGCAGGAACCCGAGAAGGGGGATGTGGAGCCCGACAATGTGCGACATAGTGTGGGCGAAGAAGCACCATTTGTCCAAAGCGGTCGAAGGTTTCGCGGCGAAATTAGCACCACAGTACGACGGGCCGTACACAGAGGTGAATTTCGTGTCGCCAGTGCTACATCACATTGGCACAAAAAAGGAGAAGAAGGCACATCTTAGTTAAGTAAATGCCCAAATAGCAGAGTCGAAAGAGAAATCGGCGCTACAGGCATAGACTAAAACACAGGTGGAGAAACAAATACAAAAAAAAAGAAGGTGGAGAAGAAACAGAACGGGATTGTGAAACTAAAAAAAAAGAAAAAAATGGAACCGCAAGAACGGAACAATTTCAGGAGGACGAAAATTATGCCTATAAAAAGGCGACGGGGGACACCGGGTGGCCTCTTTTTTAAAAAAAAGCATCGACATGGACTCATCCCGCAGCACGACTCCTGTAGTTTCATGTGTAGCTCGTGGGCATGCCCAGATGGGACATCCGGCGGCTCCGGACAACACGGAGGACCATAAGGGCAAAAATCAGGAGGACGATGGATCCCCGTGGGCAAAAATTTGGCCAGAGATATGGTCGAGGATGCGGCCCAGCGACGGAGCTCAGCAAGGATGAAGGATGGCGCGGCAATGCTGAGAAGGGCAGCGCGCCGGAGATGCCAGTGGTCAGGGCCGCCCGCGGATCCGATGGGCCTGGAAGGAGGATGACGGGGCCTAGAAAGTGGCCAAGTCGGAAGTGGCAGCCGGCAAGGCCACCTACCCTGCTCCACCAGGATAATGCAGTGGTGGAGGACCTGGAGCCATGGCCGCGAGGTCCATGAGTGTGGCCGGCCCCGAAGACAAGGCCGACATTGCAGCGACAGACGTCGTGGAGGTAAGACACGGAAGGAGGCTAAGGAGTGGTGCCGCAAGAGAGTTGGTCGCTGGAGCTGCGGCGCAAAGTAGAAGAGGAGGCCAGACAACGGCATGGTCATATCAACTCACGAGGTGATCCTGATCAAGAATATTAATACTTTATAGGGTCGGAGATGTCTCCTTCACTGCGTTGCACACTTTTCAGGAGAGACTATTTTGCGTAAAAACAGACAGACAAACGGACATGGTCAAATCGACTCAGGAGGCCGATTCTTATGAAATTCGGCAATTCAGATTATTTTTTCAAAAATGGAATCGGTACCAAGTCCCATCCAACTTAAAAAACACGAAAGTTATGCCAATTTCAATCATTCTATAACAGCTATAGGATATAGAAATTTTGCAGATAAGACATGTTAGTCAAATATAACATGTGTGGAAAGTCCCAACCCTCTAACTTAAAAAAAAACAAAATTAAGGCATTTCCGATCAATCAGTTATATGGCAGCTATAGGATATAGTCTACCAATCCCGGCCGTTCCGACTTATGTACCACCTGCAAGAAAAAGAAGGAAGTGTGAGACTAGTTTGCGTAAAAACCGACAGACAGACGGAAATGCTTATATCGACTCAGGAGGTGATCCTGATCAAGAATATATATACTCTATAGGGTCGGATATGTCTTCTTCACTGCGTTGCACACTTTTCACCAAAATTATAATACCCTCTGCAAGGGAATAACAAACGAGAGAAAAATAGGGACAGAAATTATAAAAGCTAGAACCTCGTCACTTCTGTTGTTTTCCGAAGGGGGGAAGTGTGAGGAGATTAAATCACCCAATAGTCAAAACAGGTGGCAAGAGAGGGCAGCGGCGGGGGCGGGGGACAAGCCAGCACGGCTGCGCGTATCAAAGAAGGATAAAGCGAAGACGACGTGGAACGTAACGGTTCCGGGCCTGCAAGCGCGGCTGTGCTCGGAAGGTGTAGGGGAGAGCGGGGACAGCGGGGGCCAGGAAAGGAGCTGGTGCAGTGCCATATGTAACGATGTTGAGCTTGCACAATTTCAAGGACTCAGATGGGTCTTTTCTCCACACTATCAACTGGTATTGCCTATCTGCTTCATTCATTATTACTTGGCGATACATTTTTTTTTTGTCGGCGAATTTGTTTACCCGAAACTGAAAAAGAGTTGAGTACAGCTCTTCCTGAATTGTTGCATCAACATTAAACACCATCATCACCAACGCATTGTTGATGGAACACCACCAACAAGGCGTTGCAGCGACTAGAGAAGCAGCGAGGATCCGGCGGAGGAGTCAACTCCGTAGAGATTTACCATAACAAAACATTGTAAACAAATTAGAATAAAAAAAGATATAGTTTAAACGAAGCACTCGGTGTTATTTCTTGGCTCGGGCAAGATTTTGTGGTACTTTCGTACTTTGCTTTCTTCCAAGCCTTAGGGAAGTGGCCCAGTCTTAGTGCCCCATTTAGAAGCAGAACCAAAAAAAACAGCTCGTTGAAGTCTTCCACCATTTCGCTTCTGCTCGACGAAGCGGTCTGGAATCTTAAAGTGTTCTAAATTGTCCGTAAATCTTATAGATTGTCAGCATAATTCTCTACTCGTTCCTGCGGGGTTCATGCCCAGGATCCGTCCGCTTGATAGGAAGCTTTGGAGCTGCCTGCCTCTTGAAGAGACTTGTTAACCACCACAAAGCAAAGTTTGAGTCTTGATTGGGGGTAGCTTCTTTAAGCTCCTTATCTAAGGAAATTGGCCTGAAGGCCATAAGGCGTTTCCGGACCCTGTTCGACAGCCTGTGATGAATCCTGTTAACCTCAATCTCCTGGGTGATGAACCACTATCTAAGCCGGTGTTTAAGTCTGATCAGCTCAAGGATCTCAGATAGGAGTGGTTTAGTTGGACTCCGATGTGTCGCTCCAGCAGAACGATTTTCAGGAGCTGATTCAGCAACTGAATCTTAGTTTTTTTTCAGGAAGAGATGCACTGTTTCTTCTAGGTCTGTAGGCGGGTTAATCTGTAGTCAAAGATGCAGTGCATCGTTGAGTATTTGACGGAACTTTCCCTTATTCTTTCCAGATGCATACAAATTGGGGATACGACAGTGAGTAGGAGATCCAGGCAAGCATAGCCCAAAACAAAAAGAAGCGGAATGTGATCCGAGTTTAAATCCTGGGTATCCGTTATGTCCGTTCGCCAAGAGCGGCCTCCACTACAGAGAGCAAAGTCTAAGCTGAACGGAGTCGCTATTTGCGAGTTAGAATGCCTTTGCGATGCCTGAGAAAAGGACACGCCATTTCTAACCATCGTCTTTGACGAAGTGGAATTTTTGGTAGCTGCAGTTTTTGTCATAGGCCGCATAGTTACTACCATAATTCGAGAGGTCCTCTATTGTTTAAGCCTGATAGGTGGCCTGTAAAGTGACCCTGTAAAGTGACTATCACCACAGCGACCGCAAGCTGGCTGCTTTAAGATGCAGTTTTTGGCTAGAAATTTTCTCCTCTACCTGGATCCTTTGTAGGACCAAGGGACGAACTTTTTGATGGGGCCCGTCGTAGGGAGGCCCCCAGCCTTGGGGGGGGGGGGGGGGGGGGGGGGGGGGGGCCCCGAGCCTTGTATCATTTGGGCGGGATTTTTTTGGTTTACTTCTGCTAGGGATGGTCTGCCTATTTCTAAGCGTTTCCTGGAAGATCACAGTGGGAACTTATCCACTTCATGCTGGTAGGAGACGGACGATGTTGAGGCTGTCGTTGCCGAGATTGTTGTTGTCGTGGCTCTGCTGAAGCCCTTCCAATTGTTCGGGGATCCTGGCTGAGAAAATGACCAAGTCTAAGTTGACATCCACATCAAAGTAAGGTTAAATAGGAGATCCTGCTCTGGCTATTGATTATTAAACAATATTCATTTCCGATAAATTCCGAGAATTTAAATTTATTGTGATTTTTATTAAATATCGAGTATTAAACTGCCAGTCAGATCCACAATTCTAAATTTTTTTGAGTTTTAAATTTCTTTTGAATTTATTAAATTAACCGAATTAAATTAAATAATTGTGTTACTGTGGGTAAATGTCACGAATTGCTAATCGATCAGTTAATTTCCCAAAACTGGAGAGCATTGCCGAAACACGTCCGAATGCTTCAAAAGACAGGTTGGGAATGACTCTTCACAACAGGCTTTGAGCAGTGTTCGAATTCCCAAAAATTGGCGGAGAAGACACTCCTAACGCTCATCCAACAGGCTTAGGCTCTTAACATCGTCCTTAAGGGCTGTGGCCACAAACGACTTTCTCTCCACATGTGCACCGCCTCTACACAAAATCCATCCAAGTCGTGGTTTCTGCAAAAACGGTAGGGCAGCTGACAGCTGGATTTGTCCAACACATAACAGCTCATAGAAAAGACTGGCTCCGATAAGTTAATCGATACTTTGTGGAAGGAAAAACGTTGGATCAGCTAATGTGAGGTTGATAGGAATATTCCAACTGGAAACATCCAAACTGAAACTATGCTGAAGATCCGTGATTTTGGCGGCGATGACAGTGTTGACAACGGCCCAAGTTTCGAAACATTAGTTGGATTAGTTGGATTAGTATCTCCGAAGCTGCAGCTGGCTAGCCAGTCGGTAAGTGATCACGTGCACCTGCGATCCGGAATTCAAAAGGACTTCGCAAGGAATAAAGGCTTCTGCGCGACTTCGAACGGAAATATTTGCTCTAGCTAGAAAGGCTATCTCAGCGCTACGACCATGGCCAACTAATGCATTGGCCGTCGGTGGTGAAGCGCCCATTGGCTCGGCGCACTCGGCTGAGGCTCATATGTGGCGTGCATGGCCACATTCATAGTCTCCAGAGTCCGGAAATTCTGCGAAGTAGGGATAAGGTCCAAGTTTGGATCCCGATTTTGATCTTAAAGCTGAATCCCGAAGACAAGATCGCAACCTCTGTAGCTCTTCAACATTACTTCCATATTATGACCAGTCAGCATATTGATTTTTTTCCGTTAACACGTTTTATTTCTGCTCATGCCGCCTCAAACTCTTGTGATTTTACCTCTCCAGAAGCGAACTTAGAGTCAACAGAAATGAACAATAATTAATTCTTGATGGCTATTAAAAAAAGCTATTTCCTTAGTTTAAATTCCTCCACCTTTCCGCTTGGGTCCCCTTCACGCACACTGAAAAATGATACGGCGATTGATAAGGCTTTTATTTTATAACAGCAAGGCAATGTCGCAATTTCGGTCGGTCAATAACAATAAGCGACTGACTTCTGGAGCCGCAGTTTTTATATTTTACTAATAAAGGGGTTCCTGTCAAGTATCGTGCTACTGGTGGGAAGTAACAAAAGAAGAAAGGACTGGAAGCTGCTTCCAAAAGATGCGTCGAAATTTGGGAAAGACGAAGAATTTTCTAGCGTAGAATGGGCGGGCAACAAGTTAGAGCGGTAAATCACATCCTGGTCTATTATGATCCTCCCATACTCCCAAGCTAAAGAAAGGGGAATTTTTGGGGATTCCATTATGCAAGGAGGGTATCAAAAGAGTCAGCATGGAGGGAGACAGAAAGAGCAAGTAGAAGACCGGTCCGTGGGCCACAAACAGCGGAGCTAACAACAGTGGAGCAGCAAGGAGGGGAAGATGGTACTGAACGGAGAAATCCCTGATAGGGATTCGAAACCCCGCGTAGCAAAAGCAAAGGTCCGGGCTAGGAGGATCGAGAAAGCAAAAAAGGGAATTTCTTAACGGCAGTCTGAAAAGTAGGATTAACGGCTGGATCAGAGTCGAGAAGGACTTACAGGCGTAAAGTCTTTTTTTTTTAATCTGGGAGTGTTGAGTTGGAGGACCGCCTTTGGAGAGACCAACATCCCAAAGAAAGTTCCCAAATATACGGCCACAAATGTTGGAAAAAGTCATCGAAAATTGGACGTCCAGATTGGACTACATCCGAGCAAGACGTGGCAGTCTTATGCCAGAAATTATATTTAAAAGATAGTGCCACAAGATTATTGTTGGGTCAAGCAGCCACGAATTGCTAATCGATCAGTTAATTTCCCAAAACTGGAGAGCATTGCCGAAACACGTCCGAATGCTTCAAAAGACAGGTTGGGAATGACTCTTCACAACAGGCTTTGAGCAGTGTTCGAATTCCCAAAAATTGGCGGAGAAGACACTCCTAACGCTCATCCAACAGGCTTAGGCTCTTAATATCGTCCTTAAGGGCTGTGGCCACAAACGACTTTCTCTCCACATGTGCACCGCCTCTACACAAAATCCATCCAAGTCGTGGTTTCTGCAAAAACGGTAGGGCAGCTGACAGCTGGATTTGTCCAACACATAACAGCTCATAGAAAAGACTGGCTCCGATAAGTTAATCGATACTTTGTGGAAGGAAAAACGTTGGATCAGCTAATGTGAGGTTGATAGGAATATTCCAACTGGAAACATCCAAACTGAAACTATGCTGAAGATCCGTGATTTTGGCGGCGATGACAGTGTTGACAACGGCCCAAGTTTCGAAACATTAGTTGGATTAGTTGGATTAGTATCTCCGAAGCTGCAGCTGGCTAGCCAGTCGGTAAGTGATCACGTGCACCTGCGATCCGGAATTCAAAAGGACTTCGCAAGGAATAAAGGCTTCTGCGCGACTTCGAACGGAAATATTTGCTCTAGCTAGAAAGGCTATCTCAGCGCTACGACCATGGCCAACTAATGCATTGGCCGTCGGTGGTGAAGCGCCCATTGGCTCGGCGCACTCGGCTGAGGCTCATATGTGGCGTGCATGGCCACATTCATAGTCTCCAGAGTCCGGAAATTCTGCGAAGTAGGGATAAGGTCCAAGTTTGGATCCCGATTTTGATCTTAAAGCTGAATCCCGAAGACAAGATCGCAACCTCTGTAGCTCTTCAACATTACTTCCATATTATGACTAGTCAGCATATTGATTTTTTTCCGTTAACACGTTTTATTTCTGCTCATGCCGCCTCAAACTCTTGTGATTTTACCTCTCCAGAAGCGAACTTAGAGTCAACAGAAATGAACAATAATTAATTCTTGATGGCTATTAAAAAAAGCTATTTCCTTAGTTTAAATTCCTCCACCTTTCCGCTTGGGTCCCCTTCACGCACACTGAAAAATGATACGGCGATTGATAAGCCTTTTATTTTATAACAGCAAGGCAATGTCGTAATTTCGGTCGGTCAATAACAATAAGCGACTGACTTCTGGAGCCGCAGTTTTTATATTTTACTAATAAAGGGGTTCCTGTCAAGTATCGTGCTACTGGTGGGAAGTAACAAAAGAAGAAAGGACTGGAAGCTGCTTCCAAAAGATGCGTCGAAATTTGGGAAAGACGAAGAATTTTCTAGCGTAGAATGGGCGGGCAACAAGTTAGAGCGGTAAATCACATCCTGGTCTATTATGATCCTCCCATACTCCCAAGCTAAAGAAAGGGGAATTTTTGGGGATTCCATTATGCAAGGAGGGTATCAAAAGAGTCAGCATGGAGGGAGACAGAAAGAGCAAGTAGAAGACCGGTCCGTGGGCCACAAACAGCGGAGCTAACAACAGTGGAGCAGCAAGGAGGGGAAGATGGTACTGAACGGAGAAATCCCTGATAGGGATTCGAAACCCCGCGTAGCAAAAGCAAAGG
The DNA here is from genome assembly GCF_017639315.1 of Drosophila ananassae. Classification (NCBI taxonomy): domain Eukaryota; kingdom Metazoa; phylum Arthropoda; class Insecta; order Diptera; family Drosophilidae; genus Drosophila; species Drosophila ananassae. Next base: position 2,229,644 of record NW_025319041.1, on the reverse strand, counting down.
TCCGGGCTAGGAGGATCGAGAAAGCAAAAAAGGGAATTTCTTAACGGCAGTCTGAAAAGTAGGATTAACGGCTGGATCAGAGTCGAGAAGGACTTACAGGCGTAAAGTCTTTTTTTTTTAATCTGGGAGTGTTGAGTTGGAGGACCGCCTTTGGAGAGACCAACATCCCAAAGAAAGTTCCCAAATATACGGCCACAAATGTTGGAAAAAGTCATCGAAAATTGGACGTCCAGATTGGACTACATCCGAGCAAGACGTGGCAGTCTTATGCCAGAAATTATATTTAAAAGATAGTGCCACAAGATTATTGTTGGGTCAAGCAGCCACCAAAAAGTGCATTTCAAATAATCATAAAATGCTTAGCTGCAGCTGTTGTTGTCAGCGTGTATTCTTCTCTGTTTTGTCTCCCAGTTTCGCATGCGCTTTATTGGTATTTGTAGCGCATGCACTTTGGGAGCTTTGGTGGAGCTTCTGCGCAAGCTCTTAGGTTTTTTAGGCACTTGTAATTCGGCATTGTTTTGGTTCGGCCGCGGAATTTGTTTTGGGGTTAAATTGACCCACAATAAATTGAATTATAAAATTGAACCTTGTCTCTTAATTCGGCCGCTATCAAAACGCTGATAGCTCAACAATTATCTTTCTACTAAAAACGATAATAATTTGATAATAATATGATATAAAAATATGATAATAATTTGTGCTTAAATGTAAATGTTGACATTAAGCTAAATGAGATGTTAAAGCAGAACGATTTGCTGGACCTGATTCAGCAGCTGCAGCTCCGATTTTATCCAGGTCTGTAGGGAGTTCATCTCCAGTTGAAGATGCAGTATATCACTGAGTATCTGACGGAAATCACCTTCAACAATTCACATTTCTGCTGCCAGAACCAGGAGATCTCTAAACTTCTGCTGTGTAGGAGATAGTTTGGTGGGGCCCGTCATGGTGAGGTAGTGGCCTGCTTTCCTTTTTTCCCCGATCCTTGTATCATTTGGGCGGGACTTTTGTTGGTTGTGCTTTGCTAGGGACGGTCTGCCTGTTTCTAAGCGGTTCCTGGAAACTCACAGTGGGAACTTCTCCTCTTCATGCTGGTAGGGGATCCGATTGTTTGTTCATAATGGACGACGCCAGAATTAAGGTGCAAGCGGTAGTCTTGGATTTTCTTGTATATCGACCGAGAACACATGAGGTTGTAGACTGCGAGAGAGGGGTTAGATGCACGGATGGGCTGGTGCGTGCCTGGGAGGACGATATTGAGGCAGTGGTTGCTGAGATTGATGTGGTGGTGCTGGGAAATTCCAGTTGTTGGACGAGCTTAGGATCTTAGCTAAGAGTGTGACCAAGTCTAAGTTTTCATCCGAATCAGGGTAAGGATAAACAGGAGATCCTGCCCTGGCTGTTGAAAATTCACAAATATCCATTTACAACATAATAACATTTAAATGAAAATATAATTTGTGAGTTTTAATTTATTGGGCTGATTTTTCTGATTTTGACTAAAAAGTCCCAGTCCTTAGCACTGCAGCTGACGAACAGATTTAAGTGGTTGGATATCACGTGATATTTCGTTTAGTTTCGGTTCTTTTATCAACGTATACGATTGTTCGTGTGTGAAGGCTTGCTAGGTAAGCAAGCGGGTTTTGCGTATGTGCGAGTGGGATGTAAGTGATAATAATGCACTTTTTGCTTGCCACCGAATTACATTAATTAATTGTGTTTATTTGTGTAAATGATACCTCACGTTAGACCCAGGACTAAATGTCTGCCTTACGGCCAGCGTGATAATTTAATCAGAGTTATTGCTGATCGATCAGTTAATTTCCCAGAACTGAAGGGCACTTTTGAAACACGTCCAAATGCTTCGAAAGACAGGTGATCAATGAGCGTGAGTGCTGTTTCATTTGTTTTTCTACCAAAGACGAGGTTGATAGATTGGGTTGGTCCCAATACATAGAGGTTATATAGGATCTATCCTCAACTGCCTTTTTGAAAGCTCTGAAACGGTTTATATGCACCCGCCAGAAACCGCTGCACTTTTGGTCTGACAACGTAACCAACTTTGACGGAGCTAAAAACAAGTTAAAGGAGGTGCTGCAACTCTTCTTTAAGTGATGATTATCAACGGGCGAGTTTGCGCGATTGAGTCCATCGATTTTATTCCTCCTTGATATCCGCATTTCGGTGGAATCTGAAAAGCGGCTGTCAAACCCGCAAAGCATAATTTTTACCGGGATGTTGGATCCTGAGATATTATATTGGCTGCGAACTCTGCTGTGTCACATTGGTGCTGTCATTAACTCGAGGCCTTTATTATCTCTATCAGAAGATCCTGCAGACCTTGATGTCCTACCAATCAGCCAATTTCTTAAGAGGGGGTCCGTCAGTCAGCTATATCGAGTCTGATGTCATAAAGCTGAATTTTAACCGTGTGGAAAGCTGGTAGCATGTGCTTTTCCTTCAGCAGTATTTCTGGGCCCGATGGAAGGAGGAGTATTTAAGCCTCCTGTTTATCGAGATTATTTTATCTCGTCGCGAAAAACGAAAGGAAAAAATTGGTGGCTGTAGAAATAATTAAATTGCGAAAAAAACGACCGAAAACAAAAATGCGTGCACTCTTCGACGTTATAAATTCGGTTATATTCATATTAACAAAACCTTAAGCCTAGCTTATCTAGTGCGGCGAAGCGGGGCGAATTCATGGGAGAGCGCAAGTGAGAGCTTCACTTGCGCTCCCGCTCCGCCCTAAACTAACTTATACTAGACTTCATAAAATTCTACTTATTATCTACATCTAATTATACACCGGCCCCGTTGAAGGCCTTCCTTAGGCTTCAACTATTGGCAGCCTTGCCAGCTTATGGACTGCTCTCCGAAACAATGCTCCTCTACTCGTCCTGACGTCGGCGACCCTGACCCTTCCGTCCGCGCCGGCGTGAGTCTCGACGACCCTGGCGGTGATCCACTGCTGGGGCGGCTGGTCGTCCTCGGCGACCAAGACCAGATCGCCCTTCCTGGCGTCCTCCTGCTCCCGCTGCCACTGCGACCGCGCCTGTAGGCCCAAGACGTACTCCCGGGACCAACGCTGCCAAAACATTTGCTTGATTGACGAGACAAGCCGCCATCGCCGCAAGCACGTTAGACCCTGCTGGTCCGGGGTCCGCGGTGCTGGTGGGGCGATGAGCGGCCCGCCTGTCAACAGGTGCCCGGGAGTCAGCACCTCGCCGTCGCTTGGGTCCTGACTGAGGGCGCCCAGGGGCCTCGAGTTCAGGACGGCCTCGACTCCAACGAGGACGGTCTGCAGCTCCTCTGCGGTCAACTTCGCGCTGCCCACCGCTCGTAGGAGTAGGTTCTTTGCAGACTTCACACCTGCCTCCCATAGTCCGCCCATGTGCGGATGCGTATTGACGCAGCTCGTCCGCTTCGCTCTCGATCTGGTGCCGCAGTGCCGCGAAGTGGCGACTCGCTCCGACGAAGTTCGTCGCGTTGTCGCAGTGCACGGTCTGCGGACATCCTCGGCGCCCAACGAACCTTTGAAAAGCCAATAGAAAGGAATCAGTTGACAGATCGGAAACTACTTCTAAATGTACTGCTTTAGACGAAAAACAAACAAACAGGGCAATGTAGGACTTGTATGGTGGCCTACCACGAATTTTCAAGGTCGTCTCAATAGGGAAACAGAAATCCACGCCACATATGGAAAATGGGCGGAGAGCACGAACTCGATCTAGGGGTAAATCTCCCATGATTTGAGTCATCAGATGAGGCTTGCATTTAAAACAGCGTATGCATGACCGCACTATCTGACTGCAGACTTCCTGCGCGTTTAATCCAAACGCGCTGTCGCAAGAGACTCACTAGTGCTCGTGGACCCACATGAAAATTCGACTCGTGCAAGTATCGGACGTAGCTCTGAACAAATTGAGAGCGCTTCGTCAACAATACTGAAAACTTGGCATCGTACGAAATAGGAGCATTAGCTAGTCGCCCCCCGACCCGCAACAACGAAAAGGTAAGCCCAGCCTGAGAGGTTTCATGGACAAACGGACTTAGCTTCTGTAGGCTTGGGCTAACAACAAGATTTTTTCTAACATTTTTAATTTCCTCTTGATACTCGTGCTCTTGGACTATCTGGACAATTTTATTAAACGCGTCTCGATATTCGACAGGGGAAGGTACATTATCAGAAGGAACTACTAATTTTTTACATTTCTTTATAAAGCGGACCATGTAAACGAACACTCGCAGCAGTTTTAAGTGAGAGGAAAATCCTTCTATCACTTCCAACAAATATGAGGTAGAGGCCATTGCAGTCAGTCCGACCGCACTCTTCTTTGCTTCCATCTGCAAAATCTCTGGTGACGGATCAAACCGAGGGCTCGTTGGCCACTTATCTTCCGGCTCCGTTAAAAACGATGGACCTGTGAACCAAATTGATTCTATCGTTTCCTTTACGTCTCCACCTCTTGACACAATATCTGCCGGGTTCTGTTTAGTTGGCACATGCCGCCACGTGCTATCCTCTGACCACTCTTGAATCTCAGCAACTCTATTTGATACGAACGTTGACAACGACGATGGATGGGAACCAATCCAATGAAGACATACTTCCGAATCTGACCAATATACACTTTGTTAGATCGGTGCTTTGATAAGAGGTTTTATTTTGCGACAGAGGTCCGCGAGAAGGTGAGCGGCACATAACTCAAGACGGGGGAGCGTCTTTGTCTTGAGCGGCGCTACGTTCGACTTTGCTGTCAACAATGAGACTTTACTACCTTCTGCAGATTTGCAACGGAAATATACCCAGGCTCCATAGGCTCTCATCGATGCGTCAGAAAAGGCATGAATTTCAATTGGTGACATTGGCTATCTCATCACAAATCTCGGTATTGAGATCTCTTCTAACTGTGACAAGGCAAGCTGAATCTTGTTCCATGCGGTTTCCAAGTGCAGTGGAATGGACTCATCCCAATCTAGCTTATTGAGCCAAAGTTCCTGTAACAGGATCTTTCCTTTAATAAGGATCGGGCTTAATAAGCCAAGAGGGTCGAAAAGCTTTGACGTCACCGAAAGAATATTCCGCTTAGTCGCCCTTTGACCCATGACTGACATATCAATTTCGAATTTAAATACATCATCTTTAGGAACCCAAACGATTCCTAATGTTTTTGTCAGCTCTGAGTCCGAAAGTGTTATTGGCTTAACCGTGCTCTCGGATGCAGTAACTTCAGGCGAGTTTGAAAACCACTTGCTCAATTCAAACCCAGCGTTTTGAAGAACCTGAGTTACTTCAGACTTATTTGTCTTTAGCTCCTCCACGCAACCAGCACCCGTTAACATGTCGTCGACGTAAAAGTCAGACCCAATAACTTTAGCAGCTCGAGGGAATGTATTTTTCGCGGATTCACTCAACCTCTTCAAACACCTTATGGCCAGGAATGGGGCTGGTGCAGTGCCATACGTAACGGTGTTGAGCTTGCACAATTTCAAGGACTCAGACGGGTCTTTTCTCCACACTATCAACTGGTATCGTCGATCTGCTTCATTTACCATCACTTGACGATACATCTTTTTTATGTCGGCTACCAGAGCGAATTTGTTTAGCCGAAATCTAAGAAGAGTTGAGTAAAGCTCTTCCTGAATTGTCGTATTCTTCCATTAATTCCAAATACATTTTCTTTAAGTTCGGATCTCGAGATAATCTTCTCTCGAGCGACAGAAATCGGCGTTTGGCTATCTCGAATGAATTGCCCAAAACGCTTGGAGCCGACTTAAATGGAAGTTTAACTTCAAATCGACCTGAAGGCAGTATTCTTGTAGTCTTCCGATAATGTTCCTCACATAGCTCTTGTTCTGGCGACAACATCTTTTTAGAAGAAGGAACTTCTTCCAACGACCAGAATTTTTTCAAGTTTTTGTCTATTGACTCTAATACTTCCTCTTGGCAATTCAGACTAGAGACTGGCTGTGGAGGAGTTGAGGAATTTGCCAGATATTTTCCCGACACTATCCACCCAAGGAGAGTTTTTTGAAGGATGGGATGGTTCGGACCTTGTTTTATTTGGCCAACGGACAACAATTCGAAAAATGACTCAGCTCCAATTAGCATATCTATCCGCTGAGGTTTGTAGAAATATGGGTCTGCTAACGGCAAGTTCTTTGGTAGGGTCCAATCTTTTACGTTCACTGACTGATCAGGGTGATAGCCTGAAATGGTTTTCAAAACCCAAAAGTCGAACGGAAACTCGCTACCATTGACTCTCGACTTCACCACGGTGTGTATCTTTTTCTTAACTTGTGAATTAGTTTGACCAATTCCAAGCAAGTTGATGCACGATTCCTCCCTACGGATCTGTAAGCGTTGAGCAAGATCTTCTGTAATAAAAATCATTTGTGACCCTGAGTCAAGTAATGCTCGGGCCAAGATGTGCTCACCATTTTTTGTGCGAACGCTTACGATCGACGTTGCTAACAAAACCCTTTCTACAGACGACGCATGCAAAGCATGTAAAGTAGAAGGGCCATCATTCGTTAACTCTGGAGGAGGATTTTGTGTGGGTGGTGGTAATGCTAAGCTATTTTCGGTCACTGTAAATCGGTGCAGAAGTTTATGGTGCGATCTTGAACAGATTTGGCACCTGGTCGCTTTACAATTCGCTACCGTGTGACCTTTTCGCAGACAATTCAAACATAGGGAGGCTGACTTAACAAACTCAAACCTTTGCATTACAGCAAGGCGAGCGAACGGACTACACTGGACCAAAAAATGGTTGTTCGCGTTACAATAACTGCAAGCTGGTTTGGCGTTGGTAGAAGAACAAGCCAACGAAGTTCTATTTAGTTGCTTGCCGAACCCAGTTCTTTCTTGTTTTGGTTTGCCAGTCTCTTCAGCGGACAGATGCTGGTATCTACGATTTAGTATTTTTTCGAAATCGGACCACAGCGGCAATTCCTCATAATCCAGTGACTCTTCCCATTTTTGCTTGGTCACTGGATCCACTCTACTCAAAACTAAATGAATAATCATTGAGTTTGCAATTTTAGTATCATCTCCTATGGATAATAGTGATCCATAAATGGATGATACAGTGTCGATGAGACCCCTCAACGACTACGCAGACGGCTGGGAAATTTTCGGAAGGCTGAACAGTTGACGTATTTGGTTAGCAAAGATGAGACATTCGTTATCATAAACTCTTTTTAAACTAGCGATAGCTTTGGCGTAATTACTCTCGGTGACCTGGAATGCCTTGACAGTTCCTAAGGCTTCACCAGAGAGGCAAGAAATTAAATGATTAAATTTCTCGATAACTGGAATGTTCACATCTTTGTCAACTAATGTCTCGAAAAGACTTATGAAATTTTTGAAATCCGAATAATTTCCACTGAATTTTGGCAATGCCAAACTAGGAAGTCGAGCTCGAGTTGGGGCTGCAGAAATTGCAGTAGCTGAACGGGAGTCTTCAGCTGAATTCAAGGCATTACATAAGGACATAATCCTTGCCTTCGTAGTTATTCCTAATTCTTCCAACTCGGCTCCGAAATCATCCATTTCATCTATTTGCTCGATCTGGTCTTGCAACTCATTTGCTTTAGAAATTGCCTCATCTAAAACCTGAAGCCTGCATTCTAGCTCGGTTTTGTTTAGAGGAAGTGATCCATCTTCCAAACGTTCCTCCAACCGGCGAATGCTTTTAACTTTGACATTTAATCTTTTTTTTAAGTCAATAAGAGTCGTGGAATTAAGTTTTTGTTTAGTACTTTCCATTTTAAAAAAATTTGTTTTTTCAATACAAAAACGAAAACGATGCAAATTTAAGATTTAATAATTTATTTAAAATTTTTTATTAATTTTAAAATATTAATATTAAAAATTTATTAAATTTTTTATTTATTAAATTTTTCTAAAATTTATTTAAAAATTTATTGAATTTAATTCAACAACAAAAAAATGCGAAAACGAAAATAATTAATTAATCTTATTTAAATATAATAAATAATTTATTAAATTTAACCAAATCTAAATTGATTAATTAATTTATAACGAATTATTGATAGTCGAGGCACAGAGTATCCAAAAAAATAGTTGGTCGCCAATGACACCGAAACCAATATGCTTGACCAAATTGTAGGGGAGCGCGTCACTTGGCAGACCGGTAAACTATACGCGCCAAAAAGTGCATATACATACATACATACAGCAGCGGATAACGGTGGGAAACGAAAACGAGAATATTATCGCTGCATCTATTTGTATGTATGCAAACCAAATATATATGCACCTTTATTTTATCTGAAATAATTAAAATAATTTTTGGCTGCACTTTAGTATTTATTTGGAAGATTTGTAAATTCGAGAACGAGGGGTAGGGGGCGACAGTGATTGCAAATAATATAAATATTCTCTTTTTTATTTTATCCACAGGCAGTACATTTAGGTTAGCACATATATTTATAATTAAAATTTTAGAATTTTTATATATGTATGTTGTTATTTATTTTTGCTCTACTATTTTTTCTACGTACGTATGCGCCAAGAATTGAAAGGAGGGTGCAATATTCCAGCACAAGACGGATTTTAATTTGTCTTATCTCAACTTTCAATTTTTTGCACAAATACCTGGGTTTCTGCTTTCGGATCCTTTAATCCTGCGGCCACTTTCCTTTCACAATTGATGCAGGTGCAGTGCATGGGGACGACGAATCCTTCCAGTAGCAGCTATGTAGAAGTTTGTTTTGCGACGCGGAGAATTCTTTAATTTGTGTTTTGAATTCACTGGCACAACCGTCGCGAGCAACTCTTTTTGTTTTTGAATATATGTATGTAAATATGTAATATATATATTATATATGTTATGTGTCACTGTCACTATTTTTTGTTGCTTTTTTATTTATTTAATTATACTACAGTCCACCCGGGGGCGCCAAAATGTTTATCGAGATTATTTTATCTCGTCGCGAAAAACGAAAGGAAAAAATTGGTGGCTGTAGAAATAATTAAATTGCGAAAAAAACTAACGAAAACGAAAATGCGTGCACTCTTCGACGTTATAAATTCGGTTATATTCATATTAACAAAACCTTAAGCCTAGCTTATCTAGTGCGGCGAAGCGGGGCGAATTCATGGGAGAGCGCAAGTGAGAGCTTCACTTGCGCTCCCGCTCCGCCCTAAACTAACTTATACTAGACTTCATAAAATTCTACTTATTATCTACATCTAATTATACACCTCCTTTAGCAACGTTCCAATTCTCGTTCAATTGGCCTGCCTTGGCAATTAACGACGTGGTACTAGTTACGGACGGGAACCTACCCCCTATGAAGTGGCCGTTGGCGAGAATTATGGATCTAGTCCCTGGTCAAGATAGATTGTCTCGAGTGGCGGTAATTAAACCGCATCTGGAACCATCAAGCAAGCAATGTCACAGCATGGGCTAATGCCCCTTAAGAATAATGTTGATTGAGGGAGAATGTCGGGTCAGACAGCAGCCACTGCATAGATGTGTCACTAAAGCATCATAAGTTTAGTAAATCTTATCTTTATGGATATTATCGCTATTGTTGGTCGTAACTTTTCTCGGCCGCAAAGCTTGTAGGGGTCCGGTTTCTAGCATTAGGCTAGCGAGCTTTCGTTCATCCTATGTTCTAAAGCGAGCTCTCAATTTCGCCTCTCATATCATCACATATGCACATATTTCTAAAAATTTTAAATGCTAAAATGCTAATTTCGTTATTTTATGTTGAAGTGATTTAAGTATAGTAATTTTAAAATGTCAATGACCAAACATACACTGAAAAAAATTTTTTAGTTTTTTTTTAATTAAAAATGTAATTTTGTAATTTTGTAAATTAATGTAATTTTGAATATTTATTTTGCATGTGGCTAAAATTTATATTAGATATTTGGGTGTAGCATGCGGGCTCGTACATTTATTTATTTTGTTTTAGGGACAATGTATTTTGCCTCATCAAGATGATTTATTTAAAAATAATTATTTAGTATGGATTTTCAAATTGTTTTCCACGTTAAAATCGTTCATTGAGACGATTTTAGACTTCCAGGCCAGCATTTTTTGCTGGCTAAGTTGAAGTGTTGCACATGCTAAATGTGCAATAACATGCTATGTAAGAGGTTGTAGAGACTGCAATTAAGCCTGATTAGCACTCACAAATGCAGCAGAAGTACTGTTCTTTTTTATCCAAAGTTATAGTCTTTACAGAAACCTGTAAAGCCGGATATCTTTGGCTCAAATAGGAAAACACTTTTAGATGCCACCACTTAGACCGACCTTTGCGAAGGGGAGATGGAATCTTGATCTCTATAGACTCAATTTTTACGTATAATGAGGCGAAGTTGCAAGAGTTCGGTGATTTGGAATTTTACTGCGTTAGAAAAATTTTGTCTGATTACACAGTGTAACAGTGATTCTGAACTTTTAAAGTGACATGGTAGGAATTGTTCATTGGGTCGAGTATATCACAAAGCAATTTTTGAAATATTTCTAACACCCTCAAAATCTTGATTTATGGTTAAAAAACCGATTTTCGGGACTTGTTTGCGCTTAAAAATTCCTGAACGCGTTTTTTAATAGTTTTTGCCTGTCTTATACACATTGTTCCTCCGAAGCGCTCGCTAGGTTGAGTTGACTTTTTTTGGGAAAAGCGTTATAACTTCACCAATTTTCATAATTTTTTGATGAAATTTGTCTCGTTTTATTCATAATGAATGAGACAACATTGATATGTGGCAAAAATGACAGAATTTTTGTAAGTTGTACCGAAAAACTGGCATCAAAATCCGAAAAACACGAACAAAAGTCGAAAACTTCAGTTTCAGATGTAAAAATGTTGTTCTTTTTGTTTAACAAAATCAAAGATATATTTTTTTTTTCAAAAGCTACAACATTTCACTATTAAAAAACACAAAAAATTTTGAAATCGGTTAAAAAAACGCGTTCAGGAATTTTTAAGCGCAAACAAGTCCCGAAAAAAGGTTTTTTAACCATAAATCAAGATTTTGAGGGTGTTAGAAATATTTCAAAAATGGTTTTGTGATATACTCGACCCAATGAACAATTTCTACTATGTCACTTCAAAAGTTCATTCACTTTTGTCATTTTTGTAACACTGTGTTATTAGCTTTTCTTACATTCCACCGTCGTCTAAACCGCCGGCAAACTGGCATCACTTGGCTGCTACAAGGACAAGTTTTGCATGTCCCTAAGTTAAAACAACTATGTTGGGAATTCTTTAGGTTGGCTTATTTCCTTATGATTTTTATCTGCTCCGGATGGAATCACCCTTTCCAGACCTTTCATTAGCTTATTTTCTGGCATGCATTAATATAAATGTAGCCTTAAATAAATTTTATAATATTTATTATTGGAAGTAGTTTATTATTGGATCTTCAAAGGGTAAAGCGAGTTTTTTTGCATGGCCTCGATGGAGTACCAGGGCCTGGGCACTGTGCAGACCTCTACATAAAGATTTTAACATATCTCTGGAACCCTCGATTTTTCTCATAAAATTGAAGGAATCATTTTAAAAGATTACTGGTAAAACAAGAAAGGAAAGCTAACTTCGGGCGGAGCCGAAGTTGATACACCCTTGCATTTGAGTCGCAGTCCGCTAGGTGGCGCCACGCATCTTATATTATTAGATATATAGCGGATCGTATATAGTCGGCCGATCCTTATGAAATTTGGCATATCGAATTATTTTGTCCAAAAAGTAATCTGTACCAAGTCCCATCTTTCTAACTTAAAAAGCACCAAAGTTATGCCAATTCCGATCGTTCTATGACAGCTATAGGATATAGTCGGCCAATCCTTATGAAATTTTGTACATAAGATATTTTGGTCAAACATAAACATGTGTGGAAAGTCCCAACCCTCTAACTTAAAAAACACCAAAGTTATGCCAATTCCGATCGTTCTATGACAGCGATGGGACTTGGTACAGATTACTCTTTGGACTCAATAATTCAATATGCCAAATTTCATAAGGATCGGCCGACTATATACGATCCGAATCAGGGTAAGGATAAATAGAAGATCCAGTTGAGGATTCAACAATATTCATTTCCGACATAAATACATTTAAATGAGAATATAATTTAAGAATATGAATTTATTGTTGCTAATTTTTATCATTGTGGCTGACTATAGTCAAATATAGAGTATTAAGATTCCAAAGAATTAGTACCCGAAATACCAGCAAAACGGCCAGCTCACGATAAACTTTTGTCTTTTTGGTGTACTTTTTGGTGTAAACTTTTGGGTAAACTTTTTGGTGTAGTATTTGACGTTAAGAGACATATAGGGAAAGGCAGCGATTTTTCCAACATTGATTTATAGATTTTCTCGATCCGTATCCCAGATCTAGAGCGAAAATGTGGGAATTTTTGATTTAGATCATTTTTCCAAATAAGTTTTTCTCATTGATATAAGTAATATGGTGAATTATTTGGAGAAGTGATCGACAACGGCTCTTAAATCCTTTCTCACATGTTTAGAAAATAAGCAATGTTGTTACATATTTCTTGCTAACATATTTCTTGCTAAGAAAGTTACATTTTTCCAGAGTTTGACTATCTGGACTCTTTAGAAGATGACGAAAAAACACGATGAAAAATAGGTATTTTTTTGCGTTTCTTCGCAGACAAATTGCACCCTCATTCCGTTTGCAACAAAGCCGCGCATTTCCCGCGCATTTTGACCCCTGAATTTATAAGCTTGTGAGCAGCTAAGTGCAAAGATGCGATCGAAAAATTCCACGAGTTAACGAAAGGACTTGCCAGCCCCGCAAAATCTTTAACCCCCAAAATATCTATTGGGCTAAGCAGTCATCAGCAAAGCCAATAAGAATATTGATAATTTGTTTAGCTGCAGCGGCATTTATTCTTGTCTGCCTGTCTCCCAGTTTCGTATTCACTTTGTTGTTATTCGTATCGCATGCGCTTTTGGGATCTTTGAAAGAGCTTCTGCGCCCAAGCTCTTAGTTTTTACTTTCATATTTTGGAGTTGATATTGACTGGCCGCAACTTTGTTACATTGCGCGGAATCAACCCTTTATAAATAATAAACCGAAATTTGGAATCGTTTTATTTGGCCGCTATCAAAAAGCTGGTACTGTTACATACTGGTGACTCCGACGTGAACGCATCCGAAGTTCAATCAGTTTAATTGCCTCAGAATTAGTGGGCCTAGCTGCCCACTCCTCACTTCTCGACGGTGCCAGTGTATCTCCAATACCATACAAGCGACGGCTATGCTGACTGGCGGGATTTCTGCGCCTTTTTTAAGACCACGATTGACAGCCATCCTCACCTTACAAAAATGGATAAGCTCCGGTGGCTCGTTTCATGCCTGCGGGAGTCAACCTTGGAGACGGTGAGAGCTCTGTAAATTACTGAAGCGAACTACGATGTGGCCTTTGACCTATTGCGCAATCGTTTTAGTAATCGGCGCTTAATTTTCTAGTCTCACATCAATGAGATCCTACAGCTTCGTGTGGTCGAGCAAGGGTCTGTTGCCACTTTGCGGGAGCTATCGGATCGGTTCAATGGGCATATGCGGGATCTCATGAGTTCCGGATCAGCTGCCGATATCCAAGGATGCTTGCTCATCCAGATTTTCCTTCAGAAGGTGGATCTTGCCACAAAAGCCAAGTGGGAAGACAATCTCGCCGGAAACAACGACAGCCTTCCGTCTTGGGAGTCCATGGCACGATTCTTGGAGCAAAGGTGCCGGACTCTCGAAAGCGTTTACTTTTCTTTGGCTGCGTATCTACCAGCTAACCAAGTGGGCCGATGTAGATCTTCGAATAAACGATCTTCGTGCATGATTATTAACGCCCGACCAGCTCTATGCGCCATGTGTTATGGCGCCTGTGCTTCCTTTTTGTCCAAGTTTAATTGCCTATCCAATTAGTCAACGGTACGATAATGTGCGACGGCTGACCGGCTGTTTTTTATGTTTGGAGGATGGTTATTTTGCTCGCGGATGTTCAGCTTCCCGCCTTGTTGCACCATTGCAGGCAGCTTTCCAGCCCTAAAAATTCCACACCACAACGAGGCTGTATTTCCACCGATGGTATTGCCTTTCGGATCGATGGGTTTCTGCTTTCGGATCCTTTAATCCTGCGGCCACTTTCCTTTCACAATTGATGCAGGTGCAGTGCATGGGGACGACGAATCCTTCCAGTAGCAGCTATGTAGAAGTTTGTTTTGCGACGCGGAGAATTCTTTAATTTGTGTTTTGAATTCACTGGCACAACCGTCGCGAGCAACTCTTTTTGTTTTTGAATATATGTATGTAAATATGTAATATATATATTATATATGTTATGTGTCACTGTCACTATTTTTTGTTGCTTTTTTATTTATTTAATTATACTACAGTCCACCCGGGGGCGCCAAAATGTTTATCGAGATTATTTTATCTCGTCGCGAAAAACGAAAGGAAAAAATTGGTGGCTGTAGAAATAATTAAATTGCGAAAAAAACTAACGAAAACGAAAATGCGTGCACTCTTCGACGTTATAAATTCGGTTATATTCATATTAACAAAACCTTAAGCCTAGCTTATCTAGTGCGGCGAAGCGGGGCGAATTCATGGGAGAGCGCAAGTGAGAGCTTCACTTGCGCTCCCGCTCCGCCCTAAACTAACTTATACTAGACTTCATAAAATTCTACTTATTATCTACATCTAATTATACACCTCCTTTAGCAACGTTCCAATTCTCGTTCAATTGGCCCTGCCTTGGCAATTAACGACGTGGTACTAGTTACGGACGGGAACCTACCCCCTATGAAGTGGCCGTTGGCGAGAATTATGGATCTAGTCCCTGGTCAAGATAGATTGTCTCGAGTGGCGGTAATTAAACCGCATCTGGAACCATCAAGCAAGCAATGTCACAGCATGGGCTAATGCCCCTTAAGAATAATGTTGATTGAGGGAGAATGTCGGGTCAGACAGCAGCCACTGCATAGATGTGTCACTAAAGCATCATAAGTTTAGTAAATCTTATCTTTATGGATATTATCGCTATTGTTGGTCGTAACTTTTCTCGGCCGCAAAGCTTGTAGGGGTCCGGTTTCTAGCATTAGGCTAGCGAGCTTTCGTTCATCCTATGTTCTAAAGCGAGCTCTCAATTTCGCCTCTCATATCATCACATATGCACATATTTCTAAAAATTTTAAATGCTAAAATGCTAATTTCGTTATTTTATGTTGAAGTGATTTAAGTATAGTAATTTTAAAATGTCAATGACCAAACATACACTGAAAAAAATTTTTTAGTTTTTTTTTAATTAAAAATGTAATTTTGTAATTTTGTAAATTAATGTAATTTTGAATATTTATTTTGCATGTGGCTAAAATTTATATTAGATATTTGGGTGTAGCATGCGGGCTCGTACATTTATTTATTTTGTTTTAGGGACAATGTATTTTGCCTCATCAAGATGATTTATTTAAAAATAATTATTTAGTATGGATTTTCAAATTGTTTTCCACGTTAAAATCGTTCATTGAGACGATTTTAGACTTCCAGGCCAGCATTTTTTGCTGGCTAAGTTGAAGTGTTGCACATGCTAAATGTGCAATAACATGCTATGTAAGAGGTTGTAGAGACTGCAATTAAGCCTGATTAGCACTCACAAATGCAGCAGAAGTACTGTTCTTTTTTATCCAAAGTTATAGTCTTTACAGAAACCTGTAAAGCCGGATATCTTTGCCTCAAATAGGAAAACACTTTTAGATGCCACCACTTAGACCGACCTTTGCGAAGGGGAGATGGAATCTTGATCTCTATAGACTCAATTTTTACGTATAATGAGGCGAAGTTGCAAGAGTTCGGTGATTTGGAATTTTACTGCGTTAGAAAAATTTTGTCTGATTACACAGTGTAACAGTGATTCTGAACTTTTAAAGTGACATGGTAGGAATTGTTCATTGGGTCGAGTATATCACAAAGCAATTTTTGAAATATTTCTAACACCCTCAAAATCTTGATTTATGGTTAAAAAACCGATTTTCGGGACTTGTTTGCGCTTAAAAATTCCTGAACGCGTTTTTTAATAGTTTTTGCCTGTCTTATACACATTGTTCCTCCGAAGCGCTCGCTAGGTTGAGTTGACTTTTTTTGGGAAAAGCGTTATAACTTCACCAATTCATAATGAATGAGACAACATTGATATGTGGCAAAAATGACAGAATTTTTGTAAGTTGTACCGAAAAACTGGCATCAAAATCCGAAAAACACGAACAAAAGTCGAAAACTTCAGTTTCAGATGTAAAAATGTTGTTCTTTTTGTTTAACAAAATCAAAGATATATTTTTTTTTTCAAAAGCTACAACATTTCACTATTAAAAAACACAAAAAATTTTGAAATCGGTTAAAAAAACGCGTTCAGGAATTTTTAAGCGCAAACAAGTCCCGAAAAAAGGTTTTTTAACCATAAATCAAGATTTTGAGGGTGTTAGAAATATTTCAAAAATGGTTTTGTGATATACTCGACCCAATGAACAATTTCTACTATGTCACTTCAAAAGTTCATTCACTTTTGTCATTTTTGTAACACTGTGTTATTAGCTTTTCTTACATTCCACCGTCGTCTAAACCGCCGGCAAACTGGCATCACTTGGCTGCTACAAGGACAAGTTTTGCATGTCCCTAAGTTAAAACAACTATGTTGGGAATTCTTTAGGTTGGCTTATTTCCTTATGATTTTTATCTGCTCCGGATGGAATCACCCTTTCCAGACCTTTCATTAGCTTATTTTCTGGCATGCATTAATATAAATGTAGCCTTAAATAAATTTTATAATATTTATTATTGGAAGTAGTTTATTATTGGATCTTCAAAGGGTAAAGCGAGTTTTTTTGCATGGCGTCGATGGAGTACCAGGGCCTGGGCACTGTGCAGACCTCTACATAAAGATTTTAACATATCTCTGGAACCCTCGATTTTTCTCATAAAATTGAAGGAATCATTTTAAAAGATTACTGGTAAAACAAGAAAGGAAAGCTAACTTCGGGCGGAGCCGAAGTTGATACACCCTTGCATTTGAGTCGCAGTCCGCTAGGTGGCGCCACGCATCTTATATTATTAGATATATAGCGGATCGTATATAGTCGGCCGATCCTTATGAAATTTGGCATATCGAATTATTTTGTCCAAAAAGTAATCTGTACCAAGTCCCATCTTTCTAACTTAAAAAGCACCAAAGTTATGCCAATTCCGATCGTTCTATGACAGCTATAGGATATAGTCGGCCAATCCTTATGAAATTTTGTACATAAGATATTTTGGTCAAACATAAACATGTGTGGAAAGTCCCAACCCTCTAACTTAAAAAACACCAAAGTTATGCCAATTCCGATCGTTCTATGACAGCGATGGGACTTGGTACAGATTACTCTTTGGACTCAATAATTCAATATGCCAAATTTCATAAGGATCGGCCGACTATATACGATCCGAATCAGGGTAAGGATAAATAGAAGATCCAGTTGAGGATTCAACAATATTCATTTCCGACATAAATACATTTAAATGAGAATATAATTTAAGAATATGAATTTATTGTTGCTAATTTTTATCATTGTGGCTGACTATAGTCAAATATAGAGTATTAAGATTCCAAAGAATTAGTACCCGAAATACCAGCAAAACGGCCAGCTCACGATAAACTTTTGTCTTTTTGGTGTACTTTTTGGTGTAAACTTTTGGGTAAACTTTTTGGTGTAGTATTTGACGTTAAGAGACATATAGGGAAAGGCAGCGATTTTTCCAACATTGATTTATAGATTTTCTCGATCCGTATCCCAGATCTAGAGCGAAAATGTGGGAATTTTTGATTTAGATCATTTTTCCAAATAAGTTTTTCTCATTGATATAAGTAATATGGTGAATTATTTGGAGAAGTGATCGACAACGGCTCTTAAATCCTTTCTCACATGTTTAGAAAATAAGCAATGTTGTTACATATTTCTTGCTAACATATTTCTTGCTAAGAAAGTTACATTTTTCCAGAGTTTGACTATCTGGACTCTTTAGAAGATGACGAAAAAACACGATGAAAAATAGGTATTTTTTTGCGTTTCTTCGCAGACAAATTGCACCCTCATTCCGTTTGCAACAAAGCCGCGCATTTCCCGCGCATTTTGACCCCTGAATTTATAAGCTTGTGAGCAGCTAAGTGCAAAGATGCGATCGAAAAATTCCACGAGTTAACGAAAGGACTTGCCAGCCCCGCAAAATCTTTAACCCCCAAAATATCTATTGGGCTAAGCAGTCATCAGCAAAGCCAATAAGAATATTGATAATTTGTTTAGCTGCAGCGGCATTTATTCTTGTCTGCCTGTCTCCCAGTTTCGTATTCACTTTGTTGTTATTCGTATCGCATGCGCTTTTGGGATCTTTGAAAGAGCTTCTGCGCCCAAGCTCTTAGTTTTTACTTTCATATTTTGGAGTTGATATTGACTGGCCGCAACTTTGTTACATTGCGCGGAATCAACCCTTTATAAATAATAAACCGAAATTTGGAATCGTTTTATTTGGCCGCTATCAAAAAGCTGGTACTGTTACATACTGGTGACTCCGACGTGAACGCATCCGAAGTTCAATCAGTTTAATTGCCTCAGAATTAGTGGGCCTAGCTGCCCACTCCTCACTTCTCGACGGTGCCAGTGTATCTCCAATACCATACAAGCGACGGCTATGCTGACTGGCGGGATTTCTGCGCCTTTTTTAAGACCACGATTGACAGCCATCCTCACCTTACAAAAATGGATAAGCTCCGGTGGCTCGTTTCATGCCTGCGGGAGTCAACCTTGGAGACGGTGAGAGCTCTGTAAATTACTGAAGCGAACTACGATGTGGCCTTTGACCTATTGCGCAATCGTTTTAGTAATCAGCGCTTAATTTTCTAGTCTCACATCAATGAGATCCTACAGCTTCGTGTGGTCGAGCAAGGGTCTGTTGCCACTTTGCGGGAGCTATCGGATCGGTTCAATGGGCATATGCGGGATCTCATGAGTTCCGGATCAGCTGCCGATATCCAAGGATGCTTGCTCATCCAGATTTTCCTTCAGAAGGTGGATCTTGCCACAAAAGCCAAGTGGGAAGACAATCTCGCCGGAAACAACGACAGCCTTCCGTCTTGGGAGTCCATGGCACGATTCTTGGAGCAAAGGTGCCGGACTCTCGAAAGCGTTTACTTTTCTTTGGCTGCGTATCTACCAGCTAACCAAGTGGGCCGATGTAGATCTTCGAATAAACGATCTTCGTGCATGATTATTAACGCCCGACCAGCTCTATGCGCCATGTGTTATGGCGCCTGTGCTTCCTTTTTGTCCAAGTTTAATTGCCTATCCAATTAGTCAACGGTACGATAATGTGCGACGGCTGACCGGCTGTTTTTTATGTTTGGAGGATGGTTATTTTGCTCGCGGATGTTCAGCTTCCCGCCTTGTTGCACCATTGCAGGCAGCTTTCCAGCCCTAACAATTCCACACCACTACGAGGCTGTATTTCCACCGATGGTATTGCCGTTCCTACCCCATCTTCCCAGTCAATCTACACCGTCTTGACTCAGGATCGATATACTTAAGAGCTTCTACCAACCGTCAATATCCTCATCCGTTATCGATCAGCTGCCTTCCTGCTTTGCAGAGTGTTATTGGATTCCGGTTCACAAGTTCACCTTAATTCATCGCTGCTGGCAAGTCAACATCAACTTCGTCGCTCTGAGCACTGAGTTTGCTACGGATAGAACCTCCGTTAATGTGTGTGTGAAGTCTCGACTAACAACACATTCTGCGAACCTAGTCGCTGTTATATTTTCTCATATTACGGACTGCCAGTCCAGCCTTAAAATCGAAATTTCGAAATGGAAGATTCCTCACAATATAGCTCTGGCTGATCCCAACTTCCACAGACCGCAGGGTGTGGACCTGCTAATTGGAGCCACCCTGTTCTTCTACCTTTTGTCCGTTGGCCAAATCCATTTAAGTAACTGCCTCCCAATTGCCCAAAATTCGCTTTTTTCTGGACTAAATGGACTACCGTAGGAAAACAGCTTGGCAATTTCGGTCAGCAGACTATGCCCCTCAACTGATGCCAATTAATCTCCTGGTTCGTATCTAAGCCCTTCCAGAACTCCACCAACCCTAAGCAGCCACCAGCAAAGCCGATTAGAATATTGATAATTTTTTTAGCTGCAGCGGCATTTATTTTTGTCTGTCTGTCTCCCAGTTTCGCATGAACTTTGCATTTATTTGTATCGCATGCGCTTTTTGGAGCTTTGGAAGAGCTTCTGCGCCGGGCGGAATAATAAATTGTTATATTGCGCGAAATAATAAATAATTAACCGGAATTTGAAATTGTTTAATTCGGCTGCTATCAAAAAGCTGGTTGCGTTATAAGATCAATTAATTTACATTCAAATCATCAACTGTGAACCATTAAACATTATTTTTATGAAACCTTGAAAATTAGTGAACAAAAGATAAATTTCCCTTAAAAACCAAAAAAAAATATGTGTTAAAGATTATTAAAAATGGTTAAGCATACAGTCAGTTAAGTGAAAATTTAATATATATATATAAATATATCTTTTTTTTCCGCGTATAAACTTCTGCGAAGCATTGGTAACAAGTTTATTTTAAACGTTTTGTTTTGGAATTATCGTTTAAAATTACTTTCGTTAAATATCATGGTATTACAAAACACTATTACTTTACTAAGCAAAGATCGATATTTCAATGATGGATAAGCAGTGAGTGTTATATTTATATATTTTCTTTACCCTGAGAAAATTTTACCTTGTTTGAGCGAACAAAGTAATTAACTAAACTTTTTAAACTATTTAAAAAATTTGTAATAGTGTATAGTGACATATCCACTGAAGCAAGTAAGCCTGTGTATATTCCTACATTCACGCCACACATTTACCATGCACATTTACCAGTAGCCTGTTTCCCATAACGATTTGAGAATCATCCGATATTACTCATACTCGAGACATTCTTAGTATCAAGCAGGCTCAGAAATAAAAGACAAAAGTCGGAGACTAGAATAAATCGCAAAAGGTGAAACATAAAAATCCAGACTCCTAGACTAAACAATTGAATACCGACCCTGTTCGTTCGTAGAGCGTTATGCGACCACTACGTCGTATTCGAACACGCAGGCAAAACCGCAGATCCCGGAGTCGTAGTCAAGGAATGCATGAAATCTAACTAATTTACCTGGATTCTACAAGGGACTGATCGGGTTGACCAGGTGCTTGCTGTGATCAGGCTGGAGCGGATGTGGGGTACTTGAAGTCCTGAGCTGGTTTTCCTCAAGTACAGATGGTATGGTGGTTCGGCTGATTCCTTATCGGCCGGTCCTACTTGTGGTCCGTTTCACGGGAGCAACACTCGAAGTAGGTTGGGCAACGCGGGGTCTAGATGTGGTCCGTTTTTCGGGAGCAACACTCGAAGTAGACTGGTGTGCCGCGGGTCCTACTTGTGGTCCGTTTACGGACCGCGAAGTAGGTTCGATGATGAAAGTTCTACAGGTGGTCCATTTACACTGGAGCCACGCGAAGTAGATAGCTTTCAGAAAGTCTGTAACGAACTGTTTTTGCTAACTTTTGCTCGCAAAAAATGTTTGTATATGCCCGAGCCCAGAAATAACACAGGGTGCTTCGTTTAATAAATATCCCCTTTATTTTGATAAAGTTAAAACGGTGAATCTCACCGGCCGCTCGGCTCAGCCGACTGACCTACCGACCGCTCGTCCTCCCGTCGATCCCCGATAACCGCTCCGGGTTGGTGCTAATACACACGCCCTCCCAAAGCTTCCGCCCAGCAGGACGTGTGGTCTTGGGGCCTAACACCGAATCGGCTCACGGTTCCCTCCGTTTGGACTCACATCTTCCAGTTGCGGGGCCTGTGTTGTCGTCGCTGCTCTCCTGTCGTCGGTGCTCTCTTGTCGTCGCCGCTGCTCTTGTCGTTGGCGCCGCTCCTGTTGCTGCTCCCGTTGTCGCCGCTATCCCTAATCCTAAATCCTAACATTTGAACGCGCCCGCGGAGGCCAGCCCGGAACGGTTACATTCCTCGATGATTCCTCTTTCTCCTTCTTCCGTGCGCGCCGCCGGGCTGGTTCCTCTGCCCCCGCTGCTGCCGTCTGCACTCGACGCATTTCTTTTCTTCCGTACTTTCTAAACACAGCCGTGCTAGCTTGCCTTGATGCTTGTATATTGTGACATGCTCATCATGATAACATGATTAGATCAAATTACAAGTGTGTATATAGGGTAGTAGGTCTTGGCAATAGGTGCCAACAAACCCCAAATTCGGGCTCGTTCCCACGTCCAAATCAATAACGAATTTTAGATGCCTAAACATAAAATCAAATTTCAAAAGTAATTAAAAAAAAATGAAATTCAAGAGAACGAACACACTTGTCTTTTAATAGTAATTAATCAAAGAGAACCATTGATCGGTCAGATCCCTCAGATCCGATCCCAATTTAAACACTACTCCCTAATCAGCTAACAAGTTACAGTTCAAGTTACAACAAGTGGTTAAAAATTACGATGGTACCCCAGGAATACTCGGAATCTTCATCAGGGAAATCGAGGACCATCTCACCCTGTACCCCACACACGATCCCAGACATGCATTGATTATCTTCGGAGGAATCAGGGGAATCCTAATCATGGCATTTAAAGAGAATCAAACGTAAGGGAATCTGTTGAAACGTCTTGGAGAGACTGAATTTATGAATAGTATAACTAAGTTAATCTTAGAGCTGGAAAAAAGATTCAGAAGAATATTTTAAAAACTCAAATTGGAATCTAACCGTCGATAAAATTAATTGTACTTGACTTTTTCAAAAACCATTGAGAAAAAACTTCCCGTTAGATTATACATGCCCTTAGAAATGATATTTCAACTATTATGAAATTAAAACAACAAAGGAAACAAAGGAAAGGACGATTTCTCTCTTTATCTTAAAGCGGACGGACGTGTTTTTTTTTGTGTGCACTGCGTTTTTATAAAATTTGTAATAAGCTTAAACAATCGGTGTTTATTTCTATACACATAAAAAAAAAAATAAACAAATTGCAATCTTTAGATCCGTATCGCTTCGCGTGTGCAGTGATATATTTGGAGGTAAAACAATAATTTGATTAATTTTCCTTCCAAACATAGCCCTGCTCTGCTTCTTCATCTCTTACGGTGTTGCTTCTATCCAATTGCTTCTACTCTCGCTCGATAGAAACTCTTATCTCTATTCTTTGCATTTTACTAACTCGCACTAACTGCTCTCTTTAATCTCCCCCTTTCGTTTCCCTGGTACAGTGGTACAAGGTTCATCAATAATATTAATAAATTTATTATTGAATTTTTAATAAATTAATTATTGAATTCTAAATAATTTTTAATAAATGAATTATTTAGTTTTTAATAATTATGGAATTTAAACTGATCTGTGCGCTGAAGTCTTGTAATAAGACAATCTCCTCTTCCCAGCCTACCATCCACTGCTGGCTTTGCGAAACCGTCTTACACGCTAAGTGTGCCGGGTTCACGGCCTCAGTTTCGGATGCAATATAACGTAGGTCTGGCCTTCACTTTTGCTTTAGCAATTATCCGATATGTCCCCTGTGGCATCGCTTCAAGTGATCCCAGACCCAATAATTCAAACCACTGTAACAGTCACCAAACAGGGTAATCAACCGTCCGGACCCCCGGTACGTACTGATGCCGCAGTATTAGTTGCAGCGGCACCAAAACCCTTGCAGGTGATTCCACCATCGAACCACATTTTTGTTTCCCGGCTTGCCCCTGATAGTTCTGGAATTAAACAAAAGTCGACATAAAGGTGGTAGATATTTCAAAATATAAATACTCATATTCATCATATATATATATATATATATCGGATTGTATATAGTTGGCTGATCTTTATGAGAATTTCCCCATTGTTAATTGAGATTATTTTATCTCGTCGCGAGAAACCGATAGACTGGAGAATGATGGCTGTAGGAATTAAATTATTGCAAAAAAACGAAAAATGCGTGCACTCTGTTCAACGTTATAAATTCGAGTATATATTCATATCAACAAAAACTTAAGCCTAGCTTATCTAGTGCGGCGAAGCGGGGCGAATTCATGGGAGAGCGCAAGTGAGAGCTTTACTTGCGCTTCCGCTCTGCCCTAAACTAACTTATACTAGACTTCATAACATTCCACTTAATTATCTACATTAATTACACACCAGCCCCGTTGAAGGCCTTCATTAGGCTTCAACTACTGGCAACCTCGCCAGCTTGTGGACTGCTCTCCTAAATACTGCTCCTCTACTCGTCCTGACGTCGGCGACCCTGACCCTTCCGTCCGCGCCGGCGTGAGTCTCGACGACCCTGGCGGTGATCCACTGCTGGGGCGGCTGGTTGTCCTCGGCGACCAGGACCAGATCGCCCTTCCTGACATCCTCCTGCTCCCGCTGCCACTTCGACCGCGCCTGTAGGCCCAAGACGTACTCCCGGGACCAACGCTGCCAAAACGTTTGCTTGATTGACGAGACAAGCCGCCATCGCCGCAAGCACGTTAGACCCTGCTGGTCCGGGGTCCGCGCTGCCCACCGCTCGTAGGAGTAGGTGCTTTGCAGACTTCACACCTGCCTCCCATAGTCCGCCCATGTGCGGAGCCCGCGGCGGTATGAATGCAAATACGCATCCTTTTCTTGATGCGTATTGCCGCAGCTCGTCCGCTTCGCTCTCGATTTGGTGCCGCAGTGCCGCGAAGTGGCGACTCGCTCCGACGAAGTTCGTCGCGTTGTCGCAGTGCACGATCTGCGGACATCCTCGGCGCCCAACGAACCTTTGGAAAGCCAATAAAAAGGAATCAGTTGACAAATCGGAAACTACTTCTAAATGTACTGCTTTAGACGAAAAACAAACAAACAGGGCAATGTAGGACTTGTATGGTGGCCTACCACGAATTTTCAAGGTCGTCTCAATAGGGCCACAGAAATCCACGCCAAATATGGAAAATGGGCGGAGAGCACGAACTCGACCTAAGGGTAAATCTCCCATGATTTGAGTCATCAGATGAGGCTTGCATTTAAAACAGCGTATGCATGACCGCACTATCTGACTGCAGACTTCCTGCGCGTTTACTATCCAAACGCGCTGTCGCAAGAGACTCACTAGTGCTCGTGGACCCACATGAAAATTCGACTCGTGCAAGTATCGGACGTAGCTCTGCACAAATTGAGAGCGCTTCGTCAACAATACTGAAAACTTGGCATCGTACGAAATAGGAGCATTAGCTAGTCGCCCCCCCGACCCGCAACAACGAAAAGGTAATCCCAGCCTGAGAGGTTTTTATGGACAAACGGACTTAGCTTCTATAGGCTTGGGCTAACAACAAGATTTTTTCTAACATTTTTAATTTCCTCTTGATACTCGTGCTCTTGGACTATCTGGACAATTTTATTAAACGCGTCTTGATATTCGACAGGTGAAGGTACATTATCAGAAGTAACTACTAATTTTTTACACTTCTTTATAAAGCGGAAGCCATGTAAACGAACACTCGCAGCAGTTTTAAGTGAGAGGAAAATCCTTCTATGACTTCCAACAAATATGAGGTAGAGACCATTGCAGTCAGTCCGACCGCACTCTTCTTTGCTTCCATCTGCAAAATCTCTGGTGACGGATCAAACCGAGGGCTCGTTGGCCACTTATCTTCCGGCTCCGTTAAAAACGATGGACCTGTGAACCAGATTGATTCCACCGTCTTTTTTACGTCTCCACTTCTTGACACAATATCTGCCGGGTTCTGTTTAGTTGGTACATGCCGCCACGTGCTGTCCTCTGACCACTCTTGAATCTCAGCAACTCTATTTGATACGAACGTTGACAACGACGATGGATGGGAACCAATCCAATGAAGACATACTTCCGAATCTGACCAATATACACTTTGTTAGATCGGTGCTTTGATAAGAGGTTTTATTTTGCGACAGAGGTCCGCGAGAAGGTGAGCGGCACATAACTCAAGACGGGGGAGCGTCTTTGTCTTGAGCGGCGCTACGTTCGACTTTGCTGTCAACAATGAGACTTTACTACCTTCTGCAGATTTGCAACGGAAATATACCCAGGCTCCATAGGCTCTCATCGATGCGTCAGAAAAGGCATGAATTTCAATTGGTGACATTGGCTATCTCATCACAAATCTCGGTATTGAGATCTCTTCTAACTGTGACAAGGCAAGCTGAATTTTGTTCCATGCGGTTTCCAAGTGCAGTGGAATGGACTCATCCCAATCTAGCTTATTGAGCCAAAGTTCCTGTAACAGGATCTTTCCTTCAATAAGGATCGGGCTTAATAAGCCAAGAGGGTCGAAAAGCTTTGACGTCACCGAAAGAATATTCCGCTTAGTCGCCCTTTGACCCATGACTGACATATCAATTTCGAATTTAAATACATCATCTTTAGGAACCCAAACGATTCCTAATGTTTTTGTCAGCTCTGAGTCCGAAAGTGTTATTGGCTTAACCGTGCTCTCGGATGCAGTAACTTCAGGCGAGTTTGAAAACCACTTGCTCAATTCAAACCCAGCGTTTTGAAGAACCTGAGTTACTTCAGACTTAATTGCCTTTAGCTCCTCCACGCAACCAGCACCCGTTAACATGTCGTCGACGTAAAAGTCAGACCCAATATCTTTAGCAGCTCGAGGGAATGTATTTTTCGCGGATTCACTCAACCTCTTCAAACACCTTATGGCCAGGAATGGGGTTGGTGCAGTGCCATAAGTGTTGAGCTTGCACAATTTCAAGGACTCAAACGGGTCTTTTCTCCACACTATCAACTGATATCGTCGATCTGCTTCATTTACCATCACTTGACGATACATCTTTTTTATGTCGGCTACCAGAGCGAATTTGTTTAGCCGAAATCTAAGAAGAGTTGAGTAAAGCTCTTCCTGAATTGTTGGACCCACCATCAACAACTCATTTACACACTTCTATGTGGATGTCTTGCAGGACGCATCGACGCTCGTAGTTTGGTCGTTGTACTTTGCGGCCGCAAGACACACTGGTGGGGTATGACGTAGTGTGGAGAAGCAAGAACGTCATTGCTTGCAGGGACATATGGCCTAGGGATTCGTATTCTTCCATAAATTCCAAAAACCTTTTCTTTAAGTTCGGATCTCGAGATAATCTTCTCTCGAGCGACAGAAATCGGCGTTTGGCTATCTCGAATGAACTGCCCAAAACGCTTGGATCCGACTTAAATGGAAGTTTAACTTCAAATCGACCTGAAGGCAGTATTCTTGTAGTCTTCCGATAATGTTCCTCATATAGCTCTTGTTCTGCCGACAACATCTTTTTAGAAGATGGAACTTCTTCCAACGACCAGAATTTTTTCAAGTTTTTGTCTATTGACTCTAATATTTCCTCTTGGCAATTCAGACTAGAGACCGGCTGTGGAGGAGTTGAGGAATTTGCCAGATATTTTCCCGATACTATCCACCCAAGGAGAGTTTTTTGAAGGATGGGATGGTCCGGACCTTGTTTTATTTGGCCAATGGACAACAGTTCGAAAAATGACTCATCTCCAATTAGCATATCTATCCGCTGAGGTTTGTAAAAATATGGGTCTGCTAACGGCAAGTTCTTTGGTAGGGTCCAATCTTTTACGTTCACTGACTGGTCAGGGTGATAGCCTGAAATGGTTTTCAAAATCCAAAAGTCGAACGGAAACTCGCTACCATTGACTCTCGACTTCACCACGGTGTGTATCTTTTTCTTAACTTGTGAATTAGTTTGACTAATTCCAACAGATTTGGCACCTGGTCGATTTACAATTCGCTACTGTGTGACCTTTTCGCAGACAATTCAAACATAGGGAGGCTGACTTAACAAACTCAAACCTTTGCATTACAGCAAGGCGAGCGAACGGACTACACTGGGCCAAAAAATGGTTGTTCGCGTTACAATAACTGCAAGCTGGTTTGGCGTTGGTAGAAGAACAAGCCAACGAAGTTCTATTCAGTTTCTTGCCGAACCCAGTTCTTTCTTGTTTTGGTTTGCCAGTCTCTTCAGCGGGCAGATGCTGGTATCTACGATTTAGTATTTTTTCAAAATCGGACCACAGCGGCAATTCCTCATAATCCAGTGACTCTTCCCATTTTTGCTTGGTCTACTCTACTCAAAACTAAATGAATAATCATTGAGTTTGCAATTTTAGTATCATTTCCTATGGATAATAGTGATCCATAAATTGATGATACAGTGTCGATGAGACCCCTCAACGACGACGCAGACGGCTGGGAAATTTTCGGAAGGCTGAACAGTTGACGTATTTGGTTCGCAAAGATGAGACATTCGTTATCATAAACTCTTTTTAGACTAGCGATAGCTTTGTCCTAATTACTCTCGGTGACCTGGAATGCCTTGACAGTTCCTAAGGCTTCACCAGAGAGGCAAGAAATTAAATGATTAAATTTCTCGATAACTGGAATGTTCACATCTTTGTCAACTAATGTCTCGAAAAGACTTATGAAATTTTTGAAATCCGAATAATTTCCACTGAATTTTGGCAATGCCAAACTGGGAAGTCGAGCTCGAGTTGGGTCTGCAGAAATTGCAGTAGCTGGACGGGAGTCTTCAGATAAATTCAAGGCATTACATAATCCTTGCCTTGGTAGTTATTCCTAATTCTTCCAACTCGGCTCCGAAATCATCCAATTCATCTATTTGCTCGATCTGGCCTTGCAACTCATTTGCTTTAGAAATTGCCTCATCTAAAACCTGAAGCCTGCACTCTAGCTCGGTTTTATTTAGAGGAAGTGATCCATCTTCCAAACGATCCTCCAACCGGCGAATGCTTTTAACTTTGACATTTAATCTTCTTTTTAAGTCAATAAGAGTCGTGGAATTAAGTTTTTGTTTAGTACTTTCCATTATAAAACATTTGTTTTTTTCAATACAAAAACGAAAACAATGCAAATTTAAGATTTAATAATTTATTTAAAATTTTTTATTAATTTTAAAATATTAATATTAAAAATTTATTAAATTTTTATTTATTAAATTTTTTCTAAAATTTATTTAAAAATTTATTGAATGTGCAATATTCTAGCACAAGACGGATTCTAGACAAGGCGGAGAATTCTTTAATTTGTATTTTTGAATTCACTACCACTACCGTCGCGAGCAACTCTATGTATGTTATATATTGTTTATATATGTATTGTGTCACTGTCACTATTTTTGTTGCTTTTTTATTTAATTATATTCACTACAGTCTACCCGGGGGTGCCAAAATGTTAATTGAGATTATTTTATTTCGTCGCGAGAAACCGAAAGACTGCAGAATGATGGCTGTAGGAATTAAATTATTGCAAAAAAACCGAAAAATGCGTGCACTCTTTTCAACGTTATAAATTCGAGTATATATAATAATATATCGAATATATAATTCATATCAACAAAAACTTAAGCCTAGCTTATCTAGTGCGGCGAAGTGGGGCGAATTCATGGGAGAGCGCAAGTGAGAGCTTTACTTGCGCTCCCGCTCCGCCCTAAACTAACTTATACTAGACTTCATAACATTCCACTTAATTATTTACATTAATTATACACCCATCAAATTAAATTTCTAATAAAAATGTTCGAAACAACCCCAAGCATCTTTTTAAATTGCTAGTTTGTGCCATTTCCGATCGTTCAGTTATATGAAAGCTATACGATTTAGTTTGCGTGGTTTGCGTAGAAACCGAAAGACTGACGGACGGACGGACATGCTCATATCGACTAAGGAGGTATTCCTGATCAAGAATATACTAGGGTTGCTATATATATTTCTAGCCTAGGCCATACTCAGTGTTGCCTGGCGCCATCTGACGTTTTCATTGGGAAGTTTGACATATTTTAGCAGAAACGTGCTCAGAACGTTTTGACGTACGGCCATAATTTGTATTGTTTACAGTGACTTGAAAAAATCAATTTGGCAGAAAATGGAATTAACTCGTGAACATTTTCGCGCAATCATTTTTCACGGCTTTCGCCGTGAATTAACTCGACAATAGTGCATCGATGAACTTAAATCTTTGTATGGCGATGGAGCACTATCTTATAGCACTGTGAAAAACTGGTATAATGAATTCAATTGTGGCCGACGCTCGCTCGAAGACGAAGGTCTTCCAAAAACAGTCGTTGCTCCAGAGAACATTGACGCCGTGCATGAACTGATAATGCAAGATCGTCATGTACCGTGGATAGAGGCATCCTTGGGCATTTCTTCTACCAGCATACATTCGATATTGCTGTTGAGTTTGAGTGCTCTTTGCATTACCCAATCTGGTCGATTTTTGATCATTGGGTAACTAATGCGGTCTGGTGTTTTTTAATGAAACACCAAACATTTTTTATAGAGTGCTTAATGTTGTAATATACGCATATATTTGTATCAAAGCAGCAACTTGGCAACTCTGTTCCAATATGTATTAAGTTCTTTTTGTGCAAGTTCAGTTGTAACTCAAACGTCAAGCACGAAAGTTCAATGTAAGGGACGCGATCATATTATCAACAATTTAATAAACTGCACTTTATATTCCTTTTCATTCTTAATAACCGACTAACTGACCAAAATATCAACAGGTTATGGGCCCAGATCGCGATAGTCAAGAGAATGAAAAGCTGAACGAAGAGTTCTGAGAAAAAGTGTAAATTGTGAAATAAGCAAGCTATAAAAAATGGCGAGTGCTTTTATAAAAATTGAACCGCTAAGCGCTAAGCTAAGCTAAGCTAAGCGCGGAGAATTACGACAAATAGAAATTGAAAATGCGTGCAGTGCTCGTGAAAAGCGAACTATGGCAGTACGTAGATGGTACAAACATTTGTCAAAAAAAAAAATGAAGATCGGGATGCATGGAAAATGCAAGATGAAAAGGCGCGCGCGGATATATTACTCTCGATTAGTACATCGGAATTATATGTAATTGAAAGTTGCGCGACATCCAGAGATTGCTGGATACGGTTATAAGAAACGTTTCAATCAACGGGACCAGCGCGAAAAGCGAGTCTGCTGAAACGTGTGGCATTATCGAGAATGCAAGAAGGTACCGACATGAGGCAACATGTCAACGAATTTTTCAACGCAGTGAAAAAGTTAAAAGAAATCAACGTAGCAATAGGCGACGATTTGCTTGCTATCCTTCTCTTATATAGTCTGCCGGGTTCTTACGAAACATTTAGGTAAGGGCCAGAAGTGTTACGCTTAAAAATATTAGAAGAGGCAGATGCGCGAAAGGCAAAAAGTGATTGTGGATAACAAAACGCATTATACGCTAACCGCCGAAAAGGCAAAGTAGAGAAGAAAGAAACGAGAACTTGCTATAACTGTAATAAGCCGGGACACTTAGCAAGAAACTGCAAGAATAGACAGAAAAATGAAAATAACGAGAATCGCGCGAGTAAAACGGAAAATAAGAAAGAAGCGCTAAATATTTGCGAATATGGTTATTCAGTGGAAATGCAAAACGAAACGTGGTGCCTAGATAGCGGTTGTACGGCACATATGAGTTCAAACAGAAATATGTTTGAGAGTGTAACAAAGGTCGAAAAGACTTTGCATATGGCAAATAATAATACAACGGTATTGGCGACATTAATATTGAAGTAATCCGACAAAGGTTACGAGGTACATTTCCGAAAAAACGAGCCAATTATTATGAAAAATATTAGAGTGTGGTTAAGCGCGAAACGGTATGGAAACTTATATTATTTGAACACCGAAAAACAACAGGCGAACAATATGGTGAATTCTAACGTTAAAGAAATCGATTTGTGGCATTATCGTATGGGACACTTAAACGAAAATGACTTAAAAGGCATGGCCATAAAAGGGAAAGTCCCCGGTATGAAATTAAATCGCGAAGAAAAACTCTCAGAATGTGAAATTTGCTTAAGTGAAAAACTAACCGCAAAAAGTTACCCGAGCGCAAAAGAAAAGAGAACCAAAGACCTATTAGAAATTGTGCACAGTGATGTATGCGGCCCCATGCGAACGGAGTCCATAAGTGGCTACAAGTATATTGCCACGTTTACTGATGACTACTCCCGTTACTGTAAAATATATTTCCTCAAAAGGAAAAATTAAGTATTTGAAGCTTTTCAGACTTATAAATCATTTGTTGAGAATTTCACAGGCAAGACAATAAAAACATTGCAGAGCGATAATGGACTAGAATATCGCAACAGAGCCTTCGACGATTTTCTGGAGAAGCACGGTATTGGTCGGCGGCTATCAGTGCCGCACACCCCGCAGCAGAACCGCATAGCGGAGAGGCAGAATCGCACTCTCATCGAGATGGCCAGGTGCATGATGAAACAGTCGGGTGCACCCCCTATGCTTTGGGCAGACACAAGAATGCATATTTGTTGGCTACGCTGAAGAATCGAAAGCCTACCGATTGTATGTTCCAGGAGCACGCTTAATAATCACCAGTAGTGACGTCAAGTTTTTGAGCACAGCAGGATTCAAAAGCGGCTACCAAGTGTTTTACGAAGACGAGCTACAAGTGGACAGAGGCACAGGAATAGCAGGCATTGAGCAACAACAGCAGCAAGAAAATGGGTCATCCAGCGATGCAGAATCTGAAGATCAACCCCAGCCCCAAAGTTTTGGTAAAGGGCGTCCCGGATCAGTGAGGACCGGCCAGCGTGGAAGACCACGCAAAATATACCAACAAGCAGCAAAAGAGGGCAACGAGAGCAGTCAAGAAGACAGCATGGGCTCATCCTCCCAAGAAACGTTCGAGGATGGCATTTGCGATGGACGCAGACGATCCAACGACAATCGACGATGCGAAAAGCTCAACAGATGGGATCGGCTGGATAAGGGCAGCTGAAGACGAATTTTTGGCGCAGGTTCTCAACAACACTTGGCAAGTTGTTGAACGTCCAAGCAACCGACAAATAATTGGCAATAAAATGGTTTTCCGAACCAAAGACGATGGCACATCCAAGGGTAAGAAGAAGGTGAGGCTAGTGGCAAAGGGCTACGCACAAAAACCAGGCGAAGACTTCTATGAATCGTACTCCCCCGTTGCACGATTCAGCGGCACAGTCTGATATGGAGATCCACCAAATGGACGTAGAAACGGCATACCTAAACGGTGAACTGGAGGAAGACGTGTACATGAACATCCCAGAAGGTTTCAACGAATTTATGGAAAAATTGGCATCAAGAGTTCCAATTGGTTCCAATCAGAAGAATCCATAAGCGAAATACGTCAAAGAAGCCAAGCAGTGGATTCAGGCAGTAAAGCGGATGAAAAATCCAGTCTGCTTAATCAAGAAGGCTCTTTATGGATTGCGACAGTCAGGCTTACGTTGGTATCAGAAGCTGACTACAAAACTCAAGGAAATTGGACTTGAGCCTACCGAGCAGGACCCATGCCCGTTTATAAAAAAGGAGGAGAAGAAAATTCTACTGGTGACGATTTACGTGGATGATTTGCTATTAACTTCAAATAATCCGAAATGGCTGCAGCAAATCAAATCGCATCTCAGCGCAGAGTTCCAGATGAAAGATATCGGCCGAGTGAAGATGTGTTTGGGAATGGAATTCCAACAAGATCTACAAAAACATTGCGTATTCATCTCACAAGCGAAGTACATCGATACCATATTGAAGAGATTTGGTATGACAGAATGCAAACCTGCATTGACACCAATTGAAGCAAAAAACAACCTGAAGCGACCAGAGGCATTCGACGAGAACGAGATGAAAAGGTACCAGAGTTTAATTGGTACTTTAATGTTTTTTGCAGTGACAACTCCAGATATTGCATTTGCAGTGAATTTGTTGAGCCAGTTCAACTCTAGCTACAATGAACGGAACAAAGGAGCTAGGTCTTCTCTACAGCAAAAATGAAGAAGACCTATACTGTGTGGTCGATGCAGACTGAGGCGCCAACATGACAGATCGGCGCTCATATTCGGGGCAAGCGTTTATACTTGCCGGCGCTACCATAAGCTGGGAGGCGCGAAAACAGCGGACTGTGGCTCTATCCAGTACTGAGTCCGAGTACTTAGCCATGTCCGAGGCAGTAATGGCGGCTTTATACCTAAAGAGTCTTCTGGAGAGGATCGGCAGAAAAGGCAGACCTATACGCATCTACAATGACAACCAAAGCGCTCAAAAACTGGTTAAAGGCTTTGGTTTTCATCCCCGCACAAAGCATATCGACGTGCGCCACCACTTCATCCAGGAAAAACATAAGAGTGGCGACATCGAAATTGAATACATGCCGATGGAGCAGATGCCAGCCGACGTCCTGACGAAGGGATTAAGCAGCAGCAACATCGTGACTGCATATCATCATTGGGCGTCACCGTATTTAATTAAGTTGAATAATTAAAGTTATAAATTGCTACTTTGAGGGGGCGTGTTGTAATATACGCATATATTTGTATCAAAGCAGCAACTTGGCAACTCTGTTCCAATATGTATTAAGTTCTTTTTGTTCAAGTTCAGTTCTAACTCAAACGTCAAGCCCGAAAGTCCAATGTAAGGGACGCGATTATATTATCAACAATTTAATAAACTGCACTTTATATTCCTTTTCATTCTTAATAACCGACTACCACTTTATCTGGCTGTTGACCAAAATATCAACACTTAATGACAGAGGAGTCAGTAGATTCATTTTCAAAAATTTGAATTGAGATCGGGAAGTGGTCACTACCTGAGAGGTGATTGTCAATTAAGAGTATAAGTATAGTTCAGAGGAAGCTAAAGATAGGTCTTAAGAATATAAGTATATGTTCAGTTACCGAGCGTTTTCGGGAGCTATATTCAATGTTCTAAATATTGGTTTTAGTAAAATCAAGCACAGTTCAATTTCATACAATTTATTTGAAATGTTTGGGTTTATACAAATTATATATGTATAGATGTGACTGCGAGGGGGTGAAGACCGAATTAGAATACAAAACGGGAGCGCGGCTCAACGCTTGATGCTGCGGAGCGATCGAGAGATCCCGGGAGAGGGCGAGACAAACGCTAGTGCATGACGGCAGATGCAGGTGGCCGATCGAATGCACGAGAGCGGGCGACGCGAACATAAATATAAAAGAGCTCAATAAATTATTGCCGGACAAACTTCTTTCCGGCGGCTGCTTGACCCAACATACTCCCCCCTTTGGAAGATGGGCTTTCAACAGCATCATGAAGGAGCAGCAGACACAATTTGTTGACTGCCCGTCTCGTAGCTCCGGATGCCGTCCTCAGCAGCGCCACCCGACTCACTCCGTCATCTCCGACGACCATTTCCGTCACCCTCGCCAGGGGCCACTTCATTGGAGGCAAGTTTTCGTCCTTCACCAGCACGATGTCATTTACTGCTATGCCTTGACCAGGGATGCGCCATTTGGACCGTTGCTGCAACAGGGTTGAATACTCTTCCTTCCATCTGGACCAGAAACACTGCTGAAGAAAGACCACGCGTTGCCAAGCATCTAGCCGATTTATGTTGAGTTTCGTCAGGTCTGGCTCACTGAAACTAGAAGGAGGCCCTCCGTGCAGATTAGGAGTCAGGACATCCAGATCAGCAGGATTTTCAGAGAGAGGGACTAATGGCCTCCAATTAATCACTGCAGCAATATTGTACACCAGCGTCTGCAAATCGTCGGCCTTTAGTATAGCCTTGGCGGTCTTAACAGTAGCTTCCCATAAGCCGCCAATGTGGGGAGAACGGGGAGGGATAAACTTCCACTCGATGGATTCTGGAAGGCAAAAATCCAAAACAGCTCTCTGGTGCTTGTCGCTAAGAAATAGTCTCTTTAATTCGCTCAACTGATTTTTGGCTCCAACAAAATTGGTGGCTTTGTCGGACCAGATCTGTCGAGGCTTCTTCCTGATAGAAATTAATCTTTTCAGTGCATGCAGAAAGATGGCGGTGGACAGATCCCTCACCAGCTCTAAATGGACGGCCTTTTTCGTGAAACAAATGAAGACGCTAATGTAACATTTTATGGGAGCCTTGTTGCGAACCTCCGACTTATAGAAGAAAGGACCGCAAAAATCGAATGATCGAGGTCCAGCGTGCAGGTTGTGGTCATGAAAGCTAAGGATTATGCTTCGCGTTACCGGATGGCTCCTGGGCAAAATTACTGCTTGACGACGATCGTAATCCAAGGATTAATTCTTGAGACGCCCGTCTACTCGAAGCAATCCAAACTGATCCAAAAAGGGGGATAACGAAGCCTGGAGGAGGCAACCATTCCCTTTGTCTGCAACGTCCTTATTTCATCACCCAAATAAGCGCGCTGAACTGCCCACAAAAGCATGCGAGTCCCCGCCTTGAGATCATGAACGGTAATTCCTTTATGCTGAACGCGTCTGCCAAACTTATAGACATACGCAAACACTCGCTGAAGAGCTGGAAAGGAGTTAACGTATTTGCATGTCGCCACGAGGTCTGTATATTGCGACTTCACCAACAAAATTGAAGGGCCAGTGCTCCTGTGTCTTTAACAGGTTCTGACACCATAACCTGGATCCGATCAACTCAGTAGGAAGGGCTCCACGAGACAAGATATCTGCTGGATTTTCCAAGGTAGGCACATATCGCCACTCCATAGAACTCGTCAGATTTTGGATGGTTTACACGTGGTTAGTAACAAAAACAAAAATCTGGCAGGCTCATCTCGAATCCACAATAACACGGTTGAAGAGTCGCACCAACAAAAATACTTTTCTCTGTAAGTTCCAAGACTGTGAATCATTCTCGCCAACATCTTAGCTCCAGCCATCTCCAACTTCGGCACAGTTAACGTCTTAAAAGGCGATACTCGAGACTTTGCACATAGAAGGCGGCTCTCAGCCCCTGACGACCTGGAAACTATGTAGACCCATGCTCCGTAGGCTTCAATGCTGGCGTCACAAAATCCATGAATCTTCACGAGTGCTCCAGACGTAAGTGCCAGCTGAGGAAATTCTGCACGTTGGGTGTGACTGAAGCTCCGGCAGATCTTCTGCCACTCGGTGTAAAAGCCCTGAGGTAAGCTTTCATCCCAAGAAAGATTCTCTCGGCACAGCTTCTGCAGGAATATTTTTGCTTTAGTAACAACTGGGCCAACAAGGTCCAGCGGATCGTATAACCGCGCTATTGATGATAGGACACAGCACAGTGGTAACAGCAGAACCGTCGAACACCACTCTAAGTTTCGTTGTGGTGCTGTCCTTCTTTAGCACACAGAAAATATTTGCAATCTCGATGCAACTCCGGAGGAACCAGGGACATATGGCCTAGGTTAAGATACTGCTTTATAAAGGACGAATACTGAGTGCGCAGTTCGGGCTGATGACACAGTTCGCTCTCCAACGACTGGAAACGACGTAGAGCCTGTGAATACGAATCACCCAAAAAACCGGAGTTATGTTTAACTGGTAACCTGACTGTATAGGCACCTTCTAACCGCATGAAGTTTTTAACAAAGTGACTCTCGCTATCCAGTTCTTCGTTTGACGCCTTCACAATCGGATCGGTGCAGGTTTCCACTTCCCAGAACTGTCGAAGAAGTTGATCGAGCCGCTCATCTAAAGGCGCCTTTAGGCAGATCAGTCCCGACCGCTCAGTAGCCATGAGAACCTTGCCATTGTCAGGACCTCCTCCTCCACAAACAACCCAACCGAGCCGAGTTTTTAGATTGAGGGCAAACCAGGAGACAAATGAATTTGCCCGACACAAAGCTGCTCGTAAAATAATCCAGCTCCAATTAGCAAATCAACTCGCTGCGGCTGGTGAAAATGAGGATCTGCTAGCTTTACATTGGCGGGAATTTTCGAAGAGCTGACGTCCAATGCAAAATTGGACTGAAGGTCAATGATGTTGGAGGCTACGATCGCAGTTACTTGCGCCGAGTAGTCAGAGCATTGAGATTGCAAGCTGACTTGCACAGAAAACCCATCGGTAGAAAACCCTGCGTCACCTATACCGGATACAGAAACCGGAGACCTTATCTTCCGCAGCTGCAGCTGGTTCGCCAGCCTTGAGGTGACTAGATGCACCTGCGAACCAGAATCGAGCAGCGCTCGGCAGGCAATAGAACTCCGGAGCGGTTCCTGACCAAAATATTGGCAGTGGCTAGCATCTTGGTGATGCTTGGCTACAAGAAAATTGACGGGAACGGTCGCTAACCGAGAAACAGCGTCGCAAGATGCAGAAACCTCGGGAGAGGAGTGTTGGCCTTAAACTGGTGAGTTGCCACCAAAATGCAGCAAACTATGATGGCTGCGTCCACAAGCTTGACGGCAGCTTGACGAATTGCAATGCCGAGATAGGTGCCCAGCTCCAAGGTACTTCCGGCATAAATCCAATCGCCTATCTTCGCCTAAACGATCCTCAGGCGACAAGCTTAAAAACCTTGGGCAGGAGTTTATTATGTGAGAATGGCCATCATAAATCATGCATGCGGAAGAGTTGGTAATCACAAATGCTGAGCTACCTGGATGAAAACGTCTACGCCGTCCTACCGCAAATCCATGCTCTCCAAAGTCCGGCATCTCTGCTCAAGAAAACTGGCGATGGACTTCCGATGATTGGAATGGAATCCAAGGAATCCGAGTCAGCGTGCATTTCCTTCCACTTAGACTGCGTGGCATCATCAACCTTATGCAACAGCACTTGGATAATGATGCAGCTAGCAATCTGTTTCGTTGTGCCCATGCTTGCCAGGGCTCGCATATGCGAATTAAATTTGTCTGAAAGCTCGCAAAGCCTCGTCGCCGATGCGGATTCTACGGCCTTCAGATTCATTATCTCATTAACATGAGCTTGAAAAATGAGCCTGCGATTACTAAACCTTTTGTTTAGCACCTCCAATGCGAAGTCATAATTTTTGTCCGTGAGCTCCAACGATCGAACAGTCTCCAAGGCAGATTCACGAAGGCAGGACCACAACCGTTGAAGCTTTTCGACCCGACTGATGAATGGGCTTGTGTCCACCATGGTCGAGAACAGTGACTGAAATTCAAGCCACTCCGCATAACCTCCACCAAAAGTGGGAAGTGGCAGTGGAGGCAAAGCCTGAAAGGTTCTGCCAAACGATGCATCGAAATTGGTGGCAGAAGATGCGTTGATCAGCGTCGAACTCGCCGGCAACAAACTGGAGCGCCTCATAGCGCCTGATCCAGGATGAAGCGTGCCCCCTTGCCGCATCGTTGAAGTTGATGCGCAGATCGCTCCTGAGTTCTGCAACATCCATCTCGGACTGCTCCTTATGTGTGCTCTTGAAATCCGCAACGATTCCCTCCAATTCGCTGAACCGCACATTTAACATCGCCTCAGGAAATGTCTCTACTGATTTCCAGGAGTATAACAATCCTTGAAGATCCTCAAGAGGAAGATTCTTTGACTCAGGAATACTTTCCTTCCAGGAGAGGCACAATCGAGAAACGGATTCATTTTCGCAACAAAAATATTATTTTAGTTTGTTTATTTATTGTCAGCACACGACCCACTGTGCAAGTTCTATATATCGGGGTAATATATGTATGCGCGATTGTAGCAGTCTGCAAACAGAGTATGTATGTATGTCAACAGATGCTAATGTTTTGGGCACAAATCTATTTGTTTATGTTTACATATTCAAAGCCGCGCAGCTCAAATTTTCAACGGAAAATAATTTAACAAATTTATCAAATTATTTTCCTAAGCACACTCACGTCGGGGTCACCAAATGTTTAGATACTGAGCGTTTTCGGTAGATTTATTCTTTTGCTCTAAATATTGGCTTTAATAAAAACAAGCACAGTTCGATTTATAGATATAGATATTGATATAATTTATTTAATTGTTTTGGCGTTTCTACCAATGATATATTTACATATGTGACTGAGTAGGGTTGACGACCGAATTAGAATGATGACGCGGGAGCGCGGCTCAACGCTTGATGCTGCGGAGCGACTGAGAGATCCCTCGAGAGAGCGAGACAAACGCTAGCGCATGACGGCAGATGAAGGTGGCCGATCGAATGCACGAGAGCGGGCGACGAGAATAGAGCGGGAGACGCGAACATAAATATAAAGAAAGCGACGTCACGAGTTCAATAAATTATTGGCGGCCAAACTTCTTTCCGGCGGTTGCTTGACCCGACATACTCCCCCCGATGGAAGATGGGCTTTTAACAGCATCATGAAGGGGCAGCAGGCACAATTTGACGCTGTCCTGCAGCGCCACCCGAAACACTCCGTCATCTCCGACGACAATTTCCGTCACCCTCGCCAGGGGCCACTTCATTGGAGGCAAGTTTCCGTCCATCACTAGCACGATGTCATTTACTGCTATGCCTTTACCAGGGATGCGCCATTTGGACCGTTGCTGCAACAGGGTTAAATACTCTTCCTTCCATCTGGAACGCGTTGCCAAGCATCTAGCCGATTTATGTTAAATTTTGTCAGATCTGGCTCACTGAAACTAGAAGGAGGCCCACCGTTCAGAAAATGATTAGGAGTCAGGACATCCAGATCAGGAGGATTTTTAGAGAGAGGGACTAATGGCCTCCAATTAATCACTGCAGCAATATTGTACACCAGCGTCTGCAAATTGTCGGCCCTTAGTACAGCCGAGCCCACGACCCTGTAAAAATGATACTTGGCGGTCTAAACAGCAGCTTCCCACAATCCGCCGAAGTGGGGAGAACGGGGAGGGATAAACTTCCACTCAATGGACTCTGGAAGGCAAAAATCCAAGACAGCTCTCTGGTGCTCGTCGCTAATAAATAGTCTCTTTAATTCGCTCAACTGACCAACGAAATTGGTGGCGTTGTCGGACCAGTCGAGGCTTCTTCCTGATAGAAATAAATCTCGTCAGTGTATGCAGAAAGGCGGCGGTGGACAGATCCCTCACCAGCTCTAAATAGACGGCCTTTTTCGTGAAACAAATGAAGACGCTAATGTAACATTTTATGGGAGCCTTGTTGCGAACCTCCGACTTATAGAAGAAAGGGACGCAAAAATCGATGCCGGTTACATCGAAGATTTCATACCCTTCCACTCTCTGCTTCGGAAGATCGCCCATTACATGCTCCAACAAACGAGGTTTCATCCGAAAGCATCTCACACATTTATTTGTCGCCTTGAGCACAGTTTTTCTCCCCCCAATCGGCCAATACTGAGAACGTATCATCGCCAATAACGATTGGCGTGCAGGTTGCGCTCATGAAAGCTAAGGATTATGCTTCGCGTTACCGGATGGCTCCTGGGCAAAATTACTGCTTGACGACGATCGTAATCCAAGGATTAATTCTTGAGACGCCCGTCTACTCGAAGCAATCCAAACTGATCCAAAAAGGGGGATAACGAAGCCAGCGAACCTGAGGAGGCAACCATTCCCTTTGTCTGCGACGTCCTTGTTTCATCACCCAAATGAGCGCGCTGAACTGCCCACAAAAGCATGCGAGTACCCGTCTTGAGATCATGAACGGTAATTCCTTTATGCCGAACCCGTCTGCCAAACTTATAGACGTAAGCAAACACTCGCTGAAGAGCTGGAAAGGATTTAACGTACTTGCATGTCGCCATGATGTCTGTATATGGCGACTTCACCAATAAAATTGAAAGGCGAAGCTCTAACGCTGGCTTCTCGACTACTACCGTCACAGGCCAATTCTCCTGTGTCTTTAAGAGATAGGGCGGACCCTGACACCATAGTCTGGATCCGATCAACTCAGTAGGAAGGGCTCCACGAGACAAGATATCTGCTGGATTTTCCAACGTAGGCACATATCGCCACTCCATGGAACTCGTCAGATTTTGGATGGTTGACACGCGGTTAGCGACAAAAACATTAAACCTGGCAGGCTCCTCTCGAATCCACGATAACACGGTTGAAGAATCGCACCAACAAAAATAAATGAGAAATGGTGAAAATGAGGATCTGCTAGCTTTACATTGGCAGGCAACCCAACCGAGCCGAGTTTTTTGGATTGAGGGCAAACCAGGAGACAAATGAATTTGCCCGACACAAAGCAGCTCTTAAAATAATCCAGCTCCAATTAATCAAAGCAAATCAACTCGCTGCGGCTGGTGAAAATGAGGATCTGCTAGCTTTACATTGGCAGGAATTTTATAAGAGCTGACGTCTAATGCAAAATTGGGCTGAAAGTCAGTGGCTACGATCGCAGTTACCTGGATGAAATGGTCCACGTCGTCCCACCGCAAAGTTTGGTGCATGTGATGTCGTCGGCAAATCCATGATTTCCAAAGTCCGGCACCTCTGCTCAAGAAAACTGGCGATGGACTCCCGATGATTGGAATGGAATCCAAGGAATCCGAGTCAGCTTGCATTTCCTTCCACTTAGACTGCGTGGCATCATCAACCTTCTGATAATGATGCAGCTAGCAATCAGCTTCGTCGTGCCCATGCTTGCCAGGGCTCGCATATGCGAATTAAATTTGTCCGAAAGCTCGCGAAGCCTCGTCGCCGATGCGGACTCTACGGCACTCAGATTCATTATCGCATTAACATGAGCTTGAGAAATGAGCCTGCGATTTCTAAACCTTTTGTTTAGCAGCTCCAATGCGACGTCATAATTTTTGTCCGTGAGCTCCAACGATCGAACAGCCTCCAAGGCAGATTCACGAAGGCAGGACCGCAACCGTTGAAGCTTCTCGACCCGATTGATGAATGGGTTTGTGTCCACCATGGTCGAGAATAGTGACCGAAATTCAAGCCACTCCGCATAACCTCCACTAAAAGTGGGAAGTGGTGGTGGCGGCAAATCCTGAAAGGTTCTGCCAAACGATGGATCGAAATTGGTGGTAGAAAATGCGTTGATCTCGCACAATCTCCTGATCCAGGCGTTGATAATCTCCTGATAATCTCCTGATCCAGGATGAAGCGTGCCTCCCTCGCCGCATCCATCTCGGACAGCTCCTTATGTGTGCTCTTGAAATCCGCAACGGTTCCCTCCAATTCACTGAGCCGCACATTTAACATCGCCTCCGGAAATGTCTCCACTGGTTTCAAGGAGGACAACAATCCTTAAAGATCCTCAAAAAGGACAGCTGCACTTTGGCCCAGGAATACTTTCCTTCCCGGAGAGGCACAATCGTAAAACGGATTCATTTTCGCACCAAAAAATTTATTTTATTTTGTTTTTTTATTGTTAGCTCAAAACCCATTGTGCCACTTCTATATAACGAGGCGATTGTATGAGTTCTTCTCACTTATAATACATGTATGAGCGATTGTAGTACTCTGCAAACAGCGTATGTATGTATGTCAACAGATGCTAATATTTCGCGCACAAATCACAAACCGAATAATGTTTTTTAATTTGTTTATGTTTATATGCTTTAAGCCGCGCAGCTCAAATTTTCAACGGAAAATAATTTAACAACTTATTTTCCTATGCACAATCACGTCGGGGTTCACCAATTGTTCAGTTTTCGGGAGCTATATTCAATGTTCTAAATCTTGGTTTTAGTAAAAACAAGCACAGTTCAATTTCATACAATTTATTTGAAATGTTTGGGTTTATACAAATTATATATGTATAGATGTGACTGCGGGGGTGAAGACCGAATTAGAATACAAAACGGGAGCGCGGCTCAACGCTTGATGCTGCGGAGCGATCGAGAGAGCCCAGGAGAGAGCGAGACAAACGCTAGTGCATGACGGCAGATACAGGTGGCCGATCAAACTTCTTTCCAGCGGCTACTTGACCCGACAGTATAGTTCAGGGGAAGCTAGGGGTAGGTCAATATATCTAAAGGTGTAGTGTGTATTGAAGTGGGTGGGGCAGCCATTATTAAGTGGGGTTAGCAGGGATTGGTTCATAAATTTAAAAAACCAGTTTCCTCGTGATTTGTTATTTTGTGATACCCAACTTTAGTGTCAGCTGTTGAAATCGCCTGTTATTAGGAGAGGGGTATTCATATACGAGGGTTGCTACATATATTTGTGGCCTAGGCCATACTAAGTGTTACCTGGCGCCATCCGACGTTTTCATTGGGAAGTTTGACATGTTTTAGCAGAAACGTGCTCAAAACGTTTTGACGCAAGGCCATAATTTGTGTGGTTTACAGTGACTTGAAAAAATCAATTTGGCAGAAAATGGAATTAACTCGTGAACATTTTCGCGCAATCATTTTTCATTTAATGAATTTAATCGTGGCCGACGCTCGTTCAAAGACAGTCGTTGTTCCAGAGAACATAGATACCACGCATGAACTGATAATGCAAGATCGTCATGTGACATACCGTGAGATAGAGGCATCCTTGGGCATTTCTTCCACCAGCATTCGATATTGCATGAACACTTGGCCGTAAAAAAAATTTGTTCTCGTTGGATCCCGCACAATTTGACAATCGCTCAAAAAAAGGCTCGTGTAAATTCTTGCAAAAAAAAATACAATTGAA
Organism: Drosophila ananassae; assembly: GCF_017639315.1. Classification (NCBI taxonomy): domain Eukaryota; kingdom Metazoa; phylum Arthropoda; class Insecta; order Diptera; family Drosophilidae; genus Drosophila; species Drosophila ananassae. Next base: position 2,185,192 of record NW_025319041.1, on the reverse strand, counting down.
AAAATACAATCGCGGTGTTTTAAAAGACGTTTATAAGATCGTCACAGGTGACGAATCATGGGTCTATGCTTATGAGCCCGAAACAAAACAGCAATCGACCGTGTGGGTCTTCGAAGACGAGCCAAATCCAACGAAAGTTGTTCGTGGAAGAAGCATTTCGAAGCAAATGGTGGCCTTTTCTTCGGTAAAACAGGTCATGTTTCGCTTGAGCAACGTAAGACGGTCAATTCTGGTGCTACACCACAATTTGTTTGCCTGAAATCTTCGGAGAAATTCGAAAAACGAACAAAAGAAGACGCTTCATTCTGCACCATGACAATGCGAGCTCTCACACATAAGCTCAAACCAACGTCTTTTTGACCGGCCAAAAACCATGTTTTGGAGGTGTCTTAATCGGAGTGGACAAAGTGCTTCGACAATTTGTTTGAGAAAAACAATAAAACCATTTTTAATCAAAAATATTCCCATTTTTATTATTAGGCCAGAAATATATATAGGAACTCTCGTATATACTTTATACCAAATTGAAACTATCGTAACAACACTTTAACCACTAGCACTTAATATTTATCGATAGTACGTTTTGGCAGCCACTATAAGTTTTGAATAAAAGTTTTGTTCGTTTATATATACTCAACCAAGCCGGACGTCGTTTTATGGGCCCAGGTGGGCAACAGGTTATATACAAGTATGGGCCACGTGATGCTTAATAGCAGCGGCTCTTGCGTTACGAATGCAAGCAGTCCGTTGCTTTGAAATTGGATCGCTATACGGAAAACTTCAACATGTGTTCGCTATACCAAATCGAAAAATTTGGAAGAAAAGAATTAGGATTCTTGGCAAGATGCGAAGCGTACTAGTTCACGCGGGGATATGCAATGTGGCGTCAGGCGAGTTGAAACGGGAAGATGATGGCGAAAGCAACGATTGACCAAGATGGGACAGTAAGGCTCTGGCCACGATTACCCTCATCGTTAAAACATCGCAGCTAAGTTACATCAAAACGTGTACAACATCTTTTGAGGCTTGAACAAAACTCAAGGAGGTGCATCAACCGAGGGGTCCAGTCAGAAAGGTATCGCTCTACAAAACTGTAACGAACTTTTTTTGCTATCTTTTGCTCGCAACAAATGCCGCGTTTAGCTCACAATACACACGCCTTGCGCCCAGCAGGACGTGTGGTCTTGGTGCCTGTCGCCGGTTCGGCTCACGGTTCTCTCCGTTTGGACTCACGTACTCCAGTTGCGGGGCTTATGCTGCTCTTCTGCCGCTGTCAATGCTCCCCGCTGCTCCTGTCGATGCCGCTGCTCCTGTCGTTGCCGCTGCTCCTGTCGCAATTGAGTCTCTTCTCGTTGTCGCTGCTTTTTTTCTGTGGGCGCCGAGGACCTTCGGTATCCTTGGCTCATTGGGAATGTCTTTCGCCGTGGCTGGCACCTAATCCGTGTTAGCAGACCAATAGGCTCACCTCCCAGGCATACGCCGGGCAGGATACGTTTCTTGGTGCCTGGCGGCCGAATCAGGGCACGAAGGGCCTACCTACCCCACAGGACACGCCCCCGGTTGTGTTCGCCACTCGCCTCCAAACACCTGTGTGCATACGCTCCGCAGGATCTATGGCAGACCAGAGGTTTTAGCGTCACGTCTTCTTTAACTCCAGGTGATACGCTGTGCGTACGCCCCAGCGTCTGGACCAGGATTCTATTGACTTGACCGGGGTGTTCCTGTTTGGTTTCACTGTTGGGCTTGAGTTCCCGAGCTGGGGACCCCTCGCTTTATCTCACCTGGTATTAACATTCAGGAATCGATAAGGTCTCGATTTTCTCCAGGGGCCCTCCTTATATAGCGCCGGAGGCCCCCGTTAATCCCTGCAAGTCTCGCTTCCTGCCTATAATCCTTCGTTCCTCTGCTCTCGCCGGGCTCTCTTTGTTGCTTTGTTGTTGAACCATTCCGAGGCGATTGGATTAGCTGGAGACGGATTTCTGCATGCGGAAAGAAAAGGAGTAGTTAAGCTAAACACAGATCGATACACAATTGTACTAAACGATGTACTATTTGTTCCTACGATGAAGGGAAACTTTATGACCGTAAGTCTAACCGTATCTAAAGCCAATTTGGTGCACTTTAACAAAAAGCACGCAAAGATTATTCAGAACGAGGAGTGTATATTGCAAGTAAACAAAAATGGAAATCTATATAAATTCAAAGAAAAGTTCAATCGGTGTTTTGCTGTTTCTATTGCCGATGGTATTTTATGGCAAATGTGATATGGCCACGTTAATTATCGCAGCCTTGTGAAGAAGAAAATGGTTTGTGGGATTACCACAAACCACCTCCCATTAAACATGCATGCTCAGCAAAATAACCATGCAACCATTCCCTCATATATCTGAAAGCCGAGCCAGTGAACTATTGGAATTAGTTCATACAAATGTATGCGGCCATTTAAGTACAAGATCACTGGGTGGAAATAGATATTTTCTCACGTTCATCGATGACAATACACGTTGCACATTTGTTTTTTTTCTGAAAGGCAAAGACGAGGTATCCTCAAAGTTCCTGGAATTTAAGGAGCTCGTGGAGAGGAAAACTGGAAAGCTTCTAAAGTGTATACGAAGCGACAACGGAAACGAATTTGTCAACGCAACCATTGACAATTTTCTAAAAGCGAATGGGATCAGGCGGCAGTTTACAATCCCGTACAGCCCATAACAAACGTAGCGGAGAGGGCTAACCGTACGTTAGTGGAGATGGCCCGATGCTTGCTGACGCAGTCTGGCTATATACACAGATCGCCTACAAACGCGCTGAAAGACATTACTCCGATGGAACGGTAGGAAACCATTAATATCTCATTTTAAAGTTCTAAATTCTTTCGCCGTTTGATTGGATGAGGGCGTGTGGCCCTCACTAAGTAAATTCAAGGAAAAACGAATGGAATACCGAATGGCCGGTTATTCTCGAACAGCCAAAGGTATAGGCTCTACGACCCTAGCACTGTACAAGTTATCGAAAAGAGAGATGAAAAGCGGTTGCTAAACTTGTGGTGTTTGACCTACCACAAGGTGGTGGTGTATTAGACGTCAACTGGAGGATGAGAAGGATAACTGCAGCAACGATGTAGAAGCTATATACATAGATGGCAAAGTCAACCCCGATTCGCACGGATACAGCAGCCCGGACGACGAAAGCTCATACAATGTAGGCGGCATAAAAAATGATTACAGCAGCGATTATTTCACGCCCATCACGGAAAACGAGTGGGTCCTTGCAGACCTAAAGTAATTCGCACAGGCAAACCTGGACGCCCGCAAAAGATATTAAATGTTTTAGGAGCAGCAAATAAAAGAGACGTATTCTGGTAAGCTACGAAGAAGCAATTAGATGTCCTGATTCTGAATTGTGGTTGAAAGCGATGAATCGAGAGTACGAAGCACTTATGCACAACCATATTTGGCAGACGGTAAATCTTCCCAAGACAGAACGCGAAGGCAATTTATGGCCTTAAATAGTCCGGCAGAGAATGGAACTATAAACTGGATGGAGTTTTGAATGGCATTGGATTTAACCCATGTAAAAACGAGCCGAATCTTATTTCTTGTATACGTGGACGACCTGATAATAGCTTGTCAAGATAAAGTCGATCTCATGAGCATTAAAAGAAAGATATCTCAGTCTTTCGAATGTGTCAATCACGAACAGTTGGACATGTTTCTTGAAATGGAAGCTCAGTCAGAAGGCGAATTGGCCGAGATAATGCTGAGTCAAACTCCAGAGCAGCTGAAACTCTTTTGGATGTAGGTTTCCAAATCACATGTGACAAAGACGGATGCAAAAGAGTCAAGACCATAAATTGCATTACAAAATAAGCAATGAGCCTTTAGCCGGTTACGAAGCGGAAATTTAAAACTTTAACTTGATAAATTCGAATTCTTAATGAAAGAAACATAATGGTCAGAAATGAAACTGCTTCTCAGTGGACTGTATATGAATTCTGTGGTGTTTATTGATTGACGGTTAAGAAATAACTATAATAGTATATAATATAATAGAATAAACTAAATGCGACGCAGCGCGTTGATGCCTTAGGTATACATACATGGATTTACATATGTGTGAGAAAGGGAAATTATTAAGTATATAAGAAAATGGCGGCGCGTCGATCAGCGTTGCCATGGTTATTTGTATATAGAACTTCTTACAATATGATTAAGGGGAAATGAGATTCATGTTGCCTAAATCTCAGCAGCATGAATAGATACAAAGTTGCCCAAATGCATTCCGTTCCTCAACACATAATTATTATGACATATTATTACATAATAAAACCTAACCCAAACGGATCAAATGTCATAACTAAATTTCCATTATAAAAAACTCCGTAACCAATCAAATCATTTCTAGGATTATGTGGATTTTACCGAAAATGTATACCAAATTTCGCAAATATAGTAAAACCTATGACCAGAAAATTAAACAAAGGAGCAATAATCGATGTCAAGACTATGTAGAGTCATTTGAAAAGTTAAAGGTTCTTATAACTTCAGATGCGATACAAATCTAAACTGATTTTAATAAGCCTTTCTCCGTGACAACTGACACTAGGAATATCGCTAAGAATCAGCCTTTTGTTTAGTTAATTAAAATAAGGGATATAAATATGAAATTACAGAGATGGAAAATAATATTGAATGAATTTATTTACAAAATAAAATATCTTCCAGGAAAAGAAAATTATGTAGCAGTCGCATTGTCTAGAACAAAGATAGAAGAGGTTATGCTAGGAAAAATAATATTGAAATTACGTATACGTTACGTAAATTGCGAAATTACGCTAGAAACGTGATTAATGAAGATTTATGCAAAAAGAAAAGCACAATATAGTTCTGTAATGATTAGAATTTCTTGGTATTCCAGATAGCTTTCATCAAAATTATTAGTCCCAAAAATATAACAAAATTGGATTAATGCACGTTTAAGCTATGTAGTTACCAACCCAATCCGCTTGGGTACTCGGGGATTTCTTTGTGCATGGAGGGCCAAACGAAGCGTAGTTTTAAAAGTTTTATAGTTGCCTTAAATCCACCGTGTGCAATGTTGTGTAGCTTCTTAATGATTTCGTTTCTCAGTGGCTGTGGTATGAAAGGCCGTACGCTAAAAGTAGATACATCGCTAATTATTCAGTGTTGTGTATGATGAATATTTACTGCTTTTAACTGAAGCGAGCTGGTGTTGCAATTGAGTAGTTTTTGGAGCTCTGTTCAGCGTAATTCCGCATTGCTTCTTTCATTAAAATTTATGCAATTGTCGATGTCTATGGTATGCCGCTACGTGTGTTATGGTTGTGTTGAATTCTCCTATAAAATCCAATTGGCGAAGTTGCCGCGGGGATGCTTTTTCGGGTTTTTGATCGAAGGTGTAGACTTACGGTTTGTGATCTGTAAAGATGTGAAAAACCCTACCTTCCAGCATGGGACGGAAATGTTTTGTTCCGAGGTAGGATGCTAGAAGTTCCCGGTAGTATGTGCTATATTTTCGTTGCGTTTCTGAGATTTTAATGCTGAAGAATCCCATTGGTTGGTATTCCGATTTGATGACTTGATAAAGAACCGCTCCCACTGTTATGTTGCTCGCGTCTATGCTTAGCGACAGGCTTGCGTTTGGTGCAGGATGTGCCAATAGTGCAGCTTATGCTAAGTAATTTTTGCAATTGTTGAAATTTTCGATCGTTTCTGTTGTCCATTTGATTGGGTTGGAATCGTTTTTTGTATTACCTGGTATTAGCTGTACCAGCGGAGCTTAATGTTGAATAGAATTGTGTAGGAAAGAATCGTTTATAAAAGTTGATCATTGCTAGGAATCTTCATAATTCTTTGGCCACCTTTGGTAAAGGGGAATTCGTAATGGCTTTTACCTTGGTCTGTAGAGCTGGGATTTATCGTAAGATTTTACTTTTGCAGTTTCTCGAAAGCTTGTCGTAAGTGGTTGTGATGTTGTTGTATGTTGGCGGATGCGACTGCTATATCGTCGACAAAAACAAAGACGAAGTCTAAATCTCTGAATGCGGTATACATATAGCGTTGAAATGTTTGAGCTGCGTTACACAGTCCAAATGTCATATTCAAGCAGACCAAATGGAGTTGTTATAGCCGTTTTAGGGATGTCTTTAGGTTCTATTGGGATTTTATTGTATGCGCGGTTGAGATCGATCTTGAAGAAAATAGTTTAATAGTTTTTCCATAGAACACGTGTGTGCAATCTTGTATGTGTGGTAGCGGATTCCAGTCCGGTATGGCTTGCGCATTGAGGGCGCGGTAGTCGCCGCATGGTTCTCATTCACCAGTCCGAGAAACCGAGCTTCTCTGGAATCAGTCTTCGTGGTCGCGCGAAGGGTGGTTTTCCTTGACGTGGGGGACGCTGGTCATTGACGATGTGTGATTGTGTTAAATTGTGTGATGTCTTTAAATTCCTCCAACAGTTGAGCGAATGCGTTGGATGTGTTGAATGTTTTGATAATTGATAAATTTTGATGTGTTTTGGCATCAACTAACTTAGCCCCCTTGATGTTGACGAGGAGGTTGTAGTGGTGTAGAAAATCGGATCCAAAAACATGGAGCCGTATGTTTTTATTTCTGAGCCGTATGCTGTAAAGAGTGTATGGCGATTGGCGTTTTGTATATTTTTATGAATTGTGCTGGATGGAATGTTCGAAACGTCGGCTCCGGTATAGACTAAAAATTTTTTACCAGATTGGGCGTCTGGTACGAAAAGTCGGTTGCAGTATGATTGATATGATATTGATTTGGAATGCTTGATAATAAGAGGCGAATTTACTTAATCCGTCATAGCTGATTCTTGATCCTCTGACGGCTGAATTTAGTTTTTTTAGTTCTCTTTCAAGTGGCTTGGGAGGCTGTCGCCGAGCTGAATTCCAGTTGGGAGTCGGTCCAAACGTACCATTTCCGAGTCAGTAAACTTTGAGAGGATCGCTTCCTTCATTGTGGAATAAGGAGCAGTTTTGGGTGGATTGTTGACAAGATCATGTACTTATTACAGGTACTAAGGCTCCACTTAAGCGATGACAGCAGCGAACTTTTCCTGTTCATTTCGTGTACCAAGTCCTTGTAGTGCGAACCAGCTTTCTACTTTTGTGAAAAACATTTCGATGGTTGTGATTAATTGTAGATTTGGGCGCGGCGTCTTTCCAAATACTGATTGGATATGGCTGTGTTAGTGAATTGGGCAGTGTCTTGCGCGTCAGCGAAGACTTCGTTTTCAGCCTTACAAATGGTTTCAAACTTACAAATGGTTTAAGGGAAAATATTATTTCCCAGATAGCCAGGAGCTATTATAAAATATTATCAGTGAATGTAAAATTTGTAATATTTCTAAAACGGAACATTGAGACACTTAGTTAACTTTTTAATTAACACCAGAAATACAAAATGCCAGAGAAAAATATCTTATTGATTTTTACATGACAGGTAACACAGGCCAACAGGTGGTTAAACAATATTTTCGTCAATTAAATTTGAGTTTTTAATCTCATATTTTCAACAAGAAAGGAAAGCTAACTTCGGGCGGAGCCGAAGTTGATATACCCTTGCAGTTCAGTCACAGTCCGCTAGGTGGCGCCACCCATCTTATTTTATTAGATATGTAGCGGATCGTTTATAGTCGGCCGATCCTTATGAAAATTGGCAGATCAGATTGTTTTTCCCAAAATAGAATCTGTACCAAATCCCATCTTTCTAACTTAAAAAACACCAAAGTTATGCCAATTTCGATCGTTCTATGACAGCTATAGGATATAGTCGGCCGATCCTTATGAAATTTTGTACATAAGATATTTTGGTCAAACATAACATGTGTGGAAAGTCCCAACCCTCTAACTTAAAAAACACCAAAGTTATGGCATTTCCGATCAATCAGTTATATGGCAGCTATAGGATATAGTCGACCGATCCCGGCCGTTCCGACTTATATACTGCCTGCAAAGGAAAGAAAGATGTGTGCAAAGTTTCAACTCGATATCTCTAAAACTGAGAGACTAGTTTGCGTAGAAACAGACAGACGGACAGACTGACAGACGGACATGCTCATATCGACTCAGGAGGTGATCCTCATCAAGAATATATATACTTTATAGGGTCGGAGATGTCTCCTTCACTGCGTTGCACACTTTTGACCAAAATTATAATACCCTCTGCAAGGGTATAAAAACTACAAGTGAAGTGAATCATCCTATAACGGGGGTCCGTCCCCTTAATTCAAAAATGGCCCACTCAGCCAGGGGCAAGTCCCTGAGCTCTGATGCGGCATCCATTAAAAAATGATCAATCCCACAGTCGTTTAAAAAAATAAAACCGAACGAATCGGCATCAGCAAAAATGGACCTTGAAAAAAAAGACCTGGAGGAAATGGACATCTTAGAGAAGAACCACCTGCAGCCAACCTGCTCCACAGACCAATTTTAACGACCCGGACTTTCACATTGACAACGATATTTCCGATACTCCAAAGCAAGTACCGTTGACATATAATAAAAGTCATAAAAGGCCATACATCGTCTATATTGACAAACACCCTAATGAAGACGAGAACCGAAAACCCACAAATGCTTTAGAACTGAATGCTTCAATTTTTAAGCTTAAACTTAATGACATTGTTAAAGTAAATAAAATTGGCTTCGGGCATTGTAAGGCAGAATGCAACACAGCTAAAGCTGCTAATGAGCTTATTAATTCTGATTTAAAAAAAAGAGGGATATGACCCCAAAATATAAAAACACTTTATTTTCAAAACTGGAATTATTTTTCAAATTCCCACAAAATTCACATTAGACGAGTTAAAAGAATTTATTGTTTCCCCTGTCCCTATTCACGAGATTACACAGGCCAACAGCAAAAAATCTCCATGCATAATTTCACCTGCTCCATAACCTTTAAGCTCCACTGAACCAAAGTCTAGAACAAACATAGGTTCTATCACCCACAGTTTCCGCGGTACACCTAAGAGAAGAAATCGATCAAATTTTACGATATATTGAATTATGTAGGCCGTGTAATTGCGATGACCATCAATGTTTCTAGTACACACCATTTTTGAAATGTATGTGTACCAACTAAAATTAGAAAATGGTATCTAGCAGTTACCATATCTTTGGAATACTCATCCAAAGTTGAAATCTCTGATTTTCTACATTAATTTTTGGTCTTCTATGATTTTTTTCCAAACATTTTCCCATGGAAGATTTTTATTTTCTTATTGAAATCAGTAGATCATACCATGTTTTAATTTTGGATTTAAGGAAAAACTCGAAATAATTTTATTGAAATTATTATAGGTGGATAAACAATATTTTTTTCAAGTAAATTGGAGTTTTTAATCTCCTATTTTCAAAAAGTCATGGCTATCTGAAACTGTTTCTTCAAAACGTTCAAAACGTATCTATTGCAGGTTCAACTTGTTTCGTAAAGCTTTACAGAAGTTGTTACTTGAAGAAAATATTGTTTAACCACCTATAATAATTTCAATAAAATTATTTCGAGTTTTTCCTTAAATCCAAAATTAAAACATGGTATGATCTACTGATTTCAATAAGAAAATAAAAATCTTCCATGGGAGAATGTTTGGAAAAAAATCATAGAAGACCAAAAATTAATGTAGAAAATCAGAGATTTCAACTTTGGATGAGTATTCCAAAGATATGGTAACTGCTAGATACCATTTTTTTAATTTTAGTTGGTACACATACATTTAAAAAATGATAAGTACTAGAAACAATGATGTTCATCGCTATTACACGGCCTACATAATTCAATATATGGTAAAATTTGATCGATTTCTTCTCATTGGTGTACCGCGGAAACTGTGGGTGATAGAACCTATGTTTGTTCTGGACTTTGGTTCTGGGGAGCCTAAAGGTTATGGAGCAGGGAAAATTATACGTGGAGGAAAAAAAAAGTTGGAAATTGTCGGCCTGTGTTATTAGAGTTAATAGGAAAAATGAGAATAAAGAATTTGTTCCCACGTCCAGGGTTAAAATAATTTTTGAAGGCTCTCAAATCCCCGAGGAGATCAACTTTCTTTACACTAAAGTGAAAGTGGAAACATACATACCTTTTAGTCAGTGCTTCAGGTGTTTTCAGATTGGACATTTTGCTCAGCACTGCAAACAGACTGAAGAAAAATGTCGCAACTGCTCTCTCCCTCATCCCAGAGAAGAGGTATGCACGACGATCAAATGTGTTAATTGTAATCACCCCCACACTGCGACCTCCCTGGAATGCGAGGAAAAAAGCATTTGCCATTCAAAAATGTATGACATCGTAGAATCTCTCAAGAGTAGAGGTTAGAATCAGATATCCAGCCCTATTTGAAAAACTCACTCCCGCCCCCCCTGAGATTTTTAATACTAAGGATTTTCCTGTACTTCAAACCCCCAGAAGTTCTGCAATCCCAGTATTGCAGGATAATGAAAAATTGGCTGACTCCTTCCGTACTACAAAATTGCAAAAAATGTACAACACAGATCAAATGAATCTAAGAACTCACAAAAGACGATTGCTGATTGGAGAAAAGTAATTAAAGAGCACGAAATCGCTCTTGAGGAAAGGTTTGTTTCCCTGCAGAATACCCCTTCTCCCAGCCAATTAGCTATTTCATCTTCAACCAGTGTTTATCATAACTCAGCTTTAGAAACAGCCGAAAACAGTCTTATTAATATTTCATCCGAAATTGCTTCGTTTCCTTTGGCGAACAATTCAGAAACCCCAGTTAATATCAGATCATTTCTAGAATCCATTAAAACAAAAATAGCAAAAACTAACACAGAGATTGGCCTCAAAAAAATTAACTTATCAACTTAAATATATAAATAGACATTTGTTCTTTGTTTTGTGATTTTAAATAGTTATAGTAAAAATGTTTATTTTCAGGTTAAATTAATGCGTTTTCTTTTCTTTTTCTTTCTCTTATAATTCAAACCAATTAAAATCCTACAATATAATATTCAAAGTCTAACTTCCTAAAACAGGGGCCTCATAGCCTAGTGGTTAGTGTACTAGCTCGCTAAGCGTGAGGTCGTGGGTTCGAGCCCCACTCGTGACAAGTGCATGGCCCTGCAAGTTTTTCGGCGCTCGCGCATATGATGTAAGTAGCGAAAAGCTGTCGTTGGATTCTCGCTATTTATAATTATGTGCATGAGACCCGAAAAACCGGCATTCCCAGATGTCGTTAGGTGGCAAGCCCACTTCTGAGATAGGTTGCACTCGGCTAATCACCGGATCGACTGAACAATAACGATTACAGAAACAACCACAAGATCAGAAAAACACTCACACACCCCCCCAACCCGATGACGACCCGCCGCTTTTCGCAACGGACACGAATTGGACAATGGAATGTGAGGACCCTAATGGAGCCTTCCAGAATTGCGCAGTTTGAATAAGGAGATAGGCATAGTTAGGATTGGAACCCTGGAGTGGAACCCGCAAGGAAGAAGAAGAGTGGGACGCCCCAAAAGCTAACCTGGCGCCGATCTACAATACGCGAACTCGCAGAAAATAATACATCACCTGGGGACTTGGCAGAACAGAGAACAGAGCAGAATAGGGTCCGGTGGAATACACTTGTGGATGCCCTAAGCTCCCAAGCGGAGTAATAGGGAAAAAAAAAAAAAAAAAACTTCCTAAAACAACAAACAACTCCTGGAACTTTTTTTAATTAATAACAACATAGACATAGCCATTTTATCAGAAATTTGGGTTATTAATAATTCCATGTGTAATCTAGCTAATTATAACTTTGTCTGCAAACCTCACAGTGACGGTTATGGAGGCGTAGACATTTACGTTAGCAAAAGTATTAAATACAAAATTCTAACCTTCGATACCAACAACGTTGAGACCATAGCTATTACTACTAAAAACTTAAACCGTAATTTTAATATTTTTAGCGTTTACTGCCCTCCCAATACGAATGTAAACGATTTTAAAGCAGGCTGCAAGGACATTCTATCTACTGCCGCCAGACTCAAGGATCCCTCACCTGTAGGGGGCGATCTTAATGCCAAGTCACCCATCTGGGGCAGTTCTACACAGGACCGTAAAGGACAAGCATTAGAGCAAATCCTTTTATCAACTGGTTTCTGCTGCATCAATAATGGATCCCATACATATTCCCCTAATCCTACATATAGCTCCGTACCCGATGTAACTTTTATAAACAAAAATACCCTCTCCGCTAACTGGTCCGCGTCAAACTAAAAAATATTGAATAGCAACCATTTTCCCATAACAATTGAGATTTCAAACTGGTCCGCTTCCACAAATGTCCTCAAAACCATACAACCCAAAGTTCTTGAGGATTTCTCGAAAATTTATATTACCTCTATTAACAACCTTTGTAGCTTAACTAAGGACATAATGAAAAAAATACGATCTCTCTTGACATACGTAATAAATATATACCCAAAAAATATTGGGACGAAACCTGTGAGAAACTTTTCAGACTGAGAAATTCCAGTAGGCAAAAATACTATAAAAAAAAGCTAATTAAAGCTTTTAACTAAAAGCTACTATAATTAAAAGCTAATAGCTGACTCACTATCTAACCCCCAGTCCTCGAAGGAGTTCTGGCAAAAAATTAAGTCCTTAAAAGCATATAAGCAAATCAAAACGACCTCAAAACTCTTTGATGATGAGGATCATCTTACCTTCCTGCAACACGTCTCAACATCCCCGGACACCACAGGCTGTATTCATTATGATTTCCCACAAATCGAACTCGAAACTATAAACAAAATATATTTCTCTCCTTGTGATGTTTTGTGTTTTCTGATATCACGAAACCCGCATTCTTCAAAGGGTCTTAAAAGGGTCTGTAAACACTGTATAAATGATGTCATCAACAATGTTGCCAATCTGAAAGCCAAGGGCTTTCATGTTATAGCTGCAGTCCTAGACTTGAGCAAAGCCTTTGACGTTAACATCTCAATCCTTTGTAAAGTCCTTTGTGATCTTGGATTTAACCATCGATACATTAATTTTATCATTGAATTCTTAAAGAAAAGGATACTTGTCATGGGTAAAACCGACAATTGCTATATAGGGAGAACTATCTGTACAATTCAAAAGCCAATCAAACTAACATGTTTCTAAATATGTGAAGTGGTTGCCGTTTTGGCATTCATCCCGGCAAAGCCATTAACCTTTTCAAAGCTTTTGTTAGACCAAAATATGAGTATGCCTGCTCATCTTTTGCTAATATTTCTAAGTCTGTTTCATCTGCTGTTCAGGTACATAAGAATTTATATCTTAGAAAATCTCTTGGACTTATGAAATCAACCCCGGTTAACATTATTTATCACATGGCAGGTGAACTTCCTCCAGCATACAGGATGAAGTTTGCGACAGCTAAAGAGCTAGCAAAAATTTTTGCTTTTAACCTCCCGGCTGCCTCCCTTCTACAAAACAATTTTTCCGCTAAGAACACTAGCTATATAAAGACCTACCTAGAATTTAAAGATATATATGATTCCATAACACATGTTGACTCCTTCACTCATAAACCTAGGATACTATTATTTTTTTAAAGGTGTATGTAGTAACAAAAATTCTTCTAGCCCTGACTTGGTGAACAATTTAATGAAAGAAAAACTTCGTATTCTCTCTGACAAAAGTTATGACTTTATTTTTACCGACGGTTCTGTTAAAGATAATTTCACTGGGAGTGCTTTTTACCATATAAATAGCCACACAACGAAGAGTTTTTATATGAACAAAAAATTATCCTCGCTCACTGCAGAACTTACAGCCCTAGAGAAAGCCACTGAGTTTGCAATTGAACAACAACTTGTCAAGGTAGTTATCCTGACTGAAAGCTTGGGTGCTTTACAAACCCTCAAGAATTGCCATTCTCCTAATCGCATAGGGTCTGAAATCTTAAAAAAAGTTAACTCCAATCAAAGTATGCTGTACCTTCAACTCCATCACGTTCCTAGTCATGCTAATATAAAGGAAACGAAATAGCTGACAATGCTGCGAAAAACGCCAACAGCTCAGGAACATTTATAAATTTTAAATATGAGATCAACGATGCTATTAACCATATTTATAATATATTTAAAATTGAATGGGAACGCGAATATAATGCCTTCTGTTTATAAAAGAACAGGGGTTATTGCACTCTATTTCCTTATGTCACACATAAGACATGGTATAGTTCCAAACACTGCAATCTCAATAGATTACAAGTTAAGCAAATTAACAGGATCCTCAGTGGCCATTCTTTTGATAGATACACTATACAAACTAAAAGTGTATGACAGCCCTAACTGTGATTGCAACCTCAACACCATAGAAGACATCTCTCACATTCGCCTGAAATGTACAAAATACAATAATATCCGTCAAAGATTACCGCTTCTGCTTAAATATAATGACATCTATAAATTTTTTTAACCAGAACCCATTAAAAAATACAATGCAATAACTGATTTCATTGAAATGGCAATGATAGATCTATCTTTCCCTTAAATCCAAAATTAAAACATGGTATTATCTACTGATTTCAATGGGAAAATAAAAATCTTCCATAGGAAAATGTTTGGGAAAAAATCATAGAAGACCAAAAATTAATGTAGAAAATCGGAGATTTCAACTTTGGATGAGTATTCCAAGAATATGGTAACTGCTAAATACCATTTTTTAATTTTAGTTGGTAAGCATACATTTCAAAAATGATATGTACTAAAAACAATGATGGTCATAGCCATTACACGGCCTACATAATTCAATATATGGTAAAATTTGAACAATTTCTTCTCTTAGGTGTACCTGTGTGGGTGATCGGATGTCGGAAACTGTGGGTGATAGAACCTATGTTTTTTCTGGACTTTGGTTCAGGGGAGCCTAAAGGTTATGGAGCAAGTAAAATTATGCGTGGAGGAAAAAAAAGTTGGAAATTTTCGGCCTGTGTAATCAAACATTTTTATCTTGTATTGATATCTATTCAAAGATATCAGAAATAGAAAGATTTCAGAGATAGAAGACAGTGAATTGAAAATTATGAATTGTAATCAGTGAAGACGACATAGAAACATAATACGACTGACCGTACCCCAGCAGAAATATTCTTCTATGCAGAAACTTTATGGATATGCAAGAAAATAAAGAAAGTAAAATAATCAAATTGAATGAAAAGCGACATGATTATGGCCTTATTTAGTTCCTTACAATGTTTTTCATCTAATTGTGTTGCATGATATGTTTTCTTGAAAGGATTTGTTACTTTGGATTTACCTAATGGTGATTGTTTGTAACACAATTAGATAAAAAAAACATTTTGAGAAAGATCGTATGGTATTGTCAATCGGTCATACCGGTTTTACTGCTGATTTTTGCTTCTGGACCGATTCCGGGTGAGCCTAAAACAGAACATCGAGACTCTTAGTTAACTTTTTAATTAACACCAGAAATTCAAAGTGCCATAGAAAAATATATTTTTACATGACAGGTAATCAACAATTTGTATCCTGTATTGATATCTATATAAAGATATCCGATATAGAAAGATTTCACAAGGCACTGAATTGAAAATTATGAATTATAATCAGTGGAGAATTTCTATTCTCGATCGATATACAAAATATGAAATGATTCTTTACGTGTATAACCCTAAAACTAAACATTATAAGACTGACCGTACTCCAGCAGACATTCTTTTATTCTAACAATAATTTCCCTGTTTTTATACCTTTAAGAGTATTATAATCTTTGTCAAAAGTGTGCAACTTAATAAAGAACCCTAAAAACTATATATATTTTTGATCAGGATCACCTCCCAAGCCGATACTAACATGTCTGTCTATCAGTTTTCTAACTAACATATCTGTTTTTTTCTATTTACAGTCTATGCTCCATACAGCGACTCCATCTTTTTCTTCTTGGTAACGTAATTTGGTTTTCCCCGCATTGCTCCTTGTTCTCGGAGGAAGCCCCATCTTAGTACCACATTGTCTCCCATGTCTGGCATCAGCAGCAGGATCACCCTCTTCCATTTGTCACCAAAGCTAACTCTTGTCTGAAGTATCTCCCGTGTCGCCGTGTGGCTCCAAATGACTAACTTTATCAGTTTTTTCGTCGCTGCGCATTGTCCAGCGATTTTCAGGCTACCTGCTATTTTTTCCGAGATAAATTTGGCCATTACTCATTTGTCTATCAAGGCCTTGATTTCTGCTCCATTGACCTTGACGATCGCCGACAACTGCTGATCGTTTTTTGACAATCCTCCAACTAGTTGAGAGGCAGCACCTCTCCTCTATATGGCTGAGATCGCTGCGCGTTTTTCGCTCAGTGGCAACACTTTGTGTTCTTTACTCCCGTTGCGCCGCACATCCTGCAGAATAACAATCTGGAGTTCCAGCACCCACCTCATCGTTTATCAATGTTCCATGTCTCCTCACCTGTTGCATGCCTGCGCTAAGTTGTCCACTTGTCCTTGCTGACTTTTTGCTTACTTTTTGTCCATAGCTGATTTGGCTGTTGCTGCGTAGGACTTGCTTCCCATTGGCGATGTCTAGCGGCCTGCCATCTTGGCATCTACCCTTGTCCTGAGGTCCTCTGCTGCTCCGGCGGATCTTGGAGAGGTTTCTCTTTCTACCATCTTCTGTCTACCACCGGCTGACTGTGATCCCAGCGTAGTTCTGTGGATACTTATTAATGCCTCTTCTTCTAGGGATAACTCCTTGAACCCCTAGGCTAGGCTTATCATCTCCTCTACAGACTTAAATGGCCTCTTATGAAAATTTGCATGCTTGGCATGCAGTTCTCTACGAGCCTTTCTATGACTTCTTTCGTGGACCAAGAAAAAGCTTCATTAAGCCACCTTCAGTGGCTGAAGGTGCACCATGTACCTAGTCCGCCAACTTTTCGAAGCACCTTTCGGCAGGAAGAAGGAATCGAAACTCCTCCTGAACTCTTTCCATGTTGGTCACCCCTCATCGTTTATCATTCTGGCATCGCCCGTATTTTACCCGTACGTCTTAGCAGACCATGCCACTCGGTCAACGAATCGTAGCGGGTCTCCTGTTCCGTCGAACCGGAATGACCAACCTCGTTTTTTTCTAGTCGATTCACTTTGCCACCAGGGCCCTCATATTCTCTACTGTTTTTTATGCGCATATACCAACTAAATACGAATACAATGTGTTAAGTAATAATCTGACAAAAACAGAATTGCCTTTCAAAAATCTCCTTTTAGAATCCTATTAGAATCATCATTCTTCTCTTTATCTCGAAGCGGACAGACGTGTTTTATTTGTGCGCACTGCGTTGTTATAAAATTTTCTTATTAGATTTCCATAAACAATCGCTGTTTATTTCTATTCACTTAAAAAAATAAAAATAATAAAAAATTTCAATTCATAGATCCGTATCGCTTCGCGTGTACAGTGATATATTTGGAGGTAAAATAATAATTTTATAAATTTTTCTTTCAAACATAGCCCTGCTCTTCTTCTTCATCTCTTACGGTGTTGCTTCTATTCAATTGCTCCTATTTCTCGCTCAATAGAGATTCTTATCTCTATTCTTTCCATTTTACTAACTCGCACTAACTGCTCTCTTTAATCTCCCCCTTTCGTTTCCCTGGTACAGTGGTACAAGGTTCATCAATACTATTAATAAAATAATTATTGAAATTTTAATAATTTTTAATAAATTAATTATGTAAAATCTTAATAATTATGGAATTTAAATTGGTCTGTGCATTAAAGTCTTGCAATAAGACAATCTCGTCTTCCCAGCCTACCATCCATTGCTGGCTCTGTGAAAACGTTTTACACGCTAAGTGTGCCGCATTCACGGCCTCAGTTTCGGATGCAATCTCGCGTAGGTCTGGTCTCCACTTTTGCTGTGACGGTTGTCGTGCTGTTCAGGACGAAATGAGATCGTTCATGAGGCAGACTAGAAGCGGATTCAAGAAGTTGATTAGTGGTTTTCGTAAAATCAATGACCAACTCTGTGCGCTCGATACACAGTTTAGTAGTCTTCAACTACTAAACGAGTCTCCAAAGCGTAAGAAATCCTCTTTTAGGGATGTGCTTGAGGCGAATAATTTTCAGCCTGATCAGCCGACAACTATGCAACCGCTTCAAGGGCCGGACCTGAGAAAAATTCGACTTCCGAATAGCTCAGAATTAATGAGCAATGGTCCGATATGTCCTCTGTGGCATCGCTTCAAGTGATCCCAAACCCAATAATTCGAACCGCCGTAACAGTCACCAAACAGGGTAATCAACCGTCCGGACCCCCGGTACGTACTGATACCGCAGTATTAGTTACGGCAGCACCAAAACCATTGCAGGTGATCCCACCATCGAAACACATTTTTGTTTCCCGGCTTGCCCCTGATACTTCTGAGATTGATATTTCGGCTTACATCAAAGCCAAAACAAAAGTCGACATAAAGGTGGTGGATATTACAAAATTTAAATATTCAATACGTGTGCCCTTGCAGATGTTCTAGACGATTTGTTTCGCCAGCTTTTGGCCAGAGAATATTTTCGTCCAAGAACATCAGCCAAGTACGGTGAAAAAAAAATAACCAAACCTGTGGGTGTAAAACTCCCACATGTTACGGCCACTGACCAACATTCCACTTCATCTTCCTCAGTTTTAAAAAACTAATGTCTTCATTAACACTTACCTATCAGAATACAAGAGGGTTACGTAGTAAACTTCCCAAACTGTATTCTGATAGTTCTTTCTTTGCATCTCACATTATTGTATTTACAGAAACTTGGTTAAAGCCGGAGATCTTAAGCTTCGAAGTTTTCCTAGTAGGTACACCATTTTTAAATGTGATAGAACTCTGCGAAGAGGAGGAGGAGTGTTAATCTCTGTAGACTCCAAACTCGCTTCTGAAGAAGTAAAATCACAAGAGTTTGGTGACATTGAATTCCTTTGCATCAAAATCCTGTTCTTACATACCACCTTCGTCCGAGCCGCCAACATACTGGCAACATTTGTCCGCTATTTGTTTGGCCACCACGACTTTCCTGCGGGCATGTTCGACATGTTACTCGGGCAAATTAACCACGTTAGCAATTCTTTAGGTCCGCTTTTGGACTTATGTTTAGTTTGTGACCCTGATGGAATTACTCTTTCCAGAACTTTGCCCTTTCTAACCCTGAGGATCCATATCATCCCACTCTTGATGTTTCAATCGAAAACAATTGCTTAATTGATCTTAAGTCTACACTTAAATCTCATAAAGTTCGTTTCTCTCGTAAGGCTGACTTTATTAAATTAAATAAGTTAATTTCGGAATTTGATTGGTCTGATTTACTGGCATGCGATGATATAAACTTAGCATTACAAAAATTTTATTTCACAGTAAACTCATTTTTTGACGTTTGTGTGCCGTGGAAATATCCGTCCGATTCAACGAATCCGCCTTGCTATACAAGGCATCTTCACAACTTAAAGAATAGTATGAGTAGACTTCTAAACAAACAAAGATTATCTGGCTGAACAGTTAGTTATTCTAGATACTTAGTAGCTCGGTCCAATTTCACCGTGCATAACGCAGAATGTTATAGGAGTTATATTCGCCGCTGCAGGATTCAGTTTACTCAGGATCCGAAGCAGTTTTATAACTTTGTAAACACTAAGCGTAAACATGTATCTTTCCCCCACTGCTTACGTTTGAGAACTCTTATGCGAACACTGATCAGGCAAAGGCCGATCTCTTTGCACAATTTTTTCACACTACGTTTTCACCTAGCAGCAGTTCATCTCAGCCTTACACTTATAATATCTAATCAGCCAATCTTATATTTCACCCATCTTTCGATCAAAGTGGTGTGTTATCGCTGGATACTTCGATCTTTCCCCTTATGTGGAAGGAATCCTTCATTATTCCGCTGCATAAAAAAGGGAAAAAATCCGACGCTGAGAATTATAGAGGCATCTCTCAATTGTCAGCAATTCCAAAGCTTTTTGAAAAACATATCACTCCACATTTGCAACACCTCTGTAGTTCAATAATAACTCCGTGCCAGCATGGCTTCATGAAGCGCCACTCCACCACTACCAACTTATTGGAGCTAACATCTTTTATCACGGACGTCATTTACACTGACTTCAGTAAAGCATTTGACTCTGTTAACCATTCGCTTCTTATAAGTAAACTCAGTCTTTTGGGATTCCCAACTGATCTTCTTATCTGGATTTCGAGCTACTTATCTGGGAGAACCCAACGTGTTTTCTTTAAAGATGTTACCTCGCGTATAGTCCGCGCCACATCTGGGGTGCCCCAAGGAAGCCATCTTGGACCCCTACTTTTTACACAGTTCATTAACGACTTGCCCCTTGCTTTAACAAATTCACTTGTACTTATGTACGCTGATGACGTTAAGCTATGCTTTCAGTATAAATTCACTAGCGCCCAGTCTAGAATTCGATTCGATTTGGATTAACTTCAAAATTGGTGTTTAGCAAATAACTTAAAGCTTAATGGATCGAAAAGTAAACTCATGTCTTTTTACCGATCTAGTCCTCACCAGGCTATGAACCTTCTTTATGGGAACGCCTTAGTTTGATCAACTCAGGTTAACGATCTAGGTGTCGTATAAGATATGAGACTTAAATTTACCGACCATATATCTGGGTTACCCTGGGTTATAAAACTATCGGTGTGCTTGGTTTTATTAAAAGATGGTCAAAAGAATTTAATGTCCCGTACATATCTAAAACGTTATATACATCACTGGTTCGTCCGATTCTTGAGTATGGATTGTGTGTCTGGAGTCCTCAATACGGAGTACACCAAGATCACATAGAATCTGTACAAAAAACCTTTCTGACTTTCGCTCTTAGGGGACTTAATTGTGTAAACAGCTAAGCAGGAATCAAATGTAGGATAACAGAAGCTGTTATCGAATAGTAGAGGAGACTGTTAATAAAGCTGCGAGTAGTTAGTCTTAAGCAACAAATAGAGCAGAAACGACGCATAAGTTAAAATCAACAGACAATTATGTAAACTTTATCTAACATATCCACACATTAATAAACCTATGAGACCACTAAGAAAACCATCCTCTCACAGTTCTGAAGTGGGATACTAATGTGTTGGTGCAGTGTTGTGGAGATATAGTCAGGAAAATTGGAACAGAATCGTCGGCGTGGAAAGCTGGTAATGGGTAGCAGCCCCAGAGATTACTCGATACTTGTGCTTGGCAGACGGATTTAAAGAAAAAGCCAGACAGTATAACACAAAGCGATCTGTGTGTATATAAAATTCGCATTGAAAAGAACATTTTGGAAAAAGCATTGAGGAAAATGGTAAAGAAAGCAGAACTCAAGGTGGACCAGTTGAGATTTTTGTTAAGAGATCGAAATCTTGCAGCTGCGGGATCCAGAGCAGAGTAAGTACAGCGCTAGTTGAATTTGAGGAATCAGAAGACGTGGAGATGCCACAAGCTAGTGGAAACGTGAGTCAACGAGAGGAATCGGTGACGTCACAAGCGGCAGCTATTTCACAACTGCAGAATGAAATGACCGAGCTGAAGAATATGATGGCGCAGTTGGTGAGCATGCAGAGGCCAAATGAAGATGATGGAGTTAATAGGCAGGAACGCACAGAGGAAACCAGGAGGAATATCACAGGAGACGATATTCCTAATCTACAAGCCAGAAACAACGTGAGACAAGCGTCGGTAAAGGAAATCGCAGAGACTTTGCCAGAGTTTGATCCAGGAGACGAGAACGCTATATCAGTGAACCAATTCATCGATCGTGTCAACAAAGTGGTTGGTGCGTATTATTGGGACGAGACGTTTTTGTTATTGGCAATTTATACAAAGATCAAGGGACCAGCCAAGATGTGGTTCAATTCTTCGCCAGTGGTGCACACTACGTGGAGTGACTTCGCGCAAGCTATGAGGGATGAGTTTGGAGCAAGCCCGTACGAAGCGGAAGTGCATTTCAACATGACTAATGCAACCAAACGAGCAAAAGAAACAGTAAAGGAGTATTGTTTCCGGATGTCAGCCCTAGGAGTGCGGTACAGTCTGAGCGAGGCAGCGGTTATCAGATATGTTCGCGCAGGATTACAGCACCGAGAGTTGCAAAACAGCATTGCAGCGATACATTTTTCAACAATGAAGCAGCTTAGAGATGCAGCCGAATCTTATTTCGTAAACAGAGGTCGGAATTTCGAGATGAAATAGGACAGCGATGTGAAGACAGCAAAGCCAAAGGATTTGAAGACATGTTTTAAGTGTGGAGAGTTGGGACACTTTGCCACTTTAAGGTGATGCGCTTAGGAGGAATAAATCAAGACAAGTTATTGACCAGAATAGTCCGAATAAATTCAAAGAGCTATAACGCATTTATAGATACGGGTAGCCAGGCAAGTATCATTCGACAGTCAGTTGCGGATGAATTAAAGGCAGATCGGCATGAGTGCTCTATGAGGATTAGAGGCATATGTGGAGGATCGTGTATTCTTTCTGAAGAAGTCGTTATCTAGATGGACGTTGAAGGGAAGACCATTGATGCCAAGTTATACGTAGCAGACGACGAGCTTTTGCAAGAAGACCTTTTGCTGGGGCAGGATGTCATTGTTAGAGCCCAGTTATCCCTAAAGTTTACGGCAGAGGACGTCGAAGTCAAGCGAGCGGTGCAGCAAGCAGAAACTATTGAAAGCGAACGTGGTACTCATAAGCTTCTTGTTAATATGCAAAACAATCAGGAAAGAAGTCAAATTACCGCCGATTGATTACCGCCGTCTGAACAAGCTGTTAAAGAAGGAGAATTTTCCGGTCCCGAATATAGAAGAGCGTCTTCAAGAGGCGAAACGATTTAAGTATTTCACCTCACTGGATTTAAATAGCGGATATTACCAAATTGAGATAGCACCTGAAAGCCGAAAGTTTACCGCATTCATCACCACGGATGGACTTTACGAGTTTAAGCGACTCCTGTTTGGCCTAAAGAATGCCCCATTTTCAATCGTCTCATGGCAGAACTACAAAAGCGAGTGCATAAAGGAGATATGATTCACTACATGGACGACATTCTTATTGGTAGCAATAATTTCGAGGAGATGTATGCCAAGCTAGAGAGAGTCCTTACAGTATTGCGAGAGTGTGGACTAACTCTAAATCTGGATAAATGTAAGTTGTACGAGCAGTCTATTACGTTTCTAGGACATCAAATTCACGATGGAGGTATCAGCCCAGGAGAAGTAAAGAAGAATGCTATTTCCATGTTTCCCACACCGTCCAATGTCACCGAAGTACGTCAGTTTTTAGGACTCACAGGATATTTTCGAAAATTCGTCGCCGGATACGCTATTATATCAGAGCCGTTACGTATGCTGTTGCGAAAAGCACAAACATTCAAATGGGAGCAGCGCCAAGAGGACGCGTTTAACGAATTGAAAAGATGCCTAACGTCAAGACCTGTTATCACAAGTTATCGCCTAGATGCTGAACATGAATTACACACAGATGCCAGTACTGTGGGTTTGGCCGCCGTACTGATGCAAAATGAAGAGGGTCAACTAAAGCCAATTGCTTATTTTAGTCGAGCAACGTCTAAGTCTGAAAAAAATTATCACAGTTATGAGCTGGAAGCTCTAGCCGTCGTTGAGTCGTTGGAGCGATTTAAGTATTATGTCTACGGTAAAAATGTTCGAGTAGTTACCGATTGTAATGCCCTGAAATCTTCAATGGATAAGAAGGAACTTATACCCCGAATTGCACGATGGTGGTTAAGGATTCAAGAATATGACATCGAGATTGTACATCGAGCTGGAATACTGATGTGCCACGTTGATGCTTTAAGCCGAGCACCTTTTGAAAACGCACATGAAATGGAGACTGCATGTCTGAAGATTTCCAAAACCCTGATAGACGAAGCTGACTGGTTTTTCGCGATACAACTACAAGATGAGAAGATCCAGAACATCGTAGCGGATATGACAAGTGCGAAGCAAACCGAGAACGATGAGTACGTAATAGAGCAAAATCGCCTATTTCGAAAATACGACAACAAGTTGCTATGGGTTGTGCTTAAACAGCTAAGATACCTTATACTACACGAATGCCACGACAAAGCAGGACACATGAGCACAGAAAAAACAATTCAGCGCATTCTTAATTTGTTTTGGTTTCCCCGAATGCGAAATTTCGTCAAGAGCTATATAAAATCATGCATAGGTTGCGCGCTAAACAAAATACCAGGTGGAGGTCGAGAAGGAGAGTATCATTACGATGACATTAAGCCTATCCCATTTTATACTGTACACATGGATCACCTAGGACCTTTTCCAAAGAATTCAAAGAGGAATGAGCATATTCTGGTTATTGTTGACGCCTTTACGAAGTTTACTATAGTTCGAGCAACAAAAAGTACTCGTGATATCATTCTCCTACTTTTCGCTTAACTATCTCGGATCTATTCCCGCGATCCGAGCCGTACGTCACGCGGCAGCGTCCCTCGGTCGGTTGGACGGGAGGTGGGCTGTACGTATGCAGTGGGAACCACGCAGAAACAAACAAGTTTAAAGACACATTTAAAATCCAGTATCTTGTCGATAAACTAAATAGAAAAATAAACGGAATAAACATTGTTAAACGTAGTAAGAGAGAACTTTAAAATATTAACTTCGGGCCGAAGAATTAATTCTAAGAGATTTTTAAAAATTAAACACATCTCAAACGAAATAATTAGCACACCTGTGTATAAAATAATGTCCAGACGAACATAATACAAATATTTTTGTATTTTCTGTTAAGATACTGCAAAGTATTTAATAAAAATACAAAGAAAATAATATTTGTTAATTGTATCAAAGGTACCTTAGGGAAAGAAGTATATGTGCATTGAAATTATTACAAAACAAGAAAGGAAAGCTAGAAAAGACTTGATATACCCTTGCAGTTTAGTCGCAGTCCGCTAGGTGGCGCCATGCATCTTATATTATTAGATATATAGCGGATCGTTTATAGTCGGCCGATCCTTATGAAAATTGGCAGATCAGATTGTTTTTCCCAAAATAGAATCTGTACCAAATCCCAACTTTCTAACTTAACCCCAACCCTCTAACTTAAAAAACACCAAAGTTATGGCATTTCCGATCAATCAGTTATATGCCAGCTATAGGATATAGTCGACCGATCCCGGCCGTTCCGACTTATATACTGCTTGCAAAGGAAAGAAGGGTGTGTGCAAAGTTTCAACTCGATAGCTCTAAAACTGAGAGACTAGTTTGCGTAGAAACGGACAGACGGACATGCTCATATCGACTCAGGAGGTGATTCCGATCAAGAATAATATATACTTTATAGGGTCGGAGATGTCTCCTTCACTGCGTTGCACACTTTTGACCAAAATTATAATACCCTCTGCAAGAGTATAAAAAACATCAAATAATTATATTATGTTTTTGATTAAATTTATTTATATTGCTGGAATACATATTAACAAAAAAATAACAATATAGTTTTCGTAAACGTTTTGATTAACTTTAAATTAAATAAAAAATTTTAATTTCATATGAAATAAGTATATGTGCATAATGCACAAAAATTTGAAATACAAGTTGAACAATTTTTTAACTATTTTAAGTACACTTCTTGGCCGTCAGCCAACGGGTACTATAGGGGGAGAAACACATGAGTTCATGTGCCGTATCTGTGAACACCGCTGGTAGTGCGACTATACTCTCTACGTGAGGGCGGCTGGTAACAGGTCCCGGTAAGGTCATGTCTCTGCCGAGGACGCTGGCGAATCGTAGTCGGGCGGGGAGAAGAACACTCCCTTCCTCAAATCCCCCCCCAATCCAAGGTGGAACAGCATATGCCGAGGGATGCATGTCTGGGAGGTGCACGGACGTTAATATGCGGACTCTGGGGGACCGGCCGACCCCTCAGTTTCAATCAGGATTATCATGATACGCGGGCTATGTCATGATGGACGAACCCCTTCCCACCTACTCGTGGGTCCAAATATGAACTCAAAGAACAACACAAACAAAAATAGTGGAGAACGGAACTCCCCAAGAAAGTCCGGAAATGGGATCATGGATCCGTCAATCTCCAAGGCAGACAAAGGCCAAAGAGACACTGGGATGGCGAAGCTCCCCACTGAGGGACAACGTCCGGAGGCGAGCTGCGCCGGTGTAGGGGGAGATGCAAAGGCACCGACCCCCAAATGAGCTACATGGGGGCTTCATGAAGGAGATGCTCAAGAACGGAGGACCTCCACCGGACTTCGAAGATGCAGGGTGGTACCAGGGTAGCATCAAGATGCGGGGTCTGTAGGCCTCTACATGCACATGATTGCGTCGCTTGGAGAGGTTTACCCAGGAGCCAGTCTGGAGGCGGTGGACTGGGACAAGATCCCCAGCAAACCGAGGGCCCGCGTATGGCTAACAGAGAAGCCGGCGGACCCTGCAACCATACTGGCTATGCTAAAAATGTGCAATCCCATACTCCCTACGGCGGACTGGAGATTCGCCAAGGTGGAGGAAGCAGTGGGACTAAGAAGGCAGGTTGAACTCACCTTAAATGAGAAGACTGCGAGGATCCTGGAGGGTGCTGGTAGCCGTATTAAGTACGGGTTCGAGCACGTAGCAGTGAGGATCTACAAGTCGGATGCGAAGAGTAAGTCAGGAGGCATCGACTTGGAGATAGACGCACAAGAGCTAGACTTGCAGGAACCGACCGAAGAGGTCCGCCCAGAAGGAATGTCAGATGTGGAGGAGGACATTCTGGAAGGGCATCCATCTCGCAGAGAGTGGAGCTGACGTGGCCCTCATCCAAGAACCCTGGAGCCATGGAGACAGAATTCTCGGTTTGGGGGCCTCGGATTTCAGGCTGTGCACAGCCGATGTAACAGGTAAAAAGCGAGCATGCATACTCGCAAAAAAGAGCCTTAATATTTTCTTGCTACCAAATTTCAGCAATGAAGATCACGTAGCCGCATCGATAGAGGGCCCAGGCGGCCATCTAAGAATATGCTCGGCATATATGGGTCATGGCCACTTAGGACCTCCACCGCACTCGCTACTCAGGCGGCTTGTGGAAGACAGCGAAAGGAAGGAAATCGACCTAATAATAGGATGCGATGCCAACGCTCATCACAATCAGTGGGGAAGCACTGACACAAACGAGAGGGGTGAGTCAATCTTCGATTTTATCCTCAGCTCTAAGCTTCTAGTGGGTAACAGAGGTTCAGAACCCACCTTCGTCGTCAAGAACAGAAGAGAGGTTCTTGACATTACATTATTCTCGCACTCTCTGGGTGATGCAATCACCAGCTGGAGAGTCCTAGATAAACACTCCTTTTCAGGCCACCGCTACATTGTGATAGCCGTAAATTTTGAAAACTTCACCAAACAAGCAGTTCCAAATCCTAGGAAGGCAAACTGGGAGCTCTATAATAAGATACTAGATAGATCCTTAGGTGAACCACCTTCAGAGATTATCGAGACTTACGAGGGACTCAACACCATGGTAGATAAGCTTACTGCGACGAGCGCAAAAGCATACCACAGGGCCTGCCCCAAGAAAAGAATAGGTAGCAGCAGATCGAAGAATCCTCCATGGTGGACCTCGTCGTTAGCCCCCTTCAAGAAACACAGACGAGGCGTGGGAGGCCTACAAAGCTGAACTCAGGCGGTATAACAAGGAATAGCGAAATGCAAAGAGGGCTGCCTGGGCCAATTTCTGCACCAATATCCAGGAGAAATCAAAGGCCGCCCGCCTAAGAAAGATTCTCTCTACTACAGCCCCCATCGTAGGTTATATTAAGAACACGGATGGGCGGTGGACAACCTCAAGCCAGGAATCCCTGGAGACCCACCCTGGAGTTGATAAACGCACACTTCCCGGGTTGCTCAACGGAAGGAACAACCCAGGTGATGCGTAGCCAGGGCCACCAGGGCTCACTCAACTACCTACTTAGTGACAGAAATCTTAAATGGGCAATAGATAGTTTTAAACCCTTCAAATCTCCGGGCCCAGACGGTATTATACCGGCTCAGTTATCAAGGGCCGGTTTTAACCTAAGGAAATGGATCAAGAAAATCTTTAGTACAGTCTTCGCTACTGGTATGGTACCAAAGGCGTGGCTGTGCACGAAGGTTGTATTCATACCTAAGGCGGGCAAACCATCCCACTGCACCCATCCCAAGTCCCTAAGGACTTCAGACCTATGAGTCTTTCATCCTTCCCCCTTAAGACTATGGAAAGACTATTAAGTCTCCATCTCAAACTAAACATTAACCCAAGTGACATATCATGCTCTCAGCCTGCTTACAAAAGGGGCCGATCAACAGAAACAGCCCTGCACGAAATCACTATGATCGCCGAGCGAGCGATCAACTTTAAGGAATACGCACTTGTTGCTTTTCTGGACATAGAAGGGGCCTTCAACAACATCTTGCCGTGCTCAATAATTGATGCTCTGACGGGACTTGGAATAGACGACCGATCAGTTCACCTAATACGGCAGATCCTGGTAAACAGAAGTGTCGAGGCTACTCTTGGAGGTTCGAGTATTCGAAGATACGTCAAGAGGGGCACTCCGCAAGGAGGTGTACTCTCACCACTACTCTGGAACGTGGTGGTTAACAGCCTACTGCGATCCTACTGCGTACGCGGACGATGTTGCTATTGCCTTCGTAGATAAATTCCCACAAACGTTATGCGACCTAAAGACAGGGAAGCTCGAAGTTCTGTCGGCCTGGGCGCAAAGAAACGGGCTGGGAGTCAATCCGTCCGAGACAGAGCTCGTTCTGTTTACCAGGAAGTAAAATTCCAAATCTAATGCTTCCGAAGCTCCTAGGGGAAATACTAGTTCTTAGTGGTAGTGCGAAGTACCTAGGCATCACATTTGACAGGAAACTGGACTGGAAGCTGTACACCGCTGATAGGACTAAGAAAGCGGCAATAGCACTCTATACCTTCCGCAAGGCGGTAGGCCTGAAATGGGGAATGTCCCAAAGATAGTCAGATGGTTATACACAGCGATCATCAGACCAATCTTATTTTATGGAGTTGTGGTCTGGTGGCCTGCTATTGAAAACTCCTTATGCAGGGATAGGTTCAGGAAGATGCAGCGCATGGCAGAAGCCTGTATAACAGGCAGTCTACGCACTACGCCTAGCGATGCCCTAGATCTCATCCTTAACTTACTACCGGTAGAACTGATGGGGGTAAAGATTGCCACTCTGGCGGCAATAAGAGAGGCGAATCTATGGAGCAAAAATAGTTTTGGTCATACCTGACTGGACCTGCATAACTTCATGCCTGAAGGGGGTACGGATTGCAGCGTGCCCGTCGACCAACCCACAACTAATAACAAAATCATCATCCCCTCGAGAGAGGAATGGGATGCCCGGACACCGGTACCGGAGGGATCCCTTCATATCTACACAGATGGATCAAAATTCAACGGCCAGGTGGGAGGCGGTTACTTTTGTGAGCATTTGAACCTAAAGGAGTCCTTCAGACTCCCTGACCATTGCAGTCTTTTCCAGGCTGAAGTAGTAGCCATTAGGGAAGCACTGGAATCCCCAATCGGGGCAATCGGGGTACAAAATGCATCTTCTCAGATAGTCAGGCAGCGCACAAGGCACTTGACGGATTCTCGTCCAACTCCAGGACAGTCAATTGTCGCAGATCTCTCAACGAGATGGCTGAAAAGCATGACATCTACCTCATTTGGGTTCCCGGTCACAGGGATCACGAGGGAAACTGCGCCGCAGATGAACTAGCTAGGGCAGGGACTACATTCCCTTAGCTACTTGCAGGCTAAAGTGCCCCTTCCCTGCTAGATAGGGGGGGAGCACTTCGGTGAAACCCTTGCTCTAGCGGTAGAACAAGGAGCCCTCAAGTGGAAGCGGGGGGGGTCTTCTATGTCCCCAAGGATCACCGCCCTAACCTAACCTAACCTAAGTACACTTCTTAATAATTTATAAGACTTCTTTTCTTAATAAAAATTTGATTAATCCGATTGGGCATTGAAGTTGGTAAGTTTTTCAGAGTTGTAGGATTAATTTGATCCCATTTCTAGGTCAAAGCCTTTTAAAGGTCATTAACTGTGTTGAACTGGCGGCCATTCTTGTAAAATTTATTAGAAATAATTCTCCAAAGATCTTCTATTGGGTTTAGGTCTAGGCTGATCGCTGGCCAATAGCGATATTTTTCTAGCTGCCACAAAGTCTTTAATTTTACGAGCTGTGTGGATTGGCGCGTTGTCTTGCTGGAATATCCACTCATCCCCATAAATGTCTCCAGCAAATTCAATAGGCAGTGTTTCTAGTCTAGTCCGTATAAAACAAAGTGGTGACTTCCCAGCATACCCAAATTCGGTCCAAACCATTAATGATCCTCCACCGTGGTTTCGTTTATGGCAGACCTGCCGTGGTTGCCTTTTGTCGCGCCAGTACTTTTGACAGGAGTCAGGGACGTCTAAATTAAATTTTTTTTCTTCCGAAAAAATATAACAACTTTTTTAAACTCCTCCGACCAAAATTTGTATTGCTCAGCAAATTGTAGACGAGCGGTTATGTGGCGCTTTAATAGCATTGGTACCATGGTACCTTGGATCCATATGTAACCATTTTGTTTTGGTTTAAAATTTGGTTAATACGTCTTTTGGATACTTCAAGATTCAGTTGACCTTTTATCTCCATGCAAGACTTGTTGTCTTGAACTGCTAGACGCCGAATTTGTCTCTTGCACCGCTCGTCGATTTCAGCTTTATTTTTCTATAACTTCCCGGATGTTTAAGGAAGTTACTAATTGTATTCCTGTGCCTATTTAATCTGGCAGCAATATAAGAAATGGTCTGGCCAGATTCAGCCAGTCCTTTGATCCTCCCGCGATCTTCCTCTGACAAATGTAAGCCACGTGGCATTCTACCGTAAAATCAAACTGAATATTAATTATTTTATTATACAAGAATAAAAAATATATTTTACTTACGATCCGCTGACTAAAAAATATTTTTAGATCACACTTCTTAGCTTACTCGCTATCAATAACAGAATAATCTCAATTTGCACATATACTTATTTCCTATTAAAATCACAAGTTTCAGCACATGTTCTTAAAAACAGTACAACGAATGAAGTCCAAAGAGGACCGTTGAGTTAGGAGATGTTCATAAAAGATAAGAATACAAAACTGCGTACTTAAAAAAACTGTACCGTTAACTTTAGAGAAAATTCAAGCAAATTAAAAAGTGCACATATACGTGTATATGCCTACATCCACGCCACTCACATTTACCATGCACATTTACTAGTAGCCAGTTTCCCATAATGATTCGAGACACTCTTAGTAACAGGCAGGCTCGGCTATAAAAGACAAAAGTCGAAAGTAGAATAAATCGCAAAAGATGAAACATAAAACTCCAGACTACTAGACTAAACAATTGGATACCAACCCCAAATTCAGGCACGTTCCCACGTCCAAACCAATAACAAATTTCAGATGCCTAAACATAGAATCAAATTTCGAAAGTCATAAAACACAATTACATTTAAGAGAACGAACACGCTTGTCTTTTAAGAGTAATATCAAAGTAATCGTTCAGATCCCTAAGCAGCTTCCTACTCGGCTTCCTCAATGTAAAACTTATCCGATCCCTATATAAACCCTACTCCCTAATCATGTTACAGTTTGACACTTTTCTTAACGATTAAAAATAACAAGAAAGGAAAGCTAACTTCGGGGGGAGCCCAAGTTTATATACCCTTGTAGTTGAGTCGCAGCCCGCTAGGTGGCGACACGCATCTTATATTATTAGATATATGTATAGCGGTCGGCCGATCCTCATGATTTTGGCATATCGAATTATTTTGCCAAAAGAGGAATCCATTAAAACTCCCATCCTTCTAACTTGAACAACAACCAAGTTATGGCATTTCCGATCAATCAGTTATATGGCAGCTGTAGGATATAGTCGACCGATCCCGGCCGTTCCGACTTATGTACTGCCAACAAAAGAAGGATGTGTGCAAAGTTTCAACTCGATAGCTCTAAAACTGAGAGACTAGTTCGCGTAGAAACGGACAAACGGACATGCTCATATCGACTTAGGAGGTGATCCTGATCAAGAATATATATACTTTTTGCGTTTGCGATAAATTTTTATTCTTGTCAAACGCGGGTTTGAAAATTTAATATAAATCTAATCTTGTGGTTAATTCTTCAACACAAATTTTGTGACTTAATATTAAAGTTATACCCGAATCGCTACGCGTTTGTGCAGTGCCATATTTGGGTGAGCATTTCAGCAATTTAAAAAGTTGCAATCCAAATATAGCTCTGATTCTTTTTCTTTACCTGTCTTTTGTATACTGAAATAATTCTGCAATTAATTTTTTTGCGCTCATTTGTTAATACTTGTGCTCTTCCGTAGCTCTCTCTTTAATAACTCCCTTCTTCTACAATCATTTTATTAGCCTTATCGGGCTGTCCAAAATAAAATGCGATCCTTACGTGGTTCCGGCTCTGGCTCGCCGGTGGCGTGGTGTTAGGGGGTTTGGCCAATACCGGGTGCCTTGTCGTGAATTATTATTATTTAGTAAAACAAACGTGCGAACAAAATATGACGAAATAAGCTACCGGATGTACTAAAAAGCTACCGGATGAACGAGAAAAAAAGAAGAGGACACAAATTTGTAGAGTCGGTCCGTATCACTCCTTGATGTTCTAGGAGCCAACAATGCCCTCCCTCCGTGATCATGGTTTTTCCGCATTCTTTAGGTTTTTTCCACGATCCCTTGATTGGCAAGCGCTACTGAGGCGGGTTTAGGAAATAAAAACAAATTGGGTTTGTCGCACACAAAAATAATAATTCTCTAAATTGAACATAACATTTTACCCGCGGATTCCTGACTTAGAGAATTTTTTTGTTGCCTTCTGTTTTTTTTTCCACTCCACCATAATTACAATTAATCCCTAAATTTACAATATTTCTTTTCTTTAAAAATAAAAATTTAACTTATTATAAGCTCATTACAGCTGTTTTACACATTCTTATGGCTATCCCTTTCACCACTCTAACTAGAGTTACCCTGGGGAGCATTGGGGAGCTTTGCTCTGTCACTCCTTCTCCACCGCGTGTTATCGCCTTTTCGCTTTTTTTTCGCGAAACCGCAACGGCTTCTTCGCTACCTCTGTCTGTCTCCCTTACTCCTTCCTTAATCGTGGATCGCTACATGAGACAATTGGAGCTTTTTCACTTCCCTTTTGGGCAAGGTGCGTTTGGAGCTGAATCGAGCGGAGCGGCTGCTAATAGACAGCGGTTACATTCTGACACTATTTGAAATACAAGACTAAAGCTAGGAATTCACTAAATTTATATTCTAACTCTACGTTGGGTTCAGATTAGGCGGATTAAGGGTCACAAATTCCACTACTTAAAAACCGATTTTTGGGTTTTTTTTTTTCCTTAACTCAGCTTAATCCAAAAAAAAATTATTGTTTGTCTCCGATAATCTCTCGCGGCGAGGCAGAACTACCTGCACCCGCACCAGGTACCACTTCACTCCCGTGCTCACGCCGACTCCGTTGCCTTAAAATCGCGAAATGATCCAGTCCCGGAGCTTTGCTTCTTCGCCTGGGTTATTGACTTTGAAAGCGGTGTTCACTCCAACCTAACCAAGTACGTGGAACTAAAATCCTCCTCTCTTATATTACCTCAGCTAACCCCCGCACGCTTTCCTGCCGAGACTGCGCCAACCACACAAATTATTATTACTTTGCACTAGGTTAGAACTTTATAAATGTTTTTCATTGCAACTGCTTCATAACTTGTCTTAGTACACTAGTTTTTTTTTCCTCTGGTTCTTAGACCTTTTTTTCCCTTTTTCTTGGGTTTAGGTCAAGGTACCTTTATGGACGGTGTCCCGATGGGAAAAGAAAGGGCTTTCATCCCAGAGCTACTACGAACCCAGTGCCCGCTATTCGGGAGATTTTAACGAGTTTACCCGGTTCTAAATTTCTCCACCCATTTCTCTCGCTGGAGAGCAGCGCTGCCACTAAAAACTTGCCCGTTTCTTTGCGACAGTTTGACAATAAGTCGCTCCAAAAACTCCTAAGCAAAACTATTTACTACAAGCCTTTTACATGTCCTAAGCGGAAAAAAAATATGCTACTAGGAAAGTTGCAGGCCCGGAGATCGCGGGACAGCTTGATCCTCCCGCAATGATGCAGCCGCTCATTTTCCTTGCTGCTTCAAGAGCAGAAACGGTAAAAAAAAATTCCGAAAATAAGCAAAACTTGAGAATCACCCGAGAACGGTAAAGAAAACAAGAAAGGAAAGCTAACTTCGGGCGGAGCCGAAGTTTATTTACCCTTGCAGTTGAGTCGCAGTCCGCTAGCTGGCGCGACGCATCTTATATTATTAGATAAATAGCGGATCGTATATAGTTGGCCGATCCTTATGAAATTTGGCAAATCGAATTATTTTACCAAAAGAGGAATCCATTGAAACTCCCATCCTTCTTACTTGAAAAACAACGAAGTTATAGCATTTCCGATCAATCAGTTATATGACAGCTATAGGATATAGACGGCCGATCCTGATGACATTTGGCAGATCATATAAGTTGGCCCAAATTATAATGCACAGAAAGTCCCATCCTTCTAACTTGAAAAACAACGATAGTTATAGCATTTCCGATCAATCAGTTAGGCCGCTATAGGATATAGTCGGCCGATCCTTTTCCGAAATCCGACAAATCAGATTGTTTTTCCCAAAATAGAATCTTTACCAAATCCCATCTTTCTAACTTAAAAAACCCCAAAGTTATGCCAATTTCGATCGTTCTATGACAGCTATAGGATATAGTCGGCCGATCCTTATGAAATTTTGTGCATAAGATATTTTGGTCAAATATAACATGTGTGGAAAGTCCCAACCCTCTAACTTAAAAAACACCAACCAAGATTGATAGACGATGTCAAATTTTTGAAGAGTCGGATTGGACAGATATTGGGAGCTTGTCTACAACAGACTTCGAATTTTTATACCCTTGCCGAGGGTATTATAATTTTGGTCAAAAGGGTGCAACGCAGTGAAGAAGACATCTCCGACCCTATAAAGTATATATATTCTTGATCACCTCCAGAGTCGATAAGAGCATGTCCGTCTGTCTGTCTGTTTCTACGAAAACTTGTCTCTCAGTTTTAAAGCTATTGAGTTGAAACTTTGCACACGTCCTTCTTTTGTTCGCAGGCAGTATATAAGTCGGAACGGCCGGGATCGGTCAACTATCCTATATCTGCCATATAACTGAATGATCGGAAATGCCATAACTTTGTTGTTAAACCGGGACGGTTCAAAATTGACTTCACAGAGAAAAGATTACATGAAATATTCTTAATGACGTTTAACGATTATATCGAAATAAATTAAATGTAGATTAAAGAATCTACAATATGAAAAGGAGCTGCCAAAGAAATCGTGCGGTAGCGCCATTAGCGAACCTTAATATAACTGGCCACCAGGAACTCCTAAGATTTCCTTACCCACAAAGGCTGAGCGCTGCGAACTAGCGTTACATAGGCCATATCAAATCAGTCCTGCTATGTTTAACTTTGTCATACTCTTCATCTAGGCTATTTGTTTTAACAATTTTTCAATTTTTTCACCAAATATTTATATATTTTTTTTGGTAAAGAAAATTAAATTTAGATTTTTTTGTTAATGTATCATACTGAAGGACACTTAAAAGTAGTCAAATTAATAAAAATTTATTATCAATGCAAAAGGAAAACATCAAACTTTCCCAACCCTAAAATGTTAATATTAACAAATAATTAATTGTTACAAGAAAAAATATGTTGAAATCGAAAGCGCATGGCCTTTGTTTGAAATACGCACTTTTTAAAAAAATTATTCAAATTTTGAGTTTCTATACTAATATTTTGTAATTTATAATTTGCTTCTTAAGAGAGGTACAAATTTCAACTGGAAAGATTTTGGAAATTTCGTGTTGCGTTATTTCGTGTAGGTCAAAGTGTACGTTGTTGCTTGTTATACGCTTGCAGAGGGTATTATAATTTTGGTCAAAAGTGTTTAACGCAGTGAAGGAGACATCTCCGACCCTATAAAATGTATATATTCTTGATCACGATCACCTCCTGAGTCGATATGAGCATGTCCGTCCGTCTGACTGTTTCTCCGCAAACTAGTCTCTCGGTTTTAGAGCTATCGAGTTGAAACTTTGCACACATGCTTCTTATCCTTGCAGGCAGTATATAAGTCGGAACGGCCGGGATCGGTCAACTAAGAGTAAAAGTAAGACTAAGATATCACGAGGAAGAGTGCTGCACAGATAAGGCTTTTAGTAAAAGCGATTTAAGATTGTTAGTAAAGCAAAGTGACAAGATGTGGTAGAGACTATTGTAGTCCGAACATAAAACCCTGAACGAATTGTGTTGGGCATATGTCGAACTACAATGGCTGAGGAGTAGAGAGCGAAAGTTTCTAGTACTTTCTTCTACTAGGAACTTTAAAGTTTAAGCGTGTTAGTAAATGCTGGCTGTCTACATTTCTATAAATAAGATTATATAGAAACACCCAGCATCGTTCTACGGTTTGTTAATGATGGTAAGTTGATTAGTAAAAGTCTTCTACGATAAAAGGGGAGGTACAAATTTGCATCCCAATTAAGTCTCCTAAGAGCGAAAGTCAGAAAGGTTTTTTGTACAGATTCTATGTGATCTTGGTGTACTCCGTATTGAGGACTCCAGACACACAATCCATACTCAAGAATAGGACGGACCAGTGATGTATATAACGTTTTAGATATGTACGGGACATTAAATTCTTTTGACCATCTTTTAATAAAACCAAGCACACCGATAGTTTTATAACCCAGGGTAACCCAGATATATGGTCGGTAAATTTAAGTCTCATATCTTATACGACACCTAGATCGTTAACCTGAGTTAATCAATCTAAGGCGTTCCCATAAAGAAGGTTCATAGCCTGGTGAGGACTAGATCGGTAAAAAGACATGAGTATACATTTCGATCCATTAAGCTTTAGGTTATTTGCTAAACACCAATTTTGAAATTTATCAAAATCGAATTGAAGTTGAATTTATACTGAAGGCATAGCTTAACGTCATCAGCGTACATAAGTACAAGTGAATTAGTTAAGGCAAGGGGCAAGTCGTTAATAAACAGTGTAAAAAGTAGGGGTCCAAGATGGCTTCCTTGGGGCACCCCAGATGTGGCGCGGACTATACGCAAGGTAACATCTTTAAAGATAACACGTTTGGTTCTCCCTGATAAGTAGCTCGAAATCCAGATAAGAACATAAGTTGGGAATCCCAAAAGACTGAGTTTACTTATAAGAAGCGAATGGTTAACAGAGTCAAATGCTTTACTGAAGTCAGTGTAAATGACGTCTGTTTGTAAGCCATTCCGGAAGCCATCCGTGATAAAAGATGTTAGCTCCAATAAGTTGGTAGTGGTGGAGTGGCGCTTCATGAAGCCATGCTGGCACGGAGTTATTATTGAACTACAGAGGTGTTGCGAATGTGGAGTGATATGTTTTTCAAAAAGCTTTGGAATTGCTGACAATTTAGAGATGCCTCTATAATTTACAGCGTCGGATTTTTTCCCTTTTTTATGCAGCGGAATAATGAAGGATTCCTGCCACATAAGGGGAAAGATCGAAGTTTCCAGCGATGGATTAAAGAGTTTAACGAGCGGTTTGCACAGAGCCTCGGTACTCCTTCAGAACACAGCCTGGTACTCCATCAGGGCCTGGCGAATACACGGGCTTGACCTTAAAAAGATCCACTAGAAGAGACACCCATTTGATCGAAAGATGGGCAAAATATAAGGTTGGCTGATTAGATATTATAAGTGTTAAGATGAGGGAAACTCCTGCTAGGTGAATACGTTGTTTGAAAAAACTGTGTAAGGAGATCGGCCATTTCATGCTCGGTGATCGCATATGAGTTCTCAGACGTAAGCAGAGGAGGAAAAGGTACATGATTGCGCTTAGTGTTTACAAAGTTTTAAAACTGCTTCGGGTCCTGAGTAAACTGCGTTATGTGGACCGAGCTACTGAGTACAGGCAGATAATTTATGTTTATTTAAAGTCTATTCTTGACGTTCTTTAAATTTAATAGGTGCTTTATATGCCAAGATGGATTAGTTGAAGCGGATGGATATTTTCACGGAAGAAGCGAACTTTATAATATTTAAGTGTAGACTTAAAGGTTTTTATGTTTTGGAGAGCACCATTTGATGAATAATATTATTATGAACGAGTATAGTAATACATGCAGCGGACATCACTTGAATCATTTCCGCGTCTCTGGACGGCTTGATTGCTGCCTTATCGCAGCCTTATCTGCACAGTGCATTAATGGCGGTATGCATTGGAGCATTGCACATGTAACCCGGCCTTGTCTTGCCCGGACGTTTTTTTTATGCGACCCCTCTATTACCGATGCATTGGCCGCTTGGCGTCGGGTTGCACTTGGTTGAGGTTATTCGCGCCGATTGGACCACCACTGTCGAGTCTCCGCTTCGCTTCAAATATAACTTAAATAAAGGCACCAAACTCGGCTGGGCGAAGCTGCAGAGTAAACGAGAAGGAGCTTAGCTGTAAGCACACAGTGGTCTTGAGCTAATAACGGAGCAAATATAAGTGTTATCAAAGATACTCAAAAAATCAAAACTGCTTAAGGTATCGATTAACTTGAATAATAATAAAGTATAGAGTTTATGTCAAAGTGCAAAATAATATCCAAAAAATACTCAAATTTTATCATTATACATACAGATCTAAAAAACTGTTTTATAAAATCTGGATTAGTGTCAACTATTATTTTGTAAATTTCCTTTTGACGAATTGCTCGCAACACTTGTCGATAAGATTCCGGGCTGGCTTGCCTTATATAAATTTCGGTTTTCGTCTCACTTGTGGAGTGCATCAGATTAAATAGGCCTTTAAGAAAAATAAGTAATATATGAGAATTAAGAATTATTTTATTAAAAAAAATTAAATTTGTCTTGTAATATATATATTTTACACATACATATTTAAGATTGCGACATATAGGAAGGGCCGCACTATAAAATACCATGCTAAATACTAATCCGAATATGCTTTTCCAACACCATCTCTCATTTGTCAGAAGTAATAGTCAGTTCGTAAGTGAAAGAACCACTGTACAGAAGAAACCGAAGTTTATCAAGTACGAAAGATGTGTGTTTATAATAAAAGAACAGTCAAACTTGTACAAGCTTCCCAAAGATTAATTAAACTATAATTTGAAACCAAGCTCTATAAATTATTCGGGTGCTCAGTCAGAATTGCAAAATGGAAGAACCAACACCCATATAACCAACCCCATAATAATAACTCCCAATAATAATCGCGAAATATTGACACTGCAAAGAATGTGGTCGTATAAATCAGATGAGAAGTGCGAGGAGAAAACCGATTTTTAATTCAATGCGGTCAAGATGCGGTCAACTTTGCTTTATAAAAGATCAACGAATCACCTTTGGATTGAAGCAGACTAGATCGCCAATTTCTGCGAAAATTGAAAAAAACAGAGAAGAGGCCTGAGCAATAGCAAAACTGAGCAATATATCGAAGTAATTGCGCAATAGCTAATGGAGAAGAAAAAGAAAAGGACAATCAAGCGGAATCACGATTTAGGCAGCGACCAAGTATTCAGGAACCTGTAATGGCATAGAACTGTGAGTGTTTTGACTGATAGCACGGCTTTTTTTCTAAAAAAAAATATGATAGCAAAAACCAAGAAGCAAAAGAAGGAGACGAATTTTTCTAATCTGGGCAATTAATGGACTAATATTGTCTAAAACTAAGATACGACACACGGACATAAATTTCGCAAACGATGAGTCGGACAAGACAAAAAGAAGAGCAGAACTATCAACGATATATGTACATACGAAAGAAAAAACAGCGACTTGAGTCAATGAACAGCTCGATCACCAACAACGACGAAATCAGCCAACCCAATTGGCTTGGGTGAGCGCGATAGTATTCAGAATTCAGATCAATAAATTTATTTTACCATTTTTTTTACAACAATGACTTAAACTCATTACGATGGTTGCTGAGCCAATTTTAGGAACGTATGTCTAAAATTGTAAGCTAAACTTTTTGAACTAAACCTGTTAACGGGAGGGAGAATGAGATCATTGCAAGATCGATTTTTTGAGCACTTTGGCCTTGATGCAAATGATGTAGAAAAACATACGGATATATACACACCAAAAAGCACCGCAAATGGTTAGTTTAAGGTTTACTTTAAGGGCAGAAAAGCCAAAAACGCGATAAACCGAAAAAAGAGGTTGATCTGAATGAGCAAGAATTATAAGCTTTGAGTCTGCCAAAGAATTACATACAGACTCTGAAAATATGACGCCGGCGGTGTTTTGTTTTAAAAGGACTCAGAAGACCAACAGCTGCACCCACTACAGTATATGAGTCGCAAAACGGATGCTTACAAAGAGAAATATAATGCACAAGAGTCAGAAGTTTTAGCTGTGGTGAATGCTATGAAGAAATGGCAAGACCTAATAATCCAGCTCCAATAGACAGCAACAGAAATTACCGGAATCCAGAAATTAGCAATATCAGGGGTTAATATGACCGACTGACCGGAGCGAGCAAAACCAGAGAGCTTAGTAGAAACCCAATATCAAGCGATCTCAGCCAGCATACCCAAAACAAGTATCTAGTACCTATAACTTTCTTTAACATTGACTTAACTATGAGTACTTTTATTTACATTGACCAGCTAACCATAGTTAAGCCACAACATATGTGATGGACCATTAAGCCAAAGTTGAAGCTTTTTTACAATAATTTATATATTCTAAAAAGGGAGGAGCAGCGGCGGGTTTATCGGCAGTTCTGTTTTTGTTATGCTTCTCCCCTTTTCAGGTATTTGTAGAACATGCGCTTTTGGGAGCTTTTTTGTAGAGCTGCTGTACACTAGCTCATCTTGCATTTGTGTGCGTTCTCCCACCGCGTCTCTTGCCAACGAAATGTTAAACAAATGCATTGTTCTGAGTTTCTATTGCTAAGCTGCGCGTTTAGGGTTAGATTGAACAGCTGGCTACGGACGTGCACGTTGACATCCAGGTGGAGGTTGCCAAGCGTTCCATGAGAGTTGCTGCTCTCTCTACTCTTTTGGATGGTACCAGTGGTGCTGGGATTTCACCTACTCCATACAGGCCTGCTCCCTTATTGCTGCCGTTGGCGATGCCAACATTAGCGGCGTTTATGCCGAGTGGCCGTATTTCTGCACATTGTTTAGGACGACTATTGACAGCCATGCGCACTTGACCAAGATGGAGAAGCTCAGGTGGCTCATTACATGCCTGTAGGACTCAGCACTGGAGACTGTGAGGGCGCTGGAGATTACCGACGCTAACTGTGATGTTGGCTTTGACCTTTTGCGCTACCGATTCAGTAACCGACGATTACTCTTCCAGACACACATCAACGAGATCCTGCAGTTAAGCGTGGTTGAGCCGGGATCCGTTGCAACTCTTCGGTAGTTATCCGTCCGATTCAATGGTCATATGCGGGCCCTCATGAGTTCCGGGACGTCGGCCGAAATTCAAGAGTGCCGAGGAAAACCTCGTTGGCCGCCTCATGTAAGATGAATCCTGCTAACTCCGTAAACCCTAACCCCTGTCCGACGGTTCGGCTACTACATCTTCTGGTTATTTCATCAATGATTCCACCTTGTAGCTTTAATTGGAGACATTTTCAAGATGTACCGTTGCTAGCAAGACGGATTATTATTGTTGGTGTGACACGGTTGCCCTATCCTGGATTCAAGAGGAACCTACTCGACCGAACGTGTTTATTTCTAATCGTGTCTCTTTCATACAGGAGCTTACCAAGGTAATGAAATGGCGTTATGTCCCTACTTCCTTTAACCCAGCCGATCTACTGTCAAGAGGCTCTTCTCCCACGAAGCAATTGAACTCCCAGCTTTGGTCCCAGGACCCTCCATTTCTTTGTGGTTCCAAAGATGATTGGCCCTTTGCTATTGCGGCCGAAAAGGCAACCATCGAACTTCGCGCCGGGACCTTATTGGCTACGGCTCCACCCAGGGATATCGCAGCATTGTCAAAGTGTGCCAACACAAGGATGCCTAGGAGAACCTGGTCCAAAATAAAGACAGTTGCGAATACAAAGTAAATCGGTTCATTATTCAGTGTCAAGTTACGGCACTTAAAATAAACCTACTTCGAGTGTTGCTCCTGTGTAAAACGGACCTCAAGTAGGACTCTCTTAAAGCTATCTACTTTGAGTGGCTCCTGTGTAAACGGACCACAAGTAGAACATTCGTCATCGAACCTACTTCGAGTGGCTCCTGTGTTAACGGACCATAAGTAGAACTTCGTTATCTAATCTACTTCGAGTGTTGTTCCCGTGAAACGGACCACAAATAGGACAGGCCGATACGGAATCAGCCGAAACCCCTTACCATCTGTACTTGAGGAGAACCAATCCAGGCCATCAAGAATCTCATATCAACTCCAGCCTGATAACAGCAAGCGCCTGGTCTACCCGATCAGTCCCGTGCAGAACCCAGGTACATTTGGTCAGAACTTTTATATGTTCTTTGACTCCGCCACCGGGACCTACCTTTATGCCCGCGAGTTCAAGTTCGACTGAAGGACGTGAATTGTCCACACACATCAGACAACACATGAAGGAGCTATGGGAGGAAATCGTCACGGGATACCATAATCATCAACCTGGAACCAGCCATAAAAAATGATGGACACACCGATGACAGATTTCAGGTTGAACGAGCAGAATACTTTTCGTTTCTGAGCGAAGAATCGCAATCAACTTCAGCATCAACACAAAAACCCGCGATTGCACCTCCGTTTGTAATACCACCAGTAGAAATTCCAAAGTTTGACGGAAACTAAAGGCATTGGCTACGATTCTACGAAATTTTTACAGGAATGCATTCACAATAAAGACTACAGCGATGCAGTAAAATTCCGTCATTTGGAGAATCATGTAACAGGTGAAGCACAAAACCTAATCGCAACGTTGATTGGTGGACAGACCGGTTACCAGGATGCATGGCAACGACTAAAGAATCGATACCAAAATGAACGGCTGTTGATTAAATCCGCGATCCAAGAGCTTTTCGGACACCCTCGAACAAATGGATCAGCGGACCAGCTGCGCAGCTTACCGTGCTCCGATGATACCGTGCTCCGAACGGTCGCCACTCTCAACGCACTCAAGGTGTCAACAGACAACTTGATACACATCATTGAGGAAAGATTGAATTAGAGCTCTAGAACTAGCCA
This sequence comes from Drosophila ananassae, assembly GCF_017639315.1. Classification (NCBI taxonomy): domain Eukaryota; kingdom Metazoa; phylum Arthropoda; class Insecta; order Diptera; family Drosophilidae; genus Drosophila; species Drosophila ananassae. Next base: position 2,141,799 of record NW_025319041.1, on the reverse strand, counting down.
TCAACGATCCAACCAATCGACAATCTCTGAAGGAGATTGTACGAGTTCAAGACATGCAGAAAATCGTGCACTGCAGATAGGCAACAGATGATCCTATACAAACAGGTACCGCTGCGCGTTTACGACCTCACACCATCTGTCAGCACGCATGATAAGGACCTGCATGCGTCATAAACCTAAGCGACAAAAGATAATGGTATCCTATTTTACAACTGCCCAAACTAGTAAACTATAAGCAGATAATAATTTGACCTAAACAAACATTAGTTCTTTAAGATCTTGTATATAAAAACCCTGCATACTCCACAATAAAATCAGTACTCAACGAAAACTCGTGGTATTCACTTCTCCGAGCTCAATTTGTTTCAAGTACAGATTGCGGCAACGAGATTGTTACTGGTATCAAGAACCGGTGGCAGACAAAAGCAACTTTTCAGCTTCACAATTTACAGAGATGTTAGAAAACCTTGAGCGTCAGGCAACCAGTCAAGTAATAATGCAGTTCGATCCAGTTCATCACGAGTGAGTGCTCAGCCACAGCCCTGCTTACAGATAAGCCCACCATTCTGTTACCAACCGCCCAAGATGCAATAAATGAACCAGCTGGACCCCCTCAGCAATGCAGCACACTCTTAGATTCTGGATCAATGATTAACATAATCACCAGAAGGATAGCTGACACACTGACAATGGGAGTCATCAACTCTGAACATCGCTGCACTGGGAGGGACAACTAAAAGATCACGAAAAAGGGCTGTGGTGACCCTATCATCATTAACCACTGATTTCCAAAAACTAATCAACGTAGTTGTACTACCGGAAATAATGCCCAATCAACCATCACACCCTATTCAAGCACCAAGATATCTCACCTCAGTTGCGCTTAGCCGATCCTGAATTTACTCAGCCCCAGTAAAATCGCATCGGAACAAAGTTCCGGAAGATTACCTGAAAGATTACAGAATTCCCCGCTCAAGGCGGATCAACAATTAGAGCCGCAGACTGACCCTGAACCACAAGCTCAAGTTTCTCAACCTTCGACTGAAGAGCACAGAGTGGAAGAGTCAGTAAATAAGGGAATTCAAGGAGTTGAAGTTACCTCCAGTTCTAAAGTATGTAGGGGGGTGACACATCACCCAGCATGGGTAGCAGGCATCTTCAAAAGGGAACAAGAAGCAAGGCCAAGAAAGGACCAAGAGTCCTGTATGCGCACTGACCAACCGGAAAAATCGCCTAGTACTACATGGGATGCTCAAGAAGAATGGTCAAATAGATATAGGACAGGCCAAATAGAAATATCGTTGGTATCTTACCAACGTGGTTGGGGGTCTCACCCACATTATTCAAATATTTTTTCATTAACATTAGATTTTTAGTAACTACCACAACGCACAGCCGCATTGGATTGAGTCTCTCCATGGCGGGTGAGAATGTTGGCACCTAGTGACAAGACCCACTAACCTATAGTCACACCTTGTAATCTGATCTAATCAATGTTCATCGGCATATCGCAATTAGCAATGATCAGACCCACTAACCTATTGGCACACCTAGTAATAGGTGTAATTGGTACACCTATTACTTGGTATAGTAATAGGTAATATTTAAAAATATAAGCTATTACTTAACTGAAAGGGTATATCAACCTCTGCACCTATCAAGCAAAACTCGGTTTTGCGGCCTTTCGTATCCAAACGACTAATCAGAGATACATTCATTCATGTCTTCACTTTCAACTTACTTAAGGTTGTCTAAGTTGGTTGGGTAACATTTATTAATGAACCTCTCGTCGTTCGTCAAGCCCAACACTCTTCTGTATCCGGTCGTCTTACTTGCTTTTTGTTTCTTTTTTGAATACTACTTGAACCAAAAAAAGGGAAACATGCTCAGTAAAGCTTTGCAAAGATTACTGGAGACTCTGGATGGATTCTAAGATCGCTAAGGGGGGAATGGTAAAAAAAGAAGTTTAATAGCTCCCGTACCACACATTGACAGAATATATGAGCCTCGCTTATAAATCACCTACATACATTTGACGAATTAAAAACCAGTTACTGGCTGCTGGCTCAATAATGAAAAAAATGGACAAAGTGTCTCATTTAGTTATGACTTCACCAGAAAAATATGATGGCGTAGTAAAAACTATAGAAACGTTGATCAAGGATTACCTTACGCTTTCATTTGTGATACTATTAGATCAATAAAACTGTGAGAGCAGGGACACAAGTAGAAAGGTAAAAGGCTGAGGCTAAATATTATGTTGTAAATTAATATAAACAAAAAAAACAAAAGCAAAGCTCACTTCAGGCGACGCTGAAGTTTATATTCCCTTCCAGTTATGTAGCAGCTTATATTATTATATATTAATCGGAGTGTATATTTGGCCGATTCTTATGAGAATTTCACCATCGAATCAATTGCCCAATAAAAATGTTGGAAACAGTCCCAAGCATCTTTAAAAATAAAAGATTTTGCCATTTCCGTTCATTCAGTTTTATGGCAGCCAAGTTGGCCGATCCTTATGAAATTTGGCAGATCGGCCCAAAATGGAGTCGGTAGAAAGTTTCTATTTTGCTTAAAAAACAACAAAGTTATGCCAATTCCGATCATTTTATACAGCTATAGTCGACCGATAGAAATTGTAGATAAGATATTTTTAAATATATACATGTGTGAAAATCAAATATAACATGTGTGGAAAGTCCCAAACTCTCTAACGTAAAAAAAGCCATGCACACTTATGACCAAAATTATAATAACTTTGTTTCCAATATAACATGTGTGGAAAGTCCCAAACTCTCTAACGTAAAAAAAGCCATGCACACTTATGACCAAAATTATAATAACTTTGTTATTATAATTTTAATAATAATAATTGACCTCAAAATTATCCGTCTCTCTCCATTGCCTTGGGCACCGTTGTTATATCTCTTTGTCCGCTCGCGTTCGCTCTTTATGTCTCTTTTCGCGTTGCCCGCTCCCGTGCATTCGATCAGCTATCCGCATCTGTCATCATGCGCTATTGTCATCTCACTCTCTCTCGGTCGCTCCGTAGCATCTAGCGTTGAGCCGCTGCCCCAGGTTTTTCTTCGTCGTTCGGTCTTCATACTATTATTGACATATTTACCCCACACCATTGTATCAAATCCGATCTTATATGAATCTTTTTTTCGAGTGTGCATCGCCTGGAAGGAAGGTTTTTTAAGTCAAAGTGCTATTGTTTTTTGAGAAGCTCTCCAAGGATTCTGAGTTGGATGTTGCGAAACTCAGGAGCGATCTTCGTATCAACTTCAACGATTCGTCGAGGGAGGCACGATTGATCCTGTGCCAGGAGATTATTCGGCACTCCAGTTTATGGCCTGCGAGCTCGTCGCTGATTACCGCTACTTCCACGACCAATTTGGATACGTCGTTTGGCAGAGCTTTCCAAGCTTTGCCGCTTGCCACTATAAGTGGAGGTAATCCGGAGTGGAGTGAATTCCGGTCTCTGTTCTCCACCATGTTAAACAAAAACCCATTTATAATTCGTGAAGGGCAGCTTCAGCGGTTGCGATCCTGCTTTCATGATTCGGCCTTGGATTTGCATGATTTGCTAATTGGAGCTGGATTATTTTACAAGCTGCTTTGTGTGGGGCAAATTCATCTATATCCTGGTTTACCCCAGAGGCATCTTAGTGTCCGCGACTAGTCAGCCCCAAACGCCCTGACTGGCGTGCATTATTTAACCTTAGACTTATTTAACCATTGAGGATGGAAACAACTTCACAAAAATTTTAGGAAGGGAATGGTACCCTTCCACAGATCAGCTATTTCTCTCTTTTTCTGCTCTTCAGTCCACGTTGAAGCGGTCCCGACATTCGGTCTTACCATTGATAGCGCGGTTATAGTATCCACTTGGACTAGTTGGTCCAGTTGTTACTAAAGAAAAAATATTCTTGCTAAAGCTGTGCCGGGAACAGCTTTCTTGGGATGAAAGCTTACCTCAGGCTTTTACACGGAGTGACAGGAGATCAGCAGCAGCTTCAGTCACATCCAACTGGGTATTATCGTGACTGGCGCTTCCTTCTGGAGCTCTTGTGAAAATTCATGTCAATTGTGTTATGCTAGATTCGAGATGAGGGCGCCAGTTTTAAAGTTTTCGTCTCATTCCAGGGAGTGGCGTTATGTTACTACGTCGTAAAATCCAGCTCACATCTTATCTCGTTGGTCTCGAACATATCTTGTTGGCCCTTCCTACAAAGTGGGATCCAGTTTATGGTGTCGGGGGCCGCCCTATTATTTAAAGGCACAGGAGGACTGACGTGCTACGAAAGTAATTGAGAAGGCAGCTTTTGAATTTCGCCATACACGGACTTTGTAGAGACATGCAAATACGCTAACTCATTTCTAGGTCTTTAGCAAATGTTTGCGGACGTTTTAAAGTTTGGCAGACGGGACCGTCCGCCAACTGTTTAGCACGCTCATTCTTGTGATAAGATAAGGACGTTGCAGACAAAAAAAAATGGTTGTCTACTCCAGCTAGCTATCTTCATTATCGATCGAGATTGCATCGAGTAAAAGTGCATCTTAAGAACTCATCCTTGCATTACGATGATCTTTTCCCAGTAATCTTGCTAAAAAGATCCGGTAAGGCAAAGCATAATCGTTAGCTTTCATGAGCAGATTATATTGCTGGAGCATTTAATGGGAACTCTTCCGAAGAAGAGAGTGGAAGAAAGAAAGGACCGAAAAATCAATGCCTGTTAATCGAAGACCTTGAAGTATTGATTTTTGCGACTCATGCAAAATAAAAACTTAATATACAGCTTGAGTCCGACTGATACTTAAGTATGAATCGAGTGTCTGGAGTTGTCAATATGGGGTACACCGAGACTACATAGAATCTGCACAACAAATTTTTTGATCTTCGCCCTTAGAGGATTTGACGTCTTACCAAAGTAGACTTTTATTTATCTACATACCTTTACTGACATACCATTTTATTAAACATAACATAACATTATAATTTTATTAATGGTAAACAACCAGCATATACTAACACGCTTAAAATTGAACGTTCCTAGTAGAAAGACTAGAGACTTTGGTCTTCTACTCTTTACCCTTTTTAGTTCGACATATGCCAAACATAATTCCGTCAGGGTATTATATTCAGACTACATTGGACTCTACCACACCGCTGGGCTATACTTATAACCTTAAATCTTCTTCTATACGCAGGATACCCCGTGGGTAAGTCTCATAGTCAAGAGCGAGAAACGAGTGCGAAAGGATTCGTGATCCATGACGCAAGGACCCCCATGGGTAAGTCCGACAGCCTTAGAGTCGGACGCGAATATAGAAGCAAGTGCGAAAGGATCCGTCGTCCATGGCGCAATTGAAGCCCAGGCTAAACGAGTCTGGTTGGGTCGTTTCCCAGACACAGCAGGTAAATTTGTATGTTTTACCGCATCCTTACCGCAACGACCAGGCGTGATCCTACAAAGCGAGGAGTGGCCCACTCGGAAATTCAAGCCCAACTAAGAAACCGATCGGGGACACCACGGTCTAGTACGGAGACTCCTGCCGGTGGAAGATAGATGAACGAGAGTAGCGACAATAGGAGCAGACTCAGTAGCAGGTAAACGCAGCTCCGACAGCGGAAGCACGTGAGTCGCAACAGAAGGAGTCATTAGCCAAATTGGCTGCCAGGCACCAAGACCGCATATCCAGCCCGGCCTATGCCTGGGAGGTGTGTCTATTGGCGACCAACCCGAAACGGCGACTGGTTAACGACGAGAGGACAAGCGCTGACGACGGAGCCGAGCGGAAGCAGCTCTAGCAGCAGCGAGGATCCGGCGGAGGAGCAGGCTTCGGTGAGATCAATAATAAAAAACTTCACACTTGTAAATCTGTGCTATTTCTAGGCTCGGGCAATTACGTCGAATCATTTTATTCGGAAGAACGTTTCCATAAACTCTGTAAGCTAGCCTCGGTAATTGTTGGGAACATAGAACAACAAAAACAGTTCGTTACAGTGGTTTCCAGAATGTGAAATACTTCTGAGATTGATATCTCGGTTTACATCAAAGCCAAATTAAAAGCTGAAATAAAGTGTAATGGGTTACGAACTAACAGGATAGATGTTACCCTCCCGTTATGGCCCGCATGTTAGGTAGTTTCGACTTTGGCTCGCCGGCGGCGTTGTGTTATGGGGCTTGCCCAATAACGGGTGCATTGTTAGGTCTTATTCTTATTTAATTTAAATGAACGAGCGAAAAATATCGGATGAGCTATAACCGTAAACCGTAAAAAATACAAGAAGAATGAAAGAAGACATTCGAAGAATCGGTCAATACAGGTTGATGAGCTATCAGCGTTTTGATAGCGGCCGAATTAATAAGACGCGGTTCTTTTTTTTTTGCGCGGTTCCCACTGCATACGTACAGCCCACCTCCCGTCCAACCGACCGAGGGACGCTGCCGCGTTACGTACGGTCCGAATCGCGGGAATAGATCCGAGATAGATAAGCGAGGATTAGGAGAAAGATATTACGAGGAAGAGTGTTGCATAGATAAGGCGGTTAATATAAGCGATTTAAGATTGTTAGTAGAGCAAGGTGACAAGATGTGGTAGAGACCATTGTAGTCCGAACATAATACCCTGAACGGATCGTGTTGGGCATATGTCGAACTACAATGGCTGAGGAGTAGAGGACGAAAGTTTCTGGTCCTTCTACTAGGAATGTTAAAGTTTAAACGTGTTAGTAAATGCTGGCTGTCTATATTTCCATAAATAAGATTATATAGAAACATGACACCCAGCATCGTTCTACGATTTGTTAATGTTGGTAAGTTGATTAGTAAAAGTCTACTATGATAAGAGGGGAGGTAAAGATTTGCATCCCAATTAAGTCCCCTAAGAGCAAAAGTAAGGAAGTTTTTTTGTACAGATTCAATGTGATCTTGGTGTATTCCATATTGAGGACTCCAGACACACGATCCATACTCAAGAATCGGACGGACCAGTGATGTATATAACGTTTTAGTTATGTACGGGTCATTAAATTCTTTTGACCATCTTTTAATAAAACCAAGCACACCCATAGCTTTATTAACCATGGTACCAATTTTGAAGTTTATCCAAATCGGATTGAAGTCTAGACTGGGCGCTAGTGAATTTATACTGAAGGCATAGCTTAACGTCATCAGCGTACATAAGTACAAGTGAATTAGTTAAGGCAAGGGGCAAGTCGTTAATAAACAGAGTAAAAAGTAGGGGTCCAAGATGGCTTCCTTGGGGCACCCCCGATGTGGCGCGGACTACACGCGAGGTAACATCTTTAAAGAAAACACGTTGGGTTCTCCCTGATAAGTAGCTCGAAATCCACATAAGAAGATCAGTTGGGAATCCCAAAAGACTGAGTTTACTTATAAGAAGCGAATGGTTAACAGAGTCAAATGCTTTACTGAAGTCAGTGTATATGACGTCTGTTTGTAAGCCATTCCGGAAGCCATCCGTGATAAAAAATGTTAACTCCAATAAGTTGGTAGTGGTGGAGCGGCGCTTCATGAAGCCATGCTGGCACGGAGTTATTATTGAACTACATAGGTGTTGCAAATGTGGAGTGATAAGTTTTTCAAAAAGCTTTGGAATTGCTGACAATTTAGAGATGCCTCTATAATTAGCAGCGTCGGATTTTTTCCCTTTTTTATGCAGCGGAATAATGAAGGATTCCTTCCACATAAAGGGAAAGATCGAAGTTTCCAGCGATAGATTAAAGAGTTTAACAAGCGGTTTGCACAGTGCCTCGGCGCAGTACTTCAGAACACAGCCTGGTACTCCATCAGGGCCTGGCGAATACACGGGCTTGACCTTAAGAAGATCCGATAACACACCACTTTGACCGAAAGATGGGCAAAATACAAGGTTGGCTGATTGGATATTATAAGTGTAACGCTGAGCTAAACTGCTGCTAGGTGAATAGGTAGTTTGAAAAAACTGTGCAAAGAGATCGGCCATTGCCTGATCGGTGTTCGCATAAGAGTTCTCAAATGTAAGCAGAGGGGGAAAAGATACATGTTTACGCTTAGTGTTTACCAAATTATAAAACTGCTTCGGATCCTGAGTAAACTGAATCCTGCAGCGGCGAATATAACTCCTATAACATTCTGCGTTATGCACGGTGAAATTGGACCGAGCTACTAAGTATCTTGAATAACTAACTGTACAGCCAGATAATCTATGTTTGTTTAAAAGTCTACTCATACTATTCTTTAAATTTATAAGGTGCCTTGTGCCAAGGCGGATTCGTTGAAGCGGACGGATATTTCCACGGCACGCAAGCGTCGAAAAATATGTTCAAAGTGTAATAAAATTTTTGTAATGCGATGTTTATATCCTCGCATGCCAGTAAATCAGACCAATCAAATTCCAAAATTAACTTGTTTAATTTCATAAAGTCAGCCTTACGAAAGAAACGAACTTTCTGAGATTTAACTGTAGGCTTAAGGTCAAAAAAGTAATTATTTTCGATTGAAACCTCAAGAGTGGGATGATATGGATCCTCAGGGTTAGAAAGGGGCAAAGTTCTGGAAAGAGTAATTCCATCAGGATCAGAAACGAAACATAAGTCCAACAGCCGACCTAAAGAATTTCTAACGTGGTTAATTTGCCCGAGTGACATGTCGAACATGCCCTCAGGGAAGTCATGGTGGGAGTTAAGCTGTAAAGACGGTGAATTATCAACATTTGACCACATAAGTTATGGGATATTAAAGTCACCCAGAGCTATCAGCTGGTCACCATCAGACAGAAGATCGAAAACCAAACGAATAGCGGACAAATGTTGCCAGTATGTTGGCGGTTCGGACGAAGGTGGTATGTACGAACAGGTAACATACAAAGATTGATCTGACAAAGTGATTTTGATGCAAAGGAATTCAATGTCACCAAACTCTTGTGATTTTACCTCTTCAGAAGCGAACTTGGAGTCTACAGAAATTAGCACTCCTCCTCCCCTTCGCAAAGTTCTATCACATTTAAAAGTGGTGTACCTACTAGGAAAAACTTCGGAGCTTAAGATCTCCGGCTTTAACCAAGTTTCTGTAAATACAATAATGTGGGATGCAAAAAAAAAACTATCAGAATACAGTTTGGGAAGTTTACTACGTAACCCTCTTGTATTCTGATAGGTTAGTGTTAATGAAGACATTAGTTTTTTGAGATTGAGGAAGATGAGGTGGAAGGTTGATCAGTGGCCTTAACATGTGGGAGTTTTACACCCACAGGTTTGGTTATCTTTTTTTTCACCGTATTTGGCTGATGTTCTTGGACGAAAATGTGCTCTGGCCAAAAGCTGGCGGAACAGATCGTCTTGAACATCTGCAAGGGCACCCGTATTTTGAAAGATGACGTGTGCCTGGTGTAAGAATATTTGAATTTTGTAATATCCACCACTTTTATGTCGGCTTTTGCTTTGGCTTTGATGTAAGCCGAGATATCAATCTCCGAAGTATCAGGGGCAAGCCGGGAAACAAAAATGTGTTTTGATGGTGGGATCACCTGCAAGGGTTTTGGTGCCGCCGTAATTAATACTGCGGCATCAGTGCGTACCGGGGGTCCGGACGGTTTATTACCCTGTTTGGTGACTGTTACAGGAGTTTGAATTATTTGGTCTGGGATCACTTGAAGCGATGCCACAGAGGACATATCGGAGAATTGCTCATTGAGTCCGAGAACTTCGGAAGCCGAATTTTTCTCAGGTCCGGCCCTTGGGGTGGCCAGAGATATAAGCGGCTGCATAGTTGTCGGCTGAGCAGGCTGAAGATTATTCGACCCGAGCACATCACTAAAAGCGGATTTCTTACGCTTTGGAGACTCATTTAGTAGTTGAAGACTACTAAACTGTGTATCAAGCGCACAGAGTTGGTCATTGATTTTTCGAAAACCACTAATCAACTCCTTGAAACCGCTTTTAGTCTGCCTCATGAACGACCTCATTTCGTCCTGAACAGCACGACAACCGTCACAGCAAAAGTGGAGTCCAGACCTACGCGAGATTGCATCCGACACTGAGGCTGTGAACCCGGCACACTTAGCGTGTAAAACGTTTTCACAGAGCCAGCAATGGATGGTAGGCTGGGAAGACGAGATTGTCTTATTGCAAGACTTTAATGCACAGACCAATTTAAAATCCATAATTATTAAAAATTTGAATAATTAATTTATTAAAAATTATTAAAATTAAATAATTAATTTATTAAAAATTATTAAAAATGTAAATAATTAATTTATTAAAAATTATTAAAAAAATTAATAATTAATTTTAAAATATTATTTGATTTTATTAATGAGGAACCTTGAACCACTGTACCAAGGAAACGAGAAGGGGAGATTAAAGCGAGCAGTTAGTGCAAGTTAGTAAGATTTAAAGAAATAGAGATAAGAATCTCTATTGAGCGAGAGTAGAAGCAAAAGAATAGCAACAACACCGTAGGAGATGAAGAAGCAGAGCAGGGCTATGTTTGGAAAGTAAGTTAAATAAATTATTATTTTACCTCCAAATATATCACTGCACACGCGAAGCGGATCTAAAAAATTGCAATTTGTTTTTATATCAGTAAAGAAATAAACACCGATTGTTTATAGAAAGCTTATTGCAAATTTTACAAAAACATAGTGCGCACAAAAAAAACACGTCCGTCCGCTTTAAGATAAAGAGAGAGGTTCAATTTATATATTCAATTTATTAATAGCTAATTCCGCGCGATAAAACAAGATAGCGGCCCGTCAATAACAACTACAAAAAATATCCAAGAAGAACAACTTTGGCGTAGCAGCTCTTCCAAAGCTCCCAAAAGCGCACGCACTACAAATGACAACAAAATGCATGCGAATCTGGGAGACAAAAGAGAATATTAAATGCCGCTGCAGCTAAACAAATTATATCAATATTCTAATTAGTGAATAGCAGCCACCAGATAAGTGAATAACTTTGCCCAACACAGGTCTCCTTGGTGTTCTTGGAGCTAACGATGCCCACCCTTCCATGATCAAGACTTTTCCAAATTAAACTATTATTATTTCACGATCCCTTTGTTGGCAAGCGCTACCGAGGCGGGTTTAGGAAATCAAAAAAATGAGGATTTTATGCAAACATTATACATTAGTTTATTATTACTAAAATAAATATGATACAATTTTCAGGGGTTTCTTTCCTTTAAATCTATGATTTCGAAAAATAGTAAAATTAAGTGGTATAAAAAATGGTATAATTATTTAAATAAGTGATATAAAAAACACGTGGTATAAAAATAGTAAAAATATTAAAGAACTAGGCTTTCATAAAAAAATTCGTTTGACATAGAATTTATCATATATTATAGGATTGAAATGAGAAATATATAATAAATATATATAAAATTTATGAATAGCATTATTTCATTCTTAAACAAGAAAGGAAAGCTAACTTCGGGCGCAGCCGAAGTTTATATACCCTTGCAGTTGAGTTGCAGTCCGCTAGGTGGCGCCACGCATCTTATATTATTAGATTCATAACAGATCGTATATAGTCGGCCGATCTTTATGAAATTTGGCGTATCGAAATATTTTGCCCCAAAAAGGCATCCATTGAAAATCCATCCTTCTAACTTGAAAAACAACCAAGTTGTGGCATTTCCGATCAATCAGATATGGCAGCTATAGGATATAGACGGCCAATCCTTATGAAATTTGGCAGATCGGATAAGTTGGCCCATAAGTGGTCCCATCCTTCTAACTTAAAAAATAACGATGTTATTGCTTTTCCGATCAATCAGTTATATGGCAGCCTATATAGATATAGTCGACAGATCCCGGCCGTTCTGACTTATATCCTGCCTGCAAAGGGAAAAAGGGTGTGTGCAAAGTTTCAACTCGATAGCTTTAAAACTGAGAGACTAATTTGCGTAGAAACAGAAAGACAGACGGACATGCTTATATCGACTCTGGAGGTGATCCTGATCAAGAATATATATACTTTATAGGGTCGGAGATGTAACCTTCACTGCGTTGCACACTTTTGACCAAAATTATAATACCCTCTGCAAGGGTATAATTATTTAGGTTTAAGCAAACTCAATTTCTTATTGCGTTCACCGTCAAAAGCTTTCGGCTGGCTGGTGCGCTGTGAAAATAATTATCGCTATTCGGGATTTTTTTCCGAGTTTTAAATTTCTCACCCATTTCTCTCCTTGTGGAATAGCTCTGCCACTATCAGACTCTAAAAGCCTACCCATTTCTTAACGACAGTTTTACAGTCAGCCGCTTAAAAACCGCTAATAAACATAAGCAAAACCAATTGCTACAAGCCTTTTACAAAATCCCTCCCGACCAAAATCAGACTTGGGGTTGCATTAGAACTTCTCAACCCACAAGGCTGACCAGCTTCTAGCTAAGCCTGACGAATATCTTTGCAATGGTACCGCTTTCCATTCGAGTCTACTAGTTCGTAGATTGAGCCCCCTATTTTCTTTCTAACTTTGCAAATAAGGGAGCCAGCTTAGCATTGTAACCTGAAAACAGCTCTGTTAGAAATTGCGCCGATATACTTCCTGCCCATCCTTATAAGATACTTCGCGTGTCCTAAGGGTGTTGATGATTCCTCTCATACTTTTTTCCCACTATTTCAGCCACTTTATTTCTGACTACCTTGAGGCAGTCCTCACGGCTAAAGGTAGCTACTTTGTGTTCTAGCATAGCCAAATTCCTCAATAAGGAGTACTTTGCACCATATTTAATCATCTGCTGCCCAAAAATTATTTAGTAAGGGATAGATCTCAGACCAGAATGAGTTGCAGACCTCAGTGCACAGCTGATTTTACTTAGATTTTCATCCCAGTCCTTGTGAGTAGCAGTCCAGTAGCATTAGCCTGAGGAGCGTGCATCGCCGTAGAAGTGTGAAATTTCTTGGATCTAAACTGCGACCCTTTATCGGAAACATAGCTATCCGGAAAATCAAATTTACGAAAAAGATCGTCTTCTAAGTACTTGAGAACCACCTCGAACCAACGAATTTAGAATAATGGTCTATCACAATGAAAATTCCCATATTCTCTGATATTCGCTGAAAAAACCTTATTTTAAATTACCTCCATTAACTGTGTATAATCAGCGGAAATGTTCTGAGTCAATATCCACCTGCAATTCGTTATTCAAGTTTATTGCCGCTATCTGTTCATGCTCAACTCTTGACAAAGCATCGGGAACAACATTTAGCTTGCCCTTTCGATGCTGGATTGTGAATCGAAACCCTTGCAACTTTAAAGCTCCACCTTGCCAATCTGTTATTTAGATCATTCTGCGACATCAGCCATTCTGCGAATGCTTACTAAAGCCGCGAGGCTTTACTCTTGCTCTGTAACTGTATAATTCTTTTATGCTTTATTTAATTTCTTTGATACAAAAGTTAGAGGTAATTTAACCCCAGTCAAAGACTCCTCCTACTTCAGTTTACTAGAGTCACAGTGTATGAATAAGAGTTTCTAGAAGTCTGGGGTCTGCAATAGCGGTGCACTTTCTTGTATAGCCTTCAACGTCACAAATGCCCTTTACTTTTTTGGGTCATCACAAATTTATGCTTGTTTTGTAAAAGATCGGTCAAAGGAGCCAATACCAACGACAAATTGCCTATAAATTTCCGTTACCAACCGGCTAATCCCAGAAGGCTTCTTAATGCTTTAAGTGACTTTGGCGTACAATTTTGTGGAATACCACCATCACCTATTATGTGGCCCAAATATTTTACAGTTTGTCTACAGAATTTGCTCCTCTTCACCTGTCGTATGATCTTCACCCACGCAATCTTCACCTGTCGTATGACAGAATTTGCTCCTCTTCAAGGGTAAGTTAGCTTCTTGGATCCGTTTAGTTACAGTGTCCACAACTTCCAAATGCTTTTCGAACGTTTAGGAAACAATCAATAAATCGTTCAGATACACAAAAACTTCCTTTCTAAGTGATGCAGGTATTACCGTGTCCATTAACCTCGTCATAGTTTGTGGAGCATTGCAGGGGCCAAAAGGCATAGCTTTATAATGATATAAAGGAAGCCCTGGTACAGTCAATGCCGTTTTCGTTTTCGACAGAGGATGCCAGAACGGGTCTTTTAAGTCAAGGCTACTTGATGTCGTTGCTTGATAGGCATCGCTATCCCAGTGTCTATTGTATGCATTGTGAGGAGAGGTTTGGGGGGAGTGCGGGAATAACTGGAGGATCGACCTGCACAATAACAATATGGATCGGAGGCCTCTGGCACTATATACGGGTGCCTCTGGCACTATATAAGGAGGACCCTTGGAGCAAATCGGGACCGAGTCTTCTAGGGAAGCTGGAAGAGTTGAGTGGGATCTTTCACTTACCCGTGGATAAGTCTGACATTCAAGTAGGAAAGTTTCCTTGGAGGAATTAGAAGTACAGGCTGAAGGACCCCCCGTGGGTAAGTCCGACAGTCTTAGGTGCGGTCTTTAAAGCGAGTGAGCAAGGATCTTCGATTAATAGCTTAAGGACCCCCTGTGGGTAAGTCCAGCGGCGGAACGCGAGTCAAGCAAGGAGCAAGGGGAAAGGATCAAGGATCCGCGGCAAAACTGAGGCCCAAGGGTAAAAGAGTCGGGTTGAGTTATTTCCGGACACAACAGGTATCCTGGTGTAGTAGCATCAACGACGGATCAGCCTGCGTACGCCTTGCCTGGTCCTGTCCGTTCGAACCAGGTGTGATCCTGTAACGCGAGGGATAGCCAGCTCGGGAACTCAAGCCCACAAGTACAACCACGCAGGGACACCCCGGGAAAGTCAGTAGAATCCTGATCCAGGCGCTGGAGCGTATGCACAGCGTATCACCTGGAGTTAAAGGAGACGCGACGCCCAAACCTCTGGCCTACCATAGATCCTGCGGGGCGTAGGCACGCAGGTGTTTGGAGGCGTGTGGCGAACGCGTCTAGGGGCGTGTCCTGTGCGGTAGGTAGGCCCTTCGTGCCCTGATCCGGCCGCTAAGCAGCGAGGAGCATATCCTGCCCGGCGTATGCCTGGGAGGTGAGCCACTAGGTCTGTTAACACGGATTAGGTGCCGGCCACGGCAAAAGGGCAATCCCAGCGAGCCAAAGATTCCGAAGGTCTATAAAGGAGGAGCACCATCGCAGGGCGCAAGCTTTGGGAGGGCGTGTGTATTGGCACCAATCCGGAGCGGGGATCGGGGATTGACGGGAGGGCGAGCGTTCGGTCGGCTGAGCCAAACAGCCGGTGAGATTCTCTCATTTTTTGTAAGGTAAAGACAATCAAGGGGATTTGATTGAAACGAAGCACTCCGTGTTATTTCTGGGCTCGGGCAATCACGTCGAATCTATAAATTCGGCGGAACGTACCCTCCACTTCTGTGAGCTAGTCGCGGCATTTGTTGCGAACCAAATATAGCAAAAACAGTTCATTACAACATCAAAACGGAGGTCCTACCCAGTCCCTATAACGCTCATGATGGAAAGCTTTTAATAACTTTTTTTTAATTTTTTTCGATATTGAGTGCTGCTCCGCATCCGGTAAGATTTATAGGACAGCTAGGGTCGGCGGCAACAGCTCGCAAGCTGTCAAAAATCTATTTCTAAGTCAATAGTTTTCCTCAGAGAGAGGATTATATGAAATTATAATTTATTTGTTGCTTTTTTCTTCGGCAGTATACGCACCAGCTTAAACCTTTTTTTTATTGCATATATATATGCCAGCTGCCCACCTATACACAATATAGCAGCGCCTGTATCTAGCAACCATCTTCTTTTCTTTTCAAGTAAAGTAACTTCTGCTCAAGGTTTTATTGTCTTCCAGTAATTTTTTTGTCGCCGACTGTTTCGTGAGACCTCGTTCTTCAGCATTGGTGAGTTTATTGTTCGAAATTTGTCCAGCTTAGTATGCCAGACTTGCAATCCCAAATCTTCGGAAGGGGAATTTTACCCCAAGTTGTCCATCCCCTCTAACTAATGTAAGTCCTCCAAGCCTGTCTGTCGGTAAGGAGCACTTTCTTTGGAACGAGTTGTTGCGGTGTTTCTGTGGGAGTTTTTTGTACATCCTTCACAAGGTTTTATAAGCATTACCACAATCACCAGCATACCACAACCATAAAAAAAGATTTTCTTTTGTGATGCGCAAACTTGGTATCGGTGCCCATCCTTTTTCCAGTTCCAACAAACCAAGGAAAATGCACCTATCTCCTCTTAAAGTTCTTCTTCCCCCAATTCTAATGAATTGTCCCCTTTCACCTCTTCGCAAAGCTCACTTATTGGTTTTCTTAAAGGAAGTGGTTTTTTGTAACCTTGGTGGTTATGCATCTCTAACTCATCTGAAGAATTTCTTTTTTCTAAAAGTATCTCTAAAGTTCTCCATGGTCTGGAAGTTTAAATTGAGAAACTAGTGCTGGATTTCTGGACGAAACTTGCGCCGCACTATTTTCACCAGTGTTTCGTCGGATAAAGGATGGCTAAGTCGGTCAGTAAGCTTTAATATGGAATCATAAAAGCTTTCAAATGATTCCTTATCTCTCTGCTTTTTGTCCCTGATCATTTGAAGGATATCTACATCTGTTCTTGAATCGCGGAATTGCTTCCTTAATGCTGCACAAGGCTTCTGCCATTGCACCACTCCTACAGTCTTATGATGACGCCAAAAAAACCGCGGCCTTTCATATAGCATATTTACATTTCCGTATAAAATTGTGAAATTCTTCTCTAATGTCTGATGTGTCAGAGCCTCGACGCTGTAGATGAAACTATCAACTCCTATAGTGTCTTCCAATCCCGAAAACCTTAATTTCCAGTTTGATATGTGCCCCATTTTTCGGGTCTTTGTGCTAAATCCGAACGTAGGGATCTGGAGCTAGTTGGTCTATGTGGAAGCGTATACAGCACTGCTTGTGTCATGTTTAATCCAAAACCTGCTCTAGGAAGGAAATTCTACTTGTATTAGAGTTTACCGTTGCCCTCTGTTTTTCTATATTGCTCATTTGCGCTTCCACATTTGTCTGTATTAGATTTTCCATCCTTTCAGCTCGTTTTGCATTGCCTCATTTCTTCTGTTGGTGTATTACCGACTGATTATAAATTAGACCGCCGTAAGTTAGATCTGTATTTATTTTTTTTTTATTTGGGTCCACAGAATATTTATTACAAATTATATTCCCGATGCGCTGGGCTTGCGTTAATAGCAAAAAATGTGACTGACTTAAATATATGTGGCTTAGCATATAACAAGCTAAGAATAAGAAGAGCTTAAGATAAGACAAAATAAACGCCCAAGTGGCGTGATTATGAATACCGTTATGTTACAAAGGGAAGCTCAAATATCGTGCGCTTTGTGTGAGGAGCACCAATCTGTAAGCTGATAAGAGGCGGGCTTTAAATACATAAGAAATTATATTAAAAAGGAATGAGACAATGTAAGCTTAAATACAGGGTGTCTTGTTCCGAAAGACCGACTATGTTCTGATCCTGCCTAGACCGCTCCTGGCACACTTCATGGAATTCATGCTGACACTTGGTTTAAGCTGATAGCTACCCTTATCTGAGAGCTACATAATCTGCATTCAATACTAGGAGGTCTCTTTTTTTGAGGCGATAGATCCAGACCCATAACATTATTTTTTTTAATTCCAGTCACTAATACTAATAATTAAACAATAGGTCATTTTAAAAAGGGTAACTAATACCCTTGCTACTAATTTTAACAAATTTTAAAAATAAATTAATTTATAATTAAATAAATAATGCAGCAGCATGATTCCAAAGCAAGCAGAGCATAAGTTGTGGAGGGCCTATGGCTCATCCAGTGCAAATCATATCAACTACACCAGGCCCAGGCTCAATTACAGCAAATTGTGGAAAATTGTGTGACGGTATTCGAGCCTTTGGTCTCATAAAAAGCTATATAGTAATGAAAAAAACTACAAATGCAGCAACTGTGGACTTGCCTTTGCCAAAGCGGTTTATCTGAAGAATCACGCACGTATTCATACGGGCGAAAAGCCATACAAATGACAAACCTGCGGTATGCAGTTCTCCCAATCGCCACATCTTAAAAGTTACGAACGTACGCACAGTGGTGAGCGACCATACGTGTGTGGGGTTTGTGATAAAGGATTCGCCCGACGCGCAACACTTTGGAACCATAGTCGAATCCACACAGGCGAAAAGCCGTATAAGTGTGAGATTTGTGGTTTGGCATTCTCGCAGGCTGCGCAAATAAAGAACCATGCCAAGGCCCATTCCGGTGAAAAGCCATGAAATGTGAGATATGTTCGGCTGCGTTCGATGATCGCTTTGCTCTTAAGCGACACCGTGGCAAACATCAGAAATACGGACAAACAGCGCCTCGCCAATCTGGTGGAGAAGGGATGATAATGCACAAGCAGGAGATACCTGATATGGATGACGAAGCTCAGCAGGAGGTTATTATTGAAGGATTGTAGATAAAAACAACGAATTCAATTGCCAAGGCGGTAGACCACTTTGCGAAATTGACAACACAAGGGGTACCATGGTGTACACCTGAGTGTACCCCGCGTATTCATACCATGGCAACTATTATTATCAGTTGCCACTGCCTCCCACAGTCTCAATCCCAGAACTTCCCCAAGACGCTGCTTTCGATTCAGGGGGATATTAATGTGGTATTTCAAATTTGCGAAACCGCTGGCACTACCAACTAGGCATTGCATAGAATACGAATATATCAATATTTTTTTACTCCAGCTTTCTTTTTTTCCACAAAATTTGGAGAAACCCAAAAACGCTTTTTTACGTTAAACAAACGAATGAACCAATTTATTTGGTATTTATTTAAAAGCATATATATACTATTATATATGTATGACAAAAAAAAAAAATAATATATAAATAAAAAATGGTATGAATTCTGTATTAAAATCTTGATATTTATCTTGATCTTGAGATTTACACGTAATTTTCCGCACCTTACGCACTCTGCAACGCTGCCTTATTTTGACCCTATTCACAAAAATTTTGTTAAAAAAATAAGAAGATAGACTGAAATCAAGCAAAGACTAAATATTTCTCTCCATGCTCTCCATGCAAATCTATTGCTCTCTTCGCTTCAGAACTTTTTTTCGTGGTCACGAGATCCACTTTAAAGTAAAGTCATCGTGTATGCCAGTCTTACTTAGTTCTTCTTCGATAAGAATAATGAAGGCAAGAGGAAAAGAGAAAAAGAACAACAAAAATAGGAGCTAATAATGAGACTTAGTTGTCAGTAGACAACTGCTACCAGCTAAATAAACTGATTCCTATTCTTATGTCTCAGGAAGCCCACCACTTTTTTACTACCAGTCGTCACTTTTGAACCTATATCTCGCTGGACAGGATATCCGCCTAAGGATGAGCATCGATCTAGGAATTAAAAATGACAAAAGGTCGTGCAAGAAACTCGATTGTTAGCGTATAAGTACGGAGGGACTAACAAAAGTTCGCTTAATATAGTAAAAAAAAAATTGAAATTTTTTTTTTTTAATTTATATCTTTATTCATCATCTCTTTGTATTTTTCCAACGTAATTGCCATTTATTTCTATACATTTTTGAAGTCGATAAATCCACATTAAAAAAACAGTCTTCAAAATCGGCTTTTTAGAGTTTTGCAATTTCATCATTTACCGCATTTATTATCTCCTCATTGGTGTTGAACACTCTTCCTCGCAAATTTTTTTTTATTTTTAGAAATAACCAGAAGTCGCAAGGTGCTAGATCTGGGGAATAAGGTGCTGGTCGAATTTCATGATACCTGACAGCGTAATAAAGTCACTTGTTTTTCAGCAGTGTGCGCTGGCGCATTGTCATGATGCAAAAAGTATCGGCGAAGTTCCTTTTTTTTGCGTTTTTCGAATAAACTTTTGAATACTTCTGGTAAGCAAGTTTCAGTATACCACTTGGCAGTTACCGTCTGACCTTTTTCCAAAGGAATAGCAGCTACAACTTTCTCTCTGGTGAAGTACATTGACATCATTGCTTTTGTTGCTGACTTTTGTTGCTTTGCTTTAACGGGTGGATTCGCACCTTCTGAGCTCCATAGGATGCTTTGTTGTTTGGTTTCAGGATCGTACTTGTAAAACCAGGCTTCATCACCTGTCACAATTTTCTGAAAAGTGGAACACTTGCCACTTTTGAATTTTTCAAGAAAATATTAAGCAAAACGCACACGTGTCTCTTTTTGAGCTTCAGTTAAAATTTTAGGGATCCATCGAGCACATTTTTTCGTGTATCCAAGATCATTTTTAATATT
Source organism: Drosophila ananassae (assembly GCF_017639315.1). Taxonomy (NCBI): domain Eukaryota; kingdom Metazoa; phylum Arthropoda; class Insecta; order Diptera; family Drosophilidae; genus Drosophila; species Drosophila ananassae. The sequence goes on along the minus strand of NW_025319041.1, from coordinate 2,121,514 downwards.
CGTGATACAGCCATGGCATTCAAGCCCAGCAATCATTTCCTGGGTCAATCTTGGATCTTCGTTAATTTTAGACTTCACCAGCGCTACATTTACATCGGTAGTTGCAGATTTTGGACGGCCTTTTCGATATTCGTCCTCCACAGAAAAATGTCCTGTGTGAAATCTCCGAAATGCTCTTTGGCATTCACTAAATATTTCCACAGGCTTCAGATTACGCCGAAATCCAAAAAGAATAGCAAACCGAATTTCTTGCTTCGTTGGTACAGGGATATCCACTGAGACGGCTTCACTAATTTTACGTTTTCTTGTCTCCATTTTGACCGATCCTTCTGAAAATTGGAGTGATATATCGTAAGACTATAACAAACAGTATGCAATTTTTTATTTATGAAAAAAATTTTAATATGACAGCAACTAAGCGAATTTTTGTTAGTCCCCTCGTAAGGTGATGTCTCCCCACCTAACTTTACTGACAACTGACCCAATTACTCGTTCAGGAGAAAAATAATTAAATTTCCAAAATGTGTTGAGTTTCTAGACTAAATACCTTCTAAACCAAATATAGCTTCACCGTTGAGCGCCAAAATAATAAGTGGCTAATGGGTAACGAACTAACAGACGTTAGGTAATTTCTGCTCTGCCTCGTCGGAGGCGTGGTTTTATGGGGCTTGCCCAATAACGGGTGCCTTTTAGGACTTATTCTTATTTAATTTAAGTAAAGGTGCAAAATATATGATAAAATAAGCTACCGGATAAGCTACGACCGTAAACCGTAAAAAAATTCAAGAAGAACGAAAAAAAAGAAAAATTCGAAGAATCGGTCAAGCTCTCCTTGGTGTTCTTCAAACTAACGAGGCTTTCGTAAAAAAAAAAAATCATTTAACATAAAACTCATAATCAATTATAGGGTTCAAATGGTAAAAATGGTAAGAAGTCAAAATTTAGCATAGAAATAAAAAAACTTTATGAATAGCATTGTTTATCGAGATTATTTTATCTCGTCGCGAAAACGAAAGGCAAAAATTGGTGGCTGTAGAAATAATTAAATTGCGAAAAAAACGACCGAAAAACAAAAATGCGTGCACTCTTCGACGTTATAAATTCGGTTATATTCATATTAACAAAACCATAAGCCTAGCTTATCTAGTGCGGCGAAGCGGGGCGAATTCATGGGAGAGCGCAAGTGAGAGCTTCACTTGCGCTCCCGCTCCGCCCTAAACTAACTTATACTAGACTTCATACAATTCCACTTATTATCTACATCTAATTATACACCGGCCCCGTTGAAGGCCTTCCTTAGGCTTCAACTATTGGCAGCCTTGCCAGCTTATGGACTGCTCTCCGAAACAATGCTCCTCTACTCGTCCTGACGTCGGCGACCCTGACCCTTCCGTCCGCGCCGGCGTGAGTCTCGACGACCCTGGCGGTGATCCACTGCTGGGGCGGCTGGTCGTCCTCGGCGACCAGGACCAGATCGCCCTTCCTGGCGTCCTCCTGCTCCCGCTGCCACTGCGACCGCGCCTGTAGGCCCAAGACGTACTCCCGGGACCAACGCTGCCAAAACATTTGCTTGATTGACGAGACAAGCCGCCATCGCCGCAAGCACGTTAGACCCTGCTGGTCCGGGGTCCGCGGTGCTGGTGGGGCGATGAGCGGCCCGCCTGTCAACAGGTGCCCGGGAGTCAGCGCCTCGCCGTCGCTTGGGTCCTGACTGAGGGCGCCCAGGGGCCTCGAGTTCAGGACGGCCTCGACTCCAACGAGGACGGTCTGCAGCTCCTCTGCGGTCAACTTCGCGCTGCCCACCGCTCGTAGGAGTAGGTTCTTTGCAGACTTCACACCTGCCTCCCATAGTCCGCCCATGTGCGGAGCCCGCGGCGGTATGAACGCAAATACGCATCCTTTTTTTGATGCGTATTGCCGCAGCTCGTCCGCTTCGCTCTCGATCTGGTGCCGCAGTGCCGCGAAGTGGCGACTCGCTCCGACGAAGTTCGTCGCGTTGTCGCAGTGCACGGTCTGCGGACATCCTCGGCGCCCAACGAACCTTTGAAAAGCCAATAGAAAGGAATCAGTTGACAGATCGGAAACTACTTCTAAATGTACTGCTTTAGACGAAAAACAAACAAACAGGGCAATGTAGGACTTGTATGGTGGCCTACCACGAATTTTCAAGGTCGTCTCAATAGGGCCACAGAAATCCACGCCACATATGGAAAATGGGCGGAGAGCACGAACTCGATCTAGGGGTAAATCTCCCATGATTTGAGTCATCAGATGAGGCTTGCATTTAAAACATCGTATGCATGACCGCACTATCTGACTGCAGACTTCCTGCGCGTTTACTATCCAAACGCGCTGTCGCAAGAGACTCACTAGTGCTCGTGGACCCACATGAAAATTCGACTCGTGCAAGTATCGGACGTAGCTCTGAACAAATTGAGAGCGCTTCGTCAACAATACTGGAAACTTGGCATCGTACAAAATAGGAGCATTAGCTAGTCGCCCCCCGACCCGCAACAACGAAAAGGTAAGCCCAGCCTGAGAGGTTTCATGAACAAACGGACTTAGCTTCTGTAGGCTTGGGCTAACAACAAGATTTTTTCTAACATTTTTAATTTCCTCTTGATACTCGTGCTCTTGGACTATCTGGACAATTTTATTAAACGCGTCTCGATATTCGACAGGGGAAGGTACATTATCAGAAGGAACTACTAATTTTTTACATTTCTTTATAAAGCGGACCATGTAAACGAACACTCGCAGCAGTTTTAAGTGAGAGGAAAATCCTTCTATCACTTCCAACAAATATGAGGTAGAGACCATTGCAGTCAGTCCGACCGCACTCTTCTTTGCTTCCATCTGCAAAATCTCTGGTGACGGATCAAACCGAGGGCTCGTTGGCCACTTATCTTCCGGCTCCGTTAAAAACGATGGACCTGTGAACCAAATTGATTCTATCGTTTCCTTTACGTCTCCACCTCTTGACACAATATCTGCCGGGTTCTGTTTAGTTGGTACATGCCGCCACGTGCTATCCTCTGACCACTCTTGAATCTCAGCAACTCTATTTGATACGAACGTTGACAACGACGATGGATGGGAACGAATCCAATGAAGACAAACTTCCGAATCTGACCAATATACACTTCGTTCGATCGGTGCTTTGATAAGAGGTTTTATTTTGCGACAGAGGCCCGCGAGAAGGTGAGCGGCACATAACTCAAGACGGGGGAGCGTCTTTGTCTTGAGCGGCGCTACTTTCGACTTTGCTGTCAACAATGAGACTTTACTACCTTCTGCAGATTTGCAACGGATATAGACGCAGGCTCCATAGGCTCTCATCGATGCGTCAGAAAAGGCATGAATTTCAATTGGTGACATTGGCTCACTCATCACAAATCTCGGTATTGAGATCTCTTCTAACTGTGACAAGGCAAGCTGAATCTTGTTCCATGCGGTTTCCAAGTGCAGTGGAATGGACTCATCCCAATCTAGCTTATTGAGCCAAAGTTCCTGTAACAGGATCTTTCCTTTAATAAGGATCGGGCTTAATAAGCCAAGAGGGTCGAAAAGCTTTGACGTCACCGAAAGAATATTCCGCTTAGTCGCCCTTTGACCCATGACTGACATATCAATTTCGAATTTAAATACATCATCTTTAGGAACCCAAACGATTCCTAATGTTTTTGTCAGCTCTGAGTCCGAAAGTGTTATTGGCTTAACCGTGCTCTCGGATGCAGTAACTTCAGGCGAGTTTGAAAACCACTTGCTCAATTCAAACCCAGCGTTTTGAAGAACCTGAATTACTTCAGACTTAATTGTCTTTAGCTCCTCCACGCAACCAGCACCCGTTAACATGTCGTCGACGTAAAAGTCAGACCCAATAACTTTAGCAGCTCGAGGGAATGTATTTTTCGCGGATTCACTCAACCTCTTCAAACACCTTATGGCCAGGAATGGGGCTGGTGCAGTGCCATACGTAACGGTGTTGAGCTTGCACAATTTCAAGGACTCAGACGGGTCTTTTCTCCACACTATCAACTGGTATCGTCGATCTGCTTCATTTACCATCACTTGACGATACATCTTTTTTATGTCGGCTACCAGAGCGAATTTGTTTAGCCGAAATCTAAGAAGAGTTGAGTAAAGCTCTTCCTGAATTGTTGGACCCACCATCAACAACTCATTTAAACACTTTTGTGTGGATGTCTTGCAGGACGCATCGAAAACGACTCTAAGTTTGGTCGTTGTACTTTGCGGCCGCAAGACACACTGGTGGGGTATGACGTAGTGTGGAGAAGCAAGAACGTCAGTGCTTGCAGGGGACATATGGCCTAGGGATTCGTATTCTTCCATAAATTCCAAATACATTTTCTTTAAGTTCGGATCTCGAGATAATCTTCTCTCGAGCGACAGGAATCGGCGTTTGGCTATCTCGAATGAATTGCCCAAAACGCTTGGATCCGACTTAAATGGAAGTTTAACTTCAAATCGACCTGAAGGCAGTATTCTTGTAGTCTTCCGATAATGTTCCTCACATAGCTCTTGTTCTGGCGACAACATCTTTTTAGAAGATGGAACTTCTTCCAACGACCAGAATTTTTTCAAGTTTTTGTCTATTGACTCTAATACTTCCTCTTGGAAATTCAGACTAGAGACTGGCTGTGGAGGAGTTGAGGAATTTGCCAGATATTTTCCCGACACTATCCACCCAAGGAGAGTTTTTTGAAGGATGGGATGGTTCGGACCTTGTTTTATTTGGCCAACGGACAACAATTCGAAAAATGACTCAGCTCCAATTAGCATATCTATCCGCTGAGGTTTGTAGAAATATGGGTCTGCTAACGGCAAGTTCTTTGGTAGGGTCCAATCTTTTACGTTCACTGACTGATCAGGGTGATAGCCTGAAATGGTTTTCAAAACCCAAAAGTCGAACGGAAACTCACTACCATTGACTCTCGACTTCACCACGGTGTGTATCTTTTTCTTAACTTGTGAATTAGTTTGACCAATTCCAAGCAAGTTGATGCACGATTCCTCCCTACGGATCTGTAAGCGTTGAGCAAGATCTTCTGTAATAAAATTCATTTGTGACCCTGAGTCAAGTAATGCTCGGGCCAAGATGTGCTCACCATTTTTTGTGCGAACGCTTACGATCGACGTTGCTAACAAAACCCTTTCTACAGACGACGCATGCAAAGCATGTGAAGTAGAAGGGCCATCATTCGTTAACTCTGGAGGAGGATTTTGTTTGGGTGGTGGTAATGCTAAGCTATTTTCGGTCACTGTAAATCGGTGCAGAAGTTTATGGTGCGATCTTGAACAGATTTGGCACCTGGTTGATTTACAATTCGCTACCGTGTGACCTTTTCGCAGACAATTCAAACATAGGGAGGCTGACTTAACAAACTCAAACCTTTGCATTACAGCAAGGCGAGCGAACGGACTACACTGGGCCAAAAAATGGTTGTTCGCGTTACAATAACTGCAAGCTGGTTTGGCGTTGGTAGAAGAACAAGCCAACGAAGTTCTATTTAGTTGCTTGCCGAACCCAGTTCTTTCTTGTTTTGGTTTGCCAGTCTCTTCAGCGGACAGATGCTGGTATCTACGATTTAGTATTTTTTCGAAATCGGACCACAGCGGCAATTCCTCATAATCCAGTGACTCTTCCCATTTTTGCTTGGTCACTGGATCCACTCTACTCAAAACTAAATGAATAATCATTGAGTTTGCAATTTTAGTATCATCTCCTATGGATAATAGTGATCCATAAATGGATGATACAGTGTCGATGAGACCCCTCAACGACGACGCAGACGGCTGGGAAATTTTCGGAAGGCTGAACAGTTGACGTATTTGGTTCGCAAAGATGAGACATTCGTTATCATAAACTCTTTTTAGACTAGCGATAGCTTTGTCGTAATTACTCTCGGTGATCTGGAATGCCTTGACAGTTCCTAAGGCTTCAACAGAGAGGCAAGAAATTAAATGATTAAATTTCTCGATAACTGGAATGTTCACATCTTTGTCAACTAATGTCTCGAAAAGACTTATGAAATTTTTGAAATCCGAATAATTTCCACTGAATTTTGGCAATGCCAAACTAGGAAGTCGAGCTCGAGTTGGGGCTGCAGAAATTGCAGTAGCTGAACGGGAGTCTTCAGCTGAATTCAAGGCATTACATAAGGACATAATCCTTGCCTTCGTAGTTATTCCTAATTCTTCCAACTCGGCTCCGAAATCATCCATTTCATCTATTTGCTCGATCTGGTCTTGCAACTCATTTGCTTTAGAAATTGCCTCATCTAAAACCTGAAGCCTGCATTCTAGCTCGGTTTTGTTTAGAGGAAGTGATCCATCTTCCAAACGTTCCTCCAACCGGCGAATGCTTTTAACTTTGACATTTAATCTTTTTTTTTAAGTCAATAAGAGTCGTGGAATTAAGTTTTTGTTTAGTACTTTCCATTTTAAAAAAATTTTGTTTTTTCAATACAAAAACGAAAACAATGCAAATTTAAGATTTAATAATTTATTTAAAATTTTTTATTAATTTTAAAATATTAATATTAAAAATGTATTAAATTTTTATTTATTAAATTTTTCTAAAATTTATTTAAAAATTTATTGAATTTAATTCAACAACAAGAAAATGCGAAAACGAAAATAATTAATTAATCTTATTTAAATATAATAAATAATTTATTAAATTTAACCAAATCTAAATTGATTAATTAATTGATAACGAATTATTGATAGTCGAGGCACAGAGTATCCAAAAAAATAGTTGGTCGCCAATGACACCGAAACCAATATGCTCGACCAAATTGTAGGGGAGCGCGTCACTTGGCAGACCGGTAAACTATACGCGCCAAAAAGTGCATATACATACATACATACAGCAGCGGATAACGGTGGGAAACGAAAACGAGAATATTATCGCTGCATCTATTTGTATGTATGTAAACCAAATATATATGCACCTTTATTTTATCTGAAATAATTAAAATAATTTTTGGCTGCACTTTAGTATTTATTTGGAAGATTTGTAAATTCGTGAACGAGGGGTAGGGGGCGACAGTGATTGCAAATAATATAAATATTCTCTTTTTTATTTTATCCACAGGCAGTACATTTAGGTTAGCACATATATTTATAATTAAAATTTTAGAATTTTTATATATGTTGTTATTTATTTTTGCTCTACTATTTTTTCTACGTACGTATGCGCCAAGAATTGAAAGGAGGGTGCAATATTCCAGCACAAGACGGATTTTAATTTGTCTTATCTCAACTTTCAATTTTTCGCACAAATACCTGGGTTTCTGCTTTCGGATCCTTTAATCCTGCGGCCACTTTCCTTTCACAATTGATGCAGGTGCAGTGCATGGGGACGACGAATCCTTCCAGTAGCAGCTATGTAGAAGTTTGTTTTGCGACGCGGAGAATTCTTTAATTTTTATTTTGAATTCACTGGCACAACCGTCGCGAGCAACTCTTATTTTTTTTTTTGAATATATGTATATATGTTATATATTATATTGTATATATATGTATGTGTCACTGTCACTATTTTTTGTTGCTTTTTTATTTAATTAATTATACTACAGTCCACCCGGGGGCGCCAAAATGTTTATCGAGATTATTTTATCTCGTCGCGAAAACGAAAGGCAAAAATTGGTGGCTGTAGAAATAATTAAATTGCGAAAAAAACGACCGAAAAACAAAAATGCGTGCACTCTTCGGCGTTATAAATTCGGTTATATTCATATTAACAAAACCTTAAGCCTAGCTTATCTAGTGCGGCGAAGCGGGGCGAATTCATGGGAGAGCGCAAGTGAGAGCTTCACTTGCGCTCCCGCTCCGCCCTAAACTAACTTATACTAGACTTCATACAATTCCACTTATTATCTACATCTAAATATACAAGCATTATTTCAATGTATAATTTTTTATGTATAAGCAAACTCACTCTCATACTGCGTTCACCATCGAAAGCTTTCGGCTGGCTGGTGTGCTGCGAAAATAATTATCGCACAAAAAAAAATTAACCAAAATAATAAGTTTTTCCATCGAACATAATACTTATTATACCCTTGCAGAGGGTATTATAATTTTGGTCAAAAGTGTGCAACGCAGTGAAGGAGACCTCTCCGACCCTATAAAGTATATATATTCTTGATCAGGATCACCTCCTGAGTCGATATGAGCATGTCCGTCTGTCCGTCTGTCTGTTTCTACGCAAACTAGTCTTTCAGTTTTAGAGCTATCGAGTTGAAACTTTGCACACACCCTTCTTTCCTTTGCAGGCAGTATGTATATAAGTCGGATATATCCTATAGCTGCCATATAACTGATTGATCGGAAATGCCATAACTTTGGTGTTTTTTAAGTTAGAGGGTTGAGACCCTCCCCTTTGGTCACATGTTATGTTTGACCAAAATATCTTATGTACAAAATTTCATAAGGATCGGCCGACTATATCCTATAGCTGTCATAGAACGATCGAAATTGGCATAACTTTGGTGTTTTTTAAGTTAGAAAGATGGGATTTGGTACAGATTCTATTTTGGGAAAAAAAATCTGATCTGCCAATTTTCATAAGGATCGGCCGACTATAAACGATTCGCTATATATCTAATAATATAAGATGCGTGGCGCCACCTAGCGGACTGCGACTCAACTGCAAGGGTATATATACTTCGGCTCCGCCCGAAGTTAGCTTTCCTTTCTTGTTTTTCCTTGATTTTTTTCACTCTTTTTTCACCAAAATTTAAATTATTCTTAATTGTTATTATTATTATATTCTTAATTAAATATTAACTTTAAAATATTATAACTATAAAATATTAACTCTCAATACATTGGTTTCACTACTTCTTAGGCTATCCCACTTATATCCCTCTTATAATAGAGTTCAAAGAATTCCCAGGATCTCATTGGGGAGCTGTGCTCCATCACGCCTTCACCACTGAGATTATCTACCGCGTGTTATCGCCCAATTCTCTTTAGTGCCAAAACGCAACGGGCTTCCTCACCGACCCCGCTTGTCTCCCTTACTCCTTTATTCAACCGTGGATTACTACATGAGACAAACAAATTTGAGCGTTTTCTCTTTTTTAAAATGGTAATTTTGGGAGCTGCATCGAGCGGAGTGAGGGGGTTTTAAAGAAAATTATTTTTTTTTAGACTATTTTCTAATTAATTTAATAATCCATAACATTTTTATTTCTTTAACGCTAAGAATATAACCGGATTTTTTTTTTCTGCTTAATAACAGTATTTTCGACACCGATGTCCTTTTGCGGCGAGGCAGACCACCCTGCATCCGCATCAGGGATCACTTTACTCCCGAAATACTACCATTACCTATATGAATATCAGTAAACTTCCCAAACTGTATTCTGATAGTTCTTTCTTTGCATCTCACATTATTGAATTTACAGAAACTTGGTTAAAGCCGGAGATCTTAAGCTCCGAAGTTTTTGAGGTACAGTAGGTACACTTCCTAGTAGGTTCCTAGTTCCTAGTAGGTACACTTTTAGATGTGATAAAACTCTGCGAAGGGGAGGAGGAGTGTTAATCTCTATAGACTCCAAACTCGCTTCTGAAGAGGTAAAATCAAAAGAGTTTGGTGACATTGAATTCCTTTGCATCAAAATCACTTTGTCCGATCAATCTTTGTATGTTACCTGTTCTTACATACCACCTTCGTCCGAACCGCCAACATACTGGCAACATTCTTTAGGTCGGCTGTTGGACTTATGTTTCGTTTCTGATCCTGATGGAATTACTATTACTAGAATTTTCCCCCTTTCTGACCCTGAGGATCCATATCATCCCACTCTTGAGCTTTCAATTGAAAACAACTCCTTAATTGACCTTAAGTCTACACTTAAATCTCATAAAGTTCGTTTCTTCCGTAAGGCTGACTTTCTGAAATTAAATAAGTTAATCTCGGAATTTGATTGGTTTGATTTACTGGCATGCGATGATATAAACTTAGCATTACAAAAGTTTTATTTCACAGTAAACTCATTTTTTGACGCTTGTGTGCCGTGGAAATATCCGTCCACTTCAACGAATCCGCCTTGGTATACAAGGCATCTTATCATAGAATAGAATGAGTAGACTTTTGAATAAACATAGATTATCTGGCTGTACAGTTAGTAATTCTAGATACTTAGAAGCTCGGTCCAATTTCACCGTGCATAACGCAGAATGTTATAGGAGTTATATTCGCCGCTGCAGGATTCAGTTTACTCAGGATCCGAAGCAGTTTTATAACTTTGTAAACACTAAGCGTAAACATGTATCTTTCCCCCACTGCTTACGTTTGAGAACTCTTATGCGAACACTGATCAGGCAATGGCCGATCTCTTTGCACGGATTTTCTTAATATCAAGCCCGGGTATTCGCCAGGCCCTGATGGAGTACCAGGCTGTGTTCTGAAGAACTGCGCCGAGGCTCTGTGCAAACCGCTCATTAAACTCTTTAATCTATCGCTGGAAACTTCGATCTTTCCCCTTATGTGGAAGGAATCCTTCATTATTCCACTGCATAAAAAAGGGAAAAAATCCAACGCTGCGAATTATAGAGGCATCTCTTAATTGTCAGCAATTCCAAAGCTATTTGAAAAACTTATCACTCCACATTTGCAACACCTCTGTAGTTCAATAATAACTCCGTGCCAGCATGGCTTCATGAAGCGCCACTCCACCACTACCAACTTATTGGAGCTAACATCTTTTATCACGGATGGCTTCCGGAATGGCTTACAAACAGACGTCATTTACACTGACTTCAGTAAAGCATTTGACTCTGTTAACCATTCGCTTCTTATAAGTAAACTCAGTCTTTTGGAATTCCCAACTTATGTTCTTATCTGGATTTCGAACTACTTATCTGGGAGAACCCAACGTGTTTTCTTTAAAGATGTTACCTTGCGTATAGTCCGCGCCACATCTGGGGTGCCCCAAGGAAGCCATCTTGAACCCCTACTTTTTACACTGTTTATTAACGACTTGCCCCTTGCCTTAACTAATTCACTTGTACTTATGTACGCTGATGACGTTCAGTATAAATTCACTAGCGCCCAGTCTAGACTTCAATCCGATTTGGATAAACTTCAAAATTGGTGTTTAGCAAATAACCTAAAGCTTAATGGATCGAAATGTAAACTCATGTCTTTTTACCGATCTAGTCCTCACCAGGCTATGTACTTTCTCTATGGGAACGCCTTAGAACGATCCTATTAGATTTGAAACTTAAATTTACCGAACATATATCTACCATGGTTAATGGTAGATTCGACATGGTTAAGCTATGGGTGTGCTTGGTCTTATTAAAAGATGGTCAAAAGAATTTAATGACCCGTACATAACTAAAACGTTATATACATCACTGGTCCGTCCGATTCTTGAGTATGGATCGTGTGTCTGGAGTCCTCAATATGGAGTACACCAAGATCACATAGAATCTGTACAAAAAAACGTACTTACTTTTGCTCTTAGGGGACATAATTGGGATGCAAATCTTTACCTCTCCTCTTATCTTAGTAGACTTTTACTAATCAACTTACCATCATTAACAAACCGTAGAACGATGCTGGGTGTTTCTATATAATCTTATTTATAGAAATGTAGACAGCCAGCATTTACTAACACGCTTAAACTTTAACGTTCCTAGTAGAAGAAAGTACTAGAAACTTTCGGCCTCTACTCCTCAGCCATTGTAGTTCGACATATGCCCAACACGATCCGTTCAGGGTATTATGTTCGGACTACAATGGTCTCTACCACATCTTGTCACTCTGCTCTACTAACAAGCTTAAATCGCTTATATTAACCGCCTTATCTGTGCGACGCTCTTCCTCGTGATATCTTTCTCCTACTTTTCGCTTAACTATCTCGGATCTATTCCCGCGATTCAAGCCGTACGTCACGCGGCAGAGTCCCTCGGTTGGTTGGACGGGAGGTGGGCTGTACGTATGCAGTGAGAACCGCGCAAAAAAAAAAAAATCCCGCCGCGACTTCATTCCTGGAGCATTGCCTCATTCGCCTAGATTTTCTACCTTTGGGAGCGATTTTATCTCCAGCCTAGCCAAAAGGTACGCGACGTTAAAATCCTTCTCTCTTATATTAACTTAAGATAATCCCCTGAACGCTTAACTGTTGAGTCTGCGCCAATCGAACAAATTATAATTGTGTTTCACCTTTTAACCACTTCACACTTTTTTATGGGAAACTATCTTTATATCCTTGCAGAGGGCAGAGGGTATTATAATTTTGGTCAAAAGTGTGCAACGCATTGAAGGAGACATCTCCTACTCTATAAAGTATATATATTCTTGATCAGGATCTCCTTCTGAGTCGATATAAGCATGTTCGTCTGTCCGTCTGTCGGTTTCAACGAAGAGTATCGAGTTGATACTTTGCACACATGCTTCTTTTGTTTGGAGGCAGTATATGTCGGAACGGCCGGGATCGGTCGACTATATCCTATAGCTGCCATATAACTGATTGATCAGAAATGCCATAACTTTGGTGTTTTTTAAGTTAGAGGGTTGGGACTTTCCACACATGCTATATTTAAATAATATAGTAATCCAATTGTTATTGGCCAAAATATCTTATGTGCAAAATTTTATAAGGATCGGCCGACTGTATCCTATAGCTGCCATATAACTGAACGATCGGAAATGGCACAATCTTGCTATTTTGAAAGATGCTTGGGGTGGTTTTAAACATTTTTAATAGAAAATTGATTCGATGGTAAAGTTCTCATAAGGATAGGTCAGCAATATACGATCCGATATATATATGTATGTAGTAAGAGCAGTAATCCCTGTAGTATGTCCAGTAGTTTCTTCCATTGTCACTTGATAAAATCGATGCGGCAGCACAGCAAGTTCCGCTCACGTTCGTTACCCTCACTCGACTGACTCGTTTTCTCTCATCGATCATTTCTCTCAACCTTCTCTCTCTTAGCCTTCTCTCAAGCTTAGCCTCTGTCGTCATCTCTTTTCATCCCTTTAAACTTCTGGTAACTCCTCAGCGGACCTTACTCACCAGCAGAGACTACCACCTCTGGTCTCTGCTGCTATGCCTTTCGCATGAATTCTATATTCCCCGAATTTAGAACTTCGCGGCAACTCTGTTCTTGTCTCTGTCCTTGAATTCTACTGTTTCCCGACATCTATAATATTAAAAGCTTCTATCTAACTGCAAGCGTATAGCTTTCCTTTATTGTTTGTCCTTGGTTCTTAGATTTTGAGTTCAGATTTTAAAGGTGTATGTTGGTACCTTACTGGGTGGGGTCCCGATGGAAAAGAAAGTGCCTTCAGCCGAGATCTACGAGGAACCCATTGCCAGATATTTTGGAGTTTATTGGGTTCTAAATTTCTCCACCCATTTCTCTCGTTGTGGAATAGCGCAGCCACTATCAGTCCCTAAAAATAAAGAAACGCTTCAGCCACTTTTACAGTCAGCCACTTTAAATCCGCATAAGCAAAACCATTCGCTACAAGCCTTTTACAAAAGGTGGTGGAAAATATATACTGAATTTAAATAAACCTATACAAGGCATTCGTATTATTTCAAAATAAGTTTGACAGTGCAGATGTTCAATACGATTTGTTCCGTTAGTTTTTGGGAGAGAATATTTTCGTCCAAAAACATTAGGCAAGTACGGTGAAGAATTAAATTACCAAACCTGTGGGAGTGAAGCTCCCACATGTTAGAGCCACTGACCAACCTTCAACCTCTTTTTTCCAAGTAAGTACACCACTTTTGGACGGAAAGAATACCGCGAAGGAGAGGAGGAGGGTTAATTTCTGTAGACTCCGAAATTCGTCTTGAAGAGGCTGACTTTACGAAACTGAATAAATTAATTTTGCATTTTTACTGGTCTGATCTACTGACATATGAAGACTTAAACATTGCCTTACATAAATTTTACTATGCTTTGAATATATTTTTCGACGCTGGCATGCCGTGTAAATATCCGCTTGAAATAATCCGCCTTGGTATACAAAGCACCTATTAAATTTAAAGAACGTCATGAATAGACTTTCAAGAAATTTAGTAGCTTGGTCCAATTTCACCGTGCATTACGTAAAATATTATAGGAGTTATATTGCCGCTCCCGGAATCAGTTTACCCACGATTCGAAGCAGTTTTAAAACTTTGTAAACACTATCTTTTCCCCTTTGCTTATCTTTTTCCCCTTGCTCACAACTTCGCCGAGGCACTGTGAGAACCGCTCCTTAAACTCTTTAATCTATTGCTGGAGACTTCGATTTTTCCCCTTATAAAAAAGGGACTGCCAATTATAGAGGCATTTTTAAACTGTCTGCAATTCTAAAGCTTTTCGAAAAACTAATCGCCCCACATTTGAAAAACCTATGTAGTTCATTAATATCTCCTATATAATAATCCTATGTATCTCCTATATAATAACACAGGCCAACAGCAAAAACTTCCACGCATAATTTTACCTGCTCCATAACCTTTAAGCTCCCCTGAACCAAAGTCCTGAACAAACATAGGTTCTATCACCCACAGTTTCCGAGGTACACCTAAGAGAAAAAATTGATCAAATTTTACCATATATTGAATTATGTAGGCCGTGTTCAACTCAAAGTTTCAACTCGATAGCTTTAAAACTGAAAGACTAGTTTGCGTAGAAACAGACAGACAGACAGACGGACATGCTCATATCGACTCAGGAGGTGATCCTGATCAAGAATTTATATACTTTATAGGGTCGGAGATGTCTCCTTCATACCCTCTGGAACAATATAAGTGTACCGAAAATATAGGGATAATACATGTACATATGTGTGTCCGTATGCATCTGTATGCTAATTTTGGCAACTACTCACTATCGGCATCGGTTACACTCATTGCTTACAGCTATTCTTCCCCAAAGTGCAACAAGGCAACAGATCAATGCGTAGGCGCCTGCAAAGCGTAGGTGTTTATGAAAACACCCAAGATGTTCATGTGTGTTTTTACTACTCATGTAATTTTTGAACAATGATTGTTTTTACTGTTCTTTCATTCCACCCTTTTTTTAGTGTGGTGTGGTTTTAGTATGATTCGAACTCACGAGCATAAAATACCTGAGTGTCTGAGTATCCGGAGAAATACATGCTAAAAGTGAACAAGTGCAAAAGAGGCAATACACTCATAGGAATTTGTGTGGGTGTTGCATCATTTAATTTTTCTGATGAGTGGCGAGTGCCGTCCTTGCACGAATTTCTATGAGTATTCATAGGGTGTCAAAAAGTGCTACCCGTGCCGTTCTCTGACAGGCATGTCTAATGTATAAGTTAACACCCAAAATGTCAAACACTAGATAATATTAATAAAACGCTAAGTCCAAGCACATAAGTTCTCAATAACAACTGCAAAAGAGCTTACATAAACGCATTGAGTGCACCGTGCACCGGATGCAATATGATGCCGTGGCACCAATAAGGGTCACACGGATCGAAAGACACGTGCGCTGAGTAAGCATTGATTATGCTTGCGATCGTGGGAAAGACAAAAGAAAGAAAACACCCAAATATTTGGCAAAGCTCACTGAACTTAATGGCAAGTGCATCCACCAACAACACAATGCACTTGCATTGACCAATCAGCAATGAAGATATGGACTTAAGCTACAGCAACAAAATCAGGTACCAATGACATCGAGGGACGCCAGCAGCAGCAGCAACTGCGACCGAGATCGCGGCAGCGATGGAGCAACGCATAGGTGTAATTATTAATTATAAGAATCATAATTGTTAGTTCTAATCCGATACTCAAATAAACAAAACGTGAAAAAGATTAATTTCTTTTTTTAAAAGAATATTAATAAAATCTTTTTAACTGGCGCCCGAGCAGGGACCTGGTGGAAAACCGCGAAAGGATACAAGTTCCGAATCTCGTTCAGATCGGTAAAAAAATCCCGACGTTCGGCTATATCTTCAACTAATTAAGAAAACGCCAAACACCGCGATTCAGAAGTGCAAAAGTGCCGTTTAAAAAGAAACGCTACAACGCACTCCTAAAGGAATTGTACCTAGCGGAAAAACCAGGCTCCAACTTTTATCGCCGTGATCCCTTCAGTACCCGTTCAGAGGGAACGTGATCCAGGTATAGAAGAGGCTCCGTAGTAGACCCACACACAGGAGGAATCGTTGCTGCATGGGACAAAAAGGAATCAACCGAACTTATCGTCACGATAGCACGCCGAAATGATTTTAATATAAGCTAGTTAAGAAATAATTGAAAACATAAAAACCCTAAGAAACCTTGAGTAAAACACGAACAAAAAATTAATAGTTCAAATCAAAAATAAGAGGAAAACCTCATCAAGAAATTAAACAAAAAAAAAAAAAAAAATTTTAAGAATAATATTAAAAAGGATATAAAAATTAAGCTTAAGGAAATCCCAATCAAATCATATAAATTAATAACATATGCTCCAATTGAAACCTTACGAAGATCTAAACTAGAATTTTTAGAAAAATTAAATATAATTCGTCTGACATCCAAACAACTTACCCCCATAAGACCCCTAACGATCATCCATCAAAAACCTCATTAAAATTACTGAACAGGACTTAGTAGATAGGATGGGAAATCTTGCAGGACTTTCGTCCTCTGTAAGGACGAGTTCGAAACTACTGACGGAAAAAGACATTGAGGAGAAAATTAGGGACATACTTCAAGAGAACCTAGCTGGGTTAGTAAAGGAAATCATTAACCCAAACAAGGACTTTTCAAACTTTTCAGACCAAATAATTAAAAGGGAACTAGCCCACAATATTGGTTAGTTAGAGTTAGATAAATTACCAGACATAGTGCGGACACTTAGAGACTTTTCCGGAAACAAGACCGAATATTCGTCTTGGAAGAAAAGTGTAGAAAGGGTTTTAAAAATTTATGACAGTAAAAAGGGGTCCCCAAAATATTATGGCATAATATTAGCGATTAGGAACAAAATCGTCGGTCAAGCAGATGCTGTCCTCGAGTCCTATAACACACCTTTGGACTGGGAGGCAATATCGAAGTGTCTGACTGCACACTTTGCTGATAGGAGAGACTTAAAGACACTAGAATATCAGTTGTATGCACTTAACCAAAGCAACAACTCGATAGTCGAATTCTATCAAGCCGTATACCAACAACTTTCTTTGATTTTGAACCAAATTGGGAATCTCGAAGCATCTCAGGAAACTATACAGGCACTAACAGCACTGTACAGAGAGAAAGCACTGGATACATTTGTAAGAGGCCTGAACGGCAATCTTTCCCAACTTCCGGCTATTAAAGAACCCCACGACTTAGGACATGCATTACATCTTTGCAATCTAATAGAGAATCAGAACACTAGGAATGGCCAAACACCAAAAAACATTTACCCCAGAAGAGATAACTTAGTATAGATATAGAGGGTATCCGCCACAAGCCCTACGCCGAATGACCAAACCAAATTTTCAACCAAATCTGTACTATTACCCAAGCCAAGTAAAAAAACCCGCAATCCCACCAAGGATATTTGAACCCAGACCCCAACCAAAGCCAACACCAATGGACGTAGACCAGTCTATTCGTTCACGCCACGTTAACTATATGAATAGACCTCAAGACAACAATTTTGTAGGGAAACGACCCCTGAGCAGCGCAAATGTTCAAAATACTAATAAAATGCAACGCCAGTTCAATATACAACCAGAAGTAGATGAGGAACAAGAATATTTTCAGTCATCGGAAGAGAATGGAATAAACGAGCTGGATGATGAAGCTTCATGGCAAGCGGAATCCGAACAACAGGAATCCATCGATATGTCAGAATTATATTTTTTAGAATAAACCGTTCCTCCTTACCCTATTTTAAGGTAACTATCGGGAACGGCAAAACTCTGAAATTCTTAATTGACACCGGCTCAAATCAAAATTACATTCAAACGAAACTAGTACCAAGGCTTAAACCCAATAGTAACAACTTTACAGTAAATTCAGTAGGAGGGAATAACGAAATAAAACAACATACAATAGTTAAACTTCCCAACATCAGCTGTTCGACGTCTAACAACAATCTCAGCAGCACGAACTGGATAATCTATTTTCGTGTTGAAACAAAAACGTAGAAATCGTGCTAAAGTCGCAGGCCCTTTGTTTAAACAATCAGGAATTGTTAAAACACGGATAAACTAAGAATTTGATGCGCTGCGCACACAACTCTTGTACATTTCTCTGGTTGGTGGATAGAAAAAGTGATTGCGAAATAAGACCTGCCTTCTGCACTTGAAAACTCTAAACGATTTCCACTCACGTATTTACGTCAACAGTTCAAGAAACAGGCGCCATCCCGCTAGAACCACATATGGCGGAATCAGCCGAAGAACATTCTGAAGACCTGTGAAGCAAATCCTCAGCCAGAAGAAGAAGTCCCTGCCCGTCAACGTGAAATGGCTCTTTTGCGGCTGTGTCTGCTGCTGCTGCACCCTCGGCTGTTCTCTCTGGCCCGTCATCTGCCTAAGCAAACGCACACAACTCACTTTAGACAAGCTGTTCGAATGGGAGAACAATCATTTATATCATAAGCTGGGCCTGCACTGGCGACTGCATAAGCAACAATGTGATTCCAATTCCATGATGGAGTATGTTATTTTAATTGAATTTATACCCAAAACGCCTATATATCGGCCCGACTAAATAATGGGATGAAGCCTGTGAAACGGGCTGAAGGGTACGGGCACGGTAACGCGGGGTCGTAATGGGAATTGTAAAATAAACACTAGCTGCTAACACTTTGCTTTAGGCGTTTACCGAACACACTAACCCATAGTCTATACATGCAGGCAAACTACACAATGAGCATTAACCTGTTTATTGTACTCACAGATTGTCTTTTTAAGCTAATACTATTTAATATTTAGTTTATTAAAACAAATTTTCCGAAAAATCGTAGCCAGTAAGATTGATTGATTTCTCGTAATTGTAATTGTAGGGCGCTTTAATTTCCCTAATTTCGTTTAGTTTTAAATCCTAATTTGTTTTTTAAACTAATGCAATATTAAATAATTTTCTTGTTAGGAAATTCGAAAAAAAAAAAAAAAAAAAAAATATCAGATACCCCACTAAAATTCTTTCTATTAGATACACTGAAAACCTTCCATGGAATTCTAGGTAACGACACTATGAAAAAACTAGGGGCAATAATAGATGTTTAAAATGATATTCTGCTGTTAGAAAATAATAGGAAAATTAAAATCAAAAAATCAAAAAATTTATCGACACCCATAAAAACCTTTTCGCCGATCCTGAAACGAAACTAACTTACACTACCAGAGTTTTAGGAGAAATTAGGACTTCCTCCGATACCCCTGTCTACGGAAAGCACTACCCATATCCGGCATCGCTTAGGCAAGAAGTAGAACAACAAATTCAAGAAATGCTGCAGGATGGCATTATTAGACTCTCACGGTCACCCTATAATGCACCAGTTTGGGTAGTCCCGAAAAAAACCGATGCTAATGAAAAACAAAAATACAGGCTAGTTATTGATTATAGAAAGCTCAATGAGGTAACAATATCCGATAGGTACCCCATTCCTGAAATAGGCGAAATAATCGCACAATTAAGAAACAACAGATTCTTCTCAGTACTAGACTTAAAAAGTGGATTTCATCAAATACCACTTAAAGAGTCAGACATGGAAAAAACTGCATTCGCAGTAAATGGAGGCAAATACGAATTTACCAGATTACCATTTGGATTAAAAAATTCACCAGCCATATTTCAAAGAGCTTTAGATGACATTTTGCGAGAACACATAGGGAAAATCTGTTATGTGTACGTCGACGACATCATTGCAAAACAGAAAGCGACCATGCCGAAAACTTGAACAAAGTGTTTCTAACATTACAAAAAGCCAATATGAGGATACAAATTGACAAATGCCACTTTTTCAAAAAAGAAGTTGATTTTCTGGGATACACGATTTCAGAAGAGGGTGTTAAAACCAACATCGAAAAAATCAAGACAATTAAAAACTTCCCAATACCTAAAACACTAAAGGAACTTCGATCATTTCTAGGAATGACAGGCTATTATAGGAGATTTATTAAAGATTATGCGAAGATTGCCAAACCTTTAACTGCCCTTTTAAGGGGAGAAGAAGGACGCGTATCCAAATACAAGTCAAGCAGAATAGCTATTAACCTAGACAAAGAGGCAACGGGTGCATTCGAAAAACTTAAAAGCACACTTATATCTAGGGATGTAACATTAGCGTACCCAGACTTCACGAAGGAATTCCAATTGACCACAGACGCATCAAATTTTGCCATAGGAGCCGTTTTAGAACAGAATCATAGACCAATAACATTCATATCCCGCATCCTCTCGAAAACCGAGGAAAATTACGCAACGAACGAAAGGGAAATGTTAGCCATCGTATGGGCTCTCCAAAGCTTAAGACATTATCTGTACGGATATTCGAAAGTGACAATTTATACAGACCACCAACCTCTGACCTTTTCAAATAGTGCAAATAACCACAATGCCAAGCTAAAACGCTGGAGGGACATTATCGGCGAATACAGCCCAGAAATTAAATACAAGCCCGGTGTAGCTAACGTAGTAGCATACGGCCTATCCAGAGCCCGACCAGAAGTTAATTCAATCCATTCAGACTCTACAATCCACAGCGACGAAAGTTCCTCACATAATCTAATATTCTCAATAGAAGCCCCGATCAACGCATTTAAAAACCAAATTTTTTTATTAAAAGAAAACACTGATGCGTATAACTTCGAAATTCCATTTCCAACTTTTCATCGCCATATAATAAAAAAGATTTCTTACACAGAACAGGAAATCATTAATATACTCCGATTAGATCCCAGAATTATCAATGGTATCTACACTTCAGAAGAAATAATGGGAAAAATTCAAACTATTTATCCTACGCACTTCAAGTCTTACAAAGTTAGGTTTACTAGTAATCAAGTTGAAGATGTACCATCAGAAGCAACCCAGAATCAGATCATTACATTAGAGCACAAAAAGGCACACAGAGACGCAAAAGAAAACAAAATACAAATTCTTAAAAAATACTTCTTCCCACAAGCTCAAAAAAAAATTCAGGCAATAGTCCAATCCTGTCAAACATGTAGAGAATCCAAATACGATAGACACCCACCGAAGGGGGCAATCCAACCAACTCCCATCCCTAAGTACCCAGGAGAAATCATCCACATAGACATTTATATTACAGAAAAAAATAATATTCTAACTGGTCTCGACAAGTTCTCAAAATACGCCCAAATCAAAATATTAAAATCAAGGGCCTCCGAGGACATTAAAGCGCCTTTGAGAGAAATGCTGATAGCATTCGGCATGCCCAAGTGGGTAGTAATGGACAACAACGCGCTTTAAACTCTGCAGCGATTCGATTCCTCTTAGAAGATCAACTTAAAATATCAGTCCATACAACAGCCCCATACGCTTCAACCAGTAATGGTCAGGTAGAACGATTTCATTCAACACTTTCAGAAATCATGAGATGCATTAAAAAAGACAACGGGAGTATGACATTAGAAGACCTAATTTTCAAATCAGTCGAAGAATATAATGGGTCTATCCATTCAGTAATAGAGGAAAAACCAGTTGAGGTGTTTTTCAGGAGGTCCACTCCGAACACCACAGAAGACATAGAGAAACAGCGGACCGAAATCAGGGAAAAAATAAAAAAAAAAACAAGTAGCCGACTTAGAATACTAGGTACCAAACTTACCCCACGCTATAAAAAAGAAACAGTCAAAGAAAATAATAACACTACAATAAAAACTCAATCCGGTAAAATAATACACAAGAATAACATCAGAAACTAACTTTCAGACTATTCATACCAACTTGCCTCAGCCTGTCCACGGTCCTTGATTATTCAAATTCACAAGTGATCTCACTTGAGACTGGACTTGCGGCCAAACAAGAGGGAACATTCAAAATCATCCATACATTCGACCTAAAAGAATACGACAATACATTTGACGAACTTAACAAATGACTAAACAGCCTCACACCATCACACCATCTATACCCCTACCTGTCTTACGAATTAAATCAGATAAAACAAAACCTTCTCAAACTAAAAACAAGCAATAGACAAAAAAGAGCAATAGAAATCCTAGGAACGGCATGGAAATGGTTGGCAGGAACACCGGACCACCATGATCATGAAATACTAAAGAACAAAATAAACGGACAATTAGAAAATAATAGTAAGCAGCAATAAATAAAAAATTAAGTGAGAAAAATAATCAAATAAGTAACGTAACGAATGCCATTTTAAAAATAACTAAAAATTCAAACGAAATGATTAATGAAGAGACAAATATCCTCAGATATAGAATTCAAATAGTAAAAGAAGAAATATCTAATATACTACATGCAATAACTTGGGCCAAAACAAATATTATAAACTCTTTTATATTCTCAACAATAGAAACCAATATTTTAGAACAAATTTTTAATAAAGGAAATAACCTGTTTATTAATATGGAAGAATTACTAGAATTTTCAAAAGTCAAACTTGCATCGAATAATAAAGCTCTTCTGTATATCATAAGTATCCCAATAATAAGTAATGAAATCTGTAGAACCCTATTAGTCAAAGCAGTAAAAAAAGACCATATAATATATGACATAAAATATGAAAACTTGTTAGAATGTAAGAAGGAACTATTCGCGATATCAAAACCATGTGAATCGCATAATGATAGAACCATTTGTGTTGAGGATAAACTGTTAGACTTAAGCAACGACACTTGCGTAAGCGCTCTATTAAACCTAAGACCACCGGAATGCAAGGCAATCAACAGCCAACATGTGCCTAATTTTGAGGAATTACTACCAGGAACACTGATGCTGAACGACTTTAACGGAATGGTGTCTTTGGACGGGAAGAACCTTAATCTTCAAGGATCCTTCATCATCCAACACAGGAACTCCACGGTACAGATCGGCGAAAACATCTACAGAACGGAAGAGGTCACTGTGGTAGACCCCGAACCTCCGCTTTTCCAACTGTCAGCGGTAAACCCTAAAATTAAGGAAGTCCTCTCCCTTCAATTAATCAAAGAATTAAATATAAATAACACTAAGATTCTGGAAAAAATTAAAGAAGAGAAGACAATCGAGGCTTCCGTGAATTATACGTCAGCCACTATCCTGCTCATAATGATCGTAAGTCTGATCATAATGCTAGTTAGAAGGTGCAGACCAAAAGAAGCCGCCCCGAAAACGACAAAAACACCGGCGGATCCAACCCCACCTAAGCCTGTTCTCTTCTACGTTGCGAACGAGGACGCCCGCGTTTAAGGGGGGAAGAGTTAACACCCAAAATGTCAAACACTAGATAATATTAATAAAACGCTAAGTCCAAGCACATAAGTTCTCAATAACAACTGCAAAAGAGCTTACATAAACGCATTGAGTGCACCGTGCACCGGATGCAATATGATGCCGTGGCACCAATAAGGGTCACACGGATCGAAAGACACGTGCGCTGAGTAAGCATTGATTATGCTTGCGATCGTGGGAAAGCCAAAAGAAAGAAAACACCCAAATATTTGGCAAAGCTCACTGAACTTAATGGCAAGTGCATCCACCAAAAACACAATGCACTTGCAATGACCAATCAGCAATGAAGATATGGACTTAAGCTACAGCAACAACACCAGGTACCAATGACATCGAGGGACGCCAGCAGCAGCAGCAACTGCGACCGAGATCGCGGTAGCGATGGAGCAACGCATAGGTGTAATTATTAATTATAAGAATCATAATTGTTAGTTCTTATCCGATACTCAAATAAACAAAACGTGAAAAAGATTAATTTCTTTTTTTAAAAGAATATTAAAAAAATCTTTTTATATATATCGAATGTTGAAAATAAAAAAGAATAGATTAGGTCACATTAGCAAAGGAAAGTTATTAATAATAAGGAATAGTAAGGAATAATTTTTTCAGTAACATTCTTTTAGATAATGTTTATCCAATTGATGAAATATGTGAAGCTTGCTTAAATGGTAAACAAGCCAGATTGCGATTTGAAAAACATGAACATTATGTAAAGATACCCCTGTATGTTGTCCATGTTGATGTATCTAGGCCAATAAAATATTTTTCAAGTGACGAATAGATCTCCTATGTTATTTTTATGTATCAAATCACGCATTATTGTGTAACGTATTTATTGATACATATATTGGATGTTTCTACAATATATACGGATTTTGTATCGAAAGGTGAAGTACACTTAAATCTAAAAGTCGTGAATCTCTATATAAACAAAGCGTGAAAATTGTGTAGAAAAAGCAGAAAAAGAAAAGCGGTGCTTTGTGTAGAATAGCGTAGGCACAAGCTTCAGTTTAGTTATTTATTTATTTGATACAGAGTGAACCAGCCACTGCATTGTTTTGGGTTAAACTGAAATTGAAATGCATTTGTTCTATTCGACCGCTTTAAAAATATATTTGCGTTGAACATTTTTTCCATCACCGCCAGAGTGACATCTTCGGCTCGTTCGGAAAAAACAATGTGTGCTTGCTCTCTATCAGAGAAGAAACCCTTTGATTTGAAATATTTACGTTTTCGGTTGTGCTTTAACAGATGAGTTAAATTTTATAGTCTGCCAAAATTAACACTCAGAGACCGAATCACTTCAGTGGTAACACATTATGAGTTTTCATAAGTCCGAAAAAATAAAAACTTTGCAGAAACGGTCTATTTGGTTTGGTCTATTTTAAAAAACAATATTTCGAAGTATTCGATAATCATATGACATCATATGGATGACACAAAAAGGGGATTTTATTATACTGATTCCTTTTATAAAGTTTTCCTGCAAGCCCGCCAGTTTCAATTTGTGTCAGCTTAGCACCTTAGCAGCTTACGATAGCACAATCGAACTCGATAACTCACGGGAGTATCGATATCGCTTGAGGCCATCTCCAGTAAAAAACACCCCAGCGGTTAAAATTCCGCCGTTTTCGCCCGTGCACCCAGAATTATGGCTGTCGCAAATCGAAACCCAATTCGTTCTGGCAGGCATAACTACAGACAACACGAAATTCAACACGATCCTGGTGTCAATCGAAGCACCGGTACTGACCCGAATTGCCGACGCCATCGTCAACCAACCAGACACAGTCAAGTACGAAAACTTAAAGTCGTGCATTTTGGAACGCTTCTGCGAAAGCGAGCAGAAGAAAATCCAGAAGTTGATTTCGGAGACTGACCTTGGTGACAAGCGCCCCACCCAACTGCTCAACGAGTTAAACGCACTCGCCGCAAGCAAAGTTGACGAAACTTTCTTAAAAGCACTGTGGCTGCAGCGCCTACCAACACAAGTGCAAGCGATCTTGCAAGCATCGGACGCCTGCCTAGCGGTTTAGCAAAGTTGGCAGACAAAATGATGGAAGTCGGCTATTTTCATCATATACGCACCGTTGACGCCAAATCGGCGCCAACCGGCAGCACCGATTTCGACGAACGTCTAAACCGCATCGAGCAACAAATCAACGCGCTGTTCAAAAACCGTTACCGCAAGAACATTTCATCCACATTAACGGATCGCAACAGCGTCACGACTTCAGGGTTGTGTTGGTACCACAGCAAATTTGGCAACACCGCCAAGAAATGTCGCCAACCGTGCTCGTTTTCATCCGAACCAAAAAACTAAAACAGTCTTCGGTTTCGGCGGACAAATTCGAAGAAGACCACAACACAATTGCCCGCCTTGCCATCAACGACAATTCCTCCAAAACTCAATTTCTCATCGACACCGGCACCGACATTTCAGTGATGCAAAAACCACCCTGCAAAAACCCAAAAACTTTGCTCACTCGAAGATACAACGAAGATACAAACCTGGAACTGGAACTGAGACGAAATTTCATTTGGACCTTTGTATTAACTGACGTCAACTGCACTATCATTGGAGCCGGTTTCCTTCAACATTACGACTTACTCGTCGATATAAAACGACGCAAACTCATCTATCGAGCCACGCTGCTTGAATCAACATGTCACGCGCCTCAACGTATAATCAATGCGATTTTATCCTACCAAAGAGAAGACCAACCAAAACGCTATGTTGCTTCACGAATACCGCGATCTCGCAACGATCAACTCGAACCGGCTGCCAGCAGAGTCCGAAGTAACGCACTTTATCTCGACCAACAGCCCGCAATTATCACGCCTTTTGGGCTATTCGAACTCTTGTTCCTGACATTCGGCTTGCGAAAAGCAGCGCAATCTTTTCAGAGTCACATAAAAAACGTAAAAAACGACATCAGCCAGCACGGCTTGAAACCATCCGATGCCAAAGTGGAAGCCATCCGCCACTTTAAAAAACCGCTTATTGCTAAAGATTTGAAAAAGTTTTTGGGTATGATCAACTTCTATCGGACGTTTATCCCACGAGTTGCTGATAACTAACACAAACTCCAGACGCTAATCCAAGGCTCTGGTCTACAGAAGCCGACCACACATTCGACGTCAGCAAGAACGAGCTTGCAAACGCTACGTTGCTGAACTGCATGGCACCTAACTCGCAATTAACACTAACCACCGATGCCTCCGATGACGCCATGGGTGCCGTATTACATCAGATCGTCAACAAGCAGACGCAACCACTGGGTTTCTTTTCCAAGAAAATCACACCGACGCAAAAGAAGTACAGCACCTACGATAGAGAACTGACCATCTATTGGCCTGACTTGAAGGCCATTTTGCACTTCAAGTTCGCATTGGAGGGCAGAAATTTCATATTCTTCACCGACCACAAGCCGCTGTACGCTTTCATTCAAAACAGCGAGAAAGATCACCGCGACGCGCTCGCCAACTGGATTTCATCAGCCAATTCATCAGCCAGTACCGATATACGGCACATCACAGGAGAGGTAAACAACTTGGCTGATCTTCTCTCACGCATCGAAGCCATCAAACACATCGACTTCGACGAGATGGCACTGGAACAGGAAAACGAGTACGAACTACAATTGCTACTCATTTCTGATCCATCTCACTAACCAAATTTTCCCTTTCACGCTCAAACAAGCAATTGTACTGCCACGTCGCAAATAACCGTTACGCCCGTTCGTGTCCAGATGCCTACGCCAAACCGTGGTTTAAGCCCTGCATTTGCTGCGCCATCCAGAAGTTAAGGCAACAAATAAATTGGTCGTCAAACAATCTCGACGGATGTCTCTAAAATCGTACGCTCTTGCATCCCGTGTCAAAAAGCCAAAATCCAACGACACACTAAATCGCCACTGGGATAGTATGCCGCCAGCGACGCCCGTTTCGAACACATCAACATCGACATCGTTGGGCCACTGCCATCATCGAACGGATACCGATACTGCCTTACGTGTATCGATCGCTTCTCAAGATGGCCCGCAGCAATTCCCTTAGTCGACATCACAGCTCAATCTGTAGCCAACGCACTGATTTCGAGATGGTTCACTCAGTACGGAATCCCTCCCCACATCACAACGGATTTAGGCAGACAATTCGAGTCAGCACTGTTGCAAGAGCTCGCCAAAAATTGCGGTTTTAAGCACCTGCGCACGACGGCGTACCACCCACAAGCCAACGGGATGATCGAACGGTGGCACTGAACATTAAAAGCTGCCTTAAATACGCCGATCCTATCAACTAGAGCAGTTCCCTGCACTTAATTCTCCTAGGCCGACGTACAACAGTTAAAAGCGACATCGGGCTGGGCCAGCTGAAATGGTTTATGGCACCGCACTACGGGTCCCTGGCAGATTTTTTACACCGAAGACACAAAAACATACCGAGTCCGAGTTCGCCGAGACTCTTCAAAAACCATATCTCAGCTACCAACCACTAAGCCAGTGCACCATCATACACCGCAAGAATTAGAGCACCCGGACTTAAACCAACCGTCTTCGTCAGAGTGGATCGAGTCAAAACCCCCTGGAAGCAAACTACTAGAGTCCGTTCGAAGTGTTAGCAGAGCACGGCAAGTACTTTACGCTCAAAGAACACACAAAGGACAACAAAATTTCCATCGGTCGACTTAAACCAGCATATATCTTCCAAAACGTAACACCTCGACCTCGAAAAACGACAGCGCCAACTGCCAAGCCAACCGAGCAGTTATCAAGATCAGGGCGACGAGTCAGATACCCAGCAAAGTATCTTTCCTAAGTGGAACTCTAGGAGGGGGGTAATGTGGCAACCCTTAGCAGCTTACGATAGCACAATCGAATTCGATAACTCACGGGACTATCGATATCGCTGGAGGCCATCTCCCGTAAAAAACACACATTCGCCTAACTACTATGACAGTTTTATCCGTCGCTACTGCTACGTCTTTGTCACTTTTCGCATCTTTATCATTCCTTAGTTTTAAGTAAATGTATATAGTGTTATATGAATAAACGAACATTAAAAATTAATAAAAAAAAAACAAACTATTTCATAAAACGTTGAGCTGTAATCAGTCTGGCTCCTTTTAGTCAGTACACAATGAAGTACCTGAAAAGCCAACAGGGCTGACATTCAGGATCGGCACGTTTCGCCACTAAGTGTCTTTTAAGATTGGTTGCATGGGACCCAGCTAAATTCGATCCGCAAGCATTACAAGTTGATTTTTTATCGTTCGCATCAAATTTAAAAACTTCTGCACTTTTTTATTTGGCTCACGACCAATTCTTAATAGAAATGCCAGTTAAAACAAAAACAATTTGTAAAAAAAACACAAAAGGCTTCACGAACAATGCGACAAATCAATGTGAAAAATCAAATTGACAAATATCCAAAAGACTTATTTTTCAAACTCTCAGTCAGTAAGTAAATAACCTGATTAAACAAAAACAAGAAAGGAAAGCCTATTTCGGGCGGAGCCGAAGTTTATATACCCTTGCAGTTGAGTCGCAGTCTGCTAGGTGGCGCCACGCATCTTATATTATTAGATATATAGCGAATCGTATATAGTTGGCCGATCCTTATGAAATTTAGCAAATCGAATTATTTTGCCAAAAGAGGAATCCATTGAAACTCCCATCCTTCTTACTCGAAAAACAACGAACTTATGGCATTTCCGATCAATCTGATATGGCAGCTATAGGATATAGTCGGCCGATCCTTATGAAATTCGACAAATCAGATTTTTTTCCCAAATCAGAATCTGTACCAAATCCCATCATTCTAAGTTAAAAAACACCAAAGTTATGCCAATTCCGATCGTTCTATGACAGCTATAGGATATAGTCGGCCGATCCTTATGAAATTTTGTACATAAGATATTTTGGTCAAATATGTGTGGAAAGTCCCAACCCTCTAACCCTCGGATCTTAAAGTTTTTTCCTGACAATTTGTTCAAAGGGTGCATCATTATACCCTTGCAAAGGGTATTATAATTTTGGTCAAAAGTGTGCAACGCAGTGCAGGAGACATCTCCGACCCTATAAAGTATATATATTCTTGATCAGGATCACCTCCTGAGTCGATATGAGCATGTCCGTCTGTCCGTCTGTCTGTTTCTACGCAAACTAGTCTTTCAGTTTTAGAGCTATCGAGTTGAAACTTTGCACACACCCTTCTTTCCTTTGCAGGCAGTATATAAGTCGGATATATCCTATAGCTGCCATATAACTGATTGATCGGAAATGCCATAACTTTGGTGTTTTTTAAGTTAGAGGGCTGAGACCCTCCCCTTTGGTCACATGTTATGTTTGACCAAAATATCTTATGTACAAAATTTCATAAGGATCGGCCGACTATATCCTATAGGTGTCATAGAACGATCGAAATTGGCATAGCTTTGGTGTTTTTTAAGTTAGAAAGATGGGATTTGGTACTGATTCTATTTTGGGAAAAACAATCTGATCTGCCAATTTTCATAAGGATCGGCCGACTATATACGATCTGCTATATATCTAATAATATAAGATGCGTGGCGCCACCTAGCGGACTGTGACTGAACTGCAAGGGTATATCAACTTCGGCTCCGCCGAAGTTAGCTTTCCTTTCTTGTTTTGACTTATTTTTTAACAAGTAGAAATGCTTAACAGTTATATGCAAGCTCTGAGAAAAGGGATTAGCCATTTTAATATACCTTATACAACGAAATTCATTGGTGTATTAGAAAGAAAGATCAGATCGATAACTGAAAAAACTCGCAGTATGGAAAATGGCGCTAAATTAGATAATTAAAGCTTCTGGGGGGAAGCTGTTCTGACAGAAACCTATTCAATAAACAGGATACCGACAAGGGCAATTAATGTTTATTCCAAAACTCCATATAAGGCACGGCAGAATAGAAAGACTTGTTAAAAATATTCGAAAATATTTTGATTAACAGACTATTTTGACATTAAAACAGGCAAAAAAAATTTAAGAAAAATCATGTTAAACTGTCGGGAGAAAATAATGGAAAATTTAAAGTCGCAAGAGACCTCGTATATGAGAATCGTATATCGAGAATAGTATATGAAATATATGTGATTAATTCCAGAACTGTCAAATGTGTAAGGAGTAAGGAGTAAGAAGATTGATAATACAAACATCCTGAAGGAGAGTAAGGAAAATTGTATTAAAAGTATCTCGAATGAGTGTAAGGATAGTGTTAAGTTTTTTGGTATCTGTAAATAACGTTCACAATTCCAGGTTTTAAATAAACGCAGTTTATTTGAACTCAACGCTTGATGCTGTGACCGAGATACTGCGAGACAAAGATAGCGCATGACGGCAGATGCAGGTGGCCGACCGAATGCACAAAACATAACAACGGCGGTAGAGCCGAGTGATGTCACGGATGTCTATTTCAATAATTTATCGCTGGCCAGACTTTTCGGCGGTGGTTGGAAGATGAGCTTTCAACAGAAACAAGCACAATTTGTTGGCTGCCCGCCTTGTAGCTCCTGACGGCAGCGCCACCCGACATACTCCGTCATCTTCGACGTCCATTTCCGTTACTCTCGCCAAGGGCGAAAAGTTTTTGTCCTTCACAGCTATGCCTTGAACTCAGACGCGCCATTTCGATCGTTGCTGCAACAGGGTTAGATATTCTTTCTTCCACCTTGACCAGAATTATAGCTGAAGAAATACGACGCGTTGCCAGGCATCCAACCAGTTTATGTTGAGTTTTGTCAGGTATAGCTCACTAAAACTAGAAGGAAGCCCTCCTTGCTGAAAATGATTAGGAGTCAGGTCATCCAAATCATTGGAGTTCTCAGATATTGGGACTAGCGGGCTTGAATTAACCACTGCAGCAAAATTGTACACAATCTTGTGTAACTCTTTTTCGTTTAGTACAGCCGAGCCTAAGACCCTGTTTTTGGCTCCTACGAAATTGGTGGCGTTGTCACCCCTGATCTGTTTAGGCTTCTTCTTGATAGAAATGAATCTTTTCATTGCATGCAGAAAGGCGGCGGTGCACAGATTCCTCACAAGCTCTAAATGGACGACCTTCGTCGTGAAATAGATGAAAACGCTGATGTAACATTTTGTGGGGGCCTTGTTGCAAACCTCCGACTTATAATATAAATAACAGAAAAATTCTTTCTTCCTTCTACTCTCTCTTTCGAAATATCGCCCATTACATACTGCAACAAACGAGACTTCGTCCGAAAACATCTTACTCACTCATTTATTTGTCGCCTTGACCACTGTCTTTCTGCCCCCAATCCGCCAATTCTGGGAACGTATCATCGCCAATAACGATCCATGTCCAGCGTGCAGGTTCTGTTCATAAAAGCGAACGATTTTGCTTTGCCTTACCGGATGGCTCTTTGCCAAAATTACTGGGTGACCACCATCGTAATCCAAGGATGAATTCTTGAGTCGCCCGACCACTCGAAGCAATCCAAACTGATTTAAAAATGGGGATAACGAAACTAGCGAGCTGGAGAAAGCAACTATTCCCTTTGTCTGTGTCCTAATTTCATCACCCAAATGAGCACGCTGAACAGCGTACAAAGGCATGCAAGTCCCCCCCTTGAGATCATGAACGGACCCGCTTTATGACGGACATGTCTGCCGCCTGCGACGTAGGCACATAACGCCACTCCATGGAATGAGTCAGATTTTGAATGGTTACCTTTAAACAAGGCGGGCATACTTCCCTTTGTAAGCGCATAGACTGAGAACCATCATTTTTAGCCCACAACTCAGCTCCAGCCAGCTGTAACTTCAGCACAGTTAATGTCTTAAGTCTTAAGTATATCTTAAGTGTATCGCCACGTGTATCTTTAGTAAGGCTCCAATCCTGGCGTTACAGAATTATCCAGAATTAGCAACCAGCCAAGGAAACCCAACACGCTTAATGTGATTGAAGATCTGGCAGATTTTCTGCCAGTCCGTGTGGAAAACCTTTCAACCCAAGAAAGCTGCTCTTGGCACAGTTTCTGGAAAAATATTACCGCTTCAGTAACGACTGGACCAACCAAGTCAAGCGGATCGTACAACGCTATGCTATTAAGAATAGGACCGATAAAATAAGATAAATATTTAATATTTATATAAATATAATTCCAACAACTTCCTCTTTGGTACTTCCACCACAAATAAGATCGGCATCGGATTTAGGAACCCAATGGAAAGTTTCGACCTCGTCCTTAGCAAAGTGGTGCATCGCTCGCACAGACAGATAGGAAGCCGGCTTAGTTCCATATGTAATAATGTCCAATTAATATCCTTCCAGCTCTTCCAGCGGAAAATCTCGCCACAAAATTCACTACAAATAACTTTCAAACGCAGCCATCCTCATAAAACGGTACATTTTGGAAATGTCGCCAGTTAGAGCTACCAGATGCGAACAAAATCTCAGCAGGATGTGAAACAGCTTCTGTTGGATGACAGGACCAGTCAGTAAGATGTCATTCAAAAAATAACCTGATGTGGTAACGAATGTAGTGTGGTAACTGGAAATAATGTAGAGTCCGTGAGCACGAGTCGCCCAGTACACCGGAGCTATATTTAATTGGCAACCTGACTCTCGCAACCCAGTTCATCCTTTCAACGGATCACAACCGAAGCGGCGCAATTTTCCACTTTCCAAAATTAGTGAAGAAGTTGATCGAACTACTCGTCTAAAGGGCCTTGGGGGATGATCAGTCGCGACCGCTTAGCTGCCATAAGGACCTTACCATTATCACGGCCTCCGCCTCCGCCTCCACCAACAACCCATCCAACCCGAGCTTTCTGGATTGAGGGCAAACCATGAGATAGATGAATTTGCCCTCGTAAGCTCGTAGATGATTGATGAATTTAGATAGATGAATTTGCCAAAGCCGATCGTAAAATAATCCTGGTCAAATTTGCAAATCAACTCGCTGAGGCTGGTGAAAATGAGCATCCGCTATCTTTACATTGGAGGGAATCTTCCAAGAGCTGACATCCAATGCAAAGTTGGACTGACGGTCAGTGATGTTGGAAGCTACGATCGCAGTTAGCTGCGCCAAGTAGTCCGAGCATTGGGATTGCAAGCAGACTTGCATAGAAAACCCTGCGTCACGCGGAGCCCTTATCTTCCGCAGCTGCAGCTGGTTCGCCAGCCTTGAAGTAACTACGTGTACATGCGAACCAGAATTAAGCAGCGCTTGGCAAGGCAGTAGAACTCTAGAGCGGCTCCGGACTAGAATATTGGCCGTGGCTAGCAGCACCACATCAACAAAACGATCCTTAGTGACGAAGGAATTGACGGCAGCGGAACAGCGTCGCTAGATGCGGAAATCTCGGGAGAGGGTTGTGGGCCTTGAATACCAGCTGGCGAGTTGCCACCAAAACGCAGCAGACTATGATACCTGCGTCCACACGACGGCAGCTAGAAGCATTCTAATTCCGAGATAGGTGACCAAATCCTAGGCACTAAGGGCATAAATCCAGCCGCCTAGCTTTGCCTAAACGATCCCAAGGCGACAAACTTAAAAACCTTGGGCGGGAATTTATTATATGGGAATGACCATCGCAGATCATGCATGCAGACGAGTTTGTAATCAAATGCAAAGTTACCTGGATTAAAGGGCCCACGCCGTCCTACCGTATGGCTTGGTGCATATAACGTAGATAGCAAATCCATGCTCTCCAGAGTCTGGCATCCCTGCTCGAGGAAACTGGATGGACTTTTACGTTGGAAGGGAATCCAAGAAATCCGAGATAGCTTTCATTTCCTTCCACTTAGATTGTGTGGCATCATCAACCTTCTGAAACAGCACTTGGATTATGATGCAGCTAGCAATCTGCTTCGTTGTGCCCATGCTTGCAAGGGCTCGCATATGCGAATTAAATTTGTCCGGAAGCTCGCGAAGCCTCGTCGCCGATGCGGACTCTACGGCCTCAGATTCATTATCGCATTAACATGAGCTTGAAAAATGAGCTTGCGATTACTGAACCTTTTGTTTAGCAGCTCCAATGCGACGTCATAATTTTTGTCCGTGAGCTCCAACGATCGAACAGTCTAGAAGACAGATTCACGAAGGCAGGACCGCAACCGTTGAAGCTTCTCAACCCGACTGATGAATGGGTTTGTGTCCACCATGGTCGAGAACAGTGACCGAAATTCAAGCCTCTCCGCATAACCTTCACTAAAAGTGGGAAGTGGCAGTGGCGGCAAAGCCTGAAAGGTTCTGCCAAACGATGGATCGAAATTGGTGGCAGAAAATGCGTTGATCAGCGTCGAACTCGCCGGCAACAAATTGGAGCGCCTCATAATCTCCTGATTCAGGATAAAGCGTGCCTCCCTCGCCGCATCCATCGCGGACAGCTCCTTATGTGTACTTTTGAAATCCGCAACGATTCCCTCCAATTCGCTGAGCCGCACATTTAACATCGCCTCCGGAAATGTCTCCACTGATTTCAAGGAGGACAACAATCCTTAAAGATCCTCAAAAAGGACAACTGCACTTTGGCCCAGGAATACTTTCCTTCCAGGAGAGGCACAATCGAAAAACGGATTCATTTTCGCACAAAAAAATTTATTTTTTTTTGCTTATTTATTGTCAGCTCACGACCCACTGTGCCACTTCTATATAACGGGGTAATATATGTATGAGCGATTGTAGCACTCTGCAAACAGCGTATGTATGTATGTCAACAGATGCTAATATTTCGCGCACAAATCACAAACCGAATAATGTTTTTTAATTTGTTTATGTTTATATGCTTTAAGCCGCGCAGCTCAAATTTTCAACGGAAAATAATTTAACAACTTATTTTCCTATGCACAATCACGTCGGGGTTCACCAATTGTTCAGTTTTCGGGAGCTATATTCAATTTTCTAAATCTTGGTTTTAGTAAAAACAAGCACAGTTCAATTTCATACAATTTATTTGAAATGTTTGGGTTTATACAAATGATATATGTATAGATGTGACTGCGAGGGGGTGAAGACCGAATTAGAATACAAAACGGGAGCGCGGCTCAATGCTGCGGAGCGATCGAGAGAGCCCGGGAGAGAGCGAGACAAACGCTAGTGCATGACGGCAGATGCAGGTGGCCGATCAAACTTCTTTCCAGCGGCTACTTGACCCGACAGTATAGTTCAGGGGAAGCTAGGGGTAGGTCAATATATCTAAAGGTGTAGTGTGTAGTGAAGTGGGTGGGGCAGCCATTATTAAGTGGAGTTAGCAGGGATTGGTTCATAAATTTAAAAAATCAGTTTCCTCGGCATTTATTATTTTGTGATACCCAACTTTAGTGCCAGTTGTTGAAATCGCCTGTTATTAGGAGAGGGGTATTCATATACGAGGGTTGCTATATATATTTGTGGCCTACGCCATACTAAGTGTTACCTGGCGCCATCCGACGTTTCCAAATCCAACGAAAGTTGTTCGTGGAAGAAGCATTTCGAAGCAAATGGTGGCCTTTTCTTCGGTAAAACAGGTCATGTTTCGCTTGAGCAACGTAAGACGGTCAATTCTGGTGCTACACCACAATTTGTTTGCCTGAAATCTTCGGAGAAATTCGAAAAACGAACAAAAGAAGACGCTTCATTCTGCACCATGACAATGCGAGCTCTCACACATCAGCTCAAACCAACGCCTTTTTGACCGGCCAAAAACCATGTTTTGGAGGTGTCTCAATCGGAGTGGACAAAGTGCTTCGACAATTTGTTTGAGAAAAACAATAAAACCATTTTTAATCAAAAATATTCCCATTTTTATTATTAGGCCAGAAATATATATAGGAACTCTCGTATATACTTTATACCAAATTGAAACTATCGTAACAACACTGTAACCACTAGCACTTAATATATATCGATAGTACGTTTTTGCAGCCACTATAAGTTTTGAATAAAAGTTTTGTTCGTTTATATATACTCAACCAAGCCGGACGTCTTTTTATGGGCCCAGGTGGGCAATAGGTTATATACAAGTATGGGCCACGTGATGCTTAATAGCAGCGGCTCTTGCGTTACGAATGCAAGCAGTCCGTTTCTTTGAAATCGGATCGCTATACGGAAAACTTCAACATGTGTTCGCTATACCAAATCGAAAAATTGGAAGAAAAGAATTAGGATTCTTGGCAAGATGCGAAGCGTACTAGTTCACGCGGGGATATGCAATGTGGCGTCAGGCGAGTTGAAACGGGAAGATGATGGCGAAAGCAACGATTGACCAAGATGGGACA
This sequence comes from Drosophila ananassae, assembly GCF_017639315.1. Lineage (NCBI taxonomy): Eukaryota > Metazoa > Arthropoda > Insecta > Diptera > Drosophilidae > Drosophila > Drosophila ananassae. The sequence continues at coordinate 2,084,845 of NW_025319041.1, read as the reverse complement.
GTAAGGCTCTGGCCACGATTACCCTCATCGTTAAAACATCGCAGCTAAGTTACATCAAAACGTGTACAACATCTTTTGAGGCTTGAACAAAACTCAAGGAGGTGCATCAACCGAGGGGTCCAGTCAGAAAAGTATCGCTCTACAAAACTGTAACGAACTTTTTTTGCTATCTTTTGCTCGCAACAAATGCCACGTTTAGCTCACAATACACACGCCTTGCGCCCAGCAGGACGTGTGGCCTTGGTACCTGGCGCCGGTTCGGCTCACGGTTCTCTCCGTTTGGACTCACGTACTCCAGTTGCGGGGCTTATGCTGCTCTTCTGCCGCTGTCGATGCTCCCCGCTGCTCCTGTCGTTGCCGCTGCTCCTGTCACAATTGAGTCTCTTCTCGTTGTCGCTGCTTTTCTTCTGTGGGCGCCGTGGACCTTCGGTATCCTTGGCTCACTGGGAATGCCCTTTCGCCGTGGCCGGCACCTAATCCGTGTTAGCAGACCGATAGGCTCACCTCCCAGGCATACCCCGGGCAGGATACGCTTCTCGGTGCCTACCTACCACGCAGGACACGCCCCCGGTTGTGTTCGCCACTCGCCTCCAAACACCTTCGTGCCTACGCTCCGCAGAATCTATAGCAGACCAGAGGTTTTAGCGTCTCCTTTAACTCCAGGTGATACGCTGTGCGTACGCCCCAGCGCCTGAATCAGGATTCTATTGACTTTACCGCGGTGTCCCTGTTTGGTTTCACTGTTGGTCTTGAGCTGGCTACCACTCGCTTTACAGGATCACACGTGGTCTTAACGGTCAGGAATCGACAAGGCGTACGCCTGGCCGATCCGTCGCTATCGCTATGACACCAGGACACCTGCCGTGTCCGGGAATAACCGAACCCGACTCGTTTTACCCTTCGACTTAAGTTCCGCCGCGGATCCTTGATCCTTTTCTCACTTGCTCCTTGATTTCTACTCCTTAGCCGATTCGCGTACCGCCGCCGGACTTACCCACAGGGGGTCCTTAAGCTACTGATCGCAGATCCTTGCGCACTCGCTTTAAATCCCGCACTTGAGACTGTCGGACATACCCAAGGGGTATGTCAGCTTCAGAGGCCCTCCTTATATAGTGCCTTAGGCGCCGTTAATCGTTGCAAATCTCGCTTCCTGCCTTTAAGCCTTCGCTTCTCTGCTCTCGCCGTTAACGTTCTCCAATTCACGCCGCATTTCTATCGGCCCCACGTTTGACCCGCTTGGGCCTCAGATTCGTATTGTTATTGTGCAGGTCACCGGACTTTATTCGGATATCCCCGCGCTCCGCCCTTTGGGCATTCCAAATGCATTTCTGCACTTTCTAAACATAGCTGCGCTATCGTGGGCCGCTTCGTTCCCCGCCGTCCCCGTTCTCTCCTATGACATTCGAGCGCGGCCGCGGTGGCCCGCCCGGGACCGTTACGTTCCACGGTGATTCCCCTTTCTCCTTCTTCCGTGCGCGCAGCCGTGCACTTAGCTAGTTAGCACTAGCAAAATTTATTAATGATCGGCCGACTATATCCTATAGCTGCCATAGAACGATCGGAATTGGCATAACTTTGGTGTTTTTTTAACTTAGAAAGATGGGATTTGGTACAGATTCTGATTTGGGAAAAAAATCTGATTTGTCGAATTTCATAAGGATCGGCCGACTATATCCTATAGCTGCCATATAACTGATTGATCGGAAATGCCATAACTTCGTTGTTTTTCAAGTAAGAAGGATGGGAGTTTCAATGGATTCCTCTTTTGGCAAAATAATTCGATTTGCAAAATTTCATAAGGATCGGCCAACTATATACGATCCGCTATATATCTAATAATATAATATGCGTGGCGCATAAAGTATATGTATTCCTGATCAGGATCACCTCCTGAGTCGATATTAGCATGTTCGTCTGTCTGTCGGTTTCTACGCAAACTAGTCTCTCAGTTTTAAAGCTATCGAGTTGAAACTTTACACACATCCTTCTTTTCCTTGCAGGTAGTACATAAGTCGGAACGGCCGGGATCGGTCGACTATATCCTATAGCTGCCATATAACTGATTGATTAAAGATTCTATTTTTTAAAAAATAAACTGATTTGCCAAATTTCATAAGGATCGGCCGACTATACGATCCGCTATATATCTAATAATATAAGATGCGTGTCGCCACCTAGCGGACTGCGACTCAAGTGCAAGGGTATATAAACTTCGGCTCCGCCCTAAGTTAGCTTTCCTTTCTTGTTTTTTTTTTATTTTTATACCCTTGCCGAGGGTATTATAATTTTGGTCAAAAGTGTGCAAAGCTGTGAAGGAGACATCTCCGACTCTATAAAGTATATATATTCTTGATCAGGATCACCTCCTGAGTCGATATAAGCTTGTCCGTCTGTCCGTCTGTCTGTGTGTCCGTCTGTCTGTCGGTTTCTACGCAAACTAGTCTCTCAGTTTTAGAGCTATCGAGTTGAAAGTTTGCACACATCCTTCTTTTTCTTGCAGGTAGTACATAAGTTGGATCGGACTATATCCTATAGCTTCCATATAACTGATTGATCGGAAATTCCATAACTATGGTGTTTTTGAAGTTTGAGGGTTGGAACTTTTCACATATGTTATATTTGACCAAAATACCTTTCATAAGGATCGACCCACTATATCCTATAGCTGTCATAGAACGATCTGAATTGGCATAACTTTGGTGTTTTTTAAGTTAGAAAGATGGGACTTGGGACTTGGGACTACAGATTCTATTTTGGACAAAATAATTTGATTTGCCAAATTTCATAAGGATAGGCCAACTATATCCAATAGCTGCCATATAACTGAACGATTGAAGATGGCACAACTGCAAGGGTATGTTAACTTCGGCTCCGCCCGAAGTTAGCTTTCCTTTCTTGTTTTTGTTATTAAATTGGTTTGTTCATAATATTTTATTTTTTTTATTTTTTTCCGTGTATATCTGTTTCCTTCTTCTTCCTCCTAATACCTATATTTCCCTACTGTATTTATTATTGTTATTATTATTTTTTTTGTTTTTTATATATTTTTTTCATTTTTATATTGCTTTTTTTTTGTTTATTTTTTTCCATTTTTTTTCTCTCTTTTTTTTGTATTGTATGTTTTTGTTCACATTTTTTTTTTAAACCTTTGATTTTAAATTCTTTTTGTTTTGTTTATGTTTATTAATTATGGTTTATGCCGGCACCGACTCCTGTGCTCGGGCTTTCAGCTCACTCAGGTGGGCCCTCTTTTCCATTATTGTGCCAGCGTGACGTAGCAAAGTAATCACTGGCGACACAAAGTTCACCACTGTGTGCGGCACGTCGTACTTCGGCGCTAACTTCACCGCGAAACCTTCGGCCGCCTTGGACAAATGGTGCCCCTTTGCCCACACTGTGTCGCCAATCTTCGGGCTCCACTCCCGCCTTCTCAGGTTGTGGAGCCAAGCTTGCTCCTGCGCCCGGCGCTCCATGTTCCTTCGCACCATCTCGAACACTTCCTGCAACTTCGCTGCATTCTCCGAGGGCGTGGCTTGTGATGCTCCCGTCCCCAATGCCTCTTTATCATATAGTGCTTTTAGCATTCTTGGCTCTCTGTCTTGGGTTACGAAGCATGGCGAGTATCCCGTGGAGTCTGACACACTTGAGTTCACTGCTGTTCGTCCCATGCCCTTTGGTCATTGCCTTCAAACTGGGCGATCATTGTCTTAACCGTACTGTTTGCCCTTTCTGTAGGATTTTCCTACGGCGTGTATGGTGCGGTAAACTGATGACGAACTCCGAGCTCCTCGAGAAATTTTTTGAAGCTCCTAATGGTGAACTGGACACCACTGTCTGTTACCATCACCTTTGGCACCCCGTATCTCTCAAAAATCCTTTCGCGAATCACCTTCTGCAGCGTCTCAGTTGTGGCTTTCCGCATTGGGATCATTTCTGTCCATTTTGAAAACCGATCGATCATCACCAACAGCATGGTGTTTCCATGCTTGGACATCGGCAAAGGTCCCACGAAGTCCGCACTGGGATCTGTGTCAGCATTTTTCCTGCAGCCTACATCTGACTTGGTTTATACCGCATGCATGTCTCGCACTTTCTGACAAACATCCTTATGTCCCTTTGCATCCCTGGCCAGAAGTACCTTGCTACTATTTTTGCAATTGTTTTCCTTCCGCCTAGATGCCCCGCTGTCGGTTCGTCGTGGTTCTCCTTTAGCACCTGCTGCCTCATATCCATCGGCACACACAGCTTCCATGATGCTACTTCTTCGCTTCCGACTCTGTGTGGAACATGTCGGTAAACCAGGCCTGCCTCTTCTACGTACTCTGGACATTTCTGTGGGTTTTCCCATATTTTCCTTTTTAGTGCGCCTATTTATACGCACTCCACGTCTTCGCTTGTTGTGGCACTCCTCAAATTTTCTATTATCGGCTGGCGGTAAAGTGCATCTGCAACTACGTTCAGCTTTCCTTTTCTGTTGCTGATAACATAATCATATTGTTGCAACTCGAACACCTATCACGCGATCCTTCCAAGTGGGCTCTCTATATTATTCAGTCATTTCAGCGCCATATGATCCGTGATCACGTCGAACTGGTACTCCTCCAGGTACGGCCTCATCTGCCGAATTGCCCATATTATTGGTAGGCACTTTTTCTCAGTCGCCGAGTAATTTTTCTCTGCGCCTATCAGCGTTCGACTGGCGTAAGCCACCACTCGCTCGCCCTCATCAGTGTCCAGCGTCAGGACTGCACCCTCGCCGTAGTCGCTGGCGTCGGTTTGCAGCACAAACTTCTTCGAGCTAACCTTGACTTTAGATTCTCAAACGCCTCTTGGTGTCTCGCCGTCCACACTTTGTTCCCTTTCAAAGGAGATCGTTTAATGGTTTGGCGACCCCTACAAAGTTTGGGACCAAATGCCGATACCACGACGTCATCCTAATGAACTGCCGTACCCCCTTCACGTTTGTTGGGGGTTTTAATTCCGAAATCGCTGCTACCTTTCCGGGATCCATGCCAATTCCCTGACTCGTTATCTTCCCTGAAGAAATGACACTTGCCCGTGTTTATCCTCAAGTTTGCCGCCTTCAGTCTACGGAATACTTCCTTCAAAATCGCCATATGTTCCTCCCTTGTGCGTCCGATCACGATGAAGTCATCCTGATACGCAAATGCGTGCGGAGCCATATCCGGGCCTATGACCCGGTCTAAGGCTCTTTGAAACGTTGCCGAGGCTAAGTGTAACCCGAACGGCATCACCTTCCACTGGTACAGACCTTTCCCTGGTACCGTAAAGGCCGCGTACTTTCAGCTCCCTTCCTCCAGTGGGATTTGCCAATAGCCGTCTTTAAAGTCGAGGCTGCTGAAAAAAATGTCGTCCTTCATCGTGATCCTATGCTGCGTTATGTTCGAACAACCCTTCTGGTTTGTGAAGGCCGCTGGCTCCTCCTCGATGAACCTTTTGTCCCGCTCGCGCTCCCATTCCTCCGAGGGTCCCGCTATGGCTATGGACAGCCTATCCTCCAGGCATCCGCTCCATCTTTCTCTTCTCGGAATCGTGACTTGGTGGCCTGCGCAGTTTATTGTTGTGCCGAATTCTGCGAGGAAATCCCATTCAAGCACCACGCTGTCTCCCATGCCTGGCAACACTAACATATTCAAATTTTGTTCCTTGTTGCCTAAGCTTACTGTTGTCTGGAGTACCATTTGAGTCTCTGTGTGGCTCCCGTTGGGCAACTTTATTAGTCTCCTTGTTGTTCTCCGCTCTCCGGCGATTCCCGGGTTCTCCGCTAGTTTTTCTGAGATGAAACTAGCCGTTGCCCCGGTGTCTATCATGGCCTTCACTTCTGCACCTCCGACCTTGACGACCGCCGCCAACTGCTGATCATCTCCTGATAAAGGGTTCCTGCACCCACTGGCCCAATGGTCCCTGCCTCCGCACCTGTTGCATGCCTGCGCTGGGTTTTCTGTCTGACCCTGTCTAGACGTCGCTGCCCACTGCCGAATCGGCTGTCTTTGACTTTGGCTTACTGCCCATTGTTGACTCGGCTGCTGTTGCCTTAGGACTGTCCATTGTTGACTCGGCTGCTGTTGCTGCTGCATTTGGCGTCGATCCTCAGGCTGCCATCTCTGATCCCATCCCTGTCCTGGGGGGCTCTGTTGCTCCGGTGGTGTCTGGTGCCGTTCCTCTTTTGACCACCTTCTGTAGAGGATCGTTCCACCGAATTTTTATATTTGGCATGATTGCCTGAGCCCAGAAATAACACAGGGTGTTTCGTTTAATAAATATCCCCTGCATTTCGATAAAGTTACAAAAGGGTGCATCTCACCGGCTGCTTGGCTCCGCCGACCGACCGCTCGTCCTCCCGTCGATCCCCGATCATCGTTCCGGGTTGGTGCCAATACACACGCCCTCCAAAAGCTTGCGCCCAGCAGGACGTGTGTTCTTTGTGCCTGGCGCCGAAACGGCTCACGAGGTCCTCCGTTTGGACTCACGTGCTCCAGTTGCGGGGCCTGTGCTGTCGCTGTTGTTGTCGTCGCAGCTCACTTATCGTCGCCGCTGCTCCTGTCGTTGGCGCCGCTCCTGCTTGCTGCTCCCGTTGTCGCCCCTGCTCCTGTCGCTGATCCTGTCGCTGCTCCTTTCGCTGCTCTTGTCGCTGATCCTGTCGCTGCTTCTCCTTTGCGGGTGCCGTGGACCTTCGGTATCCTTGGCTCACTGGGAATGCCCTTTCGCCGTGGCCGGCACCTAATCCGTGTTAGCAGACCGATAGGCTCACCTCCCAGGCATACGCCGGGCAGGATACGCTTCTCGGTGCCTGGCGGCCGGATCAGGGCACGAAGGGCCTACCTACCTCGCAGGACACGCCCTGGTTGAGTTCGCCACTCGCCTCCAAACGCTCCGCAGAATCTTTAGCAGAGGTTTTGGCGTCACGTCTCCTTTAACTCCAGGTGATACGCTGTGCGTACGCCCCAGCACCTGTATCAAGATTCTATTGACTTTACCGGGGTGTACAGGATCACAGCTGGTCTTAACGGTCAGGAATCGACAAGGCGTACGCCTGGCCAATCCGTCGCTATCGCTATGACACCAAGACACCTGTCGTGTCCGGGAATAACCGAACCCGACTTGTTTTACCCTTGGTCTTAAGTTCCGCCGCGGACCGTTGATCCTTTTCTCACTTGCTCTTACCCACAGGGGGTCCTTAAGCTACTGATCGCAGATCCTTGCGCACTCGTTTTAAATCCCGCACTTGAGACTGTCGAACTTACCCACGGGGAGTCCTTCAGCTTATGCTCCTAATTCCTCCCAGGAAACTTTCCCGCTTGAATGTCAGACTTACCCACGGAGGGTCTTTCCCTCAACTCTTCCAGCTTCCCTAGAAGACTCGGTCCCGATTTGCTCCAGAGGCCCTCCTTATATAGTGCCTGAGGCGCCCGTTAATCCTTGCAAATCTCGCTTCCTGCCTTCGCTTCTCTGCTCTCGCCGTTAACTTTCTCCAATTCCCGCCGCATTTCTATCGGCCCCACGTTTGCCCCGCTTGGGCCTCCGATTGGTATTGTTATTGTGCAGGTCACCGGACTTTGTTCGGATATCCCCTTTGGGCATTCCAAATGCATTTCTGCGTTTCTGCACTTTTTAAACATAGCTGCGCTGTCGTGGGCCGCTTCATTCCCCGCCGTCCCCGCTCTCTCCTATGACATTCGAGCGCGGCCGCGGTGGCCCGCCCGTTATGTTCCACGGTGATTCCTCTTTCTCCTTCTTTCGTGCGGGCAGCCGTACTAGCTTGTCTGCTATTGCCCCCCTTGCCACCTGTCTTGGCGTGTGGGAGATCTAATCTTCTCACAAATTATATAGCAGCTATCGGATATAGTCGACCGATCCCGGCCGTGCCGACCTTTATATTTTTTTACTTTAATAAAGCAAAGTGAGGGAGATTTAAAAGTTTGTAGCTTTTTAAAAACCCTCTCAAAACGCTCTAACAACGCCATTCGGCTAAATTAATATTTAGGACTGGGGCCGATGGCGTCTCCGTTATTATATTGTTGACCTCCGCCCAGTTATCAACAATAGTGCGAGTTCCATCGAGTGGGGCACGGATTTTTTAGGGTGGTTTGCAAACGGTGTTGCATATTTTAAGTATTTTACCTCCTTCTTGAACGTGTCCAATGTCTCCGCCAAATCTGTGCGGCTTGCTTCACCGAAGGAGTTTTTTAATGCGTTCGCCAACAGATGGGTGCTGCAGTTCAAGTATTTCCTTTCAAAGCTTTTTTTTTTATATTTGATCCTCGATCAGTAGCAAATTTTTCTTCTTCGACGCTGTCTACGTTGAAGTCGGCGAAGAGAGTCCTCAGTTTTCGAGAATGGTTATCCTCTGTAGACCACTGGTAATCCATCGATTTAAGACTCAGGAACAGACTTTGCGTCCTTAAAAAAGGAAGTTCCGCTGTGAGTAGTTATAAGTCCACATGTCGACTGACACATCTCCTGCATTCACAGCGTTTCTTAAATATTGTGCCAATTCAACTCTTTTTTTTGGCCACTTCCTTTCCGGTGTTGCGGCTTAGAGTCATCGGATCGGGAAGTAAATCGGAAACATTACCGTTGCTCCTATGTGGCTCCTATTTTAGTAAAAAATTTACCAGTTTTTTAAAGATTTGTACCGACACTGTGAAAGGTCGGCAATCCGGGACGATCCACTATTTACATTTGGAGGTTGGACAAATTATTTTCGTCAATTAAATTTGAGTTTTTAATCTCATATTTTCAACAAGAAAGGAAAGCTAACTTCGGGCGGAGCCGAAGTTGATATACCCTTGCAGTTCAGTCGCAGTCCGCTAGGTGGCGCCACCCATCTTATTTTATTACATATATAGCGGATCGTTTATAGTCGGCCGATCCTTATGAAAATTAACAGATCAGATTGTTTTCCTCAGATTGAAAATAGAATCTGTACCAAATCTCATCTTTCTAACTTAAAAAACACCAAAGATATTCCAATTCCGATCCTTTTATGACAGATGTATAGTAGTAGGCCGATCCTTATGAAATTTTTTAGACAAGATATTTTGGCCAAATATAACATGTGGAAAGTCCCAACCCTCTAACTTAAAAAAAACCAAAGTTATGGCATTTCCGATCAATCAGCTATATGGCAGCTATAGGATATAGTCGACCGATCCCGACCGTTCCGATCTATATACTGCCTGCAAACAAAAGAAATATGTGTGCCAAGTTTCAACTCGATAGCTTTAAAACTGAGAGACTACTTTGCGTAGAAACCGACGGACAGACGGACAGACGGACCTGCTTACGTTATAGTTCGATCTATGTTCAATAATAAACTTAAGTCTAGCTTAACTATTGCGGCGAAGCAGGGCGATTTCACAAGAGTTCAGCTCAGTTGTGCTGAACTTTTCTTTCGCTCCCGCTCCGCCCTGTACAAGTTTACAAGTTACTGGTTTTAAGTGTAATTCATTATATCTGTTATGGTCCTAACAGTTCATATGAACGCAGAGCTACCCAAATAAAAACCGGAGTAATGGATCTTAATGGATCAAAATACAAACTTATGTGTTTTTATTGTTCTAGTACACTCCATGTCACGTAGCTTCTCTTTGAATTTTACATCTTGATGATCGAAAGCGGCGATTTGCGTGAAGACTTGAAGGTTTCAGATGGCGAATTGGGCGAGACTCTGCGTTCTGACTTTGATAGTGGCAAGGACCTACTGTGCACCGTTCTTAAGGCGTACGGAGAGGAGTGTGTTATCGCAATTAAGATCAATACTGCTCTGGACGAATAAGCAAAATGTGTCTCTGTAAATTTTTTATTGCGTTTACATCTGAAGCAAAATTATTCAAGGATGGTGTTATAGGCTAGTTGGCTCTACATCTTAAATCTGGTTGTAACGATTGTAATAAATATAACAGAAATTGTCTTAAAAGGTTAATGATCTTGGTGTCCTATTATACTTAAAACATGAATTTCCCGACCGAATTATAGATTCGACGTGATTGCCCAAGCCCAAAAATAACACCGATAGCTTTTATTATAATTATGCCTTCTTTATTCTAGGTCTTGGTTTGTTTAAAAATTTCAAAGTAACAAAAGTGTCACCGAAATTGACACTGCTCCTCGCTGCTCCTCCGGTCGCTTGAGCTCGCCTCTGCCGTCGAACGCTTGTCCTTCCGTTGGTCAGCGTTCATCGTTCCGGTTTGGTGCCAATAGACCCTCCTCCCCAAGCTCTCCCCCGACAGGATATGTGGTTTTGTTGACTGGCGCCGGTTCAGCTAACGGCTCCCTCAGTTTGGGCTCCCGTGATCCATTTGCGGGGCCTACGCTGCTCCTTCTCTGCTGCTGCTGTCACTGCTCCTTTTGTTGTTCGCGCCTGGTTGTCGTTGCTTCCCTTGCTCCTCTACAGCCACCATCGCTGTCGATATCCTATGGCCGCGTCTCCGCTCTTGGCTCACTGAGTCTTGCCCTTACGCCGTGGCTGGCAACTGATCCGTGTTGGTCGCCAACCGGCACACCTCCCAGGCATACGACAGGATATGCTTTCTTGGAGCTTGGCAGTCGGATAAGGGTACGAAAGGCCTTTCTACCCCTCAGGAGACTCCCACGGTTGCGTGGCCGTCACACCTCCTTCACTCCAGAGAATCACTGTGCCTACGCCCTAGCGAGCCTGGATCAGGAGACTTCTGACTTGGCAAGGGTGTAGGGACACCCTTTGGTTTGGTTTGGTTTCGATCTAGACCTGAGTTCCCAAACTAGTCACCACCCCGACTCCGTTTACCCTGGGCTTCAGTTACCCCAAGGATTACGAAACCTTTCGCACTCGCTCCTTTTTATATCCTCTCAAACTCCAGACAAATTTACTGGTACTGGATCTGTGGCCACGGGAAATCGATTACTTTGTTCCAAACGTGATTTGTACCAAGTCCCATCTTTCTAACTTAAAAAACAGCAAAGTTATGCCTATTCCGATCGTTCAGTTATATGGCAGCTATAGGATATAGTCGGCCGGTTCTTATGAAATTTGGCAAATCAGATTATTTTGTTTTGTTTGTAATGAAATTTTGTACATAAGATATTTTGGTCAAATATAACATGTGTGGAAAGTCCCAACCCTCTAACTTAAAAAACACCAAAGTAATGGCATTTCCGATCAATCAGTTATATGACAGCTATAGGATATAGTCGACCGATCCCGGCCGTTCCGACTTATATACTACCTGCAAAGAAAAGAAGGATGTGTGCAAAGTTTCAACTTGATAGCTCTAAAACGGAGAGACTAGTTTGCGCAGAAACGGACAGACAGTCGGACAGACAGACGGACATGCTAATATCGGAGGTGATCCTGATCAAGAATATATATACTTTTTAGGGTCGAAGATGTCTTCTTCACTGCGTTGCACACTTCTGACCAAAATTATAATGCCATTTGCAAGAGTACATTTAGCAAGGCAGCAGAACAGACTCAAGTTGTCAGAATAAGTGCTACAAAGAGGGCTACATTCCTAAAGACTGAAAAGGTGATGTTGAGTGCTCTAGGTGCAATAAGAGTGGTCAGATATCAAAAAAATTCGAACAGATGCTAAAGGTTAGAGCATCAGAAGGATTAACCTGCCAGAAAGTAACAGCGGCAGGAGGAGTATGGATTGCTATGATTGGCTCAGAATGAGATTTGTGCTTTGACAGTTCAAACATAAAACTTCCAGGTTATTGGTAAGGACGAATTACGGAAGATAGAATCTGTTGCGCTCTGTTTTGTTTTCTTTTTGCATCGCTCGCTTTGGATATTGATGGGATGGAGTCTGAATGTGAAACTATTGGATCTGCTGCCGCAACCCGAGAAAGGATGCTGCGGAGAAGAGCAGAGGTGACCTGCCAGGAGATGGAGCTGCTGCATTATAAGCTGAAGGCTGCGGCGCAGAATGAGGATTGCACCATTATGGCGCTGGAGTCAGTGGAGAAGCGTTTGCGTGAGCGGCTCACGGCCCTTCAAGAAGAATTGAAGGAGCTTAATTTCAGCGTATCGGGAGTGAGCTGCATTGGAGATTATCGCAGCTGGCGACTTATGTGCATATGGACATTCAGGTGGAGGTTGCCAAGCGCTCTATGAGAATCGTTGCCCACTCCTCACTTCTCGACGGTGCCAGTGTATCGCCATGCAAGCCAGCCCCTACCTTTCCATAATTTGTTTAACTGCAGCGGCATTTATTGTTGTCGGTCTGTCTCCCAGTTTCGCATGCACTTTGTTGTTATTTGTAGCGCATGCCCCTTTGGGAGCTTTGGAAGAGCAAAAAGCTGGTAGCGTTACAGGATCTTTGGATGTCGGTACAGCAATTGTGGCGAATGACATCCTACAATCAGTGGATCTGAAAATTATATATTGCACATTTTATAAAAGGAAGCTTGCTGCTATTCCTCGGAGAACTGCACCGGGATATTCCTAGACTTGTGCCTGGGGAAACTTCCGTGCCCTCGTTATAGAATTTCTAATATAGGTTTGTATATCATCGAGCATTTACTTGTTCTGGGCCTGGTTTGACACCGTTACTAGTGATGCAGAACACAAAAAAATGTTTGCTTTCCTAAAAAAAACTTGCCTTTTTTATAAATAATTGCCCGTTATCAGCTGTTCCATATTCTTTGTTTCTCCCAGATTCGCATGCGCTTTGCTGTTCTTTTATAGCGCATGCACTTTGGGAGCTTTGGTGGAGCTTCTGCGCAAGCTCTTAGGTTTTATGCACTTGTTATTCGGCATTCTTTTGGATCGGCCGCGGAATTTGTTTTGGGGTTAAATTGACCCATAATAAATTTAATTTAAAAATTGAACCTCGTCTTGTTAATTCGGTCGCTATCAAAACGCTGATAGCTCAACAGTCCTCTCGTTTAGCTTGCGAAAGCTTATTACCGGTTCGGTACAGTGCCTCCATGGGGTATTCAGCATAAATCGGATCCTCGCTCTCCGTTCTTATGGTGGCTACCACCAAAAGTTGTAGGATAAAGCTTCGACAGGTTCTGCAAAAGGTTTTTTAAGAATGCATTTTGCTTAAGCAAAATGTTTTGGCAAGAGAGGTGAATTTGAGCAATCCATGTTAGTAAAGTTGACTTTAGGGCATTTGTGGAACGAAGAATTATCTGGGACTTTTCTGAGAATACTTCTGGGACCCATTTGAGGTGACCCATTTGAAGTACTGCGCCGAGGCACTGTGCAAACCGCTTGTTAAACTCTTTAATCTATCGCTGGAAACTTCGATCTTTCCCCTTATGTGGAAGGAATCCTTCATTATTCCGCTGCATAAAAAAGGGAAAAAATCCGACGCTGCGAATTATAGAGGCATCTCTAAATTGTCAGCAATTCCGAAGCTTTTTGAAAAACTTATCACTCCACATTTGCAACACCTATGTAGTTCAATAATAACTCCGTGCCAGCATGGCTTCATAAAGCGCCGCTCCACCACTACCAACTTATTGGAGCTAACATCTTTTATCACGGATGGCTTCCGGAATGGCTTACAAACAGACGTCATATACACTGACTTCAGTAAAGCATTTGACTCTGTTAACCATTCGCTTCTTATAAATAAACTCAGTCTTTTGGGATTCCCAACTGATCTTCTTATGTGGATTTCGAGCTACTTATCAGGGAGAACCCAACGTGTTTTCTTTAAAGATGTTACCTCGTTTAGTCCGCGCCACATCGGGGGTGCCCCAAGGAAGCCATCTTGGAACCCTACTTTTTACTCTGTTTATTAACGACTTGCCCCTTGCCTTAACTAATTCACTTGTACTTATGTACGCTGATGACGTTAAGCTATGCCTTCAGTATAAATTCACTAGCGCCCAGTCTAGTCTTCAATCCGATTTGGATAAACTTCAAAATTGGTGTTTAGCAAATACCCTAAAGCTTAATGGATCGAAATGTAAACTTATGTCTTTTTACCGATCTAGTCCTCACCAGGCTATGTACTTTCTCTATGGGACCGCCTTAGAACGAATAACTCAGGTTAACGATCTAGGTGTCCTATTAGATTTGAAACTTAAATTTACCGACCATGTATCTACCATGGTTAATAAAGCTATGGGTGTGCTTGGTTTTATTAAAAGATGGTCAAAAGAATTTAATGACCCGTACATAACTAAAAAGTTATATACATCACTGGTCCGTCCGATTCTTGAGTATGGATCGTGTGTCTGGAGTCCTCAATATGGAGTACACCAAGATCACGTTGAATCTGTACAAAAAAACTTCCTTACTTTTGCGCTTAGGGGACTTAATTGGGATGCAAATCTTTACCTCCCCTCTTATCGTAGTAGACTTTTACTAATCAACTTACCATCATTAACAAATCGTAGAACGATGCTGGGTGTCATGTTTCTATATAATCTTATTTATGGAAATATAGACAACCAGCATTTACTAACACGCTTAAATTTTAACATTCCTAGTAGAAGGGCTAGAAACTTTCGTCCTCTGCTCCTCAGCCATTGTAGTTCGACATATGCCCAACACGATCCGTTCAGGGTATTATGTTCGGACTATAATGGTCTCTACCACATCTTGTCACTTTGCTCTACTAACAATCTTAAATCGCTTATATTAACCGCCTTATCTGTGCAACACTCTTCCTCGTAATATCTTTCTCCAAATCCTCGCTTATTTATCTCGGATCTATTCCCGCGATTCGAGCCGTACGTTACGCGGCAGCGTCCCTCGGTCGGTTGGACGGGAGGTGGGCTGTACGTATGCAGTGGGAACCGCGCAAATGCACGTCTGTGAGATTTCGCCTGAGACCCTATATGAAAACTGGCACGCACCCTCACGGTATTTTTATACCCTTGCAGAGGGTATTATAATTTTGGTCAAAAGTGTGCAACGCAGTGAAGGAGACATCTCCGACCCTATAAAGTATATATATTCTTGATCAGGATCACCTCCTGAGTCGATATGAGCATGTCCGTCTGTCCGTCTGTCCTTTGGTCCGTCTGTCCGTCTGTCCGTCTGTCTGTTTCTACGCAAACTAGTCTCTCAGTTTTAAAGCTATCGAGTTGAAACTTTGCACACACCCTTCTTTCCTTTGCAGGCAGTATATAAGTCGGAACGGCCGGGATCGGTCGACTATATCCTATAGCTGCCATATAACTGATTGATCGGAAATGCCATAACTTTGGTGTTTTTTAAGTTAGAGGGTTGAAGAATATCTTATGTACAAAATTTCGTAAGGATCGGCCGACTATATCCTATAGCTGTCATAGAACGATCCAAATTGGCATAACTTTGGTGTTTTTTAAGCTAGAAAGATGGGATTTGGTAGATATTCTATTTTGGGAAAAACAATCTGATTTGTCGAATTTCATAAGGATCGGCCAACTATATCCTATAGCTGCCATATAACTGATTGATCGGAAATGCTATAACTTCGTTGTTTTTCAAGTTAGAAGGATGGGACTTTCTGTGCATTCTAATTTGGGCCAACTTATATGATCTGCTAAATGTCATCAGGATTGGCCGTCAATATCCTATAGCTGTCATATAACTGATTGATCGGAAATGCTATAACTTCGTTGTTTTTCAAGTTAGAAGGATGGGAGTTTCAATGGATTCCTCTTTTGGCAAAAAATTTCGATTTTCCAAGTTTCATAAGGATCGGCCAACTATATACGATCCGCTATATATCTAATAATATAAGATGGGTGGCGCCACCTAGCGGACTGCGACTCAACTGCAAGGGTATATAAACTTCGGCTCCGCCCGAAGTTAGCTTTCCTTTCTTGTTTATACAGGATTTTTTCCATTCCTGTCACATATTCCTTTCCACATATTGGTTAGCAAGATAAGGTTTTTCTCAACCTCGTAATAATATTGTAAGAGTTTTAAACCCCGTGCCTAAGGGTGTCTCATTTTTTTTCTGAATTATAAAAGGACCTCCTAGACGGGGCCTCTGATTTTGCTTTTTATACATTTTATGGACTGATAATGGAATGGCGTAATGGCCATCTGTGATCCGACATTTGTATGCCTCCGTCATTGTAGGCCTAGAAAGAACCGTCTAGAAATACTAGAAATTTTATTCCTCTGTCCATTATAGTTCGACTTATGCCCTACATGACCCTCTTATGGTTTTATGTTCGACCCATAATGGCCTCCACCGCTTTATATCTTGTTTTAGCTATCTAAAGCTATGTACCACTATCTTGTTTTAGATGGAAAGTCCCAGTTTATACCGGTTCGCGTTATCTGTAGATAGCTACAGAAAGCTATCAGCTTCAAACTTTGCACACATTCTTCTTTGCTTCGCCCGCAGAATATAAGTCTGAAAGCCCGGGGTCGGTCGACTATAGGGTACTTTTACCCTACCCTAACATATATTTGACATATAATTGATTAATGGAAAGTGACACAGCTTTGATGCTTTTTAGCTAAAAGTTTGGGACTTTATACAAATTCCATTTCGGGCAAACTAATTCGATCTAATAAATTGCATATAACTGAACGATAGGAAAAGACATAACTCTGATGTTTGATGCTTGGAACCTTTGTACCTTTGTATACTATATATCTTTATACTCTACTAGTACAGCGTATAATTACACAGGCCAACTGCAAAAAATCTCTACGCATAACTTTACCTGCTCCATAACCTTTAGGCTAAGAGAACAAATAACTAAGAGAAGAAATATATCAAATTTTACCATATATTGAAATTTTGTAGGCCGTGTAATGAAGATGACCATTATTGTTTCTAGTACATATCATTTTTGAAATGTATGTGTACCAACTAAATTTAAAAAATGGTATCTAGAAATTACCATATCTTTGGAACACTCATCCAAAGTTGAAATCTCCGATTTTCTACATTAATTTTTGGTCTTCTATGATTTTTCCTCAAACATTTTCCTATGGACATTTTCCTATTATTTTCGTATTGAAATCAGTAGATCATACCATGTTTTAATTTTGGATTTAGGGAAAAACTCGAAATAATTTTATTGAATTTATTATAGGTGGTTAAACAATATTTTCGTCAATTAAATTGGAGTTTTTAATCTCATATTTTCAAAAAGTCATGGCTATCTATCTCTATCTATGTTCAAAACGTATCTATTGCAGGTTCAGCTTGTTTAGTAAAGCTTTACAGAAATTGTAGATAGCCATGAAGGGGAGCCTAAAGGTTATGGAGCAGGTAAAATTATTCGTGGAGGAAAAAAAAAGTTGGAAATTGTCGGCCTGTGTTATTCATGTTTGAAAAACTTACCGTAATCTTCCTCGTATATAATTGCCACTTTTGTCCAGTTTAAGTATACCATTAGGTCTTTGTAAGCAAGTGTTAGGAGCTTGTGGGATGGGTATAAATTGACCGAAAATTCTTTTGAGTTATATTCAAGATCAATCCGAGCTTCAACGTGGGGTATGTCGTATGCCTCGCAAATAGATTGAACATGAGCAGCAAGAAGTGGATCAGTGGGCCCAAAAATGGCCTGGACTCCAGCTTCCAGTTGCCGACAAACTTTTTTGGTTGCTCGAAAAGAGTCCTCGCGAGGAACATATTCTATATCATAAACAAGCTGGGTATTTGGAAGAAGAATTTTTTCCTTGTTAATTCGATATATAGCATATTTAAATGCTGATTCGACACTGCTTTCCCTCTCATCTTCCGTAAATATTGCGCCTTAAAAAAATCAATACCAATAATAATGGTCATTGACAGCTTAAACAAATGTTATTTGTCAAAACTTACCAACTCGAATTACTGGTGGCAAAGCACAGGCATGTATAATCTTTGATAACAGTATATAAGAATAGCATAGTATGCCAAGAAAACTGCGGTATACATTTTTTTTATGTAATAAGGAATTCCGATTTGATAGTATCTTATGAGCATATAAAATAAGTATATTTTATAAAAATTGGTGGTAGAACCATACCATTATTTGATGAAATTATATTCCTATATTATATTTAATAAATTTATGAACCAAAGGTAAACGTTTTATTATATTTATTGTGGAACTCTGATTTCAACCCCTACAAGTAAAGGCCATTTAAAGCTCACGCAGAGCTTCTGTGCTTAAATTATATAAGCTTTTGGTGTTGAAAAATTGTGTTTGTTTGTGTTGCGCTAGGTGGCGCCACGCATCTTATATTATTAGATATATAGCAGATCGTATATAGTCGGCCGATCCTTATGAAAATTCAGATTGTTTTTCAGATTGTTGGCAGATTCAGATTGTTGGCAGATCAGATTGTTTTTCCCAAAATAAAATCTGTACCAAATCCCATCTTTCTAACTTAAAAAACACCAAAGTTATGCCAATTTCGATCGTTCTATGACAGCTATAGGATATAGTCGGCGGATCCTTATGAAATTTTGTACATAAGATATTTTGGTCAAACATAACATGTGTGGAAAGTCCCAACCCTCTAGCTTAAAAAACACCAAAGTTATGGCATTTCCGATCAATCAGTTATATGGCAGCTATAGGATATAGTCGACCGATCCCGTTCCGACTTATATACTGCCTGCAAAAGAAAGAAGGATGTGTGCAAAGTTTCAACTCGATAGCTCTAAAACTGAGAGACTAGTTTGCGTAGAAACAGACAGACGGACAGACGGACATGCTCATATCGACTCAGGAGGTGATCCTGATCAAGAATATATATACTTTATAGGGTCGGAGATGTCTCCTTCACTGCGTTTCACGTTTCACACTTTTGACCAAAATTATAATACCCTCTGCAAGGGTATAACAATAAAAGGCTATTAAAGCAATGATTTGAAATATGTCTTTAATTATTTCTCGATTTTAATTTACTATTTTAAATATATTACCAACGAAACCTTTCTTTAATCATATGAATAAAATATTATATATGCATTCAAACCTTCACATTAAGAAACAAATTGAAAAGTATTTAATTACACATAATATAAAAATATAAATAATTATTATTTTCTTTATATTTCATATTTATTGCTGTTACCATTTTTGTACGGCTTATTTTTAATTTTTTGAATTATTAATGTGGAGTCCATTGCAGATGAATAAAAATTTTCGTCAATATATGTTTTGAAAAAATCATCCTGTCGAAGTAAAATACCGATTACAAACCCGCATGCCACGCCCAAAGTATTTTATATTAGTTTTAACAAAAAACAAAATAGGAGTACAAAATCACATATTAACAATAAAGGAAAGCTAACTTCGGGCGGAACCAAAGTTATTATTCCTTTCCAGTTAATTAGTAGTTTATATTATTACATATATATCGGATCGTATGTAGTTGGCCCATTCTTATGAGAATTTCACTATCAAATGAATTTTCTAATAAAATTTTTGAAAACTGCTCCAAGCGTCTTTAGCAAAAAGCAAGGTTGTGTCATTTCCGATCATTCAGTTATATGGCAGCTATAGGATATAGTCGGCTGATCCTTATGAAAGTTGGTAGATCAAATTATCTTTGGTCTTAACATATCATTGCAGAGGATATAATAATTTTGGTCAAAAGTGTCAAACGCAGTAAAGGACCCATCTGCGACCCTATAAAATGTATATATTTTTGATCAGAATCACCTGAGTTGCTATTTTTATATCCTTGCAGAGGGTATTATAATTTTGGTCAAAAGTGTGCAAAGCAGTGAAGGAGACATCTCCGACCCCATAAAGTATATACATTCTTGATCAGGATCACCTCCTGAGTCGACATATCTGTCTGTCTGTCTGTTTCTACGCAAACTAGTCTCTCAATTTTAGAGCTATCGAGTTGAAACTTTACACACATCTTTCTTTTGTTTGCAGACAGTATATAAGTCGGAACGGCCTAGACCGGTCGACTATATCCTATAGCTGTCATATAACTGATTGATCGGAAATGTTATAACTTTGGGACTTTCCACATATGGTATATTTGACCAAAATAGTTTATGTACAAAATTTCATAAGGATCGGCCAATCGGCCTATATCATTTACCTGTCATAGAACAATCGGAATTGGAATAACTTTGGTGTTTTTTAATTTAGAAAGATAGGACTTAATATTTATTCCATTTTGGGCAAAGTAATGCGATTTGCTAAATTTCGTAAAGACCGACTATATCTTCCATATAACTGAAAATCCGATTAGCCACATAACTGAACGATCGGAATTGGCATAACTTTGATGTTTTTTAAGCTAGAAGATTGGAAGTTTATGATTTTTGATGCTTGGAACATGTCCCAAAATTTTTTTTTTTGAAAATTTATTTAATCGTGAATTTTTTATAAGTATCAGCCAACTATATCCAACCCAATATATATCTAATAATATCAGCTGTTACTTAACTGCAACGGCTTATTAACGGCTCAGTCCGAAGATAGCTTTGGGCCGAATTAAATTATGTTTGTTTTCTAGATAGAGTTTAGTGATTTCGAATTTATCTGCGTTAAAATCATATTGTCTGCTTAATCGTTTTATATTATCTGTTCTTACATTCCTCCTTCTTACAAATCAACAACCTACTGACCTCACTTATCTGGTGGGTGTCCAATCTTATGTCATATAGTGTTTAACTGGCCACAACTCACTTGGTCAAATATTGAAAACTCATCTTCTAATTCCCCTTCCACCTATCATGATTTTACTGCGGGCATGTTTGACATTTCTCTTGATCAAATCAACCATTTTAGAAATTTGTTAATAAGTTTCGCTCATTCCGTAAATCAGCCTTTCACAAATGTTGTTCATGCATTGAACACAATTAAAATTCCAAAGATAGAATTTTAATAGATCCGACACATGGGAATACGTGATTAACAGCAAGGTTTAAAAACGATCTCCTGCAGTGCACTAAACAAATACTTATGTGGTGCATTTGAAGCACTGTGAAGAAAGGGTCACATAGCATGTCAGCGTGACGGCCGTTGATAAGTGTTTTTGAATAGATTAAAGATTAAAGATGAATAGATTAAAGACTTGTAAGTGAATTGTAGGAAATAAAAACAGTTTTAAAAGTAAACTCATTGGAGTAACACCTAATTATTATTTGGGGCTTCTCTTAACATTTGGTCCTTCGGGACACCCTGACGTTTTCCCCCCTGTGGAAAGAAAATCAGATTTAAAATACTGGCACTTATAAGTGGCTGTAGAAAAATAAAAATTCTCAGCCCAGGGTAGTTAAAAAACAAAGCTGCGATCTGGGAAAAAAAAAACTCAGTTTAAAAATCGTAGACCTCTGTCTTTTCCCCCAAAGTGGTAAGGAACACAGAGAATCTAATATATAAAATTCTCATGTCACGGTGTTAGTAGCTCTCCTCCTCTGAAATTTCGGGGTGAGGATCAGACAACATCTATTTTGCATCCCCCTAAATGTAAAGGGTGGTTCACCCTTAATTTTTGTATTTTAGTTTTTCGATACAAATTTTGGTTTTTTATTTTTCTATGTTACAGCATATAGAAATATTACACATTTTTATTCTATTTACAAATCCGCAATAGCTTTTCTAGGTGGCAATCGAATATAATAATTTAGTACCATAAAGTCATATTCAGAGCTAATCATTTAATTTTCCTTTAATGATGATTTGTTTCAATTTGAAATTTGATCTCCCGCCTTCGCCGGTCGATAATTTATCAACTACGAGTATCAATCGATCAGTTATCCCTATCTAACCCCCTATCTAACTCACTATACATTTTTTAGCCATTTTGTATTGTGATAAATCGTAGCAGTGACACGTAGCAGTGGTTATACGTATTACTGTCGCAATGGCAAGAAAAGGCAAAGGGGCCAATTTGAGTCGGCGAACGGTCAAATCCATAACCGCGCAAGATGGAAGAGTACGAAAATCAGGCGAACAAATCGAAGAAGATAATGCAAATGCGCGTGTGAGCATGGCGTAGTTGCGTCAATCAGAATCGCAAGAGGCACGAGATGAACGTAATCAAGAAAGACAACTGACTAATCGACTTAGAGGAATTGTTCAACAACGCCATCAAGTTCATCGAGCATTTACATCAGGGGCTTCGACTAGCATTCCAGTTCGAACCTGATGTTGAATATTCTGCTCATTCCAAAATGATTATTGGTACTTTGGATAAAGAATGCCTGTATTGTCATGCACCTAAATTTAAAAATGAGCCACTTGGAATGTGTTGCTCATCAGGAAAAGTACAACTACCCGAAATTGAAGCACCACCTGAACCATTGCGCGGTTTACTTCTTGGTACAGATCCAGATTCTACCCTGTTCCTAAAGTCAACTCGTACATTCAATTCAAGATTCCAAATGACATCGTTTGAAGCAACAGCAATAGTTAACATTATTGCTGGAAAGGGTCTGTTTAATGAGATTAGTTTATCTCAACACTTTAAAAAAAAAACTAAAAGTGGCTAAATTGTCACAACGACGAAAAGAAAATACAAGCTCTCGACTCCACGTTATAATTCGCTATATTCAACCAAAAAAAAACTTAAGCCTTGCTTATCTATTGCGGCGAAGCGGGGCGAATTCGCAAGAGAGCGCAACTGAGCTTTTATTTCGCTCCCACTCCGCCCTATGGTAACTTAGACTAGACTTCAATTTTTTGTCGACTTTTATTTATGCTACTAATCTAATCTAATTATTATACACCGGCCTCGTTGAATGCCTTCATCCGGCTTCAACCAACCGGCAGCCTAGCCAGTTTATGGATCGCCCTCTTGAAGATCGTTCCAGCGTTAGTCCTCACGACGGCGACCCTGACCCTTCCGTCCGCGCCGGCGTGTGTTTCGATGACCCTGGCGGTGATCCACTGTTGGGGCGGCTGGTGATATTCTGCAACCAGGACCAGATCGCCCTTCCTGATGTCTTCCTGCTCCACTTCGATGCCACTTCGACCGCACCTGGAGGCCTAAGACGTACTCCCGGGACCATCGCAGCCAAAACTTTTGCTCGATTGACGAGACAAGCCGCCATCGCCGCAAGCACGTCAGACCCTGCTGGTCCGGGGTCCGCGATGAGCCTGTCAACAAATGCCCGGGAGTCAACGCCTCGCCGTCACTGGGACGGATTACAACGAGGACGGTCTGCAGCTCCTCTGAGGTCAACCTCACGCTGTTGGTGCTTGGAGATTTGACATCTGCCACCCATATGTCTCGATCATGCTTTCGTGGAGTGCAGACGCGTTTTTGCATCGCTGCGAATCTCACTGTGAAGAGTCTATGGACAAGTCCACCTCAGTGGACTTACTCACAAGTTACTTTTGTGAATCCCACCTCCGTTAGCTCTGCTTAACGCGATAACAAGTGTCACAAGGTCAAACTGAGTTTGAGAATAATTACATCCCAATAAAGAAAAAAAATAAATTTCAATTGCTCTGACACTTGGTGGGTTCGAGCCGGGTGCTGCCCGACTGCGGGGCTTGTGCCTTGCCCACTGAGCCACGGTCACCTCATCGGTAACCGTACAAGTGGCCCATACATACAAGAAGTCGGTAAAGCAGTGCACATCTGTGCCCTATACTTGAACCATGTCTAGCCTTTCGGACTCCGATGATAAATTTGATATAAGTAAGATTGTGGCGCGACAACAACAAGAAATCCAGGCCTTAAAGCCAGCTAAGCCAAGCCGACCAATTGCCTCCCCCGTCAACATCTCACCTTCAAGCCATGATCCGAAACCGGAACTAGCAGTCATAAATGGAGACGAAGAGGTCTGGTGGTCCCCAAGACCGGCAAACAAACGCCGTCTTGACTCCAGATCCCCAAATTCAGTCACCAAAATCCTTAGAAACTCCAACAGCCCTAAAACCAATGTCTCTGCCAACCGATTCGCAGATCTGTCGGACATGGACACAGACACCGAACCCGTCGAAGTCCCACAAACGGTGGGCCCCAATGTCTCTGAAGAAGCCAGTACTTCTTCCAGCTTAAGACAAGTTAGCAACAACAACAAAAGCACCCCAAATAACGCATCAACAATAAACAAGGACAACACAAAAGCCGTTAACAATACCGCAGGCAGCAACAAAAATGTCAGCCGACCGTCTGGTAGCCAGGAGCAACTACCCTCCCACAAACCACCCCCAATTGTGGTTGATCACTGTGAGAATCTAAACGGACTCATAAGGTCCAAAGACAAGATTGTTGACCCGTCCAAATACTCCCTAAAATGCCATCCCAATAATTCTGTTTCCATTCTCGCAACAGATTCAGACACATACAGAGCCACAACCAAATCGCTGATCCTTAAAAAGGTACCATACCATTCCTGGCAGTTACACGAAGACAGATCCTATCGTGTTGTTATCCGTGGTGTCCATCATTCCGTCCCGGACGTAGACATTAAGGAAAGCCTGACCTCGGCGGGTCACCTGGTTCGATTTGTCAATAGACCAAGAAGCCGCTTCGGCAAAACTAAGCTGGTCAACTTAGTTTTTGTTGAACTTGAACCGGCTGCAAACAACAAAGAAATCCACGGGATCAAGACACTCTGTTGGCAACGGGTCCAAGTTGAACTCCCCTACAAAAAGAATGATGTTGTCCAGTGCCACCGTTGTCAAGCTTTCGGACACACCAAAAATCATTGCCAAAAGCTATCTAACTGCGTTAGATGTGGCCTACAACACGGCTTGGAGGCCTGCTTAAAGGATGTCAATCCAGTCAAATGTGCAAACTGTGGCGGTGGACATACAGCTAGCTATAAAGGCTGCGTCATATACCAGCAAGTGGCTCAACGAAAAAGTGCCACATCCCAACGCAGAACCGTCCCCCAGCAGTTTACTGATCCTTATGTTTGGTCAAACTCAGCGGTGCCCAACTCCTACGCTAATGCAGTCCGTGGTATTGCTAGTCATCCCCAGCAGCAACAAGTCCCTGTGACCTTCTCGCAGAACGAAAAATGTCCTCCACCAGGCAGTGACAACAGGAAACAAAGTCAGCCACGTCACCAAAAAGTACCGCATCGACAGCAGCAGCAGTCATCACAGCAACAACAAAGGCCTCAACAACATCAACAACAGCAACAGCCAGATCTTCAGAGGACTCTCCCACAACAACAGCGACGAAACTCACAGCAATTGATCAACGACCAGCAATGGCAGCGCCAAGAGCAAATGTTCTTACAATCAAACGAAAGCCTGTCGGTCCTTGTTGCCCAGATTGACAAGTTATTCCAAATGATGGTGTCGATGATGGGTCTCGTCTCTAGATTATTACCCCAAAATACTCCAGGAACAGCTCAAGCGTTCCCTGGATCTTTCCCAGTTAATGCGACACAACCATGAGTGAAATCGGCCTGAGCATTGGTGTGTGGAACGCCGACGGACTGGCCAACAAAGCCATTGAGCTGGAGCTCTTTGTGCAAAGTCATAATATTGACATTATGCTGGTTAGTGAAACACACTTTTGCTCGAGGTCGTACTACAACTTGCATGGGTACAATATCCATCAAGCAACTCATCCTGCCGATCGTATGCGCGGTGGGTCTGCAATAATAATAAAACGTGGTATTAAATGCTACCAGTCCTACAGTCTACAAAGCACGAATGTACAATGTGTCTCTGTCAAAGTTAAAATCGACCTTGGGGAAATAGGTATTGCATCTATATATTGTCCACCAAACTTTCAGTGTTCTGCTGACGACTTTGAAAAGCTCTTTGACGACCTTGGAACAAATTTCATAATCGCAGGCGATTGGAATGCTCACCACCGCCTCTGGGGATCCCGAAACTCAACCAGCCGAGGAAGAGCACTCGCAGATGTTGTTCAAAGATCAAACGTCCAGGTCCTTGCAACTGGAGGACCTACGCATTATCCATACAGCCAAAGAACGCCAACAGCTATTGACTTTGCCGTTTATAGAGAGATACGGTCCGAGTGTCTCTCCATCACAGAAAGTCTTGAGCTTAGCTCTGATCACATCCCGCTGATTATAAAGTTAAGAGTAGCTGCGCAAATAATTCGGAATAGGCCTCGTATCCTCCCTCAAAACGCGAGTATCCCGCGCTTCCAAGCAGCAGTCAACCGGCTTGTAAACCTCAATCTGGTGTTAAACTCTCCCGAGGACATAAACGACGCTGTAGAGATATTTGCCCGGAGCATTCATATTGCTGCTGAGTCCTCAACCTGTGGAAAAGTCTCAAGCCACCCCAATCCACCTCAGGCTCTTTTAAAACCTGAAGTTATGGACTTGGTAAGGCGGAAAAGATCCTTCTGCATCGAACCAAGCGCGAATATTTTGATGAGATGCTCCTCAAGGCGGACCCCACCAAACCGTACGGCTTCAACCTCTGGAAATCGACACGAAACATCAAACGACAGCCTCTCCGAAAGATCCCCATAAAGAAAACTGACAATACATGGTGCAGGTCTGACTCAGAGATTTCTTTAGCTTTCGCGGACGAACTAGAGAAACGCTTTCAGCCATTCGACCTTGCGAGCCCAGAGGATCTTGAAGAAACAATGGCCTTCATAAATGCTCCTTCACCGAATGCTCTACCGATCCGACATGTCAGCCCAGAAGAAGTTTGTCTCCATATTCGAAAGCTACAAGTCAATAAAGCGCCGGGATTCGATGGCATAGACAATGGAATTGCCAAGGCTCTGCCTAAGAAGGGTATCCTGTTCCTCGTTCTTCTCTTTAATGCAATGCTACGTATCCACCACTTTCCCTCCCAATGGAAGTGTGCTGTGATAACGATGATACCAAAGCCAGGAAAACCGGAGAACCTTGTAGAGTCATACCGACCTATAAGCTTGCTTCCTACATTCTCTAACATATTCGAGAGAATATTCTTAAGTAGAATTATGGGAGTAAGAAGCGTGCAGGTCGCCATTCCCGACCATCAGTTTGGTTTTAGGCATCGTCATGGGACCCCAGAGCAAGCACATCGAGTAGTGAATCACATTTTAAAGGCCTTTGAAAACAAGCAATACTGCTCTGCAATTTTCCTCGACGTCAAGGAAGCTTTTGACCGCGTATGGCATCTCGGACTACTTCATAAGTTGAAGTCATTACTCCCGACTGGCCAATTTCTGCTGCTAAAATCATACCTGCTTGATCGAAGTTTTATGGTCGAGCCAATTGTAAGGCAATTCTATTCGTTTGTCAATATGAAACGTAAATCCAGTCTTTTTCCTCCTTCCCTAACTTATAAAAATATTTCTGATTCTTCAGAACAAGGTATTGCTAATCTCTTTGCTTCATTTTTTCAATCAACTTATTCGTCCGATTCTTATAATTTAAATTCTACATACCCTTATAAAATTCCGTATATAAACAATATTTACTTGTCTAAACTTAATCATCTCGATTTTTCTCATGCTCTTTCAACCTTTGATATCTCATTTTCTGCTGGTCCTGATAATGTCCCGAGCTGTATTCTCAGGCACTGCTCCGATATACTATGCTACCCTCTTACCATCCTATTCAATTTATCTCTGGACCTTTCATGCCTTCCTAAGAGATGGAATGAATCTTTTATTATTCCACTTCATAAGAAAGGTTGTAAAATACTTATAGATAACTACCGCGGTATTGCTAAACTTTCTTCTATTCCCAAGCTGCTGAGAGAAATTGGTTACATTGCAACTGCTACATCATTGCAAAGCATAATTTCCTTCACCCAGCATGGTTTTGTCAAATATTGTTCTACAACAACCAATCTGCTTGAATTTACTTCGATCGTCCACAAGGGTTATCTAAAACGAATGCAAACCGATGTAGTTTACACCGATTTTAGCAAAGCTTTCGATTCTGTTAATCATCGTCTCCTTCTCCGGAAACTTTATCTTATGGGCTTTCTTCCTAATATCATACAGTGGATGACTTCATATCTATCGAATCGTACGCAGCGGGTTTTGTTCAAGAACATCACATCTCATGTTATAAAAGTAACATCTGGTGTTCCGCAAGGCAGTCACTTAGGACCTCTTCGTGAGCTATGCTTCTACACTTATGATTTCCTTAACGAATGATCTTGAAGTTATTTTCGATCACAAACTGTCGTTTAGCCAGAGGACTACTTGCTTTTATCAAGCGTTGGTCAAAAGAGTTTGATGATCCCTTCACCACTAAAACGATGTATATCTCTTTGGTTCGACCGATCCTGGAATACTGTTTATGCGTTTGGAGTCCGCAGTATATGGTTCATCAGAGAAGTATTGAATCAGTGCAAAAGCAGTTTCTTTTATTTGCCTTAAAATATTTAAACTGGGACTCAGAGGATCTTCTCCGGCTAAAGTTATTAGACCTGCCACCATTGCAGGTTCATCATGATCCTTTTCGCGATATCTGTAAAAATTATAACCTATTGTCACATATATTTTCGCCTGAATTATCCCTAGATGTTATAAAATCTAAATTGATTGTTTTTCTATTAGAATAATTTGCCTAACTCCTAATTATAATTAATTTTAATAATCCACTTATTGCCCGTTATCAGCTGTTCCATATTCTTTGTTTCTCCCAGAATTTGTTTTGGGGTTAAATTGACCCATAATAAATTTAATTTAAAAATTGAAAGCATTACATAAAGACATAATCCTTGCCTTGGTTGTGATTGGTAATTCAAATTGTTGAACAAAAGGCGCCAAAAATGCATATACCTGCATACATACAGCAGCGGATAACGGAGGGAGGCGAAACGATAAGTTCACCGCTGCATCTATTTGTATGTTCCAAATTATTTATGCACAAATATACAAAATAATTTTTTGGCTGCACTTTATCTATTTTATTGGCAAATATTTACAATATCGAGAACGAGGGGTAGGGGCAAAAGTGATTTTGGAAAATTATACTTACTTTTTTTTTTTTGGGCGGTTCCCACTGCATACGTACAGCCCACCTCCCGTCCAACCGACCGAGGGACCGTGGAAATAGATCCGAGATAGTTAAGCGAAAAGTAGGAGAAAGATATCACGAGGAAGAGTGTTGCACAGATAAGGCGGTTAATATAAGCGATTTAAGATTGTTAGTAGAGCAAGGTGACAAGATGTGGTAGAGACCATTGTAGTCCGAACATAATACCCTGAACGGATCGTGTTGGGCATATGTCGAACTACAATGGCTGAGGAGTAGAGGACGAAAGTTTCTAGTCCTTCTACTAGAAACGTTAAAGTTTAAGCGTGTTAGTAAATGCTGGCTGTCTATATTTCCATAAATAAGATTGTATAGAAACATGACACCCAGCATCGTTCTACGGTTTGTTAATGATGGTAAGTTGATTAGTAAAAGTCTACTACGATAAGAGAGGAGGTAAAGATTTGCATCCCAATTAAGCCCCTTAAGCGCAAAAGTAAGGAAGTTTTTTTGTACAGATTCAATGTGATCTTGGTGTACTCCATATTGAGGACTCCAGACACGCGATCCATACTCAAGAATCGGATGGACCAGTGATGTATATTACGTTTTAGTTATGTACGTATGTATGTATAATAAAACCAAGCACACCCATAGCTTTATTAACCATGGTAGATATATGGTCGGTAAGTTTAAGTTTCAAATCAAATAGGACACCTAGATCGTTAACCTGAGTTAATCGTTCTAAGGCGTTCCCATAGAGAAAGTACATAGCCTGGTGAGGACTAGATCGGTAAAAAGACATAAGTTTACATTTCGATCCATTAAGCGTTAGGTTATTTGCTAAGCACCAATTTTGAAGTTTATCCAAATCGGATTAAAGTCTAGACTTGGCGCTAGTGAATTTATACTGAACGTCATCAGCGTACATAAGTACAAGTGAATTAGTTAAGGCAAGGGGCAAGTCGTTAATAAACAGTGTAAAAAGTAGGGGTCCAAGATGGCTTCCTTGGGGCACCCCAGATGTGGCGCGGACTATACGCGAGGTAACATCTTTAAATAAAACACGTTGGGTTCTCCCTGATAAGTAGCTCGAAATCCACATAAGAAGATCAATTGGGAATCCCAAAAGACTGAGTTTACTTATAAGAAGCGAATGGTTAACAGAGTCAAATGCTTTACTGAAGTCAGTGTAAATGACGTCTGTTTGTAAGCCATTCCCGAAGCCATCCGTGATAAAAGATGTTAGCTCCAATAAGTTGGTAGTGGTGGAGCGGCGAGTTATTATTGAACTACAGAGGTGTTGCAAATGTGGAGTGATATGTTTTTCAAAAAGCTTTGGAATTGCTGACAATTTAGAGATGCCTCTATATTCCCTTTTTTATGCAGTGGAATAATGAAGGATTCCTTCCACATAAGGGGAAAGATCCAAGTTTCCAGCGATAGATTAAAGAGTTTAACAAGCGGTTTGCACAGAGCTTCGGCGCAGCTCTTCAGAACACAGCCTGGTACTCCATTAGGGCCTGGCGAATACACGGGCTTGACCTTAAGAAGATCCGATAACACACCACTTTGACCGAAAGATGGGCGAAATATAAGATTGGCTGATTGGATATTATAAGTGTAAGGCTGAGCTGAGCTGCTGCTAGGTGAATACGTAGTTTGAAAAAACTGTGCAAAGAGATCGGCCATTGGCTGATTGGATATTATAAGTGTAAGGCTGAGCTAAACTGCTGCTAGGTGAATAGGTAGTTTGAAAAAACTGTGCAAAGAGATCGGCCATTGCCTGATCGGTGTTCGCATAAGAGTTCTCAAACGTAAGCAGTGGGGGAAAAGATAAATGTTTACGCTTAGTGTTTACAAAGGTATAAAACTGCTTCGGATCCTGAGTAAACTGAATCCTGCAGCGGCGAATATAACTCCTATAACATTCTGCGTTATGCACGGTGAAATTGGACCGAGCTACTAAGTATCTTGAATAACTAACTGTACTGCCAGATAATCTATGTTTATTTAAAAGTCTACTCATACTATTCTTTAAATTTATAAGGTGCCTTGTATACCAAGGCGGATTCGTTGAAGCGGACGGATATTTTCACGGCACGCAAGCGTCGAAAAATATGTTCAAAGTGTAATAAAATTTTTGTAATGCGATGATTATATCCTCGCATGCCAGTAAATCAGACCAATAAAATTCCGAAATTAACTTATTTAATTTCATAAAGTCAGCCTTACGAAAGAAACGAACTTTCTGAGATTTAAGTGTAGACTTAAGGTCAAAAAAGTAATTATTTTCGATTGAAACCTCAAGAGTGGGATGATATGGATCCTCAGCGTTAGAAAGGGGCAAAGTTCTGGAAAGAGTAATTCCATCAGGATCAGAAACGAAACATAAGTCCAACAGCTGACCTAAAGAATTTCAAACGTGGTTAATTTGCCCGAGTGACATGTCGAACATGCCCTCAGGGAAGTCATGGTGGGAGTTAAGCTGTAAAGACGGTGAATTATCAACATTTGACCACATAAGTTCTGGGATATTAAAGTCACCCAGAGCTATCAGCTGGTCACCATCAGACAGACGATGGAAAACCAAACGAATAGCGGACAAATGTTGCCAGTATGTTGGCGGTTCGGACGAAGGTGGTATGTAAATACAAAAAACATACAAAGATTGATCGGACAAAGTGATTTTGATGCAAAGGAATTCAATGTCACCAATATCTTTTGATTTTACCTCTTCAGAAGCGAGTTTGGAGTCTACAGAGATTAACACTCCTCCTCCCCTTCGCAGAGTTCTATCACATCTAAAAGTGGTGTACCTACTAGGAAAAATTTCAGAGCTTAAGATCTCCGGCTTTAACCAAGTTTCTGTAAATACAATAATGTGAGATGCAAAGAAAGAACTATCAGAATACAGTTTGGGAAGTTTACTACTTAACCCTCTAGTATTCTGATAGATAAGTGTTAGGGTAGACATTCGGTTTTTAAAACTGAGGAAGATGAAGTGAAAGGTTGGTCAGTGGCCGTAACATGTGGGAGTTTTACACCCACAGGTTTGGTTATTTTTTTTTTCACATACTTGGCTGATGTTCTTGGACGAAAATATTCTCTGGCCAAAAGCTGGCGGAACAAATCGTCTTGAACATCTGCAAGAGCACACGTATTTTGAAAGATGACGTGTGCCTGGTGTATGAATATTTAAATTTTGTAATGTCCACCACCTTTATGTTGACTTTTGTTTTGGCTTTGATGTAAGCCGAGATATCAATCTCAGAAGTATCAGGGGCAAGCCGGGAAACAAAAATATGTTTCGATGGTGGGATCACCTGCAATGGTTTTGGAGCCGCCGTAACTAATACAGCGGCATCAGTACGTACCGGGGTCCGGCCGGTTGATTGCCCTGTTTGGTGACTGTTACAGGGGTTTGAATTATTGGGTCTGGGATCACTTGAAGCGATGCCACAGAGGACATATCGGACAATTGCTCATTAATCCTGAGATATTCGGAAGCCGAATTTTTCTCAGGTCCGGCCTTTGGGGTGGCCAGAGATATAAGCGGCTGCATAGTTGTCGGCTGAGCAGGCTGAAGATTATTCGCCACAACCCCATCACTAAAAGAGGATTTTTTACGCTTTGGAGACTTGTTAAGTAGTTGAAGACTACTAAACTGTGTATCGAGCGCACAGAGTTGGTCATTGATTTTTCGAAAACCATTAAACAACTCCTTGAAACCGCTTTTAGTCTGCCTCATGAACGATCTCATTTCGTCCTGAACAGCACGACAACCGTCACAGCAAAAGTGGAGACCAGACCTACGCGAGATTGCATCCGAAACTGAGGACGTGAACCCAGCACACTTAGCGTGTAAAACGTTTTCACAGAGCCAGCATTGGATGGTAGGCTGGGAAGACGAGATTGTCTTATTACAAGACTTTGTCTTATAATTTTTAAGATTTTAAATAATTTATTTATTAAAAATTATTAAAATTTCAATAATTAATTTATTAATAATATTGATGAACCTTGTTCCACTGTACCAGGAGCACGAAAGGGGAAGATTGAAGAGAGCAGTAAGTGCGAGTTAGTAAAATGCAAAGAATAGAGATGAGAATCTCTATTGAGCGAGAAATAGAAGCAATAGAATAGAAGCAACACCGTTAGAGATGAAGAAGAAGAGCAGGGCTATGTTTGGAAGAAAAATTTATAAAATTATTATTTTACCTCCAAATATATCACTGCACACGCGAAGCGATACGGATCTATGAATTTCAATATTTTAATATTTTTATTATTTTTAAGTGAATAGAAATAAACACAGATTGTTTATGCAAATTTAATAATAAATTATAGTTAACAAGTCCTCCCGGGGGCGCTAAAATGTTTCATGAGATTAGTTTATCTCAACACTTTAAAAAAAAAACTAAATGTGGCTGTTTACTAAATTTTCACAACGACGAAAAGAAAATACAAGCTCTCGACTCAACGTTATAATTCGCTATATTCAACCAAAAAAGAACTTAAGCCTTGCTTATCTATTGCGGCGAAGCGGGGCGAATTCGCAAGAGAGCGCAACTGAGCTTTTATTTCGCTCCCGCTCCGCCCTATGCTAACTTAGACTAGACTTCAATTTTTTCTCGATTTTTAATTATGCTACTAATATGATCTAATCATTCTACAGGGTCAACAATTCAATACCACGTTCAAAATCAAAGGCCAAGTGTATCTCGAAGTGGGCTCATTGCTGCCAATGCCGAATCTCCTAAATTTTTACAAATCTACTTTATGGGTGGCGAGGACTCCACAAGTGCACTCGCCAATCGTGTGGATGCACATTGCGACTACCATAATCTGAATTCACAATTAAATGAGCACAATGACCTATTAAAATTATTCAAATCACACATGCACAAGCTAGAAAGTGACAATCACACTATTGTCATCAATCCTGATAGAACACCAGCTGGAGAGCTATACGTAGATTCAACGCACCTGTAGTTACGACGTTGCTGGAATCATGGTTGGTGACCGTACAGCTACGCGACAAATTGTGATTCGAAGAAGAAATAATAATCAGTGACACTCACCGTTCATATGACGCCCTTCAATATCCATTAATTTTTTGGAAGGAACATGACGGATATTGCGTTAATATTAAACAACGAGATCCCGTAACAGGTATGTTAATTGAAATTAGTTTATCGCGTCGCGAAATCGAAAGGAAACAAAAGGTGGCTGTAGAAATAAATTAAATTGCAAAAAAAACGAACGAAAACGAAAAATGGGTGCACTCTTTTCGACGTTATAAATTCGATTATATTCAATCAACAAAAACTTAAGCCTAGCTTATCTAGTGCGGCGAAGCGGGGCGAATTCATGGGGGAGCGCAAGTGAGAGCTTCATTTGCGCTCCCGCTCCGTCCTAAACTAACTTATACTAGACTTCATAAAATTCCACTTAATTATCTACATTAATTATACACCGGCCCGTTGAAGGCCTTCCTTAGGCTTCAACTATTGGCAACCTTGCCAGCTTGTGGACTGCTCTCCGAAATACTGCTCCTCTACTCGTCCTGACGTCGGCGACCCTGACCCTTCCGTCCGCGCCGGCGTGAGTCTCGACAACCCTGGCGGTGATCCACTGCTGGGGCGGCTGGTTGTCCTCGGCGACCAGAACCAGATCGCCCTTCCTGACGTCCTCCTGCTCCCGCTGCCACTTCGACCGCGCCTGTAGGCCCAAGACGTACTCCCGGGACCAACGCTGCCAAAACATTTGCTTGATTGACGAGACAAGCCGCCATCGCCGCAAGCACGTTAGACCCTGCTGGTCCGGGGTCCGCGGTGCTGGTGGGGCGATGAGCGGCCCGCCTGTCAACAGGTGCCTGGGAGTCAACGCCTCGCCGTCGCTTGGGTCCTGACTGAGGGCGCCCAGGGGCCTCGAGTTCAGGACGGCCTCGACTCCAACGAGGACGGTCTGCAGTTCCTCTGCGGTCAACTTTGCGCTGCCCACCGCTCGTAGGAGTAGGTGCTTTGCAGACTTCACACCTGCCTCCCATAGTCCGCCCATGTGCGGATGCGTATTGACGCAGCTCGTCCGCTTCGCTCTCGATCTGGTGCCGCAGTGCCGCGAAGTGGCGACTCGCTCTGACGAAGTTCGTCGCGTTGTCGCAGTGCACGGTCTGCGGACATCCTCGGCGCCCAACGAACCTTTGAAAAGCCAATAGAAAGGAATCAGTTGACAAATCGGAAACTACTTCTAAATGTACTGCTTTAGACGAAAAACAAACAAACAGGGCAATGTAGGACTTGTATGGTGGCCTACCACGAATTTTCAAGGTCGTCTCAATAGGGCCACAGAAATCCACGCCACATATGGAAAATGGGCGGAGAGCACGAACTCGACCTAAGGGTAAATCTCCCATGATTTAAGTCATCAGATGAGGCTTGCATTTAAAACAGCGTATGCATGACCGCATTATCTGACTGCAGACTTCCTGCGCGTTTACTATCCAAACGCGCTGTCGCAAGAGACTCACTAGTGCTCGTGGACCCACATGAAAATTCGACTCGTGCAAGTATCGGACGTAGCTCTGAACAAATTGAGAGCGCTTCGTCAACAATACTGGAAACTTGGCATCGTACGAAATAGGAGCATTAGCGGGTATATACCTTCGACAGGGGAAGGTACATTATCAGACCATGTAAACGAACACTCGCAGCAGTTTTAAGTGAGAGGAAAATCCTTCTATCACTTCCAACAAATATGAGGTAGAGACCATTGCAGTCAGTCCGACCGCACTCTTCTTTGCTTCCATCTGCAAAATCTCTGGTGACGGATCAAACCGAGGGCTCGTTGGCCACTTCTCTTCCGGCTCCGTTAAAAACGATGGACCTGTGAACCAAATTGATTTTATCGTTTCCTTTACGTCTCCACCTCTTGACACAATATCTGCCGGGTTCTGTTTAGTTGGTACATGCCGCCACGTGCTATCCTCTGACCACTCTTGAATCTCAGCAACTCTATTTGATACGAACGTTGACAACGACGATGGATGGGAACGAATCCAATGAAGACAAACTTCCGAATCTGACCAATATACACTTCGTTCGATCGGTGCTTTGATAAGAGGTTTTATTTTGCGACAGAGGCCCGCGAGAAGGTGAGCGGCACATAACTCAAGACGGGGGAGCGTCTTTGTCTTGAGCGGCGCTACTTTCGACTTTTCTGTCAACAATGAGACTTTACTACCTTCTGCAGATTTGCAACGGATATAGACGCAGGCTCCATAGGCTCTCATCGATGCGTCAGAAAAGGCATGAATTTCAATTGGTGACATTGGCTCACTCATCACAAATCTCGGTATTGAGATCTCTTCTAACTGTGACAAGGCAAGCTGAATCTTGTTCCATGCGGTTTCCAAGTGCAGTGGAATGGATTCATCCCAATCTAGCTTATTGAGCCAAAGTTCCTGTAACAGGATCTTTCCTTTAATAAGGATCGGGCTTAATAAGCCAAGAGGGTCGAAAAGCTTTGACGTCACCGAAAGAATATTCCGCTTAGTCGCCCTTTGACCCATGACTGACATATCAATTTCGAATTTAAATACATCATCTTTAGGAACCCAAACGATTCCTAATGTTTTTGTCAGCTCTGAGTCCGAAAGTGTTATTGGCTTAACCGTGCTCTCGGATGCAGAAACTTCAGGCGAGTTTGAAAACCACTTGCTCAATTCAAACCCAGCGTTTTGAAGAACCTGAGTTACTTCAGACTTAATTGTCTTTAGCTCCACGCAACCAGCACCCGTTAACATGTCGTCGACGTAAAAGTCAGACCCAATAACTTTAGCAGCTCGAGGGAATGTATTTTTCGCGGATTCACTCAACCTCTTCAAACACCTTATGGCCAGGAATGGGGCTGGTGCAGTGCCATAAGTAACGGTGTTGAGCTTGCACAATTTCAAGGACTCAGACGGGTCTTTTCTCCACACTATCAACTGGTATCGTCGATCTGCTTCATTTACCATCACATGACGATACATCTTTTTTATGTCGGCTACCAGAGCGAATTTGTTTAGCCGAAATCTAAGAAGAGTTGAGTAAAGCTCTTCCTGAATTGTTGGACCCACCATCAACAACTCATTTAAACACTTTTGTGTGGATGTCTTGCAGGACGCATCGAAAACGACTCGAAGTTTGGTCGTTGTACTTTGCGGCCGCAAGACACACTGGTGGGGTATGACGTAGTGTGGAGAAGCAAGAACGTCATTGCTTGCAAGGGACATATGGCCTAGGGATTCATATTCTTCCATAAATTCCAAATACATTTTCTTTAAGTTCGGATCTCGAGATAATCTTCTCTCGAGCGACAGGAATCGGCGTTTGGCTATCTCGAATGAATTGCCCAAAACGCTTGGATCCGACTTAAATGGAAGTTTAACTTCAAATCGACCTGAAGGCAGTATTCTTGTAGTCTTCCGATAATGTTCCTCACATAGCTCTTGTTCTGGCGACAACATCTTTTTAGAAGAAGGAACTTCTTCCAACGACCAGAATTTTTTCAAGTTTTTGTCTATTGACTCTAATACTTCCTCTTGGCAATTCAGACTAGAGACTGGCTGTGGAGGAGTTGAGGAATTTGCCAGATATTTTCCCGACACTATCCACCCAAGGAGAGTTTTTTGAAGGATGGGATGGTTCGGACCTTGTTTTATTTGGCCAACGGACAACAATTCGAAAAATGACTCAGCTCCAATTAGCATATCTATCCGCTGAGGTTTGTAGAAATATGGGTCTGCTAACGGCAAGTTCTTTGGTAGGGTCCAATCTTTTACGTTCACTGACTGATCAGGGTGATAGCCTGAAATGGTTTTCAAAACCCAAAAGTCGAACGGAAACTCGCTACCATTGACTCTCGACTTCACCACGGTGTGTATCTTTTTCTTAACTTGTGAATTAGTTTGACCAATTCCAAGCAAGTTGATGCACGATTCCTCCCTACGGATCTGTAAGCGTTGAGCAAGATCTTCTGTAATAAAATTCATTTGTGACCCTGAGTCAAGTAATGCTCGGGCCAAGATGTGCTCACCATTTTTTGTGCGAACGCTTACGATCGACGTTGCTAACAAAACCCTTTCTACAGACGACGCATGCAAAGCATGTGAAGTAGAAGGGCCATCATTCGTTAACTCTGGAGGAGGATTTTGTGTGGGTGGTGGTAATGATAAGTTATTTTCAGTCACTGTAAATCGGTGCAGAAGTTTATGGTGCGATCTTGAACAGATTTGACACCTGGTCGATTTACAATTCGCTACTGTGTGACCTTTTCGCAGACAATTCAAACATAGGGAGGCTGACTTAACAAACTCAAACCTTTGCATTACAGCAAGGCGAGCGAACGGACTGCACTGGGCCAAAAAATGGTTGTTAGCGTTACAATAACTACAAGCTGGTTTGGCGTTGGTAGAAGAACAAGCCTACGAAGTTCTATTCAGTTGCTTGCCGAACCCAGTTCTTTCTTGTTTTGGTTTGCCAGTCTCTTCAGCGGACAGATGCTGGTATCTACGATTTAGTATTTTTTCGAAATCGGACCACAGCGGCAATTACTCATAATCCAGTGACTCTTCCCATTTTTGCTTGGTCACTGGATCCACTCTACTCAAA
This sequence comes from Drosophila ananassae, assembly GCF_017639315.1. Classification (NCBI taxonomy): domain Eukaryota; kingdom Metazoa; phylum Arthropoda; class Insecta; order Diptera; family Drosophilidae; genus Drosophila; species Drosophila ananassae. The sequence goes on along the minus strand of NW_025319041.1, from coordinate 2,046,429 downwards.
ATTAAATGAATAATCATTGAGCTTGCAATTTTAGTATCATCTCCTGCTGAATTAAAGGCATAATAGTGATCCATAAATTGATGATACAGTGTCGATGAGACCCCTCAACGACGACGCAGACGGCTGGGAAATTTTCGGAAGGCTGAACAGTTGACGTATTTGGTTCGCAAAGATGAGACATTCGTTATCATAAACTCTTTTTAGACTAGCGAAAGCTTTGTCGTAATTACTCTCGGTGATCTGGAATGCCTTGACAGTTCCTAAGGCTTCAACAGAGTGGCAAGAAATTAAATGATTAAATTTCTGGATAACTGGAAACGATTCCTAATGTTTTTGTCAGCTCTGAGTCCGAAAGTGTTATTGGCTTAACCGTGCTCTCGGATGCAGTAACTTCAGGCGAGTTTGAAAACCACTTGCTCAATTCAAACCCAGCGTTTTGAAGAACCTGAGTTACTTCAGACTTAATTGTCTTTAGCTCCTCCACGCAACCAGCACCCGTTAACATGTCGTCGACGTAAAAGTCAGACCCAATAACTTTAGCAGCTCGAGGGAATGTATTTTTCGCGGATTCACTCAACCTCTTCAAACACCTTATGGCCAGGAATGGGGCTGGTGCAGTGCCATAAGTAACGGTGTTGAGCTTGCACAATTTCAAGGACTCAGACGGGTCTTTTCTCCACACTATCAACTGGTATCGTCGATCTGCTTCATTTACCATCACATGACGATACATCTTTTTTATGTCGGCTACCAGAGCGAATTTGTTTAGCCGAAATCTAAGAAGAGTTGAGTAAAGCTCTTCCTGAATTGTTGGACCCACCATCAACAACTCATTTAAACACTTTTGTGTGGATGTCTTGCAGGACGCATCGAAAACGACTCGAAGTTTGGTCGTTGTACTTTGCGGCCGCAAGACACACTGGTGGGGTATGACGTAGTGTGGAGAAGCAAGAACGTCATTGCTTGCAAGGGACATATGGCCTAGGGATTCGTATTCTTCCATAAATTCCAAATACATTTTCTTTAAGTTCGGATCTCGAGATAATCTTCTCGAGCGACAGGAATCGGCGTTTGGCTATCTCGAATGAATTGCCCAAAACGCTTGGATCCGACTTAAATGGAAGTTTACCTTCAAATCGACCTGAAGGCAGTATTCTTGTAGTCTTCCGATAATGTTCCTCACATAGCTCTTGTTCTGGCGACAACATCTTTTTAGAAGATGGAACTTCTTCCAACGACCAGAATTTTTTCAAGTTTTTGTCTATTCCTCTTGGCAATTCAGACTAGAGACTGGCTGTGGAGGAGTTGAGGAATTTGCCAGATATTTTCCTGACACTATCCACCCAAGGAGAGTTTTTTGAAGGATGGGATGGTTCGGACCTTGTTTTATTTGGCCAACGGACAACAATTCGAAAAATGACTCAGCTCCAATTAGCATATCTATCCGCTGAGGTTTGTAGAAATATGGGTCTGCTAACGGCAAGTTCTTTGGTAGGGTCCAATCTTTTACGTTCACTGACTGATCAGGGTGATAGCCTGAAATGGTTTTCAAAACCCAAAAGTCGAACGGAAACTCGCTACCATTGACTCTCGACTTCACCACGGTGTGTATCTTTTTCTTAACTTGTGAATTAGTTTGACCAATTCCAAGCAAGTTGATGCACGATTCCTCCCTACGGATCTGTAAGCGTTGAGCAAGATCTTCTGTAATAAAATTCATTTGTGACCCTGAGTCAAGTAATGCTCGGGCCAAGATGTGCTCACCATTTTTTGTGCGAACGCTTACGATCGACGTTGCTAACAAAACCCTTTCTACAGACGACGCATGCAAAGCTTGTGAAGTAGAAGGGCCATCATTCGTTAACTCTGGAGGAGGATTTTGTGTGGGTGGTGGTAATGATAAGTTATTTTCAGTCACTGTAAATCGGTGCAGAAGTTTATGGTGCGATCTTGAACAGATTTGACACCTGGTCGATTTACAATTCGCTACTGTGTGACCTTTTCGCAGACAATTCAAACATAGGGAGGCTGACTTAACAAACTCAAACCTTTGCATTACAGCAAGGCGAGCGAACGGACTGCACTGGGCCAAAAAATGGTTGTTAGCGTTACAATAACTACAAGCTGGTTTGGCGTTGGTAGAAGAACAAGCCTACGAAGTTCTATTCAGTTGCTTGCCGAACCCAGTTCTTTCTTGTTTTGGTTTGCCAGTCTCTTCAGCGGACAGATGCTGGTATCTACGATTTAGTATTTTTTCGAAATCGGACCACAGCGGCAATTACTCATAATCCAGTGACTCTTCCCATTTTTGCTTGGTCACTGGATCCACTCTACTCAAAATTAAATGAATAATCATTGAGCTTGCAATTTTAGTATCATCTCCTGCTGAATTAAAGGCATAATAGTGATCCATAAATTGATGATATAGTGTCGATGAGACCCCTCAACGACGACGCAGACGGCTGGGAAATTTTCGGAAGGCTGAACAGTTGACGTATTTGGTTCGCAAAGATGAGACATTCGTTATCATAAACTCTTTTTAGACTAGCGATAGCTTTGTCGTAATTACTCTCGGTGATCTGGAATGCCTTGACAGTTCCTAAGGCTTCAACAGAGTGGCAAGAAATTAAATGATTAAATTTCTGGATAACTGGAAACGATTCCTAATGTTTTTGTCAGCTCTGAGTCCGAAAGTGTTATTGGCTTAACCGTGCTCTCGGATGCAGTAACTTCAGGCGAGTTTGAAAACCACTTGCTCAATTCAAACCCAGCGTTTTGAAGAACCTGAGTTACTTCAGACTTAATTGTCTTTAGCTCCTCCACGCAACCAGCACCAGTTAACATGTCGTCGACGTAAAAGTCAGACCCAATAACTTTAGCAGCTCGAGGGAATGTATTTTTCGCGGATTCACTCAACCTCTTCAAACACCTTATGGCCAGGAATGGGGCTGGTGCAGTGCCATAAGTAACGGTGTTGAGCTTGCACAATTTCAAGGACTCAGACGGGTCTTTTCTCCACACTATCAACTGGTATCGTCGATCTGCTTCATTTACCATCACATGACGATACATCTTTTTTATGTCGGCTACCAGAGCGAATTTGTTTAGCCGAAATCTAAGAAGAGTTGAGTAAAGCTCTTCCTGAATTGTTGGACCCACCATCAACAACTCATTTAAATACTTTTGTGTGGATGTCTTGCAGGACGCATCGAAAACGACTCGAAGTTTGGTCGTTGTACTTTGCGGCCGCAAGACACACTGGTGGGGTATGACGTAGTGTGGAGCAGCAAGAACGTCATTGCTTGCAAGGGACATATGGCCTAGGGATTCGTATTCTTCCATAAATTCCAAATACATTTTCTTTAAGTTCGGATCTCGAGATAATCTTCTCGAGCGACAGGAATCGGCGTTTGGCTATCTCGAATGAATTGCCCAAAACGCTTGGATCCGACTTAAATGGAAGTTTACCTTCAAATCGACCTGAAGGCAGTATTCTTGTAGTCTTCCGATAATGTTCCTCACATAGCTCTTGTTCTGGCGACAACATCTTTTTAGAAGATGGAACTTCTTCCAACGACCAGAATTTTTTCAAGTTTTTGTCTATTGACTCTAATATTTCCTCTTGGCAATTCAGACTAGAGACCGGCTGTGGAGAGTTTTCATCCAAGGAGAGTTTTTTGAAGGATGGGATGGTTCGGACCTTGTTTTATTTGGCCAACGGACAACAGTTCGAAAAATGACTCAGCTCCAATTAGCATATCTATCCGCTGAGGTTTGTAAAAATATGGGTCCGCTTACGGCAAGTTCTTTGGTAGGGTCCAATCTTTTACGTTCACTGACTGGTCAGGGTGATAGCCTGAAATGGTTTTCAAAACCCAAAAGTCGAACGGAAACTCGATACCATTGATTCTCGACTTCACCAAGGTGTGTATCTTTTTCTTAACTTGTGAATTAGTTTGACCAATTCAAAGCAAGTTGATGCACGATTCCTCCCTACGGATCTGTAAGCTTTGAGCAAGATCTTCTGTAATAAAATTCATTTGTGACCCTGAGTCAAGTTATGCTCGGGCCAAGATTTGCTCACCATTTTTTGTGCGAACGCTTACGATCGACGTTGCTAACAAAACCCTTTCTACAGACGACGCATGCAAAGCATGTGAAGTAGAAGGGCCATCATTCGTTAACTCTGGAGGAGGATTTTGTGTGGGTGGTGGTAATGATAAGTTATTTTCAGTCACTGTAAATCGGTGCAGAAGTTTATGGTGCGATCTTGAACAGATTTGACACCTGGTCGATTTACAATTCGCTACTGTGTGACCTTTTCGCAGACAATTCAAACATAGGGAGGCTGACTTAACAAACTCAAACCTTTGCATTACAGCAAGGCGAGCGAACGGACTGCACTGGGCCAAAAAATGGTTGTTAGCGTTACAATAACTGCAAGCTGGTTTGGCGTTGGTAGAAGAACAAGCCTACGAAGTTCTATTCAGTTGCTTGCCGAACCCAGTTCTTTCTTGTTTTGGTTTGCCAGTCTCTTCAGCGGACAGATGCTGGTATCTACGATTTAGTATTTTTTCGAAATCGGACCACAGCGGCAATTACTCATAATCCAGTGACTCTTCCCATTTTTGCTTGGTCACTGGATCCACTCTACTCAAAATTAAATGAATAATCATTGAGCTTGCAATTTTAGTATCATCTCCTGCTGAATTAAAGGCATAATAGTGATCCATAAATTGATGATACAGTGTCGATGAGACCCCTCAACGACGACGCAGACGGCTGGGAAATTTTCGGAAGGCTGAACAGTTGACGTATTTGGTTCGCAAAGATGAGACATTCGTTATCATAAACTCTTTTTAGACTAGCGATAGCTTTGTCGTAATTACTCTCGGTGATCTGGAATGCCTTGACAGTTCCTAAGGCTTCAACAGAGAGGCAAGAAATTAAATGATTAAATTTCTCGATAACTGGAATGTTCACATCTTTGTCAACTAATGTCTCGAAAAGACTTATGAAATTTTTGAAATCCGAATAATTTCCACTGAATTTTGGCAATGCCAAACTAGGAAGTCGAGCTCGAGTTGGGTCTGCAGAAATTGCAGTAGCTGGACGGGAGTCTTCAGATAAATTCAAGGCATTACATAATCCTTGCCTTGGTAGTTATTCCTAATTCTTCCAACTCGGCTCCGAAATCATCCAATTCATCTATTTGCTCGATCTGGTCTTGCAACTCATTTGCTTTAGAAATTGCCTCATCCAAAACCTGAAGCCTACACTCTAGCTCGGTTTTATTTAGAGGAAGTGATCCATCTTCCAAACGTTCCTCCAACCGGCGAATGCTTTTAACTTTGACATTTAATCTTCTTTTTAAGTCAATAAGAGTCGTGGAATTAAGTTTTTGTTTAGTACTTTCCATTATAAAAAATTTGTTTTTTCAATACAACAACGAAAACGATGCAAATTTAAGATTTAATAATTTATTTAAAATTTCTTATTAATTTTAAATTTTTTATTTATTATTTAAATTTTTATTTATTAAATTTTTCTAAAATTTATTTAAAAATTTATTGAATTTAATTCAACAACAAGAAAATGCGAAACCGAAAATAATTAATTAATCTTATTTAAATATAATAAATAATTTATTAAATTTAACCAAAAAAACAAAATCTAAATTGATTAATTAATTGATAACGAATTATTGATAGTCGAGGCACAGAGTATCCAAAAAAAATAGTTGGTCGCCAATGACACTGAAACCAATATGCCCGACCAAATTGTAGGAGAGCGCGTCACTTGGCGGACCGGTAAACTATACGCGCCAAAAAGTGCATATACATATATACATACAGCAGCGGATAACGGTGGGAAACGAAAACGAGAATATTATCGCTGCATCTATTTGTATGTATGTAAACCAAATATATATGCACCTTTATTTTATCTGTAATAAATAAAATAATTTTTGGCTGCACTTTAGTATTTATTTGGAAGATTTGTAAATTCGAGAACGAGGGGTAGGGGGCGACAGTGATTGCAAATAATATAAATATTCCCTTTTTTATTTTATCCACAGGCAGTACATTTAGGTTATCACATATATTTATAATTAAATTTTTAGAATTTTTATATACATATGTTGTTATTTATTTTTGCTCTACTATTTTTTCTACGTACGTATGCGCCAAGAATTGAAAGGAGGGTGCAATATTCCAGCAGTGCGGCGAAGCAGGGCGAATTCATGGGAGAGCGCAAGTAAGAGCTTCACTTGCGCTCCCGCTCCGCCCTAAACTAACTTATAACTTCATAAAATCCCAATTAATTATCTACATTAATTATACAAGGTAATTAATTCATTATTAACAACATAATTAATGTATTACTAAAGAATAAAACTTCAATTAATTTGAGTACATATTATTACAGGAGCCGAAACATACAAGAACGTTAGCTCAAAGGATTTTTATTGGTATTGTTTAATGATTAGACGCGGCCGAGACAACATCATTTTACGATTTCGTGAGCTTTGTCAACAATTTATGGCCGACATGTATGTGAAGATAGAGAGTGAACGCCTATGACATAATCAACAGAAGCTGCATGCGGAGGAATATATCCACTTGCGAGATGCTATTGCAAACAACGCTGACACTGCTGAAATTGGTAACTCTTTTATATTACCTTCATCGTACATAGGTAGCCCACGTCGCATTCAAGAATACATACAGGATGCTATGACTTTTGTGCGTGTATATAGACGACCGTGTCTTTTCATTAAGTTCACATGAAATCCAAAGTGACAAGAGTTTATATCGTTGCTATTACCAGGACAAAATTCAATACATCATCATGACATTACAGCATGTGTGCTTAAACAAAAATTAAAGTCATTAATCTTCTTTATTACCAAATTGCATGTATTTTGGCCCACACGTTGTTGGATGTATTCAGTGGGTGGCATGGATTACCTCATACTCACATTTTAATTTGGTTAGTCGATAAAATACGTCCTAAAGACATCGATAGTTTAATTTCTGCAAAGATTCCAGATCCGTCTGTTGATCAATTATAGTTTGATATTGTCACTACAAACATGATTCATGGTCCGTGCGGGAATGTGAATTGTTCATCACCTTGCATGGTAGACGGAAAATGTACAAAAACGTTTTCGTAAAGATTAAAGACAAAACAACGTTTGCCGGGTTACCTAGTAAAATTATTTAAATACCAATGAGCATAAATAAATAGAAAGAAAAAACCGAAGCTCTACATCGGAAATACAGCCAAAGCAGCAGTGACAATATCACATGCCGAAGCAGCATCAGCCAAAGTAGCAGTGACAACATCAACAGCATCAATTATAGTCATCGGCAAGTTTTGTTTTCTTTTTGGTTTTATAACTGTTTAGTTACTGAGCGTTTTCGGTATATTTATTCTTTTGCTCTAAATATTGGCTTTAATAAAAACAAGCACAGTTCGATTTATAGATATAGATATTGATATAATTTATTTAATTGTTTTGGCGTTTCTACCAATGATATATTTACATATGTGACTGAGTAGGGTTGACGACCGAATTAGAATGATGACGCGGGAGCGCGGCTCAACGCTTGATGCTGCGGAGCGACTGAGAGATCCCTCGAGAGAGCGAGACAAACGCTAGCGCATGACGGCAGATGAAGGTGGCCGATCGAATGCACGAGAGCGGGCGACGAGAATAGAGCGGGAGACGCGAACATAAATATAAAGAAAGCGACGTCACGAGTTCAATAAATTATTGGCGGCCAAACTTCTTTCCGGCGGTTGCTTGACCCGACATACTCCCCCCGATGGAAGATGGGCTTTTAACAGCATCATGAAGGGGCAGCAGGCACAATTTGACGCTGTCCTGCAGCGCCACCCGAAACACTCCGTCATCTCCGACGACAATTTCCGTCACCCTCGCCAGGGGCCACTTCATTGGAGGCAAGTTTCCGTCCATCACTAGCACGATGTCATTTACTGCTATGCCTTTACCAGGGATGCGCCATTTGGACCGTTGCTGCAACAGGGTTAAATACTCTTCCTTCCATCTGGAACGCGTTGCCAAGCATCTAGCCGATTTATGTTAAATTTTGTCAGATCTGGCTCACTGAAACTAGAAGGAGGCCCACCGTTCAGAAAATGATTAGGAGTCAGGACATTCAGATCAGCAGGATTTTTAGAGAGAGGGACTAATGGCCTCCAATTAATCACTGCAGCAATATTGTACAACAGCGTCTGCAAATTGTCGGCCCTTAGTACAGCCGAGCCCACGACCCTGTAAAAATGATACTTGGCGGTCTAAACAGCAGCTTCCCACAATCCGCCGAAGTGGGGAGAACGGGGAGGGATAAACTTCCACTCAATGGACTCTGGAAGGCAAAAATCCAAGACAGCTCTCTGGTGCTTGTCGCTAAGAAATAGTCTCTTTAATTCGCTCAACTGATTTTTGGCTCCAACAAAATTGGTGGCGTTGTCGGACCAGATCTGTCGAGGCTTCTTCCTGATAGAAATTAATCTTTTCAGTGCATGCAGAAAGACGGCGGTGGACAGATCCCTCACCAGCTCTAAATGGACGGCCTTTGTCGTGAAACAAATGAAGACGCTAATGTAACATTTTATGGGAGCCTTGTTGCGAACCTCCGACTTATAGAAGAAAGGACCGCAAAAATCGAATGATCGAGGTCCAGCGTGCAGGTTGTGGTCATGAAAGCTAAGGATTATGCTTCGCGTTACCGGATGGCTCCTGGGCAAAATTACTGCTTGACGACGATCGTAATCCAAGGATTAATTCTTGAGACGCCCGTCTACTCGAAGCAATCCAAACTGATCCAAAAAGGGGGATAACGAAGCCTGGAGGAGGCAACCATTCCCTTTGTCTGCAACGTCCTTATTTCATCACCCAAATAAGCGCGCTGAACTGCCCACAAAAGCATGCGAGTCCCCGCCTTGAGATCATGAACGGTAATTCCTTTATGCTGAACGCGTCTGCCAAACTTATAGACATACGCAAACACTCGCTGAAGAGCTGGAAAGGAGTTAACGTATTTGCATGTCGCCACGAGGTCTGTATATTGCGACTTCACCAACAAAATTGAAGGGCCAGTGCTCCTGTGTCTTTAACAGGTTCTGACACCATAACCTGGATCCGATCAACTCAGTAGGAAGGGCTCCACGAGACAAGATATCTGCTGGATTTTCCAAGGTAGGCACATATCGCCACTCCATAGAACTCGTCAGATTTTGGATGGTTTACACGTGGTTAGTAACAAAAACAAAAATCTGGCAGGCTCATCTCGAATCCACAATAACACGGTTGAAGAGTCGCACCAACAAAAATACTTTTCTCTGTAAGTTCCAAGACTGTGAATCATTCTCGCCAACATCTTAGCTCCAGCCATCTCCAACTTCGGCACAGTTAACGTCTTAAAAGGCGATACTCGAGACTTTGCACATAGAAGGCGGCTCTCAGCCCCTGACGACCTGGAAACTATGTAGACCCATGCTCCGTAGGCTTCAATGCTGGCGTCACAAAATCCATGAATCTTCACGAGTGCTCCAGACGTAAGTGCCAGCTGAGGAAATTCTGCACGTTGGGTGTGACTGAAGCTCCGGCAGATCTTCTGCCACTCGGTGTAAAAGCCCTGAGGTAAGCTTTCATCCCAAGAAAGATTCTCTCGGCACAGCTTCTGCAGGAATATTTTTGCTTTAGTAACAACTGGGCCAACAAGGTCCAGCGGATCGTATAACCGCGCTATTGATGATAGGACACAGCACAGTGGTAACAGCAGAACCGTCGAACACCACTCTAAGTTTCGTTGTGGTGCTGTCCTTCTTTAGCACACAGAAAATATTTGCAATCTCGATGCAACTCCGGAGGAACCAGGGACATATGGCCTAGGTTAAGATACTGCTTTATAAAGGACGAATACTGAGTGCGCAGTTCGGGCTGATGACACAGTTCGCTCTCCAACGACTGGAAACGACGTAGAGCCTGTGAATACGAATCACCCAAAAAACCGGAGTTATGTTTAACTGGTAACCTGACTGTATAGGCACCTTCTAACCGCATGAAGTTTTTAACAAAGTGACTCTCGCTATCCAGTTCTTCGTTTGACGCCTTCACAATCGGATCGGTGCAGGTTTCCACTTCCCAGAACTGTCGAAGAAGTTGATCGAGCCGCTCATCTAAAGGCGCCTTTAGGCAGATCAGTCCCGACCGCTCAGCAGCCATGAGAACCTTGCCATTGTCAGGACCTCCTCCTCCACAAACAACCCAACCGAGCCGAGTTTTTAGATTGAGGGCAAACCAGGAGACAAATGAATTTGCCCGACACAAAGCTGCTCGTAAAATAATCCAGCTCCAATTAGCAAATCAACTCGCTGCGGCTGGTGAAAATGAGGATCTGCTAGCTTTACATTGGCGGGAATTTTCGAAGAGCTGACGTCCAATGCAAAATTGGACTGAAGGTCAATGATGTTGGAGGCTACGATCGCAGTTACTTGCGCCGAGTAGTCAGAGCATTGAGATTGCAAGCTGACTTGCACAGAAAACCCATCGGTAGAAAACCCTGCGTCACCTATACCGGATACAGAAACCGGAGACCTTATCTTCCGCAGCTGCAGCTGGTTCGCCAGCCTTGAGGTGACTAGATGCACCTGCGAACCAGAATCGAGCAGCGCTCGGCAGGCAATAGAACTCCGGAGCGGTTCCTGACCAAAATATTGGCAGTGGCTAGCATCTTGGTGATGCTTGGCTACAAGAAAATTGACGGGAACGGTCGCTAACCGAGAAACAGCGTCGCAAGATGCAGAAACCTCGGGAGAGGAGTGTTGGCCTTAAACTGGTGAGTTGCCACCAAAATGCAGCAAACTATGATGGCTGCGTCCACAAGCTTGACGGCAGCTTGACGAATTGCAATGCCGAGATAGGTGCCCAGCTCCAAGGTACTTCCGGCATAAATCCAATCGCCTATCTTCGCCTAAACGATCCTCAGGCGACAAGCTTAAAAACCTTGGGCAGGAGTTTATTATGTGAGAATGGCCATCATAAATCATGCATGCGGAAGAGTTGGTAATCACAAATGCTGAGCTACCTGGATGAAAACGTCTACGCCGTCCTACCGCAAATCCATGCTCTCCAAAGTCCGGCATCTCTGCTCAAGAAAACTGGCGATGGACTTCCGATGATTGGAATGGAATCCAAGGAATCCGAGTCAGCGTGCATTTCCTTCCACTTAGACTGCGTGGCATCATCAACCTTATGCAACAGCACTTGGATAATGATGCAGCTAGCAATCTGTTTCGTTGTGCCCATGCTTGCCAGGGCTCGCATATGCGAATTAAATTTGTCTGAAAGCTCGCAAAGCCTCGTCGCCGATGCGGATTCTACGGCCTTCAGATTCATTATCTCATTAACATGAGCTTGAAAAATGAGCCTGCGATTACTAAACCTTTTGTTTAGCACCTCCAATGCGAAGTCATAATTTTTGTCCGTGAGCTCCAACGATCGAACAGTCTCCAAGGCAGATTCACGAAGGCAGGACCACAACCGTTGAAGCTTTTCGACCCGACTGATGAATGGGCTTGTGTCCACCATGGTCGAGAACAGTGACTGAAATTCAAGCCACTCCGCATAACCTCCACCAAAAGTGGGAAGTGGCAGTGGAGGCAAAGCCTGAAAGGTTCTGCCAAACGATGCATCGAAATTGGTGGCAGAAGATGCGTTGATCAGCGTCGAACTCGCCGGCAACAAACTGGAGCGCCTCATAGCGCCTGATCCAGGATGAAGCGTGCCCCCTTGCCGCATCGTTGAAGTTGATGCGCAGATCGCTCCTGAGTTCTGCAACATCCATCTCGGACTGCTCCTTATGTGTGCTCTTGAAATCCGCAACGATTCCCTCCAATTCGCTGAACCGCACATTTAACATCGCCTCAGGAAATGTCTCTACTGATTTCCAGGAGTATAACAATCCTTGAAGATCCTCAAGAGGAAGATTCTTTGACTCAGGAATACTTTCCTTCCAGGAGAGGCACAATCGAGAAACGGATTCATTTTCGCAACAAAAATATTATTTTAGTTTGTTTATTTATTGTCAGCACACGACCCACTGTGCAAGTTCTATATATCGGGGTAATATATGTATGCGCGATTGTAGCAGTCTGCAAACAGAGTATGTATGTATGTCAACAGATGCTAATGTTTTGGGCACAAATCTATTTGTTTATGTTTACATATTCAAAGCCGCGCAGCTCAAATTTTCAACGGAAAATAATTTACGTCGGGGTCACCAAATGTTTAGATACTGAGCGTTTTCGGTAGATTTATTCTTTTGCTCTAAATATTGGCTTTAATAAAAACAAGCACTGTTCGATTTATAGATATAGATATTGATATTGTTGAGCTATTAATGGTTTTTAATAGCGGCCAAACGAATTAAATTCCACAGTTCAATTTTCAAGGCAATTTCAATATTTTTATTTCTCGAGGGTTCAACTCTAACCCAACTTGCAGCTGTTCCAATCAATACAATAATACAAGTACCCAAGCTTAGCAATACGAACTTAGCAATACGAACGCACACAAATGCACGATTTGCTGGTGTGCAGCAGCTCTCCAAAAAAGCTCCCCAAAGCGCATGCGCTACAAATACCAGCAAAGCGCATGCGAACGGGGAGATGTAAACAAAAACCAGAACTGCCGATAACCCGCCGCTGCTACTCAGATTTATAACATATGTGACTTATTTAGCAGCTTCGCCCTTGTCTGCTTGGCTCAACATCCTCCCCCCGTTGAAGGCTGAATCTTCAACCGAATCCTTGACAGGCAGCAGACACAGCCGTGACACCGCACGCTTAGTCACTCCCACCGCTGTTTTGAGAACGGCCACACGGTGCACTCCGTCACGCCCAGGAACCAGCTCCAGTATCCTGGCCAGAGGCCACTTCATTGGGGGTAGATTTTCATCCTTCACCAGGACTATGTCTCCAACAGCAATTACAGGGCCAGGGGTGCGCCATTTGGAACGCTGCTGCAACAGCGTAAGGTACTCCTCCTTCCAACGAGCCCAGAAAACCTGCTGCAGGAAGGAGACTCTCTGCCACCCATCCAGCCGATTAAAGTTTAGCGCAGTAAGGTCCGGCTCGATGAATGTTGAAGGCGGTCCGCCATTTAAAAAATGAGCCGGCGTCAGGACATCTAGATCCGCAGGATTCTCTTAAATCGACACAAGGGGCCGAGAATTAATAATTGAGGCGATGCGGCACAACAAAGTCCTTAATTCTTCAAAGCCAAGAACTGCGGGACCAACTGCACGATAAAGATGGTGCTTAGCCGTTTTCACTGCTGCTTCCCATAGTCCACCAAAATGAGGAGAGCGTGGAGGAATAAATCGCCACTCGATAGACTCAGACAGGCAAAAATCGTGCAGAGAAGCCTGGTGCTCCTGGCTGAGGAATCTTTGCTTCAACTCCATAAGCTCATTCTTGGCACCCACAAAGTTGGTGGCATTATCCGACCATATCTGTCTGGGTTTACGTCGCGTACAAATAAACCGTTGGAGGGCGCTCAGAAACGAAGCGGTGGAAAGGTCCTTAACTAACTCCAAATGGATTGCCTTCGTACTGAAGCAGATGAATACGCTTACATAACATTTAATAGGGCCCTTATTCCGAGTCTCTGCCTTGTAGAAAAACGGTCCGCAAAAATCCACACCAGTGACATCAAAACATTGGAATCCTGCAACTCTCTCGGTCGGAAGATCGGCCATAACATGCTCCAGTAGACGAGGCTTTGCGCGAAAACAACGTACGCATTTGTTCACAACCCTTGAAACGGTCTTCCTCCCCCCAATGGGCCAGTATTGAGAACGGATTTTCGCCACTAGTGCCCGAGGACCAGAATGCAGGTTCTTCTCGTGAAAGTGAGTCACTATGGCCGAAGTGACGGGATGGCCTCTGGGAAGGATGATCGGATGACGTCCGTCAAAATCCAACGCAGAGTTCCGCAATCGCCCGTCAACACGAAGCAAACCATCATTATCCACAAAGGGAGCAAGCGAGGCCAGAGGGTTTGAGGGCGGAACCAATCTGCGTGACTTTAGTAAGCTTATCTCTTCCTTAAACTCGGCAAGCTGGACGGCGCGCAACAGTAGATGGGTTCCTCCTTTGAGATCCTGAACAGAAATCCCTTCGTGACGGATGCGGCGGCAAAACTTGAAGACGTAGGCGAACACTCTCTGTAGGGAGGGAAACGAGTTGGCAAACTTTGACAATGCGGCGATATCCCTGGGTGGAGCCGTAGCCAATAAAGTCCTGGCGCGAAGTTCGATGGCTGCCTTTTCGGCCACAACAGCAATGGGCCAATCATCCTTGGAACCACGAAGAAATGGAGGGCCTTGGGACCAAAGCTGGGAGTTTAATAGCTCAGTGGGAAAAGAACCTCTGGACAGTAGATCGGCTGGGTTGACGGCAGTAGGAACATAAAGCCATTTCATTGCCTTGGTGAGCTCCTGAATGGAAGAAACGCGATTAGAAACAAACACGTTAAATCGAGCAGGTTCATCTTGAATCCAGGATAGGGCAACCAAGGAGTCACACCAACAATAATAATCTCCTTTATATGTCCCAAGATCAGCAACTTCAGCCATTAGTCTTGCTAGCAACTCAGCTCCACATAACTCTAGCTTCGGTATTGTCTGAGTTTTAATGGGTGCCACTCGACTCTTTGAGCATAACAGCCGACAATCAGAACCTGACAATACATACACGCACGCTCCATACGCATCTAAACTAGCGTCGCAAAATCCGTGGACCTCCAGCCTTTCTTGACAGGGAATGACTAACCGAGGAAACTTAATTCGCTGAATTTGGTCAAAACTGGAACAGAACTGTAACCACTCGGAGAGAAGGGATTGAGGAAGGCTTTCATCCCATGACAAATTTTCTCGGCACAGCTTCTGCAACAGGATCTTTGCCCTGGTGACTACAGGACCTACCAAGCCCATTGGGTCATAAAACCGAGCGACGGAAGATAGTATAGATCTCCTGGTGGGTTTGGCGGTGGGCTGAAGAGCTTCAAAGGAAAAAAGCAGCAGGTCAGCTGAAGGATCCCATGCTAATCCAAGAGTCTTTGTGAACGGACTGCCATCGTCAAATTTCAAGTAAGACTCTCTATCACTTTCGGGCACGCCTTCCAAAACCTCTGGGATGTTGGAGCACCATTTCCTTAATTGAAACTGACCCTTGTTCAACAGGCTCGATGTCTGAGCTATTATCTCAAGCGCTTCAGTCTTCGTTGGGGCACCAGATATAAGGTCGTCCACATAAAAATCCTGGAGGACAACACGAGAGCCAACGGGAAAACCGGCACCTTCATCCTTAGCCAGCTGGTGCATTGAGCGAATAGATAAAAAAGACGCTGGCTTTGTGCCATACGTCACGGTGTCGAGCTTAAAAACCTTCACGTCATCGTGGATAGAATCTCTCCAGAGGATGCACTGCAGCAAACTATCATCCGGAAAGACCCTTACGCAGCGGTACATCTTGCAAATGTCCCCAGTCAAAGCTACAAGGTGGGACCGAAACCGAAGCAATGTATGAAAAAGCTTAGGCTGAATCACGGGGCCGGACATCAGGACATCATTGAGGGAATAGCCGGAAGCCGTAGCAGCCGAACCATCGAACACAACTCTCAGCTTAGTGGTGGAACTTTCTTCCTTCAGGACGCAGTGGTGGGGAAGGAAATACTGGCACTTACCTCGCAATTCCTGCGGCACCAGAGACATGTGACCCAGATCCAAGTATTCCTTGATGAAAGACGAATATTGGGTCCTTAAATTCGGATGACGATCCAGCTTGCGCTCAAGTGAATGGAACCGCCGCAAAGCCTGTGCGTAGGATTCCCCTAACAGATCCACACTGTGCTTGATTGGCAGGCGAACGGAATAGGCACCTGATTCAAGGCGGACGTGGTGCATGACGAAGTGGGCCTCGCAATCGAGCTCCTCCTTAGTGGCCTGAACGATAGGCGCAGTGCAGGCATCCACTTCCCAGAATTGGCGGAGAAGATAATCGAGGCGATCGTCAAACGAGGTTGCTGAGTCAGCAGAAATCATCTTACATGATGCGGCCAAGCGAGGGTTTCCCGGGGTGCAACCTCCTCCAGAAACTACCCATCCAAAACGTGTCTTCTGTAACAGAGGCAGACCGTCTCCTAGCTGGATTTGCCCGACTGAGAGCAGATCAAAAAACAGGCTTGCTCCAATCAGCAGATCCACACGCTGAGCTCTGTGGAAGTCCGGGTCAGCTAGCACCACATTGGCGGGAACCTTCCAATTGGACACATCTAAGTTCAGGCCAGGTTGACGCTCTATGATGTGAGACGCCACAATTGCCTCAATGTAAACGGAATACGTGGATAGGCGAGACTTCAGGCAAACGTTAACCGATGCCCGATCCGTAATAAACTCAGCGTCTCCAAGGCCAGTCACTGCTACAGAGCATTTGGACCGATGAAGCTGAAGTTGGCTGGCCAGCCGGGATGTGATGAGATGAACTTGGGAGCCGGAGTCAAGTAGCGCTCGACAAGGAAGAAAGGCTCCTGATCTGCCACGGACGAGAATGTTGGCGGTGGGCAAGAACACTATTTCAGCGCTGCGATCCTGTGCAATAAGAGCATTAGCAGGAGGAGCCTGAGAGGTCGCAACCCCTGCTACATTGGCCGGATTCGATCCAGAAGCAGGAACGGAAGTGGCGCTGGCTAAACGCTCGCAAGGATGCAATAGCGCATGGTGTCGGCGATGGCAAGTTGGGCAGCGGGAGGATGAGCATCCGCGGGCTAAATGATCAGACTTGAGGCACACAAAGCAGAGGGCAAGACGTCGAACCTCATCGTATCGTTCCTCAACTGACAAGGCGAGAAACCTTGGGCAAGAAGGCACAGCGTGTGCCAGGTTGCCGCACAGGGCACACGAAGCAGGCGGAGCATTCAGGAGCATGCAGGATCGGTTGTTAAATGGCCTACGACGGCCCGCTTGATTCGCTGACAAATGCGGAGCTAAGGCCAAATCCACCGTCTCCAGGGTACGGCACCTTTGCTCCAGAAACCGAGCCATAGATTCCCAAGTTGGCAGGCTATCATCAGTGTTTCCTGCCAGCGAGTCTTCCCATTTGGCCTTTGTGGCAGGGTCCAGCTTTTGAAAGATGATCTGGATGAGGAGGCACCCTTGAATTTCAGCCGACGTCCCGGAACTCATAAGGGCCCGCATATGTCCATTAAATCGGTCGGATAATTCTCGAAGAGTAGCAACGGATCCTGGCTCAACCGTCCTTAACTGCAAGATCTCGTTGATGTGAGACTGGAAGATTAAGCGACGGTTGCTGAAACGGTTGCGCAAAAGGTCGAGGGCAACCTCATAGTTCGCGTCGGTAATCTCAAGCGCCCTCACAGTCTCCAGGGCTGAGTCCCGCAGGCAGGAAATGAGCCACCTGAGCTTCTCCATGTTGGTCAAGTGCGGGTGGCTGTCAATTGTTGTCCTAAATAGGGCGCAGAAATCCGGCCACTCAGCATAGCCGCCGCTAAATGTTGGCATTGGCAACGGGGGCAATGAGGGAGCAGGCCTATATGGAGCGTTTGAAATCCCAGCACCATTGGTAGCATCTAACAGCGTAGAGTGAGCAGCAACCCGCATAGAACGCTTGGCCACCTCCACCTGGATGTCAACGTGCACGTCTGTAGCCAGCTGAGAGAATCGCCAATATAAATCGCTCCCGATCTCGCTGTAATTTAGCTCCTCCAATTCCTCCTGCAGCGTGGTGAAACGGTCGCGCAGACGCTTCTCCATAGACTCGAGGGTCAGAATGGTTGAATCTTCAGTTTGCATTGCAGCCTTGACCTTCCGATGCAGTACCTCCATTTCCTGGCATGTTACCTCTGCGCGTCTCCGCAGCATCCTTTCACGGCTTGACGCAGCAGATGCAGTGGCTTCAGCTCCAGATTCCATTGAATTATTCCAATTAAGATGCCAATTAAATTAAAATGCGACAACAAAACCAACAAAGGTGTTTTAGTGGCACTTTTAATGCTGATCGCGTTAATTGAACGGATGATATCACGTCGGGGTCACCAAAATGTTGAGCTATTAATGGTTTTTAATAGCGGCCAAACGAATTAAATTCCACAGTTCAATTTTCAAGGCAATTTCAATATTTTTATTTCTCGAGGGTTCAACTCTAACCCAACTTGCAGCTGTTCCAATCAATACAATAATACAAGTACCCAAGCTTAGCAATACGAACTTAGCAATACGAACGCACACAAATGCACGATTTGCTGGTGTGCAGCAGCTCTCCAAAAAAGCTCCCCAAAGCGCATGCGCTACAAATACCAGCAAAGCGCATGCGAACGGGGAGATGTAAACAAAAACCAGAACTGCCGATAACCCGCCGCTGCTACTCAGATTTATAACATATGTGACTTATTTAGCAGCTTCGCCCTTGTCTGCTTGGCTCAACAGATATAATTTATTTTTATTGTTTTGGCGTTTCTACCAATGATATATTTACATATGTGACTGAGTAGGGTTGACGACCGAATTAGAATGATGACGCGGGAGCGCGGCTCAATGCTTGATGCTGCGGAGCGACTGAGAGATCCCGAAATTTCCACTAACCAAAAAAATAAGAAATAAAATAAATAAAATTACAATCCACTAAACACTCGAATAAAAAGAAAATTAATTTAAAATGTAAACACAAATATAAGTAAAGCACTTTTGTGCCCCTTGCAGAATGTTCAAACATAAAGTTGAACATGGAAGCCAATATAATATATTGAGCAATGATAAAATATTTAAAAATGTGAAATAGAATTATACAGTGTAGTTCACTTGTTTGTCACATTGTTATCGAAGAATTATAATAATAACAAGAAAGGAAAGCTAACTTCGGGCGGAGCCAAAGTTTATATACCCTTGCAGTTGAGTCGCAATCGTAGAGCGGATCGTATATAGTCGGCCGATCCTGATGAAATTTGGCATATCGAATTATTTTACCCAAAGAGGACCCTCCCATCCTTCTAACTTGAAAAACAACCAAGTTATGGCATTTCCGATCGTTCTATGAAAGCTATAGGATATAGTCTGCCGATCCTTATGAAATTTTGTACATAATATTTTGGTCAAATATAACATGTGTGGAAAGTCTCAACCCTCTACCTTAAAAAACCCCAAAGCATTTCCGATCAATCAGTTATATGGCAGCTATAGGATATAGTCGACCGATCCCGGCCGTTCCGACTTATGTACTTCCTGCAAAAAAAGAAGGATGTGTGCAAAGTTTCAACTCGATAGCTTTAAAACTGAGAGACTAGTTTGCGTAGAAACCGACAGACAGACGGACACACCGAAATACTTATATCGACTCAGGAGGTGATTCTGATCAAGATTGTAGTGCACTTGAAGCACTTAAGAAAGGGTCACATAGCATGTCAGCAAGTATTTTTGAATACATTTAAGAATTTCATGTATCTTTCTTGTAAGAGAATTGTATGAAATAAAAACAGTTTTAAAACGAAACTCATAGGAGTAACACCTAATTATTATAAGGGGCTCCTCTTAATAAATGTAATAGCCTGATTGATACATTTGATTGATCCGATAATCTGGCATGCGCCCTATGAAAATTTAACAATATCGTCCGGAAATATTCGTCCACATCAAATAATTTTACTTGGTTTACAAGGTGCCTCACGAAAAAAAACGCATACTTATATTCGGTCCATCTCTCTCTGAATATAGTTTATTATTAGATCTTCAAAGCGTTAGTCCCGTCAGGCATCGATGGAGTACAATCGGCGTTGGATGAGCTGTGGAGTTGTTTAGCTATGTTCTCTACACAAACTTTTCAACTTTTCTCTGGAAACTTAAATTTTTCTCATGAAATGGCAGGAATCTTCCATAATTACCTTTCATAAAAAAGAACGCCTCTTCAATAATTTTTCCATGTTAGCATGTCTTTGTGAAAGTATTGTGTTTCTTTTAAACAAATTTTTAATACAAATTAGCTGTCGGATCAAGCAGCCGACGGAAAGTTTGGTCGGCAATAATTTATTGAATTTGTTTATCTTTTCTTTATCTTTGTCCCTATTTGCGTCGCCCGCTCTCGTGCATTGGATCGGCCATCTGCATCTGCCGTCATGCGCTATCGATGTCTCACTCTCTCGCAGTATCTCTCGGTCGCTCCCCAGCGTCAAGCGTTGAGCCGCGCTCCCGCGTCTGTTATTCGAATTTGGTCGTCAACCCTACGCAGTCACATACATTTGTCGTATGTTCTATATAAACCAAATCATTTAAAAAAATTGTAACCATACATAGAAATCTAAAGGTCCTTTTTTTTATTAAAGCTTAGATTTTGAACATTAAAAAAAGCTCCCGAAAACGCTCGGTAACTGAACATTAGCCCTAAACCACTGTCCCAATACGGTTAATGAATATCCACCACCACTTATTTATAGGAGTTGACATGCTTTAGAGATGGCTTCCTAAAGGGTATTACTGGGTAAACTGGTATTCTTTACCCAGACTTCAGTAAAGCATTCAAGTAATCACTCACTCCTGTTGAGTAAACTCAGTCTCAATCTAGCTTTCTTTGCGTTCGGACGTTTATTTTTTGCTAATGTCGCCGCTCATTTGTTCGGAGTGCAGTGGGGAAGTTACTGCTACGCAGCTTCGGCGATTTGCCGCCGTGCCTATCATTCCGTTCGTGTTGATTTACCCTCTGAGGCTATAAAACTTCTAATAAACATTCCAAACTTACTGTGGCAATGTGATAGCTGCGTGATTGGAAACGGCTCTCATTCAAAAATTTATGAGCTTAATATGAAGGTTTTGGACCTGAAACCCCTTTACATGAGCATTAATGCAAACTTGGATCTTGCTCTTGAAAGTTCGTCTGGACCCATGGCTGCTTCAGAGAGATCTCAAATTGTGACACCCCCTACTAATTCTACCAATGCTGAAAATAAAAAGTCTTCATTGGCCCAGATCCCCACTGGGTCAAAAGTAGCTGTCCCAAGAAATAAAAGGGAATAACCCAAACAAGACGCATTGTTGGACATGCACTTAGTTGTGTCCAAGTTCTTCCCACCTTAAAATACCTGCACATTGGTAAATTTGCAACGGCTACCCAACCGGAGGCACTGTGCAAATTTGTCGCTGATAAGTTGCACCTTGCAGTGATATAGCCTGTGCTAGATTGACTAGCCTGTGCTAGTTAAAAAAGATGCTGATATCAACGCTCTAAAATTCGTCAACTTTAAATTGGGAGTTCCCGAGCAATATTTCCCCGCTGTCTTCAATGATGATTTTTGGCCCATGTCGGTAAAAGTCACTCGTTTTCTTCATAGAGAGCCTGCTAAGGTTATTGACCTCCATGCGAGACTCCATCGACCAAACCCTGGAGCGTCAAAAAACCCCCAGTAAGCGGCGCCACCGGAGTCGTTATTTTCTCTTCATATTCTTCGACTGGTCATCATATTCTCCCTCTCCTGAGCCGCCAACAACATTCGGCGCTGGCAGTTATGGAAACTGTTGATGTCTATTTCATTTCCTACGATATTCTGCTCCCGTCAATGCACTATTTGCTCCAACAACAGCAGCTGATCCAAAGGTGGGCTGTTTGCATATTATCTTCGCTTGTGGAACTCCAGCAACAACAAATGGTTCGTTATCGTCTTATTGTGAGCCCCTCTCTGCTTATCTTATCTTTCTTGGATGGGTTGTCCACTGTGAGACTGACCACTCGTGCTCACTTTTCGGCGTCTGGAGGAAATGTTTGTCCTTCATCTTGGAAGCTATGCGTTTGGGATATGTGGCCTCTAGCATCAGGACCTTGCCAGTGCCTTCACATATACCACACTGCCGCCCAATTCCTACAAGGGGCTGCATGGATCTTGGTGCCTTGGGCTCTAATAAGACCTTAAAAGTTTTCTTCCAAAATATATCTGGAATGCGGACCAAATTCCGCATGGTGCTTTTGAATTCTTCAGTTTGTGATTTTGATGTAATCGTTCTCGTGGAAACATGGCTCAATAGCAACTTTAGTTCCTCCGAGTTCTTTGAACCCAACTTGTTTCAAGCATTTAGAAAAGACCGTGATTCATCCAGCACCCATTGTGAGCGAGGAGGTGGTGTGATTATCGCTATCCGCCGATCCATGTTGGTCACGGTGGTTAACGTTGGCGACCCTATACTGGGGGAGACTAGATCAGCTAGCCGCCTCAATCCAGGACATTCAGGACCCTTTCATCATCATTGCTTCGTATATCCCACCAAACAGCGCATTCAGTACTCATCAAGCGCATATGGAAAATATCGCCAGTGTCTGTGGTAGTATGGAGGACCCTACCGCTCTGGTGGTTGCTGGCGACTTCAACTTCAGCTCTATTGTTTGGACTTGGGACCTGGAGTCCCTTGGCATCTTACCCAGCAATGTTCACCAATCGCATGAAATCGCTGTCTTGGATGATATTTTTAGCATGGGCCTCTCCCAAGTAAATAATATTTATAATGATTTATCGAAAATTCTGGATCTGATATTTTTAAATAATGTCGTTCATAGTAAATTAGAAATTTCTAATGTACCATTAAGTCCGTGTGATATGCACCATAAGCCATTGTTGATACACATCGAATTTTATAGTTTTCTGCCTTCCCCCTCACCTATTTCTTATTATCACTTTAATGAGTCTAACCTTTCACTTATAAATAACGCTATTGTAAGTTTTGATTCGGTTTCCCTTTTTTCGGATGACGATTGATGAGTGTTATACTAAGTTTTTGATTGCTCTTTTCAATATTATCGACAATAATGCCTCCGTTAGGGTTCGACGGTCGTACAAGCTGACTTGGTACACAGAGGGTCTAAAAAACTTAAAGAATAGAAGAGAAAAATTTTATAAGCGATAAAGACAGGGGAAAAAATGGCTGGTGAGTTGTGCCGGCAATTTAAGCGGGAGTTTGAAATTCTCACTAAATTTCTATACAACAACTTATTACTGATATTGAAGCAAGCCTCATATCCAACCCTAAAGCGTTTTGGCGGTTTGTGAACGGGAAAAAATCATCCTCTGATATACCTTCTTCCATGTCTTATAGAGGTTTGGCAGCTAACTCGGATAAGGGCAGCTAACTCTGATTTTTGCGAAATATTTTGCCTCAAACCTTGAGCCGAAGGTCTCTTGGGATGAGCAGGAGGTTCTTCAGAAAGTTTTGCCTCTTCTTGAGGTTGGAATCTTGGACACATTAGATTGTGACATTGTTGAGGCCTCTAGTCATTAGATGGGTAGGTTTGCTTTTCGATGGAAAATTACCTCGATCACGCCCATTTATAAAGGTGGCAGCAGGGCAGACGTCACTAACTATCGGCCTATCGGTAAGATATATAATATTGCCAAATTACTTGAGCGTATGGTCACCAATAACTTTTGTTTTTCTGTTATAAAAAAAAAATTTTTGTTATACGCGGATGACCTTAAAGGGTATAAGGCCATTAGCTGCATTAGAGATAGCTATCTACTGCAGGATGATTTGCGCCGAGTCTCTTCTTGGTGCGCCCTCAATCTTCTTCCTCTAAATTTAGCTAAATTTCATTTCATTCGTTACAGTAAGAGGGCGCTTATGAAGTACTTATGTACTTCCTATGCAATTGGCAACCATAACCTGCAGCTCAAGGAGGAAGTGGTTGATCTTGGCGTCCTTTTTGACACAAATTTAAAATGTTCCAGCCACTTAGATTTTATAATGCCTAAGGCGTATGCCATGTTGGGTGTTGTGAAGAGGAACACAGACCAATTCAAGAGCCCGTACGCGAAGCTCAGTGTTAACGCCGCATTCGTCCGGTCGAGGCTGGAATATGCCTCTATTATTTGGAGCCCCGCAAATAAAATAAGTTCCAATAGAGTTGAGCGGTTGCTGAAAAAATGTATAAAATTTGCACTTCTCCCTTTAAGGTTTGTGGATCCTCTACCCTCATACCATAGACGGTGCCTTCTCCTCCACATATGTACACTTGAGGATCGGCGCACTGTGGCAGCATTAACATTCATCAATAACATTGTATCTAGCAGCATTGATTGACCCATGTTATTGGGGCTTATAAACTTCAATGTGCCCCAGAGATTCGCTCGTTTGCTCCCTTTCGGATTGCTTGTCGTAGGGCCAATTACCTTTTGAACGAGCCTATTGATAGAGCATTATCATTTTTTAATACATTACCGCCTAGCCTCCGAACTAAGTGGGGCTCAGATAAACAAGCGTTTAGGGTCTTATTGGTTAGGCATTTCTTAAGTAGTATTTAAGTTAGATTGTATAGTAGCCATGTAAGATTAAAATAATCAATGGCGAAAGAGAAATAAATAAATAAATTAAATTAAACTGAATGCTTTGGGATTTCTTTCATAGGGCCTTAAGTGGATCTTCAGCTACATTGATGGAAGAAAATAAAGAGTTCTATTTAAAAATGTACATTCTATTGCCCGAAATTGTGTTTAGTCAATGATTTAATACTTAATGGATGAATATGCAAACTTATGTGTTTTTATTGTTCTAATGCTCTTCAGGCTACGTATTTTTTCTATGAAACTGTTTTAAAAGGTTTGTATAATTAATGTAGATAATTAAGTGGAATGTTATGAAGTCTAGTATAAGTTAGTTTAGGGCGGAGCGGGGGCGCAAGTAAAGCTCTCAATTGCGCTCTCCCATGAATTCGCCCCGCTTCGCCGCACTAGATAAGCTAGGCTTAAGTTTTTGTTGATATGAATATATACTCGAATTATAACGTTGAACAGAGTGCATGCATTTTTCGTTTTTTGCAATAATTTAATTACTACAGCCCTCATTCTACAGTCTTTCGGTTTCTCGCGACGAGACAAAATAATCTCAATTAACATTTTGGCGCCCCCTGGTGGACTGTAGTGAATATAATTAAATAAAAAATCAACAAAAATAGTGACAGTGACACAATACATATATAAACAATATATAACATACATATATTCAAAAAAAAAAGAGTTGCTCGCGACGGTTGTGGTAGTGAATTCAAAAATACAAACTAAAGAATTCTCCGCGTCGCGAAACAAACTTCTCCAATCAACTAGCTGCTACTGGAAGGATTCGTCGCCCCATTCCCTGCACCTGCATCGATTGTCAAAGGAAAGTGGCCGCAGGATTAAAGGATCCGAATGCAGAACCCCAGGTATTTGTGCAAAAAATTGAAAGTTGAGATAAGACAAATTAAAATCCGTCTTGTGCTGGAATATTGCACACTCCTTTCAATTCTTGGCGCATACGTACGTAGAAAAAATAGTAGAGCAAAAATAAATAACAACATATATAAAAGTTCTAAAAATTTAATTATAAATATATGTGCTAACATAAATGTTATATTAATTAGTAATGTAATTATTGTCGCCCCCTACCCCTCGTTCTCGAATTTACAAATCTTCCAAATAAATACTAAAGTGCAGCCATAAATTATTTATTTATTACAGATAAAATAAAGGTGCATATATATTTGGTTTACATACATACAAATAGATGCAGCGATAATATTCTCGTTTTCCTTTCCCACCGTTATCCGCTGCTGTATGTATGTATATGCACTTTTTGGCGCCTATAGTTTAACGGTCCGCCAAGTGACGCGCTCCCCTACAATTTGGTCATGCATATTGGTTTCGGTGTCATTTGCGACCAACTATTTGTTTTGGATACTCTGTGCCTCGACTATCAATAATCCGTTATCAATTAATTAATAAATTTAGATTTTTTTTGGTTAAATTTAATAAATTATTTATTATATTTAAATAAGATTAATTAATTATTTTCGGTTTCGCATTTTCTTGTTGTTGAATTAAATTCAATAAATTTTTTTCACTTCCTCACTTTTTCTTAAAGCGAACGGACGTGTTTTTTTTGTGCGCACTGCGTTTTGAAAAATCTTTATTTATTATAATAATTATAAACAATCCGGTGTTTATTTTTATTTATTTACATAAACCCGATTCTTTTCATCCCAAACATCCGATTCGCTTCGCGTGTGCAGTGATATATTTGGAGGTAAAATAATAAATTTATTAATATTCTTCCAAACATAGCACTGCTCTGCTTCTTCATCCTTTACGGTGTTGCTTCTTTTGTCTCACACTAGATTCTTATCTATATTCTTTGCTCTTATACTAACTCTCACTAATCGCCCTCTTTATTCTCCCTTTTTCGACTCTTTGGCACAGTGGTTCACGGTACGTCAATAATAAAAATAATATATTCATAATGGAATTTAAACTTGTCTGTGGTTTGAAGTCTTGTAATAAGACAATCTCTTCATCCCAGCCTACCATCCACTGCTGGCTATGTGAAAACGTTTTACACGCTAAGTGTGCCGGGTTCACGGCCTCAGTTTCGGATGCCATCTCACGTAGGTCTGGTCTCCACTTTTGCTGTGACGGTTGTCGTGCTGTTCAGGACGAAATGAGATCGTTCATGAGACAGACTAAAAGTGGATTTAAAGAGCTGGTTAGCGGTTTTCGTAAAATCAACGACCAACTCTGTGCGCTAGATACACAGTTTAGTAGTCTTCAA
The DNA here is from genome assembly GCF_017639315.1 of Drosophila ananassae. Classification (NCBI taxonomy): domain Eukaryota; kingdom Metazoa; phylum Arthropoda; class Insecta; order Diptera; family Drosophilidae; genus Drosophila; species Drosophila ananassae. Next base: position 2,019,772 of record NW_025319041.1, on the reverse strand, counting down.
CTACTAAATGAGTCTCCAAAGCGTAAGAAATCTGCTTTTAGTGATGTGCCCGTGGCGAAAAGTCTTCAGCCTATTCAGCCGACAACTATGCAGCCGCTCATATCTCTGGCCACCCCAAGGGCCGGACCTGGGAAAAATTCGGTTTCCGAATATCTCAGCATAAACGAGCAATTTTCCGATATGTCCTCTGTGGCATCGCTTCAAGTGATACCACCAGACCCAATAATTGAAACCCCCTTAAAAGTCACCGAACAGGGCAATCAAGCTTCCGGACCCCCGGTACGAACTGATGCTGCCATACTCGTTACGGCGGCACCAAAACCCTTGCAGGTGATCCCACCATCGAAACACATATTTGTTTCCCGGCTTGCCCCTGATACTTCTGAGATTGATCTCTCGGCTTACATCAAAGCCAAATCAAAAGCCGACATAAAGGTGGCAGATATAACTAAATTTAAATATAACTACACCAGGCATACGTCATCTTTCAAAATACGTGTGCCCGCGCAGATGTTCAAGACGATTTGTTCCGCCAGTTTCTGGCCAGAGAACATTTTCGTCCAAGAACATCAGCCAAGTACGGTGAAGAAAAAAATGACCAAACCTGTGGGAGTGAAACTCCCACATGTTAGAGCCACTGACCAACCTTCCACGTCAGCTTCAAAAAACTAATGCCTTCACTAACACTTACCTATCAGAATACTAGAGGGTTACGAAGTAAGCTTCCCAAACTGTATTCTGATAGTTCTTTCTTTGCATCTCACATTATAGTCTTTACAGAAACTTGGTTAAAGCCGGAGATCTTAAGCTCCGAAGTTTTTCCAAGTAAGTACACCACTTTTAGACGTGATAGAACTCTGCGAAGGGGAGGAGGAGTGTTAATTTCTGTAGACTCCAATTTCGCTTCTGAAGAGATTAAATCACAAGAGTTTGGTGACATAGAATTTCTTTGCATTAAAATCATATTGTCCGATAAATCATTATACGTTACGTGCTCCTACGTACCCCCTTCGTCCGAACCGCCCACATACTGGCAACATTTAGACGCTATTAGGTTTGTTTTTGATCGTCTGTCTGATGGTGACCAGCTAGTAGCTCTGGGTGACTTCAATATCCCAGAACTCAGGTGGTCCAATGTTAAAAATTCACCGTCTTTATTGCTGAATTCGCACCATGACTTCCCGGCGGGCATGTTCGACATGTCACTCGGGCAAATTAACCACGTTAGAAATTCTTTAGGTCGGCTGCTGGACTTGTGTTTCGTTTCTGATCCTGATGGAATTACTCTTTCCAGAACTTTACCACTTTCCAACCCAGAGGATCCATATCATCCCACTCTTGAGGTTTTAATAGAAAACAATAACGTAATTGGCCTTAAGCCTACACTTAAATCTCATAAAGTTCGTTTCTTTCGTAAGGCTGACTTTATGAAATTAAATAAGTTAATTTTGGAATTTGATTGGTCCAATCTACTGGCATGTGAAGATGTAAACATTGCCTTAATTAAATTTTATTATACTTTGAATAAATTTTTCGACGTTTGCGTGCCATGGAAATATCCGTCCGTTTCAATTAATCCGCCTTGGTATACAAGGCACCTAGGAAATTTGAAGATCGTTATGAATAGACTTTTAAATAAACATAAAATATCTGGCTGTACAGTTAGTTATTCAAGATACTTAGTAGCTCGGTCCAATTTCACCGTGCATAACGCTGAATGTTATAGGAGTTATATACGCCGCTGCCGGATTCAGTTTACTCAGGATCCGAAGCAGTTTTATAACTTTGTAAACACTAAGCGCAAACATGTATCTTCTCCTCCTATGCTTATGTTTGAGAACTCATATGCGAACACTGATCAGGCAATGGCCGATCTCTTTGCACAGTTTTTTCAAACAACATACTCACCTAGCACCAGTACAGGTCAGCCTTACACTTATAATATCCAATCAGCCAACCTTATATTTTGCCCTTCTTTTGATCAAAGTGGTGTGTTATTGGGTCTTCTTAAAGTCAAGCCCGTGTATTCGGCAGGCCCCGATGGAGTACCAGGCTGTGTTCTGAAGAACTGCGCCGAGGCTCTGTGCAAACCCCTCCTTAAACTCTTTAATCTTTCGCTGGAGACTTCGATCTTTCCCCTTATGTGGAAGGAATCTTACATTATTCCTCTTCATAAAAAAGGGAAAAAATCCGACGCTGCCAATTATAGCATTTCTAAATTGTCAGCAATTCCGAAGCTTTTTGAAAAACTTATCACTCCACATTTGCAACACCTAAGTAGTTCAATAATATCTCCATGCCAGCATGGCTTCATGAAGCGCCGCTCCACCACTACCAACTTACTGGAGCTAACATCTTTTATCACGGATGGGTTCCGGAATGGCTTACAAACAGATGTCATTTACACTGACTTCAGTAAAGCATTTGACTCTGTCGACCATTCGCTTCTTATAAGTAAACTCAGTCTTTTGGGATTCCCAACTGACCTCCTTATCTGGATTTCGAGCTACTTATCTGGAAGAACCCAACGTGTCTTCTTTAAAGATGTTACCTCGCGTCTAGTCCGCGTCACATCTGGGGTGCCTCAAGGAAGCCATCTTGGACCCTTACTTTTTACACTTTTTATTAATGACTTGCCCCTTGCCTTAACTGATTCACTCGTACTTATGTACGCTGATGACGTTAAGCTTTGCCTTCAGTATAAATTCACTAGTGCCCAATCTAGACTTCAATCCGATTTGGATAAATTTCAAAATTGGTGTTTTGCAAATAACCTAAAGCTTAATGGATCGAAATGTAAACTCATGTCCTTTTATCGAACTAGTCCTCACCAGGCTATGTACTTTCTCTATGGGAACGCTTTAGAACGATTAACTCAGGTTAACGATCTGGGAGTCCTTTTAGATTTGAAACTTAAATTTACCGACCATATATCTACCATGGTTAATAAAGCTATGGGTGTGCTTGGCTTTATTAAAAGATGGTCAAAAGAATTTAATGACCCGTACATAACAAAAACGTTATATACATCATTGGTTCGTCCGATTCTTGAGTATGGATCGTGTGTCTGGAGTCCTCAATATGGAGTACACCGAGATCACATAGAATCTGTACAAAAAAACTTCCTGATTTTCGCCCTTAGGGGACTTAATTGGGATGCAAATCTTCACCTTCCCACTTATCATAGTAGACTTTTATTAATCAACTTACCATCATTAACAAATCGTAGAACGATGGGGTGTTATGTTTCTATATAATCTTATATATGGTAATGTAGACAGTCAGCATTTACTAACACGCTTAAATTTTAACGTTCCTAGTAGAAGGACTAGAAACTTCCGTCCTCTACTCCTTAGCCATTGTAATTCGACATATGCCCAACACGATCCGTTCAGGGTATTATGTTCGGACTACAATGGTCTCTACCAAACCTTGCCACTTTGCTCCACTAACAATCTTAAATCCTTTATACTAAACGCCTTATCTATGCAACACTCTTCCTCGTAATATCTTACCCCTACTCTTCTCCTAAACGTTCTCGGATCTATCCCCGCGATTCGAGCCGTACGTTATGCGGCAGCGTCCCTCGGTCGGTTGGACGGGAGGTGGGCTGTACGTATGCAGTGGGAACCGCGCGAAATTTTTAAAATTTATTTATTTTTAATATTAATATTTAAAATTAAAGAAAATTTCTTGCAAAAAAAAAAAATTTAAATAAATTATTAAATCTTAAATTTGCATTGTTTTCGTTTTTGTATTGAAAAAATAAATTTTTTATAATGGAAAGTACTAACCAAAAACTTAATTCCACGACTATTATTTTTTTTGATAACGGAGGGAGGCGAAACGATAAGTTCACCGCTGCATCTATTTGTATGTTCCAAATTATTTATGCACAAATATACAAAATAATTTTTTGGCTGCACTTTATCTATTTTATTGGCAAATATTTACAATATCGAGAACGAGGGGTAGGGGCAAAAGTGATTTTGGAAAATTATATTTACTTTTTTTTTTTTGGGCGGTTCCCACTGCATACGTACAGCCCACCTCCCGTCCAACCGACACAGGGACGCTGCCGCGTAACGCGGGAATAGATCCGAGATAGATAAGCAAGGATTAAGAGAAAGATATTACGAGGAAGAGTGTTGCACAGATAAGGCGGTTAATATAAGCGATTTAAGATTGTTAGTAGAGCAAAGTGACAAGATGTGGTAGAGACCATTGTAGTCCGAACATAATACCCTGAACGGATCGTGTTGGGCATATGTCGAACTGCAACGGCTGAGGAGTAGAGGACGAAAGTTTCTAGTCCTTCTACTAGGAACGTTAAAATTTAAGCGTGTTAGTAAATGCTGGCTGTCAATATTTCCATAAATAAGATTATATAGAAACATGACACCCAGCATCGTTCTACGATTTGTTAATGATGGTAAGTTGATCAGTAAAAGTCTACTTCGATAAGAGGGGAGGTAAAGATTTGCATCCCAATTAAGTCCCCTAAGAGCAAAAGTAAGGAAGTTTTTTGTACAGATTCTATGTGGTCTTGGTGTAATCCATATTGAGAAATCCAGACACACGATCCATACTCAAGAATCGGACGGACCAGTGATGTATATAACGTTTTAGTTATGTACGGGTCATTAAATTCTTTTGACCATTTTTTAATAAAACCAAGCACTCCCATAGTTTTATTAACCATAGTAGATATATTGTCGGTAAATTTACGTTTCAAATCTAATAGGACACCTAGATCGTTAACCTGAGTTAATCGTTCTAAGTTATCCCATAGAGAAAGTACATAGCCTCGTGAGGACTAGATCGGTAAAAAGACATAAGTTTACATTTCGATCCATTAAGCTTTAGGTTATTTTCTAAACACCAATTTTGAAGTTTATCCAAATCGGATTGAAGTCTAGACTGGGCGCTAGTGAATTTATACTGAACGTCATCAGCGTACATAAGTACAAGTGAATTAGTTAAGGCAAGGGGCAAGTCGTTAATAAACAGAGTAAAAATTAGGGTTCCAAGATGGCTTCCTTGGGGCACCCCCGATGTGGCGCGGACTAAACGCTGAGGTAACATCTTTAAAGAAAACACGTTGGGTTCTCCCTGATAAGTAGCTAGAAATCCACATAAGAAGATCAGTTGGGAATCCCAAAAGACTGAGTTTACTTATAAGAAGCGAATGGTTAACAGAATCAAATTCTTTACTGAAGTCAGTGTAAATTACATCTGTTTGTAAGCCATTCCGGAAGCCATCCGCGATAAAAGATGTTAGCTCCAATAAGTTGGTAGTGGCGGAGCGGCGCTTCATGAAGCCATGCTGGCACGGAGTTATTATTGAACTACAGAGGTGTTGCAAATGTGGAGTGATAAGTTTTTCAAAAAGCTTTGGAATTGCTGGCAATTTAGAGATGCCTCTATAATTTACAGCGTCGGATTTTTTCCCTTTTTTATGCAGCGGATTTATGAAGGATTCCTTCCACATAAGGGGAAAGATCGAAGTTTACAGCGATAGATTAAAGAGTTTAAGCGGTTTGCACAGTGCCTCGGCGCAGTACTTCAGAACACAGCCTGGTACTCCATCAGGGCCTGGCGAATACACGGGCTTGACCTTAAGAAGATCCGATAACACACCACTTTGACCGAAAGATGGGCAAAATATAAGGTTGGCTGATTGGATATTATAAGTGTAAGGCTGAGCTAAACTGCTGCTAGGTGAATAGGTAGTTTGAAAAAACTGTGCAAAGAAATCGGCCATTGGCTGATTGGATATTATAAGTGTAAGGCTGAGCTAAACTGCTGCTAGGTGAATAGGTAGTTTGAAAAAACTGTGCAAAGAGATCGGCCATTGTCGATCGGTGTTCGCATAAGAGTTCTCAAACGTAAGCAGTGGGGGAAAAGATAAATGTTAACGCTTAGTGTTTACAAAGGTATAAAACTGCTTCGGATCCTGAGTAAACTGAATCCTGCAGCGGCGAATATAACTCCTATAACATTCTGCGTTATGCACGGTGAAATTGGACCGAGCTACTAAGTATCTTGAATAACTAACTGTACTGCCAGATAATCTATGTTTATTTAAAAGTCTACTCATACTATTCTTTAAATTTATAAGGTGCCTTGTATACCAAGGCGGATTCGTTGAAGCGGACGGATATTTTCACGGCACGCAAGCGTCGAAAAATATGTTCAAAGTGTAATAAAATTTTTGTAATGCGATGATTATATCCTCGCATGCCAGTAAATCAGACCAATCAAATTCCAAAATTAACTTATTTAATTTCATAAAGTCAGCCTTACGAAAGAAACGAATTTTATGAGATTTAACTGTAGACTTAAGGTCAAAAAAGTAATTATTTTCGATTGAAACCTCAAGAGTGGGATGATATGGATCCTCAGCGTTAGAAAGGGGCAAAGTTCTGGAAAGAGTAATTCCATCAGCATCAGAAACGAAACATAAGTCCCATAGCCGACCTAAAGAATTTCAAACGTGGTTAATTTGCCCGAGTGACATGTCGAACATGCCCTCAGGGAAGTCATGGTGGGGGTTAAGCTGTAAAGACGGTGAATTATCAACATTTGACCACATAACTTCTGGGATATTAAAGTCACCCAGAGCTATCAGCTGGTCACCATCAGACAGACGATCGAAAACCAAACGAATAGCGGACAAATGTTGCCAGTATGTTGGCGGTTCGGACGAAGGTGGTATGTACGAACAGGTAACATACAAAAATTGATCGGACAAAGTGATTTTGATGCAAAGAAATTCAATGTCACCAAACTCTTGTGATTTTACCTCTTCAGAAGCGAATTTCGAGTCTATAGAAATTAGCACTCCTCCTCCCCTTCGCAAAGTTCTATCACATCTAAAAGTGGTGTACCTACTAGGAAAAACTTCGGAGCTTAAGATCTCCGGCTTTAACCAAGTTTCTGTAAATACAATAATGTGAGATGCAAAGAAAGAACTATCAGAATACAGTTTGGGAAGTTTACTACTTAACCCTCTAGTATTCTGATAGATAAGTGTTAGGGTAGACATTCGATTTTTAAAACTGAGGAAGATGAGGTGGAAGGTTGGTCAGTGGCCGTAATATGTGGGAGTTTTACCGTACTTGGCTGATTTTCTTGGACGAAAATGTTCTCTGGCCAAAAGCTGGCGGAACAAATCGTCTTGAACATCTGCAAGGGCACACGTATTTTGAAAGATGACGTGTGCCTGGTGTAAGAATATTTGAATTTTGTAATATCCACCACCTTTATGTCGGCTTTTGCTTTGGCTTTGATGTAAGCCGAGATATCAATCTCCGAAGTATCAGGGGCAAGCCGGGAAACAAAAATGTGGGTGGGATCACCTGCAAGGGTTTTGGTGCCGCCGTAACTAATACTGCGGCATCAGTGCGTACCGGCGGTCCGGACGGTTTATTACCCTGTTTGGTGACTGTTACAGGAGTTTGAATTATTGGGTATGGGATCACTTGAAGCGATGCCACAGAGGACATATCGGACAATTGCTCATTGATTCCGAGACATTCGGAAGCCGAATTTTTCTCAGGTCCGGCCCTTGGGGTGGCCAGAGATATAAGCGGCTGCATAGTTGTCGGCTGAGCAGGCTGAAGATTATTCGACCCGAGCAGTGCTCGGCGAGCACATCACTAAAAGCGGATTTCTTACGCTTTGGAGACTCATTTAGTAGTTGAAGGCTACAAAACTGTGTATCAAGCGCACAGAGTTGGTCATTGATTTTTCGAAAACCACTAATAAACTCCTTGAAACCGCTTTTAGTCTGCCTCATGAACGACCTCATTTCGTCCTGAACAGCACGACAACCGTCACAGCAAAAGTGGAGACCAGACCTACGCGAGATTGCATCCGAAACTGAGGCCGTGAACCCGGCACCCTTAGCGTGTAAAACGTTTTCACAGAGCCAGCAATGGATGGTAGGCTGGGAAGACGAGATTGTCTTATTGCAAGACTTTAATGCAATCAATTTAAAATCCATAGTTATTAAACATTTAAATAAATAATTTATTAAAAATTATTTAAAATTAAATAATTAATTTATTAAAAATTATTAAAAACTAAATAATTAATTTATTAAAAATTATTAAAAAAATTAATAATTAATTTAAAAATATTATTTGATTTTTTAATGAGGAACCTTGAACCACTGTACCAAGGAAACGAAAGGGGGAGATTAAAGAGAGCAGTTAGTGCAAGTTAGTAAGATTTAAAGAAATAGAGATAAGAATCTCTATTGAGCGAGAGTAGAAGCAAAAGAATAGCAACAACACCGTAGGAGATGAAGAAGCAGAGCAGGGCTATGTTTGGAAAGTAAGTTAAACAAATTATTATTTTACCTCCAAATATATCACTGCACACGCAAAGCGATACGGATCTAAGAAATTTCTATTTGTTTTTATATCAGTAAAGAAATAAACACCGATTGTTTATAGAAAGCTTATTGTAAATTTTACAAAAACGTAGTGCGCACAAAAAAAACACGTCCGTCCGCTTTTAGATAAAGAGAGGAAGTGAGATTGACTTAAAAAAAAAATTTTATATCAAAGTAAAAAGCATTCGCCGATTGGAGGAACGTTTGAAAGCTGGATCACTTCCTCTAAACAAAACCGAGCTAGAATGCAGGCTTCAGGTTTTAGATGAGGCAATTTCTAAAGCAAATGAGTTGCAAGACTAGATCGAGCAAATAGATGAATTGGATGATTTCGGAGCCGACTTGGAAGAATTAGGAATAACTACCAAGGCAAGGATTATGTCCTTATGTAATGCCTTGCGTTCAGCTGAAGACTCCCGTCCAGCCACTGCAATTTCTGCAGCCCCAACTCGAGCTCGACTTCCCAGTTTGGCATTGCCAAAATTCAGTGGAAATTATTCGGATTTCAAAAATTTCATAAGTCTTTTCGAGACATTAGTTGACAAAGATGTGAACATTCCAGTTATCGAGAAATTTAATCATTTAATTTCTTGTCTCTCTGGTGAAGCCTTAGGAACTGTCAAGGCATTCCAGGTCACCGAGAGTAATTACGACAAAGCTTTCGCTAGTCTAAAAAGAGTTTATGATAACGAATGTCTCATCTTTGCGAACCAAATACGTCAACTGTTCAGCCTTCCGAAAATTTACAGTCGTCTGCGTCGTCGTTGAGGGGTCTCATCGACACTGTGTCATCAATTTATGGATCAATATTATCCATAGGAGACGATACTAAATTGAATGATTATTCATTTAGTTTTGAGTAGAGTGGATCCAGTGACCAAGCAAAAATGGGAAGAGTCACTGGATTATGAGGAATTGCCGCTGTGGTCCGATTTCGAAAAAATACTAAAACGTAGATACCAGCATCTGTCCGCTGAAGAGACTGGCAAACCAAAACAAGAAAGAACTGGGTTCACCAAGCAACAGAATATAACTTCGTTGGCTTGTTCTTCTACCAAGTCCGTTCGCTCGCCTTGCTGTAATGCAAAGGTTTGAGTTTGTTAAGTCAGCCTCCCTATTTTTGAATTGTCTGCGAAAAGGTCACACGGTAGCGAATTGTAAATCGACCAGGTGTCAAATCTGTTCAAGATCGCACCATAAACTTCTGCACCGATTTACAGTGACTGAAAATAACTTATCATTACCACCACCCACACAAAATCCTCCTCCAGAGTTAACGAATGATGGCCCTTCTACTTCACATGCTTTGCATGCGTCGTCTGTAGAAAGGGTTTTGTTAGCAACGTCGATCGTAAGCGTTCGAAAAAAAAATGGTGAGCACATCTTGGTCCGAGCATTACTTGACTCAGGGTCACAAATGAATTTTGTTACAGAAGATCTTGCTCAACGCTTACAGATCCGTAGGGAGGAATCGTGCATCAACTTGCTTGGAATTGGTCAAACTAATTCACAAGTTAAGAAAAAGATACACACCTTGGTGAAGTCGAGAATCAATGGTAGCGAGTTTCCGTTTGACTTTTGGGTTTTGAAAACCATTTCAGGCTATCACCCTGACCAGTCAGTGAAAGTAAAAGATTGGACCCTACCAAAGAACTTGCCGTAAGCGGACCCATATTTTTACAAACCTCAGCGGATAGATATGCTAATTGGAGCTGAGTCATTTTTCGAACTGTTGTCCGTTGGCCAAATAAAACAAGGTCCGAACCATCCCATCCTTCAAAAAACTCTCCTTGGATGGATAGTATCGGGATTTTCCCTGGCAAATCTGGCAAATTCCTCAACTCCTCCACAGCCGGTCTCTAGTCTGAATTGCCAAGAGGAAATATTAGAGTCAATAGACAAAAACTTGAAAAAATTCTGGTCGTTGGAAGAAGTTCCATCTTCTAAAAAGATGTTGTCGCCAGAACAAGAGCTATGTGAGGAACATTATCGGAAGACTACAAGAATACTGCCTTCAGGTCGATTTGAAGGTAAACTTCCATTTAAGTCGGATCCAAGCGTTTTGGGCAATTCATTCGAGATAGCCAAACGCCGATTCCTGTCGCTCGAGAAGATTATCTCGAGATCCGAACTTAAAGAAAATGTATTTGGAATTTATGGAAGAATACGAATCCCTAGGCCATATGTCCCTTGCAAGCAATGACGTTCTTGCTGCTCCACACTACGTCATACCCCACCAGTGTGTCTTGCGGCCGCAAAGTACAACGACCAAACTTCGAGTCGTTTTCGATGCGTCCTGCAAGACATCCACACAAAAGTGTTTAAATGAGTTGTTGATGGTGGGTCCAACAATTCAGGAAGAGCTTTACTCAACTCTTCTTAGATTTCGGCTAAACAAATTCGCTCTGGTAGCCGACATAAAAAAGATGTATCGTTAAGTGATGGTAAATGAAGCAGATCGACGATACCAGTTGATAGTGTGGAGAAAAGACCCGTCTGAGTCCTTGAAATTGTGCAAGTTCAACACCGTTACTGATGGCACTGCACCAGCCCCATTCCTGGTTATAAGGTGTTTGAAGAGGTTGAGTGAATCCGCGAAAAATACATTCCCTCGAGCTGCTAAAGTTATTGGGTCTGACTTTTACGTCGACGACATGTTAACGGGTGCTGGTTGCGTGGTGGAGCTAAAGACAATTAAGTCTGAAGTAAATCAGGTTCTTCAAAACGCTGGGTTTTAATTGAGCAAGTGGTTTTCAAACTCGCCTGAAGTTACTGCATCCGATAGCCAATAACACTTTCGGACTCAGAGCTGACGAAAATATTAGGAATCGTTTGGGTTCCTTAAGATGATGTATTTAAATTCGAAATTGATATGTCAGTCATGGGTCAAAGGGCGACTAAGCGGAATATTCTTTCGCTGACGTCAAAGCTTTTCGACCCCCTTGGCTTATTAAGCCCGATCCTTTTTAAAGGAAAGATCCTGTTACAGGAACTTTGGCTTAATAAGCTAGATTGGGATGAGTCCATTCCACTGTACTGGGAAACCGCATGGAACAAAATTCAGCTTGCCTTGTCACAGTTAGAAGAGATCTCAATACCGAGATTTGTGATGAGTGAGCCAATGTCACCAATTGAAATTCATGCCTTTTCTGACGCATCGATGAGAGCCTATGGAGCCTGCGTCTATATCCGTTGCAAATCTGCAGAAGGTAGTAAAGTCTCATTGTTGACCGCAAAGTCGAAAGTAGCGCCGCTCAAGACAAAGACGCTCCCCCGTCTTGAGTTATGTGCCGCTCACCTTCTCGCGGACCTCTGTCGCAAAATAAAACCTCTTATCAAAGCACCGATCGAACGAAGTGTATATTGGTCAGATTCGGAAGTTTGTCTTCATTGGATTCGTTCCCATCCATCGTCGTTGTCAAAGTTCGTATCAAATAGAGTTGCTGAGATTCAAGAGTGGTCAGAGGATAGCACGTGGCAGCATGTACCAACTAAACAGAACCCGGCAGATATTGTGTCAAGAGATGGAGACGCAAAGGAAACGATAGAATCAATTTGGTTCACAGGTCCATCGTTTTTAACGGAGCCGGAAGATAAGTGGCCAACGAGCCCTCGGTTTGATCCGTCACCAGAGATTTTGCAGATGGAAGCAAAGAAGAGTGCGGTCGGACTGACTGCAATGGTCTCTACCTCATATTTGTTGGAAGTGATAGAAGGATTTTCCTCTCACTTAAAACTGCACTCGCAGCAGTTTACATGGTCCACTTTATAAAGAAGTGTAAAAAATTAGTAGTTACTTCTGATAATGTACCTTCACCTGTCGAATATCAAGACGCTTTTAATAAAATTGTCCAGATAGTCCAAGAGCACGAGTATCAAGAGGAAATTAAAAATGTTAGAAAAAATCTTGTTGTTAGCCCAAGCCTACAGAAGCTAAGCGACTAGCTAATGCTCCTATTTCATACGATGCCAAGTTTCCAGTATTGTTGACGAAGCGCTCTCAATTTGTTCAGAGCTACGTCCGATACTTGCACGAGTCGAATTTTCATGTGGGTCCACGAGCACTAGTGAGTCTCTTGCGACAGCGCGTTTGGATAGTAAACGCGCAGGAAGTCTGCAGTCAGATAGTGCGGTCATGCATACGCTGTTTTAAATGCAAGCCTCATCTGATAACTCAAATCGTGGGAGATTTACCCTTAGGTCGAGTTCGTGCTCTCCGCCCATTTTCCATATGTGGCGTGCATTTCTGTGGCCCTATTGAGACGACATTGAAAATTCGTGGTAGGCCACCATACAAGTCCTACATTGCCCTGTTTGTTTGTTTTGCGTCTAAAGCAGTACATTTAGAAGTAGTTTCCGATTTGTCAACTGATTCCTTTATATTGGCTTTCCAAAGGTTCGTTGGGCGCCGAGGATGTCCGCAGATCGTGCACTGCGACAACGCGACGAACTTCGTCGGAGCAAGTCGCCACTTCGCGGCACTGCGGCACCAAATCGAGAGCGAAGCGGACGAGCTGCGGCAATACGCATCAAGAAAAGGATGCCGAAGCAAAGTTGATGTACCCTTGCAGTTAAGTAGCAGTTGGTCGATCCTTATGAAAATGTATCCTTATGAGATCAATGAGTTACGAAATTTGATCGAATTATCTTTGGTCTTAATATACCCTTGGAAAGGAAATAATAATGTTGGTCAAAAGTGTCCAACGCAGTAATGGACCCATCTCCGACCCTATAAAATTTTTATATTTTTGAAGTCCTAAGAATTGAATATTTAATCGCAAAAGACAGCAATTTACACAACACCAAACAAAAATACCTAATAAAGAAAATATTATGTCATAGACTATAAAAATAACGATGACTTAAAGAACCAAAAAATAAACCAACAACAAACTGAGACGGCAGCAAGAATTTCTGACCAAGAACTGCTGACATGCAGTCGACAAAATATTGTAACACGATCCACACTTTTGAACTGTTAATTTATCATCTTTACGTTTTGCTATATTTCCATTATTTTACCACCTAAGCAATTTCCATGTACCAAATTAGCTATAACAAGAAAGGAAAGCTAACTTCGGGCGGAGTCGAAGTTGATACATCCCTGCAGTTTTGTAGCAGTTTATATAATTATATATATATCGGATCGTATATCTTTACCAAGCATCTTTAAAAATATCAAGGTTGTGCCATTTCCGATCGTTCACTTATAGGGCAGCTATAAGATATAGTTGCGCGATTCTTATGAAATTTGGCAGATCGGAGTACTTTGCCCCAAACGTGATCCCATCTTTCTAACTTAAAAAACACCAAAGTTATGCCAATTCCGATCTCTCTATGACAGCTATAGGATATAGTCCGCCGATCCTTATGAAATGTTGTAGATAAGATTTCTTGGCCAAACATAACATGTGTGGAAAGTCCCAACCCTTAAAAAACACTTGGGCTATGGCATTTCCGATAAATCAGTTATAGGCATATGACAGCTATAGGATATAGTCGACCGATCCCGTTCCGACTTGTATACTACATGCGAAGAAAAGAAGGATGTGTGAAAAGTTTAAACTCAATAGCTCTAAAACTGAGAGACTAGTTTGCGTATAAACCGACAGATAGATGGACAGTCGGACAAGCTAATATCAACCAGCAACAAACCAGCAATCGGTTTATGACGCTTTGCTTCCCTTAATGAATACAAATACTGATACAGAATACGGAACACTTTGGTGACCACGAGGTGATCCTGCATGCCAAGGATCATCAACCATCACCGCAAACACCAACACAAACACAGAGGAATGAATAGTGAGTCTATCGTTCCGCCCTACAGAATTCGGGAAGCCTCCTGCTAAAAAGGCAATAGGATCTTTACAACACGCTGTATCTCTAATAGGTAGATTAAGGGCACCGCATCCCTCAATCCATCAAAAAAAAAAGGTTCAGTTTCTTCGACCACTCTCGGTCCACCAACCGTCAGAAACGAAGAACGAAAAGATGGAAACAAAAAATTTGGACGGAGATCTCAAAATGCGTCCGGAATTATAAAAAATCAAATCGAAATTTAAAGGCATCATACTTTCAAACGAAACTATCCATTCTCGAAGAGGCTTGGGAAAGATTGGTTGAAAATGATGCAAAAAAATTCATGAAACGGTATTTTGAATTCATGAAACGGATATTATGGCAAGGCTGCAAACCACGCTTTAAATAAATGTGAGGAGTTCCGCGCAAAAACAGTATCCAAAAGATTAAGTTGGGTACAGAAACAAAAATATCAACTGTTTCAAGACCAACTATAAAGCAAAGGAATGCAAAGGAAGGAATTTTTTCAAGTGCGAAAAAAAGCATCACACCTTTTTTCATCTGGAATTCACAACCCTTCATACCCCAACTTTCGGAGCAGCGGGTAACAAGAATTACAACCTTCTTGAGACAGCAAAGGTAGCAGTCCAGGCAGATAATGGACAACTAGCTAAATTTCGAGTCCTGCTTGACTCAGGATCACAGATCAATTTGATCACTGAGTGACTAGCATCAATATTGTCACTAAAACGTCACGATAAGAAGTTTCGGATCGAAGGCATTCGAAGGAGGAGTCCTCCTCAACCAGCTCAACCACCAGCTCAACCACTCACTCATTGCGCATTGAAAATACCCAATGTGTGTCCATTGGTAGATCCCCAGTTGGATAAGCCAAAAAACATCGATCTCCGTCAAAGGCATCATGAGAAACACTGTCTTTCGCCGAAAACCCTTCCGGCCTGGGGAGTCATCTCCATCATACATTCATTAGCCATCATACAAAATGGCTAAAAAATGTATAGTGAGTAAGATGGGGACCGGAGTGACAACTGGAGACACCTGGCGGGGATAACTGATCGATTGATACTCGTAGATGATAAATTATCGACCGGCGATGGCGGGAGATCAAAATAAAAATTGAAACAAGAAAGGAAAGCTAACTTCGGGCGGAGACGAAGTTTATATACCCTTGCAGTTGAGTCGCAGTCCGCTAGGTGGCGCAGATATATATATCTATATATATATATATATTATTAGATCTCCTCTCTTTATCTCAAAGCGGACGGACGTGTTTTTTTTGTGCGCACTGCGTTTTTATAAAATTTGCTTATTAGCTTTCCATAAACAGTCGGTGTTTATTTCTATTCACTTCAAAAAAATAAAAATAATAACAAATTGCAATTCATAGATCCGTATCGCTTCGCGTGTGCAGTGATATATTTGGAAGTAAAATAATAATTTTATAAATTTTTCTTCCAAACAAAAATACTATTGCTCCTATTTCTCGCTCAATAGAGATTCTTATCTCTATTCTTTGCATTTTACTAACTCGCACTAACTGCTCTCTTCAATCTCCCTCTTTCGTTTCCCTGGTACAGTGGTACAAGGTTCATTAATATTATTAATAAATTAATTATTGAAATTTTAATAATTTTTAATACATTAATTATTTTAAATTTTTAATAATTATGGAATTTAAATTGGTCTGTGCGTTAAAGTCTTGTAATAAGACAATCTTGTCTTCCCAGCCTACCATTCTTTGCTGGCTTTGTGAAAACGTTTTACACGCTAAGTGTGCCGGGTTCACGGCCTCAGTTTCGAATGCAATCTCACGTAGGTCTGGTCTTCACTTTTGCTGTGACGGTTGTCGTGCTGTTCAGGACGAAATGAGATCGTTCATGAGGCAGACTAAAAGCGAATTCAAGGAGTTGATTAGTGGTGTTCGTAAAATCAATGACTAACTCTGTGCGCTCGATACACAGTTGAGTAGTCTTCAACTACTAAACGAGTGTCCAAAGCGTAAAAAATCCTCTTTTAGTGATGTGCTTGTGGCGAGTAATCTTCAGCCTGCTCTGCCGACAACTATGCAGCCGCTTATATCTCTGGCCACCCCATGGGCCGGACCTGAGAAAAATTCGGCTTCCGAATGTCTCGGAATCAATGAGCAATTCTCCGATATGTCCTCTGTGGCATCGCTTCAAGTGATCCCAGACCCAATAATTCAAACTCCTGTAACAGTCACCAAACAGGGTAATAAACCGTCCGGACCGCCGGTACGCACTGATGCCGCAGTATTAGTTACGGCGGCACCAAAACCCTTGCAGGTGATCCCACCCACATTTTTGTTTCCCGGCTTGCCCCTGATACTTCGGAGATTTATATCTCGGCGTACATCAAAGCCAAAGCAAAAGCCGACATAAAGGTGGTGGCAGGTGTATGTCTCGGATCTCTCCGATCTTGTTTAACGTGGCGTGTTCCACACTGAAGGGATTACAACCACGGCACTCGAATATACCTACGAGTAGGCATATAGTGCTCGGGCACGGATGGTACGCCTGCCAACGCCCCGGAATAGAAGCTATAGCAAATACATAGCAACTAGCCCGGTACCAATTTAAGTATCTGCGAGTCGGACAGAATACTTCCCCTAAAGGTGGTGGACATTACAAAATTTAAATATTCATACACCAGGCACACGTCATTTTTCAAAATACGTGTGCCTTACAGATGTTCAAGACGATTTGTTCCGCCAGCTTTTGGCCACAGAATATTTTCGTCCAAGAACATCAGCCACGTACGGTGAAAAAAAAGACCAAACCTGTGGGTGTAAAACTCCCACATGTTACGGCCACTGACCAACCTTCCACTTCATCTTCCTTTGCATCCTTTGCATCAAAATCACTTTGTCCGATCAATCTTTGTATGTTATTTGTTTTTACATACCACCTTCGTCCGAACCGCCAACATACTGGCAACATTTGTCCGCTATTCGTTTGGTTTTCGATCGTCTGTCTGATGGTGACCAGCTGATAGCTCTGGGTGACTTTAATATCCCAGAACTTATATGGTCAAATGTTGAAAATTCACCGACTTTACAGCTTAACTCCCACCACGACTTCCCTGTGGGCATGTTTGACATGTCACTCGGGCAAATTAACCACGTTAGAAATTTTTTAGGTCGGCTGTTGGACTTATGTTTCGTTTCTGATCCTGATGGAATTACTCTTTCCAGAACTTTGCCCGTTTCTGACCATGAGGATCCATATCATCCCACTCTTGAGCTTTCAATTGAAAACAACTCCTTAATTGACCTTAAGTCTACACTTAAATCTCAGAAAGTTCGTTTCTTTCGTAAGGCTGACTTTATGAAATTAAATAAGTTAATTTCGGAATTTGATTGGTCTGATTTACTGGCATGCGAGGATATGAACTTAGCATTACAACAATTTTATTTCACTTTAAACTCATTTTTTGACGCTTGTGTGCCGTGGAAATATCCGTCCGCTTCAACGAATCCGCCTTGGTATACAAGGCATCTTATCAACTGAAAGAATAGTATGAGTAGACTTTTAAATAAACATAGATTATCTGGCAGTACAGTTAGTTATTCAAGATACTTAGTAGCTCGGTCCAATTTCACCGTGCATAACGCAGAATGTTATAGGAGTTATATTCGCTGCTGCAGGATTCAGTTTACTCTGGATCCGAAGCAGTTTTATAACTTTGTAAACACTAAGCGTAAACCTGTATCTTTTCCCCCACTGCTTACGTTTGAGAACTCTTATGCGAACACTGATCAGGCAATGGCCGATCTCTTTGCACAGTTTTTTCAAACTACGTATTCACCTAGCAGCAGCTCAGCTCAGCCTTACACTTATAATATCCAATCAGCCAACCTTATATTTCGCCCATCTTTCGGTCAAAGTGGTGTGTTATCGGATCTTCTTAAGGTCAAGCCCGTGTATTCGCCAGGCCCTAATGGAGTACCAGGCTGTGTTCTGAAGAGCTGCGCCGAAGCTCTGTGCAAACCGCTTGTTAAACTCTTTAATCTATCGCTGGAAACTTGGATCTTTCCCCTTATGTGGAAGGAATCCTTCATTATTCCACTGCATAAAAAAGGGAAAAAATATAAAAGGCATCTCTAAACTGTCAGCAATTCCAAAGCTTTTTGAAAAACATATCACTCCACATTTGCAACACCTCTGTAGTTCAATAATAACTCGCCGCTCCACCACTACCAACTTATTGGAGCGAACATCTTTTATCACGGATGGCTTCGGGAATGGCTTACAAACAGATGTCATTTACACTGACTTCAGTAAAGCATTTGACTCTGTTAACCATTCGCTTCTTATAAGTAAACTCAGTCTTTTGGGATTCCCAACTGATCTTCTTATGTGGATTTCTAGCTACTTATCAGGGAGAACCCAACGTGTTTTCTTTAAAGATGTTACCTCGCGTTTAGTCCGCGCCACATCGGGGGTGCCCCAAGGAAGCCATCTTGGACCCCTACTTTTTACACTGTTTATTAACGACTTGCCCCTTGCCTTAACTAATTCACTTGTTAAGCTATGCTTTCAGTATAAATTTACTAGCGTCCAGTGTAGACTTCAATCCGATTTGGATAAACTTCAAAATTGGTGTTTAGCAAATAACCTAAAGCTTAATGGATCGAAATGTAAACTCATGTCTTTTTACCTATCTAGTCCTCACCAGGCTATGTACTTTCTCTATGGGAACGCCTAAGAACGATTAACTCAGGTTAACGATCTAGGTGTCCTATTAGATTTGAAACGTAAATTTACCGACCATATATCTACCATGGTTAATAAAGCTATGTGTAAACAGCTGAGCAACAATTAAATGTAGGACTACAGAAGCTGTTATATAAGTTATTGAATATTAGAACGAGACTGTTAATAAAGCTGCGAGTAGTTAGTCTTAAGCAAGAAATAAAGCAAAAGCGACGCATAAGTTAAAACCAAAAGACAATTATGTAAAACTATATCTAACATATCCACACATTAATAAACCTATGTGACATAAAGGAGATATGATGCACTACACGGACGACATTCTTATTGGAAGCAATAATTTCGAGGAGATGTATGCCAAGCTAGAGAGAATCCTTACAGTATTGCGAGAGTGTGGACTAACTCTAAATCTGGATAAATGTACGTTGTACGAGCAGTCTATTACGTTTCTAGGACATCAAATTCACGATGGAGGTATCAGCCCAGGAGAAGTAAGGTCCTTCTAACAACTCATAGGTTGTTGATCTTTCTGGAGAGTCCCATTTGGTCCATCCTGGGTCGATAGTGATGTCTTAATTTCTCCTTGCATTGTTCCCATGATGTCGGCGTGTTAATGCTTAGCACTGTGCTGGCTTGTCCTTGTATTTTAGTGTTGAAAATAACGCTGAATACCTGATCTGCCACCTCTCCATATTCCTGCATGATCTGGCCTACTGATGCAATGAATCCATGAAGAGTTCCCTCTTCGATGTTACTTCTCATTTTTGTATTAAAGTTTTGTGAGGTCTGGAATACCTGTTGAATGCAATTCTCCATTTCCCGTTCCTGTCCGCTTGCCACTTTGTTGTTATCTATTATTTTTCATTTTAAATTCTATTAAATTATTATTCACCTTTTAACTTTGTGATTTTATCACTTCTTAGTGAGTAGTATTGTTGGGTTTTGTGTCGCTCAATTATGAATTTGATCTGAATTTGTGTCAGCAAAAAGAATTTTTAATTTTCACTTTCGGTGATTTTAATTATTACTTCTTAGTGTGTGTTTGTATTCGTGAAGAACGACTGTTATATTTAGATGAGTGATGCACCAATAGAAATACAGCACTAGTTAGTATTGAAATTTTATTTATTGATGAATGATTCCACTTTGAGATTGGTACAAAAACTGACTTAAAACTATACAGGGGGGCTAGTGATGATAATTGTATAACTCACGTGGCGGCATATACCAAGCGCATAGCTTCCAAGATAGCAAACAACGACGTCCTATGGTATATACCTATACCTACGATATAGAGCGATTAAAGTCTGGAGCGTCGACTCGCAGCGATGCTCTACGCTACGCTACGGCCAAATTAAAATTATTATATTAAATGCTATTGAACTTCGAGGCTATATCAACTTCGGATCCGCCCGAAGTCAGCTTTCCTTTTTTGTTTGTTTTTTTGTCAGTTTTTAATATATTTTAAGTTGGTGAGGCGCCTTGTAAGTAAGTAAAGATTTTTGAAGCGGAAATTAGATTTGAAACGTAAATTTACCGACCATATATCTACCATGGTTAATAAAGCTATGTGTAAACAGCTGAGCAACAATTAAATGTAGGATTACAGAAGCTGTTATATAAGGGGAATAAGGGGAATTACATATTACTCTTTTTCACTTTTAAAATCTCTGAAAAGAATAGGGTTTTCTGGCAGTGTACTTTCAACAGTCAACAGGCAGCTGGTGGCATGCGTCCAAAGCCGGGAAATGCAGTTATCGAATATTAGAACGAGACTGTTAATAAAGCTGCGAGTAGTTAGTCTTAAGCAAGAAATAAAGCAAAAGCGACGCATAAGTTAAAACCAAAAGACAATTATGTAAAACTATATCTAACATATCCACACATTAATAAACCTATGTGACCACTAAAAAAACCATCCTCTCACAGTTCAGAAGTGGGACACCAATGTGTTGGTGCAGGGTAGTGGAGATATAGTCGAGAAAAATTGGAACAGAATTGTCGGCGTGGAAAGTTGGTAATGGGTAGCAGCCCCACAGATTACTCGATACTTGTGCGTGGCAGACGGATTCAAAGAAAAAGCCAGACAGTATAACACAAAGGGATTGTGTGTATATGAAATTCGCATTGAAAAGAACATTTTGGAAAAATCATTGAGGAAAATGGTAAAGATAGCAGAACTCAAGGAGGACCAGTTGAGATTTTTGTTAAGAGAACGAAATCTTGCAGCTGTGGGATCCAGAGCAGAGTTAGTACAGCGACTAGTTGAATTTGAGGAATCAGAAGACGTGGAGATGCCACAAGCTAGTGGAAACGAGAGTCAACGAGAGGAATCGGTGACGTCACAAGCGGCAGCTATTTCACAACTGCAGAATGAAATGACCGAGCTGAAGAATATGATGGCGCAGTTGGTGAGCATGCAGAGGCCAAATGCAGATGATGGAGTCAATAGGCAGGAACGCACAGAGGAAACCAGGAGGAATATCACAGGAGACGATATTCCTAATCTACAAGCCAGAAACAACGTGAGACAAGCGTCGGTAAAGGAAATCGCAGAGACTTTGCCAGAGTTTGATCCAGGAGACGAGAACGCTATATCAGTGAACCAATTCATCGATCGTGTCAACAAAGTTGACGTTTTTGTTATTGGCAATTTATACAAAGATCAAGGGACCAGCCAAGATGTGGTTCGATTCTTCGCCAGTGGTGCACACTACGTGGAGTGACTTCGCGCAAGCTATGAGGGATGAGTTTGGAGCAAGCCCGGACTAAGCGGAAGTGCATTTCAACATGACTAATGCAACCAGACGAGCAAAAGAAACAGTAAAGGAGTATTGTTTCCGGATGTCAGCCCTAGGAGTGCGGTACAGTCTGAGCGAGGCAGCGGTTATCAGATATGTTCGCGCAGGATTACAGCACCGAGAGTTGCAAAACAGCATTGCAGCGATACATTTTTCAACAATGAAGCAGCTTAGAGATGCAGCCGAATCTTATTTCGTAAACAGAGGTCGGAATTTCGAGATGAAATAGGACAGCGATGTGAAGACAGCAAAGCCAAAGGATTTGAACACATGTTTTAAGTGTGGAGAGTTGGGACACTTTGCCAATTCATGCCCAAGTAAGGACCAGAAGCCCCGCTGTAACAAATGCAATACTTTTCATGTAATCATGGAAAGTTGTCAAACTGCAAAGGTGATGCGCTTAGGAGGAATAAATCAAGACAAGTTATTGACCAGAAT
The DNA here is from genome assembly GCF_017639315.1 of Drosophila ananassae. Lineage (NCBI taxonomy): Eukaryota > Metazoa > Arthropoda > Insecta > Diptera > Drosophilidae > Drosophila > Drosophila ananassae. Next base: position 1,997,576 of record NW_025319041.1, on the reverse strand, counting down.
AGTCCGAATAAATTCAAAGAGCTATAACGCATTTATGGATACGGGTAGCCAGGCAAGTATCATTCGACAGTCAGTTGCGGATGAATTAAAGGCAGATCGGCATGAGTGCTCTATGAGGATTAGAGGCATATGTGGAGGATCATGTATTCTTTCTGAAGAAGTCGTTATCCAGATGGACGTTGAAGGGAAGACCATTGATGCCAAGTTATACGTAGCAGACGACGAGCTTTTGCAAGAAGACCTTTTGCTGGGACAGGATGTCATTATTAGCGCCCAGTTATCCCTAAAGTTTACGGCAGAGGACGCCGAAGTCAAGCGAGCGGTGCAGCAAGCAGAAACTATTGGAAGCGAACGTGATACTCATAAGATTCTTGTTAATATGCAAAACAATCAGGAAAGAAGTCAAATGAGTCAGTTGTTGAGCAAGTTTGAAGATGTGTTCTCTACAGGATTGCAAGGAATAGGAAAAACAAACATTGTCCAAGCCAGAATAGATGTTGAGAGCAACCAAGTAATTTCCCAGCCACCATACCGAATTCCCGAGCCAAAGAAGGAAGTTGTCGCCAAGATGTTGGACGAGATATTGCAGCAGGATATTATCCAACAATCTACGTCAGAGTATGCTAGCCCTATGGTACTCATCAAAAAGCTGAACGGTAGTGACCGACTATGTGTTGATAACCGCCGTCTGAACAAGTTGTTAAAGAATGAGAATTTTCCGGTCCCGAATATCGAAGAGCGTCTTCAAGAGGCAAAACGATTTAAGTATTTCAACTCACTGAATTTAAATAGCGGATATTACCAAATTGAGATAGCACCTGAAAGCCGAAAGTTTACCGCATTCATCACCACGGATGGACTTTACGAGTTTAAGTGACTCCCGTTTGGGCTAAAGAATGCCCCAGCAATTTTCAATCGTCTCATGGCAGAACTACAAAAGCGAGTGCATAAAGGAGATATGATGCACTACACGGACGACATTCTTATTGGAAGCAATAATTTCGAGGAGATGTATGCCAAGCTAGAGAGAATCCTTACAGTATTGCGAGAGTGTGGACTAACTCTAAATCTGGATAAATGTACGTTGTACGAGCAGTCTATTACGTTTCTAGGACATCAAATTCACGATGGAGGTATCAGCCCAGGAGAAGTAAGGTCCTTCTAACAACTCATAGGTTGTTGATCTTTCTGGAGAGTCCCATTTGGTCCATCCTGGGTCGATAGTGATGTCTTAATTTCTCCTTGCATTGTTCCCATGATGTCGGCGTGTTAATGCTTAGCACTGTGCTGGCTTGTCCTTGTATTTTAGTGTTGAAAATAACGCTGAATACCTGATCTGCCACCTCTCCATATTCCTGCATGATCTGGCCTACTGATGCAATGAATCCATGAAGAGTTCCCTCTTCGATGTTACTTCTCATTTTTGTATTAAAGTTTTGTGAGGTCTGGAATACCTGTTGAATGCAATTCTCCATTTCCCGTTCCTGTCCGCTTGCCACTTTGTTGTTATCTATTATTTTTCATTTTAAATTCTATTAAATTATTATTCACCTTTTAACTTTGTGATTTTATCACTTCTTAGTGAGTAGTATTGTTGGGTTTTGTGTCGCTCAATTATGAATTTGATCTGAATTTGTGTCAGCAAAAAGAATTTTTAATTTTCACTTTCGGTGATTTTAATTATTACTTCTTAGTGTGTGTTTGTATTCGTGAAGAACGACTGTTATATTTAGATGAGTGATGCACCAATAGAAATACAGCACTAGTTAGTATTGAAATTTTATTTATTGATGAATGATTCCACTTTGAGATTGGTACAAAAACTGACTTAAAACTATACAGGGGGGCTAGTGATGATAATTGTATAACTCACGTGGCGGCATATACCAAGCGCATAGCTTCCAAGATAGCAAACAACGACGTCCTATGGTATATACCTATACCTACGATATAGAGCGATTAAAGTCTGGAGCGTCGACTCGCAGCGATGCTCTACGCTACGCTACGGCCAAATTAAAATTATTATATTAAATGCTATTGAACTTCGAGGCTATATCAACTTCGGATCCGCCCGAAGTCAGCTTTCCTTTTTTGTTTGTTTTTTGTCAGTTTTTAATATATTTTAAGTTGGTGAGGCGCCTTGTAAGTAAGTAAAGATTTTTGAAGCGGAAATATATCCCCACGGCACACATTAGTCAAAAAATATGTGTAAATTATTTTAAATTTTCTCTAAGGCTGCATATATATTAGTGCATGCCAGAAAGTTGGACCTGTATTAACAAATTGGATGCGATTAAATTTAATTGGAAATGTATTAAAATACTTTTTAAATTTATAAAAATCAGCCTTCCTAAAACAGTAAATTTTATTTACTATACAGGGAAATGCATAGTGGAAAAGAGAAATTATTTCGATTGAAACCTCTAGCGCGAGCTGAAACGGATCCTCTGGGGTTGAAAGGGGCAAAGCTCTTAAAAGGGTGACTCCATCTGGATACAAAATATTAGTCAAGTAGCCAACCCAAGAATTGTTCACATGGCTGATTTCATTTGGGGACATGTCAAGTTGATGGTTGATAAAGATGGTGAGTTTACACTATTCGACCGAGAAAGTGTCGATAGATTAAAGCCAAAAGATTTAGTAGTTGGAACTATGAAACATTATTTTAATAACCGACTGAATGGCAGATAAGGGACCAGTATGTAGGCGGTTGATGGTGGAATATAAGAACAGGTTTTCAGGCTCGACAGAATAAGTTTTCCTACCTTTAAGTCACCAAATGCTTTGGTTGTAATTTTCAAACGAAATGTGTTGTTACGCCTAAAAATGACGGTGAGTGTAATTAAGTAATTCAGTTTTATATTTTTGTAGTGTGCTCCCGATGCATATGTACAGCCCAGCTACCACCCAACCGACCGAGGGGCATAACGTACGATTCGGTGGAGTAGGATAAAGTAAAGTATCACGAGGAAGAGTGTTGATAAAACATTGATGATAAAATATTTAAGTTTATAGGTAGAGCAAAGCAACAAGATATGGAAGAGACCATTATAGTCCGAATACCATACTAAAAAGTGATCGTATTGGGCATATGTCGAACTACAATGGTTAAAGAGTAGAGGATCAAAGAGAATTGTGGCCAATATGTAGGCTGTTGGGAGGAAAGTGTTGTATAGGTACAAATAACGGTAAAAGATGAACTGTTCAAGATAATTTTGATACTAAGAAATTCTATGTCATCCAATTCTTGGAGCCTAGCGAAATTAACGACCTTCGCAGAGGTCGATCATATCTAAAAGTGGTGTACTTACATGGAATAACTTCTGAGGTAAAGATCTCCGGATTTCACCAAGTTTCTGTAAAGACTATAATGTGGGATTAAAAAAAAGAACTATAAGAATATAGTTTCGAAACTGTGTATAATGTGAGAGTTTCACTCCTATGGACTATATCTTGAGTTAACGGATTATGCCAGTGTATAAAATTCCGCTGCAGCTATATTTATACAATACATATAATATTCTAATTAGCTTATCTGGTGGCTGCTCAGCCCAACTTCCTCCCCGTTATTGAAGGGTGGGCCTTCAATAACAATTCTGGAAGGGCAGCAGAAACATCTTATAATAAATTATTCCACGGGTTGCGTAGTTTTATTAAGAAGATTAAGAACTCGTGCAGGGCGAACAAGGCACACCAACTTCTTTTAAACCTTTGTCCATGCATTGCTCCCCACAATAGACCAATGCGGGAATCGAGTTCTCCTAACGAGTGCAGGGGGTCCGGAACTTTGATTCTTCTCTGCTTCTCCTTCTGCATAGGGCAAACCAACCTCCCGCGGTAGTCCATTGCGTCCAGAAACCACCCATCCAAATATGGTATTTTGGGCAATTGGAAGGCAGTGACCTAAATGGATTTGGCCAACTGACATCTGAAAAACTGACACACCCTGCGGTTTGTGGAAGTTGGGATCAGCCAGAACTACGTCGTGAGGAATTTTCCATTTCGAAATATCAATTTTTAAGGCTGGGCTGACAGTCCGCAGTATGAGACACAGGTTTACAGAATATGTGGTTAGTCGTGTGTTCGTCCGTAGAGCGTTATGCGGCAACTACGTCAAACTTGAACTCACGGGAGTAACGGTAGGTCCCGGAGTCGTAGTCAAAAACCGTAAATAGTCTTGACTAAATTTACCTGGATTCTGCAAGGGACTGTTCGGGTTGGCCAGACGCTTGCTGTGATCAGGCTGGGGAGTTGATGTGCTTGAAGTCCTGGGGTGGTTTTCCTCAAGTACCGGTGGTATGGTGGTTCGGCTGATTCCTTATCGGCCGGTCTTACTGGCGGTCCGTTTCACGGGAGCAACACTCTAAGTGGTTAGGTAATGCGGGGTCTACTTGTGGTCCGTTTCACGGGAGCAACACTTGAAGTAGACTGGTATGCCGCGGTCCGTTTACACTTTCTACTTGTGGTCCGTTTAAACTGAAGCCACGCGAAGTAGATAGGTTTTAGAGAGTCCTACTTTGTGAATCGTTTTACAAAGGATCACATGAAGTAGGTCAATTTTAAGTGCCGTAGTTTCAACACTGAGTAACGAGACTATTGACTCTGATCTCGCAACTATCTTTATTTCAGAAGAACCATTCTTATATAAGAGGCTAAATTATACATACTTAAATCTACGGAAGGTCAATACTAATGTTGATGCCAGGGTCACCCACCTCTGAGTCTGCTGACTCAGATTGCTTGTTTATGCATTGCTAGCACATGCTTTGGTTTTACTTGGTTTTTGGTCAGTCGATCATTCTTCTGCTGATAATGCTGATTTCTGCTTCTGGCGCCGTCTACTAGTGCTGGGTTATTAGGTTGGATATTGTTTATGCTTATTACTAATAGGTTAGTGAGTTTGTATATTGCAACATGCTGATGCATATGTATAGATTGGATCAAATTACCAAGTACGCATATAGGGTAGTAGGTCTTGGCACTAGGTGCCAACATCGAGATTTCACACACACATTAACGCAGGATCCATCCGTAGCAAATTCAGTGCCGCCGAGACCGGCGACCAGCAAATCTGAAGTTGACTTGCCAGCCGCGATGAGATAAGGTGAACTTGTGAACCAGAATCCAATAACACGCTTCGTAGTGGTGGGGAATTGTTAAGGGCTGGGCAGCTGCCCGCAATGTTGCAACAAGGCATGATGTCGGAGATTGCAGGTTGGGCAACGGGAAGCTGAACATCCGCGTGCAAAATGACCATCCTCCAAAAATACAAAACAGCGGGTCAGCCGTCGCACTTCGTCGTACCGTTGACTAATTGGCAAGGCAATGAAGCTTAAACACCACGCATAGGGCGCATAGAGCTGGACGGGCGTTAATAACCATGCACGAAGATCGGTTATTCGAAGATATACCTCGGCCCACTTGGTTAGCTGGTGAATACGCAGCCAAAGAAAAGTCGACGCATTCAAGAGTCCGGCACCTTTGCTCCATGAATCATACCATGGACTCTCAAGACGGAAGGCTGTCGTTATTTTCGGCAAGAGTGTCTTTCCTTTTGTGAGAGGATCCAACTTCTGAAGGATAATCTGGATGAGCAAGCATCCTTGGATCTCGGCAGTTGATCCGGAACTCATGAAAGCCCGCATATGCCCATTGAACCGATCCGATAGCTCCCGCAAAGTAGCAGCAGACCCTGGCTCGCCCACACGAAGCTGCAGGATCTCATCAATGTTAGACTGGAAAATTAAACGCCGATTCACCGACTCCAAGGCTGACTCCCGCAGTCAGCTTTTCGTTAGGTGAGGATGGCTGTCAATCGTGGTCTTAAAAAGGGCGTAGAAATCCGACCAGTCGGCATAGCCGCCGCTGAATGTTGGCATCGGCAAGGGGGGCAAGGAGGGGGCGGGCTTGTATGGCATGGGTGAGACACCGACACTATCGAGAAGTGTGGAGTGGGCCGCGATTCTAATGGAGCGCTTGGCAACCTCCACCTGATTGTTCATCCGCACATCAATCGCCAGCTGCAAGAATCTCCAATACAGCTGACTCCTGATCTCGCTGAAATTAAGCTCCTCCAACTCTTCTTGAAGCGCGGTGAGCCGCTCACGCCACTGACTCCAGCGCCATAATGGTGCAATCCCCCCCTTATGATGAGGCGCGTTTATCTTCTGGCAGGTCACTTCTGCTCTTCTCCGCAGCATCCTTTCCCGGCTTGCCGCAGCAGATCCAATAGTTCCACATCCAGACTCGATCCCGTAAATTTCCAGCCCGAGTGATGCAAATCGAAAACCAAGAAATGTTTCAAGAACTGCAGGAAGAACAGTTTTGGTGCAAAAGCTCTTCCAAAGCTCCCAAGAGCGCATGCGCTACAAATGACAACAAAGTGCTTGCGAATCTGGGAGACAAAAGAGAAGATTAAATTCCGCTACAGCTAAACAAAATAACCAATATTCTAATTGGCTTATTTGGTGGCTGCTTAGCCCAACAATATCTAAAAAACACTTTTTAACAAAGCTTTGCATGCTTAGATTAATTTTTTTTTAATTTTTTACCATTAAATATTCTACGTTGTTGAGTTGCTCATATTTTAGAACCGTACATCTCTGATTTCTTCAGGATTGCCAAGAAACAAATTGTTCAAAAAGAAACTAATAAATTAAGAGCAAAAATCGAATTTCTTAAATGACTGAGCGAAATGTCGGATTGGGGATCGGAGTACTGGTACCAATTCCAAATATCTCCAATTTAGTTGTCGGGTCAAGTAGCCACCGGAAAGAAGTTTGGCCGGCAATAATTTATTGAGTTCGTGACGTCACTTTCTTTTATACATATGTTCGCGTCGCCCGCTCTCGTGCATTCGATCGGCCACCTGCATCTGCCGTCATGCACTAGCGTTTGTCTCGCTCTCTCCCGGGCTCTCTCGATCGCTCCGCAGCATCAAGCGTTGAGCCGCGCTCCCGCGTTTGCATTCTAATTCGGTCTTCACCCCCTCGCAGTCACATCTATACATATATCGTTTGTATAACCCCAAAACATTTCAAATAAATTGAATGAATATCTTTAAATTGAACTGTGCTTGTTTTTACTAAAGCCAATATTTAGAACGTTGAATATAGCTCCCGATACGCTCGGTAACTGAACATTAGTGAATCTAAATTTTTGTACTTTCACCAAATTTCACCAAATCCAAAAAACTTACGGCAAATGTTTGGATAAAAATTATCGAATTGAAAAAACCTTTCTTTTAAAATATTGCTAATTTAAATCGGACGCAAACTGAAAATTCTTAATTCATCGGTTATGTATAGTGTCTCCTCGTGACAAAAATTTTTCGCGGCAAACCTTGTCAGGGATAGGTCAAAGATAAAGTTCTTGGGTGATGTGTGAAGGGTACCGAGTTCGGTAATTCCACTTACTTTGATATTTCTGTTTTATTTATTTATTTTTTTTGGATTTCATATTCCGATTAAAATAAAAGTCAGTTCAATACAAGATTTTAAATAAAGTACTTAAATAATATGAGTTGGCAAAAAAAATGAAATTTTTCAGTTACCGAGCTTTATTTAATGTTCCAAATCTAGGCTTCAATAAAAAACAAGGACCTTTAGTAAAGGTCCTTTACATTTCTATGTATAATTACAATTTACTTAAATGATTTTGTTTATAAAAAGAACATGTGACATATGTATGTGACTTCATAGGGTTGACGACCGAATTACAATAATAGAGACGGGAGTGCGGCTCAACGCTTGATGCTGCGGAGCGACCGAGAGATACCGCGAGAGAGCGAGACAACGATAGCGCATGACGGCAGATGCAGGTGGCCGATCGAATGCACGAGAGCGGGAGACGCGAATAAGGACGAAGATATGTAACGCTTTGGCAAATGTCCTAAAGGTACTTCGATCTACTAACAGGCTCCAGCCATGCTCAGGAAAAGTGGGAGTGGTTCTTGTACCTTCAGATGGTCGTCACGCGAATCGTCGTAGATCGAATAGAAAAGAGACTGGGAGAAGGATTCATAAATAGCATTGTGAGGGGTGGGAGAAAAAAAAAGCCAATTCCTTGGCTAAGATGTTTGAGATGGCTAACTGTTGTTAAACTGCATAGATGGCAAGATTCCTTCCGGTGCCCGAACAAAAGATCTTGTACAAATTCATTATACCCTTGCAGAGGGTATTATAATTTTGGTCAAAAGTGTGCAACGCAGTGAAGGAGACCTCTCCGACCCTATAAAGTATATATATTCTTGATCAGGATCACCTCCTGAGTCGATATGAGCATGTCCGTCTGTCCGTCGGTCCGTCTGTCCGTCTGTCCGTCTGTCTGTTTCTACGCAAACTAGTCTCTCAGTTTTAAAGCTATCGAGTTGAAACTTTGCACACACCCTTCTTTCCTTTGCAGGCAGTATATAAGTCGGAACGGCCGGGATCGGTCGACTATATCCTATAGCTGCCATATAACTGATTGATCGGAAATGCCATAACTTTGGTGTTTTTTTAAGTTAGAGGGTTGGGAGTTTCTACACATGTTATATTTGACCAAAATATCTTATGTACAAAATTTCGTAAGGATCGGCCGACTATATCCTATAGCTGTCATAGAACGATCGAAATTGGCATAACTTTGGTGTTTTTTTAGTTAGAAAGATGGGATTTGGTAGAGATTCTATTTTGGGAAAAACAATCTGATTTGTCGAATTTCATAAGGATCGGCCAACTATATCCTATAGCTGCCATATAACTGATTGATCGGAAATGCCATAACTTTGGTGTTTTTTTAAGTTAGAGGGTTGGGAGTTTCTACACATGTTATATTTGACCAAAATATCTTATGTACAAAATTTCATAAGGATCGGCCGACTATATTCTATAGCTGTCATAGAACGATCGGAATTGGCATAACTTTGGTGTTTTTTAAGTTAGAAAGATGGGATTTGGTAGAGATTCTATTTTGGGAAAAACAATCTGATTTGTCGAATTTCATAAGGATCGGCCAACTATATCCTATAGCTGCCATATAACTGATTGATCGGAAATGCTATAACTTCGTTGTTTTTCAAGTTAGAAGGATGGGACTTTCTGTGCATTCTAATTTGGGCCAACTTATATGATCTGCTAAATGTCATCAGGATCGGCCGTCTATATCCTATAGCTGTCATATAACTGATTGATCGGAAATGCTATAACTTCGTTGTTTTTCAAGTTAGAAGGATGGGAGTTTCAATGGATTCCTCTTTTGGCAAAATAATTCGATTTGCCAAGTTTCATAAGGATCGGCCAACTATATACGATCCGCTATATATCTAATAATATAAGATGCGTGGCGCCACCTAGCGGACTGCGACTCAACTGCAAGGGTATATAAACTTCGGCTCAGCCCGAAGTTAGCTTTCCTTTCTTGTTTTAGTTAACGTTAAGGTGTTTTGCATTAACTATAAAAAGATATTTTCGATGATAATTAATATTAATAAGGCCGTAATTATAACAATTCAATAGTAAAGATAATAAGAATTCAAGATAAGTAAAGATAATAATTCAGGTTTGGTGCTTAAAAAGGTAATTTTTTTTAAATGGGATTGCTTAGAAATAACAATTCAAGACTTTTCAGAAAATTATATAAAAATTGATAATTATGGATTTTTAGGTTTTTTTTTCTTCTTTTTCATTTGGGAAACTATATGATTTGAAATTTTGAATTTGAAGCTATACGTTTGAAGGGTATTTGGAATTGCTGGATTTTTGTCCTCTCTCGTAGGGATATTTAATAATGTATTTACGTGTTATTTTTAATTTTTTTTATATAAAAAAAAAACATAAAAAAATCCTGAGCCTATCGATATTTTTAATTAGCTGCATTGGGTCTAAGGGGTAAATTAGACCATATGTTGTTTTTGTTTTTTTTTGTTAATTTTCAAATTACTTTTTATTTATTTTTTGTTTGTTTTGGGTTTGATCTAACGAGCGACCCCCACAGATAAAGAAAAGATAAAAAAATTCAATAAACTATTGCCGGCCAAACTTACCGGCGGCGGCTTGACCCGACAAAGTGTATCAGGTGGTTTTTATACACAAGGTGCGTTCCATGGTAAACAGGACTTCTTCTTCAATAAAGCTTATTGTACGATCCAAAAGTATGTCGAACGAGGGTTTAGCTCATTTGCCCGTTGGGCCGCGAGTATTTCGATGCAATACTTTTGAATGGCCATTTACGCTTTCAAAGCGTCAAACGATTTTTTTATTTCTGATTCGTCCGGTGCATTCCATTCAGCACTCTGACTTTTCGCTTCGGGATCATCTTGGAAACATCACGTTTCATCACTAGTCACAATATTGTAAACGAAGTTTATGTCCAATTCGACCTGTTAATTGATGTTATTCGAAAGATTGATTCTTTTCAATTTTTGGTCGTCAGTCAATTGAATGGCGAATGGTCTTGCACAGATTCAATACTAATTTGATGAGACGCCAAAGAAACATACAGAGTCTAAGTGGAGAAGGGATCTCTTTTGACCAGCGCTTTATTGAAGCAATAAATTCTCTGGCTTTATCGACGGCTTGTGGCCGAAAAGGACTCCAAGATCGTTCATTAGGAAAATGCGATCTAAAGCGTAATGCCCAAGTGAGTACGAAATGAAAAGAGGCACATTGCAATTCATAACCTTACACTTGAACCAGTAAAGTCCGAGGAAATATTGCAGATGTAGGAAGAGATCTGAGAAAGATAAGCAGAGCTTCATCAGCATATATCAGTTTAGTAGCATAGCTTACGACATTCGGTAAGTCGTTAACAAATACGACAAATAAAAGAGGTCCTTAGTGAATGCCCTGCGGGACACCAGATGTTTTGTTTATAATTTGTGATGATCTTAAACAAAACACACTACATTCGGTTCGATAGTTATGAAGTCATCCACAGTGTGATTTTTGGAAAAAAACACACAAGATAAGATTGTTTATTTTCACCAGCTTGAGGCTATTAAGTATCTTTATTAAGTCTTATCGTTAGTCAATGACTCTGATATTATCCTAATTATGGGTGTAACATGAAAAAGTATCCGCGCGTATAGCATGGGAAGTAGGGGCACCCAATAAATTCACCCCCAGCAGGTTCATTAAGTGCAGAAAATTGGTTCTGGAATCTAGAAAACCATTTCACGGCTGTTTCATAACGGAGACGCATCTCTGTCTCAATCTCTCTTCAAGCGATACAAGACCATGTTAGGCCAATGTTCTTTGTGATAAGACTTTGACACCTGTTTCCTCAATGTGCCTTTGCCATCTTTTAATTTTGGTATGCGGACTAGAGTCCGATGCTGTGCATGTTAGTGACTGGTGGTCTGTAAAAATGACCCGCCTCTTTACCCGCCTTGATTGTTGCATTGTTATCATTGGGCAACCCATGTTGCGTTAGCTTGTCTCTGGAAACACCACTAAAATATTTAGACGCGATTCATTATATCTTCATTTTTTTTTTTTTTGAATTCCTATTACTCCGCTTGGGAGCTTAGGGCATCTACAAGTGCATTCCATCAGACCCTATTCTGCGCTGTTCTCTTTGCCAAGTCCCAGGTGATGTTATTGTCAGCGAGTTCACGTACTGTTGATCTTCATTACTTCAATATATTCAACATAGGCATTTCAGCGTTTGGTTCATTATTCCTAATTCCTAATTATTCCTAATCAATATTATTAGTTAGCAATTTATGTTGATTTGAATTTACAAATTAAGAAATATAATCTACTTTACTTAAATGATGTGTCTTCACTCCATCCTGAATATTCATATACATATATCTTGTTTATATTTCATTCTAAAACATATTATTCCAAGTCTTTGTCACCAGGCTTTGTCACCACTCCTGCCTCTCACATTTAGTGGAGGTTATACGGAGTGGCTTGAATACCGGCCACTGTTCTCCACCATGGTGGACACATAGCCATTTATATGTTGGGTCAAGAATCTTCAGCGGTTGCGATCCTGCCTTCTTGATTTGGCATTGGAGACAGTACGTTCATTGGAGCTGACCGACAAAAAAAAATAACGTTGCTGCTAGCAAAAGGTTTAGTAATCGCCTTATTTTTATTACTTTACTTTATTACTTATTTTTCAAGCTCATGTTAATAAGATACCGCTTCGGCGACAAGGTTCCGCGAGCTTTCGCATAAATTTAATTCACATATGCGAGCCCTGGCAAGTATGGGCGCAACGAAGCAAATTGCCAGCTGCACCATAATTCAAGTGTTTTTGCAGAACGTTGATGCCACACAGTCCAAGTGGAAGAAAATTCAGGCTGACTCACATTCCTTGGATTCCATTCCAACGTGGGTGTCCATCGCTAGTTTGCTCGATCAGAGATGCCGCACGACGTAGTCTCTTTAATACAGCTAACTTTGCATTTATGATACATGAAAACACATGATAAACTCCTGCCCAAGGTTTTGAAGTTTGTCGCCAGAGGATTGTTTAAGTGGCTGAATTTATGCCGTAAGTGCCTTGGACTTGGTCACTTATCTCGACACTGCAAAGAAGCAGCTTGAAGCAGCTTCGCGTTTGGGCGAAGGCATCATCGACTGCTCGCTTCTGGCTCCAGCTGAAGTTTCGGAAGGTAAGCTCTGCGGTAGCATCCAACTTTATTGCCTTTTAGCCCAATTTTACGTTAGACGTCATCTCTTAGAACGTTCCCAACAATATAAATCTAGCGAATCCTCATTTTCACCAGCCTCAGCGAGCAGATTTGCTAATTAAAGCTTGATTATTTTACGAGCTGCTTTGCCTACTTGATTCTGATTCACAGGTACACTTTGTTACTTCAAGACTGTCGAACCAGCTGCAGCTGCGGAAGATAAGCTCTCCGGTAGCCTCGAACTTTACTGACCTTTAGCCCAATTTTGTGTTAGACGTCAGCTCTTTAAACATTCCCGCCAATTTAAATCTAGCAAATTTTCACCAGCCTCAGCGAGTTGATTTGCTAATTAAAGCTCGATTATTTTCCGAGCTGCTTTGTGTGGGGTCAAAACCTATAGAAAACCTATTAGTCAGTCCTAATCTCCCCCTCCCCGCATCTAATGCGACTGTCTGCTGTTGTTGGGCCGTCTTTGTGAACCGTTATGTGTACTAGAAATATTATATATATACTATACTAGATATATACGATTCTCCTTGAGCATCGCACGGCGTTTCTTCTGGTTGACCAGTGCACATATCTAAATCACGGTTATTTCTTGGCCTTGCTTCTGGCTCTCTATTGGAGATGCATGTTCCCTTGCCGGGTGATGTGTCTCCCATTTGCACACTTTAGAGTTGGCGGGTAATTAAACATCTTGAATCGCATTGTTTACTGGCACTGTGCACTTGTATTCACCAGTCGTGAATTTTAAAACTTGGGCGTGTGGTTCAATGTCCTTCTGAGGCCTGATGTCTAGTTAATCCGCCATCGACGGGGACTTCTTGATTCCTCCAGGCTTTTTCAGTAGTTCCTTTACGATGAATGAATGTACTAGAAATTCGCACCGATATGTTGAATTCACTGATTTCCTTTAATAACTCGATAGCTTACAGTGGCATAACCGCGTGATTAAAGACGACCTTTTCTGCCTTGGACTCTGGAGCTGTTTCCATTGGATTGCGTGAGTCGCTTTATTAAGAACTTTGCGGGATTAGAGAGTATGCCAGGTAACCAATTAAACACAGCTTCGGTGTACTGGACAGCACCATCTAATCTAAGGGTGGTGTTTGATGGACCAACCGAAGCATTTTCACACAAGCTGCTCAGGTTTCGATCGCATCCGGTAGCGCTGACTGGCGACATTTGTAAAATGCGAATTGTGGTCGGGCACACGGACGTTAATATGCAAACTCTGAAGGACCGGCCGACCCCCTGGATCAAAAAAGCTTATCATGATAAGCGGGCTACACTATGACGGACGAACCCGTCCCCGCCCACACGTGGGTCCAAAACATGAATTCTACCAACAAAAAAAAAATAAACAAAAAACTCTCTAATAAACTCCGGAAATGGAATCATTGATCTGTCTCCAAGGCAGAGAGAGGCCAAGGAATTGCAGTGATGGGGAAGTTCCCCACAGAGGGTCAACATACGGAAGCATGATGCGCCGGTGTAGGGGGGATCGACAAGGCATCGACATCCAAACCGGGGCTCACTATGGGACCATCGAACGGTGTGGAGGTCAAGATCCCAGAATGGAGTCCCAAATGGGGAAGAGAAATCTTGCCCGATTTCCAGCCGGCAAAGGTTGGTATCAGACTGAAACCCAGGAAGCCGATAGGAGTAGGCGCCTCTGCCAATGAGATCGTACAAAGTGCGAAAAATGCAAAGGTCGACTAAAAGTGAAGCGCCCCTACTGAAGAAAAAAAGGTGCAGACACAACCGGCTAACAGATCCTTCGCCGACGATACTAAGGGTAGGCTCATCATTGGGGTCATTGATAATGGCGGAGGGTGGTGAATGAGCTGCATAGGCGCATCATGGAAAAGATGCTCAAGAGCGAAGGACCTCCACCTGATTGCGAAGATGCAGGGTGGTATCAAGGTCATTAGCGTGCCAAGATGCAAGGCCAGTAATGTAAGTAAGTCTCTACAAGCACACAATTGCGTCGCTGGGAGAGATTTACCCAGGAGCCAGATTGGAGGTGGTAGGCTAGGACAAGATCCCCAGCAAACCGAGAGCCCTCATATGGTTATTTTTTTACGCTTAACGAGGAAACCGTGAAGATACTGGAGGGTGCCGCCTGTATCAAATACGGTTTCGACGGTTTCGGTTTCAAGCATGTAGCATTGAGGATCTACAAGTCGGATTCGAGGAGCAAGTTAGGATAGACATCCAAGAGCCAGACTTGGAGGAATCGACTGAAGAGGCGCGCCCTGAAGGAATTTTAGATGTTGAGAAGGACTTTTTGGATGGGTATACCTTTGAGGAAAGTGACTTGGCAAGGGCTCTTGGAGGCTTCGGAATGGTGGAGGACTTGTTTGCTGGGCTCCGGTATCGAGGCTTGCGTTACAGTGAAGGAGAATCTAAAATATGTCTCTGAAACTCCGGCAGATCAATCTCTACCAAAGTAAGGAGGAGAGCGCTGCCCTCCTGCTCCAGTGAGAGAGTCCCTCTCCTCTCGCTGAGAGTGAAGCTGATGTGGCCCTCATCCAAGAAGCCTGGATCCATTGAGATGGGATTTTTGGTTTGGAGCGCCGGAGTTCAGGCTTTTTGTTTTTGTTTTTGTACCTGTTCAGCCGATGAAACAGGTAAAAAGCTAGCTTGCATTCCGTGAAATAAGAACTTCCAAATTACAGGAACGAAGATCTCGTTGGCGCAGCTATAGAGGACCCAGGTGGCCCTCTTAGAATATGCTCGGCACATATGGGCCACCACCATGTTGGACTCCCCCAACACATGCTGCTTTGACGGCTTGAACGGTAGAAACACCTACAGTGGCAAATACCAGGGCGTACTACAAGGTCTGTCCCAAAAAGAGAATAAGTAGCAGTAGATCGAAAAACCCACCTTAGTGGTTTTGCACGTAGGACCTTTAACCTCACCTATGGCGCACAGTGGTTTAACTTGTACTGAAGTGCGGAAAAAATTAAATAACTTCCCCAAGTCTTAATGCATTGATACAAAACTTATCACTTGGGGTTATTGGGGTTGCTGATCACGATTCTGAAGTCAGATTTCAAAATTTTTTTTTTATTATACCCTTGCAGAGGGTATTATAATTTTGGCCAAAAGTATACAACGCAGTGAAGGAGACATCTCCGACCCTATAAAGTATATATATTCTTGATCAGGATCACCTCCTGAGTCGATATAAGCATGTCCGTCTGTCCGTCTGTCTGTCGGTTTCTACGCAAACTAGTCTCTCAGTTTTAAAGCTATCGAGTTGAAACTTTGCACACATCCTTCTTTTTCTTGCAAGTAGTACATAAGTCGGAACGGCCGGGATCGGTCGACTATATCCTATAGCTGCCATATAACTAATTGTCAGGAAATGCCATAACTTTGGTTTTTTTTAAGTTAGAGGGTTGGGACTTTCCACACATGGTATATTTGGCCAAAATATCTTATCTAAAAAATTGCATAAGGATCGACCGACTATATCCTATAGCTGTCATGAAACGATCGGAATTGGCATATCTTTTTTGTTCTTTAAGTTAGACAGATGGGACTTGGTACAGATTCCATTTTGGGAAAAATAATCTGATTTGCTAAATATAAAGGATCGGCCGACTATATCCTATAGCTGCCATATAACTGAACGATCGGAATTGGCATAAATTTTGTGTCTTTTAAGCTAGAATGATGGGACGGATTCTACGGATTCCATTTTGGGCAATATTATTGTTCTGCCAAATTTGGTCAGGATCGGCAAACTATATCCGATAGCCGCCATATAACTGAACGATCGGAAATGGCACAACCTTAACTGCAAGGGTATATCAACTTCGGCTCCGCCCGAAGTCAGCTTTCTTTTCTTGTTTAATGTTTCAAATTTATGCTTTAATAAAAACAAGATTTTTAGATTTCGATGTATGAATACAATTTATTTAACTGATTTGGTTTATATATTATTATATTATTATAATATGTATAAATGGCATATGTGACAAGCGTAGGGTTGAAGACTGAATTAGAATTAAAGACGCGGGAGCCTGGCTGAACGCTTGATGCTGCGGAGCGACCGAGAGATACTCGAGAGAGCAGGATAAACAAATTCAATAAATTATTGCCGGCCAAACGTTCCGGCGGCCTCTTGACCCGACAACGCGGTTACATAACGGTGTCGAACCCACATGCGAGTCCCAAAATATCTTTTATCATTTATTTTGGTGACGAAAAAATTCAATATATGTATACAAAATTACATTTTAAAACAAGAAAGGAAAGCTAACTTCGGGCGGAGCCGAAGCTGATATACCCTTGCAGTTAAGGTTGTTCAATTTCCGATCGTTCAGTTATATCGGATATATATAACTAAAAAAACACCATAGTTATGCCAACTCCGATCGTTCTATGACAGCTATAGCATATAGTCGGCAGATCCTTATGAAATTTCGTACACAAGATATTTTTTCCAAAAAACACCAATCAGTTATATCAATCAGTTATATGGCAGCTAAAGGGTATAGTCAACCGACAGACAGACAGAGGGACATGCTCATATCAACTCACGAGGTGATCCTGATTCAGAAAATGTATACTTTATAGGGTCGGAGATGTCTCCTTCACTGCGTTGCACACTTTTGACCAAAATCATAATATCCTCTGCAAGGGTAAATATTTTTACCCGGCACGTGTTTATATGGATTATACAAATTTCTTTGGATTTTTTTTTCGGAGCAATTCACAAACATGGCGCGTTGGACTGACCGCTAGGGCAAAGCGCCATCAGCTGTTTGTGAATCGTTTGGGATGATTTTTTCGTATTGGGGTTGCGATTAGGGGTCAGTTTTTAACAAAAAACTTTGTCGGGTCAAGCAACCCCCGAAAAGTTTGGCCGGCAATAATTTATATAATTTGTTTATCTTTTCTTTTATCTTTATGTCTCTTTTCGCGTCGCCCGTTCTCGTGCTTTCGATTGGCCACCTGCATCTGAAAAAATCAAGGATTGATGTCCCCTTGAAATCAGTGGAGACATTTCCGGAAGCGATGAGTAATGTGGACTCTAATATTTAGCATTTTTATTACGGGTGGAATTTATTACGGATGTTTCCTCGGCCATTGGAATTCGAAGAACACCATCGTACATCGCATTCCAGAGCAGTGGCCCGAGCACAGAGCCTTGGGGCACTCCAGCGGTGACCTCGCGCTCTGTGCGTCCCTCATTCGTGTCAAATAGAAGAGATCTATTGCCCAGGTAGCTGTCCACCATCCTTAGGAAGTATCGAGGTATGTTCATCCTCATCAGGGCCTCTAACGTCCGCGACCAGTTCGCTGTGTTAAAGGCGTTCTAAACGAGGGTTGTTACCAGGTAGTACTTTTTAGTACCCCCTTCCCACCGGGTGCCTTGAATGGCGCGTGCTGCAAGGTTGTTTACCCGCATAATGGCGTCCACCGTAGACCTACCCTTTCGGAAACCATATTGCTCCGCTGCCGCTGTACCCTGCTTATGGCTGCCTGTAGCCTCGTTGATATGATTTTTTCTCGCACCTTGCCCACAGAGTCTAACAGGCAAATCGGTCGATAGGATGCCCGGGTGGCTTGCCAGGCCATATTGCCGGAAAGGTGCCCTCCAGTAGGCACTGATTGTATATGACAGCCATCTTCTCCGGTATCAGCGCCAGGGCGATCTTCAGTGCCCTATTCGGCACCGTGTCCGGGCAGGGGGCTTTACTGGGGGCTAGTTTGCTGGCCGCCTTACGCACCTCCTCTGCTGTGACCAGCTCCACCGACTCCATTTCATCATTCTCCACTTCAACATCGATTATGACACTCAGTTCTTCGGGGTGAGAGGGGGCTTGGTTGGCTTCTTGGTGATAATCCTGATGGCCTGGCCCCACGGATCGTGCTCTGCCTCGTCGCACAGCTTCAGGAATACCTTCCTCGTTCGCGGCTTCATGCTTGCTCTGCAAACCTCGTCTACAGACACTGCAAGTGCAGCCACTGTTTCGTTGGCCGAAGCAAGGGGGACGAACGTCGCGCTTTGCACTCGGTTTAACAGGGTTTGAACGTAGAGGGTATCCTGGCGGTACGCCTTACCACAATAGGGTGGGCTCGGGTCAGCCCGGCCCGTTTCGAGTGAGCAGTATATGGCTTCATGGTCGCTGGCCGTGAAGGGGTTGGCAATTCTCCACTTGGAGCCGCGGCCCAAGCTTCTGCTTGCAAGGTCAGGTCAATTATAGATCCTGCGCCTACTCTGTTGAAGATTTCCTGGTTACCCTCGTTAAGTAGAGCCAGGTCCAGGGGAGCCAGTATATCCAGCAGGTGTGCTTGCCTCTGGTATGTCCCCTTCCTTCACCAAGGGATCGAGGTCCCGGTTCTTGTTGAGCTCTAGCAGAAGTTTCCCGCTTGCAGTTCGGCGCACCTTGCGTACGTCTTGGCTAAATTCCTTTAGCTGCCCGTCCTGCCGTCTGGTGACCATCGCCAGGACCTCGCTATATTTTAACCCCTTGGCTTCCACTACCGTTTCCATCGCCGTTTTCCATCGCGGAGCTGCTTCTGCGGCGTTAGCTGCTGTGCTCGGCCCCTCGCCTTCGGCGCTTCTGTTGCTGGGGCGGTTGGCTGTCTTTTGGGAGGGACCTAGACTTGCGGATGTTCTCAGAGCCTGTGCGGGTGCTCGTTGCTCATCCTGCAGAGGGTCTTCGTGCTGTCCTGACTTAGCCGTCGCCATGGCTCAGTCTGCACAGATATTTCCTTTCGCCGTATAGGCATCGTCTGCGCCTGCTTCGGGACGTCTTGCTGGCCACATCTCGAGCAAATAGCCTCAGATGTCGACCACGGTTGGCCCTCGTCGATTTGGCTGATGAGACCACCACTGAGACTTTTCTGCAGCTCCTTCATCCTGCAGAACATCCTCTTCATTTTCAGGTTTATACTCCTCATCTGCTTCTCGTGGGATATACAGGATATACCCCAGAATCCCCTCCAGTTCTATCAGCATGCCGGTGCAGGGCCGCTCACTTGACGCTCTAGTTTTCTTCGCCGGAGTCGCTCTTTGAGGTTCCGAGGGGCTTGAGAGATCCCTCGTCCTCTTAGGGGTTTCTTTCTCAGCATTCGACTGGCTTCGAGCGGAGGTCCGTGCCGCCTGCAGGATGGGTGAACGCAGTATCTTCGAGCTGCTCATAAACGCTGAGAATTGCTCAACATTTTTTTGGCTTGTCGCAGGATCTGCCGTGGCGGCCAAGCTAGTCAGTCAGTTGAATTTGGGATGTGTTTTGGAGCCTTCAGAATCCGTGCCCCGGCCGTGGGTTTCTCCACGGGTGGATTTCCACTTGAGTGGTTGCCACTGGAGTATTGTCGTTGGTGTACATCATCCTTCGGGTTTTCTTTTTATACCTACTGCCAGGTGGGTGGGTACTGCCAGCCACTATGGCTCCGACGCAGCCCACGTAGCCGCCCTAAAGTGGCACAGGTGGATTTGGGGTAGAGTAGAAAAAGTAAAGGGCGTTTACCATCGCTGCCACGATGGGGGATATACCGCCCCTGCTAGGTTACCAGAGCTCCGTTTTCCAGCGTGCCCCGCCGCAGCGGGGAGTTGGAAATCGGTCCCATCCATGAGCTTGTGCACTTTTTCTTGTTTCTTGCTTGTGCACTGTTTCTTGGCCCGCCCTCCAAAAGAGAGCTAGGAATTCTTCTCCCATGTGCCGCCCTCTGTGGGTGACAGCCGCAAACAGCTCGAAGAGGAGCGCCGAGTTGCGCTCTCTGTCCGTTTTTTCCGGTGAGCACGCTCTACCGGTACCGCTTTAGTCGGAGTTAGTCAGGACTACCGATCAGCTGGGTCATCTATTCCAACATCCTGCATAGCTATCCAGCGCAACGCGGGAAAACATCCGAAAGAGAGGGAGTCCAGAGAAAGTTGCGCTCACCCCGTCCCCTGGCCCTAGGACGTCCGCTGCGAATCCGGGTCCGGCCTGTCGTCCAAGCTGAGCTACGGGGGATGCATTCACTCCTACATCTCAGGGGAGCGGGGGTGCGAGTTCTACCGAGATCTCACGGGCTTTGATCCATTACAGGGGTCGTATAGCAGCGCACACACCGCAGCACTTCGCGGCGCTCGTCCGTCTCATTTCACCTTTCACCTTACACTCCATTTTGCAGAACTCAGAAGCGATCTGTGCGTCCACTTCAACGATGCGGTGAGGAAGGCACGATTTATCCAGGATCAGGAGATTATGCGGCGCTCCAGTTTTTTGCCAGCGAGTTCGACGCTGATCAACGTTACTTCTGCCACTAATGATGCGTCGTTCGGCAGAACTTTCCAGGGGTTGCCGCCACTGGCACTTCCCACTTTTAGTAGAGGTTATTGGGAGTGGCTTGAATTCCGGTCATTATTCTCGACCATGGTGGACATACCCCCATTCATAAGTCGGGTCGAGAAGCTTCAACGGTTACGGTCCTGCCTTCGTGAATCTGCTTTGGAGACTTTTCGATCGTTGCAGCTCACGGAAAAAATTACGACGTCGCATTGGAGCTGCTAAACAAAAGGTTTAGTAATCGCAGACCAGCTGCTGCTGCGGAAGATAAGGTCCCCGGTGACTGTATCCGGTATAGGTGGCGCAGCATTCTAAAGATGGGTTTTCTGTGCAAGTGAGCTTGCAATCCCAATTCTCCGACTATTCGCCGCAGTTAACTGCGATCGTAGCTTCCAACATCACTGACCTTCAGCCCAATTTTACATTGGACGTCAGCTCTTGGAAAATTCCCGCCAATGTAAGGCTAGCGGATCCTTATTTTCACCAGCCTCAGCTAGTTGATTTACTAATTGCAATTACAATTCATCTGTCTCCTGGTTTGCCTTCAATCCAAAAAACTCAGCTCGGTTGGATTGCTTGTGAAGGTGGAGGCCCTGACAATGGTAAAGCCCTCATGACAGCTGAGCAGTCAGAGTTGCTCAACCAGCCTCAGACGGAGCCGGTGAAGATCTCATCGCAGTCGTGTTTCCAAGCCAAAGAAGAAGCGCCTTCGCAAGGGTCTCACCAAGAAGGAGAAGTATTGCAGACACCGTCGTCACTTCGAGCAGCGCATGGAGAAGCGTCTTGCCAGGATCTGCAGAGTGGTGGCTAGTGTGATGGGTCATATATTACCCAGTGTGGATGTGAAGCCGCTCTTGACTTTGGTAGCGAAATGGCTACCGAGATGCCATTGCCCAGCTGCAGTGACATCGAGGATGAAAGCAGAATGTGTCGGGTGCGCTGCGTACTGAACAAACTTCTTATTTAAGCAAAATAAATTAAATGCATTATTTCTATTTATTTTTTATGTTCGCAAACTAGCTTAGCTTCACAGCGAGCACCATAGTTCGGACTTCTTATCGAACTTTTTCTTGAATAAGCGACTTTTTTCGAATAAAAACGATATATCAAAAATTGCGTTATCTCAAGGGCTATCTCCCACATGCATGAATGAATGAAAAGAATCGCCAATTTTGAAAAAAAATATTTTTTAAAATTTATTTTTTTTTCTTACGATTATAATAAGTTTATCTTAAAAAAGTGAATAAGATATTTAAAAAACCTTTCTAACGGAATATAGAATGTGAAATAAGCTTCATTTATTGTAAAGTTATGCTTTTTTTAAGTTTAAAGCTATTTAAAATTTTTTAAGGTGACCTTAAGTAATTAAAACAAGAAAGGAAAGCTAACTTCGGGCGGAGCCGAAGTTTATATACCCTTGCAGTTGAGTCGCAGTCCGCTAGGTGGCGCCACGCATCTTATATTATTAGATATATAGCGGATCGTATATAGTTGGCCGATCCATATGAAATTTGGCATTTGGAATTATTTTACCAAAAGAGGCATCCATTGAAACTCCCATCCTTCTAACTTGAAAAACAACGAAGTTATAGCATTTCCGATCAATCAGTTATATGGCATCTATAGGATATAGTTGGCCGATCCTTATGAAATTCGACAAATCAGATTGTTTTTCCCAAAATAGAATCTCTACCAAATCCCATCTTTCTAACTAAAAAAACACCAAAGTTATGCCAATTTCGATCGTTCTATGACAGCTATAGGATATAGTCGGCCGATCCTTACGAAATTTTGTACATAAGATATTTTGGTCAAATATAACATGTGTAGAAACTCCCAACCCTCTAACTTAAAAAAACACCAAAGTTATGGCATTTCCGATCAATCAGTTATATGGCAGCTATAGGATATAGTCGACCGATCCCGGCCGTTCCGACTTATATACTGCCTGCAAAGGAAAGAAGGGTGTGTGCAAAGTTTCAACTCGATAGCTTTAAAACTGAGAGACTAGTTTGCGTAGAAACAGACAGACGGACAGACGGACCGACGGACATGCTCATATCGACTCAGGAGGTGATCCTGATCAAGAATATATATACTTTATAGGGTCGGAGAGGTCTCCTTCACTGCGTTGCACACTTTTGACCAAAATTATAATACCCTCTGCAAGGGTATACAAAATTGTAGAACAAACGTTGTTTGAATTTTAATAACAAACATTTTTTCTAAATTTTAAAAAATAAAATAACACAAGCGCAGACGGTACATTTTTCGAAGAAAAATTTTCCAAACATCACTGTGGATGGCAGTTCATGAAGTGACGACCTGCATGACTGGGAGTGCGCGAAGAGACTCTATATATAGCTGAAGAATTAAAAATTTTATGTAGGCATCCGATCTGAATTAATTAAACACCAATCGAAAGGTATTGTCTTAATTAAATAATTTTTAGTGTGAAAAGAATAAAAATATAATATATAAATATTCGCATTATACTCCTAAATACGCGTCGATTGTTACCTCAAGCAACACGATCTTTCATAATTTAGGTTAGAGAAAGAAAAACAGAGCTTGACATCATCTGCATAAATAAGTGTAGAAGAATAGCTTAGGTAAGTCGTTAACAAAGAGGATAAACAGAAGAGGTCCTAAGAGATTGCCTTGCGGAACACCAGATGTATCTTTTATAATTTTTGTGTCTTGAACAAAAGCCGCTGCGTACGATTCGATAAATATGAAGTGATCCACTGTATGATATTAGGAGGCAGACCCATGAGATAAAGTTTCCGGAAAAGGAGACGATAGCTTTGCTAAAATCGGTGTAAACTACTTCGGTTTGCATTCGTTTTAGATAACCCTTCGGGACAATCGAAGTGAATTCCAGCAGATTGGTTGCTGTAGGACAATGCTTGACAAAACCATGCTGGGTGAAGGAAATTATGCTTTTGCAATAATGTTGCAGTTGTGATGTTACCAATTTCTCCAGCAGCTTGGGAATCTCAGAAAGTTGAGCAACTCGGTAGTTTTCTATAAGTATTTTAAAACCTAATAAAAGATTCATTCCATCTCTTGGGTAGTGGGTAGCATAGGATATCGGAGTAGTACCTGAGAATCCAACTCCAGACATTATCAGGAGCATTAGAATTTAGACAAGTAAATATTGTTTATGTTCGGAATTTTATGAGGGTATATAAAATTTAAATCATATGAATCGGGCGAATAGGTTGATTGAAAAAATGAAGCAAAGAGATTAGCAATACCTTGTTCTGAAGAATCGGAAATATTTTTATAAGTTAGGGAAGGAGGAAAAAACTGGATTTATGCTTCATATTGAAAAACGAATAGAAGGAGCTCGGATCATTTTGCCTTACTATTCGCGATGTAACGCTTATAAAGTTGATTATTAAGAATAATAAACTAGTTGCGAATGTAAAGAAATTTCATCTGATGAAACAAAGATCCAGAGAAGAAACATTTTATACAAGGCTATATATTTCCTGTTTTTAAGACAAGAAAGGTGTTTATTAAACTAAGGCGGCTTCGTTGATGAAGACGATGAAACTACAGGAACAAATTTGTCCAACGCGTTGTGGATTACATCAAAAAAAGAATCAGAAGCAGCATCGATAGAGTTAAAAGATGAAAGATATTCCAAGGTCAATTCCAGCTAAATGATTGCGAAGAGCATTGTAACCCGTTTTTCGGAAACATTTAGTACGATGCTGAGCCTTATTATGAATGTTAGGGACATCAATAAACACAGAAACCTATAGTGTAGAATGGTGTAAGTCCTCTGGAAGCGATAGTGGTGAAGTCCGATTTACATTCACAGAGGAGATCATATTAGACAAAATAAGGTCTAGAGATCTGCTAAGTGTGTTAAGGATGGGGTTAATTTGAAAAAAAGCAATTTGAAATAATTCTTCAATAAAGTCATTGCTTCAACTGGCATGCAGGGAATTGTCATCTTCACATGGGATCCAGGAGATTTGGGGAAGGTTGAAATCACCCATAATTAGGACAAAATCAGAGTCATTGAAGATAAAAATCAGAAAATTGCTTACGGGATTACACGACCAGAGAATAAAACTCAGGAAGGGAATATATATATGAATATTCGAAGAGCGCGGCAGACATAATTTTGAAGAATAATATTGTTTTTAAGATGGTTCAATGAACTGTATAGGTCAAATATGCTCCGAAAATGATACAGTATATTTAGCTTGTCGCGAAAAGAGGAAGTTCCCATTAAAGATATAGGCAATCAGATGAGGGCAATCGCAAAAAAACGTCGGGATACGGCAAAGTCAGACTAAATGGTATCTAAATGGTATTTAAATTTTTCAACCATATTTCTCAAACATATATCAAGTCTGCATAGAATCCATACAAAATACTTTTCTATCATTTGCACTTTACTGGAATGCAAATCTACACCTTCCTACGTATCATAGTAGACTCTTATATAATAAACTTACCTTCCTTAACAAACAATGCTGGGTGTCGTTTTCGTACAAAACATTATTAATGGTAATGTAGATAGCCAGAATTTACTTACATGCTTACAGTTTAACGTTCCGAATAAAAGGACTAGAATTTCAGTCTTCTATTCCTTAGACATTTTAGTTAGACATATGCACAGTATGATGCTCTTAGGGTTTTATGTTCGAACTACAATGGTCTCTATCGTATAATTTGACTTTCTTCCCTTATAAATATGAAAATATCCATATTAAATTACTTACAAGAGCACAAAAACTATCCTTATGTTCCTAAATGACATTTTTTTCCCTCTTTCTTACTTATTCTAACAATTCAATATCCACACTTGTCCGCTTGCCCACTTGCACCCACTTTATCGCTTATTATTACTAATACTTCGGAGTGATCAGAATTTAATGTGGCTAATATGATCCTATGTAGTTCAGATAGTTAAACAAGATTTAATGTAAATATCGAATTCGAAAGAATTATGCATTCAATTTTCAATTGGTGCGCCTTCTAAAATCATTTTACAATAAAAAGACAGTCAGCCTCAAATATGAGCGCCTGTCTGAAGGGCTTATTTGTCGTTGTGGCGGAATAATTTTACATTTTTAGGATTCGATGCAGAAGTTCTTATCGCACGATACGGTCTACTTATGGCATTTTCTCAGCGCGACACTTTCCTAATTTCAAAGTACTCCATAACTCGAGTACAGGCATCTAATAGAAGCTCGTTGGGGCGACGTATGGACGACGTAGAAGGATAACTATCGGAGAATCCCATATCACTCCCATTGGCTTCCTGTTTAGCTAAACCAGGGAGGCGAGAACTAGTGTTGGAAATCTTTGGCATGATTTTTACCTATCGCACGTCCCTGCATGTCCTCTAGCTTGTATGTAGCCTTTCCTGTTCTCTTCCGAACTCTAGCTTTTACCTACCTAGGTCCAAGCTTGGCATTATACCCCTAGCGAAATTACTCTGCTTGAAGCTCTTCCTGAAAATCTCCTGCCCTCTCCGAAAACACCGTCTCTGGAACTCCGAACTTGTGGAACAACTCCTGGCTCATGTATTTCACCACGTCATCCACCGAAAGTTTTTTCACTACCTTAAGGAATACAAACTTTGTGTAATGATCCATCGCGATGAATATTCCAATATTACCACTTTTGGATCTCGGATACGGCCCCAGAAAATCCACATAAATGCGCTAAAAAAATCTTTATGTCTCTGCTGGCAAACCTCATAATTTCCTACGTAATCACTTTCTCTCTTTATCTCAAAGCGGACGGACGTGTTTTTTTTTTATGCGCACTGCGTTAACATAAAATTTGCTTATTAGCTTTCCATAAACAATCGGTGTTTATTTCTATTTACATAAAAAAAAATAAACAAATTGCAATTTATACATTCGTATCGCTTCACGTGTGCAGTGATATATTTGGAGGTAAAATAATAATTTGATTAATTTTCCTTCCTAACATAGCCCTGCTCTGCTTCTTCATCTCTTACGGTGTTGCTTCTATTCTATTGCTCCTATTTCTCGCTAAATAGAGATTTCTATCTCTATTCTTTGCATTTTACTAACTTGCACTAACTGCTCTCTTCAATCTCCCCCTTTCGTTTCCCTGGTACAGTGGTACAAGGTTCATCAATATTATTAAATTATTGAATTTTTAATAATTTTTAATAAATTAATTATTTGAAATTTTTAATAATTATGGAATTTAAATTGGTCTGTGCGTTAAAGTCTTGTAATAAGACAATTTCGTCTTCCCAGGCTACCATCCACTGCTGGCTTTGTGAAAACGTTTTACACGCTAAGTGTGCCGGGTTAACGGCCTCAGTTTCGGATGCAATCTCACGTAGGTCTCTACTTTTGCTGTGACGGTTGTCGTGCTGTTCAGGACGAAATGAGATCGTTCATGAGGCAGACTAAAAGCGGATTCAAAGAGTTGATTAGTGGTTTTCGTAAAATCAATGACCAACTCTGTGCGCTCGATACACAGATTAGTAGTCTCCAACTACTAAATAAGTCTCCAAAGCGTAAGAAATCCTCTTTTAGTGATGTGCTTGTGGCGAATAATCTTCAGCCTGCTCAGCCGACAGCTATGCAGCCGCTTATATCTCTGGCCACCCCAAGGGCCGGACATGAGAAAAATTCGGCTTCCGAATATCTCAGGATTAATGAGCCATTGTCCGATATGCCCTCTGTGGCATCGCTTCAAGTGATCCCAGACCCAATAATTCAAACCCCTGTAACAGTCACCAAACAGGGCAATCAACCGTCCGGACCCCCGGTACGGACTGATGCCACTGTACTAGTTGCGGTGGCACAAAACCCTTGCAGGTGATCCCACCATCGAAACATATTTTTGTTTCCCGGCTTGCCCCTGATACTTCTGAGATTGATATCTCGGCTTACATCAAAGCCAAAACAAAAGTCGACATAAAGGTGGTGGACATTACAAAATTTAAATATTCATATTGTTCCGCCAGCTTTTGGCCAGAGAATATTTTCGTCCAAGAACATCAGACAAGTAAGGTGAAAAAAAAAATGGCCACTGACCAACCTTCCACTTCATCTTCCTCTGTTTTAAAAAACCAATGTCTTCTCTAACACTTACCTATCAGAATAAAAGAGGGTTACGTAGTAAACTTCCTAAACTGTATTCTGATAGTTCTTTCTTTGCATCTCACATTATTGTATTTA
Organism: Drosophila ananassae; assembly: GCF_017639315.1. Lineage (NCBI taxonomy): Eukaryota > Metazoa > Arthropoda > Insecta > Diptera > Drosophilidae > Drosophila > Drosophila ananassae. The sequence goes on along the minus strand of NW_025319041.1, from coordinate 1,969,458 downwards.
CAGAAACTTGGTTAAAGCCGAAGATCTTAAGCTCCGAAGTTTTTCCTAGTAGGTACACCACTTTTAAATGTGATAGAACTCTGCGAAGAGGAGGAGGAGTGTTAATCTCTGTAGACTCCAAACTCGCCTCTGAAGGTAAAATCACAAGAGTTTTGTGACATTGAATTGCTTTGCATCAAAATCACTTTGTCCGATCAATCTTTGTATGTTATTTGTTCTTACATACCACCTTCGTCCGAACCGCCAACATACTGGCAACATTTGTCCGCTATTCGTTTGGTTTTCGATCGTCTGTCTGATGGTGACCAGCTGATAGCTCTGGGTGACTTTAATATCCCAGAACTTATATGGTCAAATGTTGAAAATTCACCGACTTTACAGCTTAACTCCCACCACGACTTCCCTGTGGCATGTTTGACATGTCACTCGGGCCAATTAACCACGTTAGAAATTCTTTAGGTCGGCTGCTGGACTTATGTTTCGTTTCTGATCCTGATGGAATTACTCTTTCCAGAACTTTGCCCCGTTCTGACCCTGAGGATCCATCCCACTCTTGAGCTTTCAATTGAAAACAACTCCTTAATTGACCTTAAGTCTACACTTAAATCTCAGAAAGTTCGTTTGTTTCGTAAGGCTGACTTTATAAAATTAAATAAGTTAATTTCGGAATTTGATTGGTCTGATTTACTGGCATGCGAAGATATAAACTTAGCATTTAAAATTTTATTTCACTTTAAACTCATTTTTTGACGCTTGTGTGCCGTGGAAATATCCGTCCGCTTCAACGAATCCGCCTTGGTATACGAGGCATCTTAACAACTTAAAGAATAGTATGAGTAGACTTTTGAATAAACAAAGATTATCTGGCAGTACAGTTAGTTATTCTAGATACTTAGTAGCTCGGTCCAATTTCACCGTGCATAGCGCAGAATGTTATAGGAGTTATATTCGCCGCTGCAGGTTTCAGTTTACTCAGGATCCGAAGCAGTTTTATAACTTTGTAAACACTAAGCGTAAACATGTATCTTTTCCCCCACTGCTTACGTTTGAGAACTCTTATGCGAACACTGATCAGGCAATGGCCGATCTCTTTGCACAGTTTTTTCAAACTACGTATTCACCTAGCAGCAGCTCAGCTCAGCCTTACACTTATAATATCCAATCAGCTAATCTTATATTTCGCCCATCTTTCGGTCAAAGTGGTGTGTTATCGGATCTTCTTAAGGTCAAGCCCGTGTATTCGCCAGGCCCTGATGGAGTACCAGGCTGTGTTCTGAAGAACTGCGTCGAGGCTCTGTGCAAACCGCTCATTAAACTCTTTAATCTATCGCTGGAAACTTCGATCTTTCCCCTTATGTGGAAGGAATCCTTCATTATTCCGCTGCATAAAAAAGGGAAAAAATCCGACGCTGCGAATTATAGAGGCATCTCTAAATTGTCAGCCATTCCAAAGCTTTTTAAAAAACTTATCACTCCACATTTGCAACACCTATGTAGTTCAATAATAACTCCGTGCCAGTTGGATAAACTTCAAAATTGGTGTTTAGCAAATAACCTAAAGCTTAATGGATCAAAATGTAAACTTATGTCTTTTTACCGATCTAGTCCTCACCAAGCTTCCCATAGAGAAAGTATTCTCTATGGGAACGCCTTGGAACGATTAACTCAGGTTAACGATCTAGGTGTCCTAATAGATTTAAAATTTAAATTTACCGACCATATATCTACCATGGTTAATAAAGCTATGGGTGTGCTTGGTTTTATTAAAAGATGGTCAAAAGAATTTAATGACCCGTACATAACTAAAACGTTATATACATCACTGGTCCGTCCGATTCTTGAGTATGGATCGTGTGTCTGGAGTCCTCAATATGGAGGACAGAAAGATCACATTGAATCTGTAAAAAAACTTCTTTACTTTTGCGCATTAATAAGTCGCGAGAGAGAGTGGACGTGTTTCTGTGCTGCTCCGCCAGCAGCTATGCAAATACAAGAAAACTCAGTGAAAAAGCAAAAGAAGTGGTGTGCTCTAGAAATCGCCTTCCAGGCACAAGCAGTGCAGTAACCTGGAGTGCGCAGTGCACCTCCCCAGCACTATCACCCTCTGGTCTATCAACTTCGTTAAATTTGCCTACAACGAGCACTACTACATCGATTACCACATCGTGTACATCAACCACAACAGCAACATCGGTAGCTGCCTCTCAGCCCCCTCGAGCAAAAATCCAAACGGGCATTGACCGATATATCCAAGTAAAACGAAAGCTCAGTCCTCAGCCGAAAAAAAATGCTAACGCTGCAAAAGCAATGAAAGTCAACAATCAAGACGAACCGATTAATTCTCTGTCTGAAAACAGATTTTTATATTAAGCGAAGACTGTAATAATGAAGAGAATACGGAAGTTCCCAAAGCCAAGCAAAAGCCCCCACCCATTTACATACGTGATCAAAACTGCAGCGATATGGTAAACTGTCTCGCTAAGCTAATTGGAAATAACAACTTTCATATAATGCCACTGACCAAGGGCAATATACGGGAGACCAAGCTCCAAGTCTACACGGAGGAAAATCATCGCTTAGCCACGAAATACCTATACGACAACCAGAAAAAATATTACACCTACCAATTGAAGAGCAGCAAGGGCCTTCAAAAGGTCATAAAGGGTATTGAATCGTCGGTACCAATAAATGAAATCATCGAAGCCCTTTCAAGCGCAGGTTTTAAAGTTAAGGGAGCCATTAATATCATCAACCGACAAAAAGTCCCCCAGCCTATGTTCAAAGTTGAGCTGCAACCTGAAACGAAAACAACTCCTAAAAATATGATTCATCCCATATACAAACTACAGTATCTTCTGCATAGAAGAATCATGGTAGAGGAACCTCATAAGCGCAACCAACCTCTACAGTGTTCAAACTGCCAAGAATATGGACACTCAAAGTCGTACTGCACCTTGAGTGCAGTCTGTGTGGCTTGTGGCGGCCTCCATAACACTGCCTTCTGTACCATAAATAAATCTAAGAAATGTGGCAACTGCGGTGGAAATCATACTGCCAATTACAGGGGATGTCCAGTTTATAAAGAGCTAAAAAATCGTATGAATACAAAAAAACCCTTACAACAACTCCCGTTTGCCACTCACACTAACCACCAAACCACCACGGCGTCTTTGACTACACCTGGAGTTTCTTTCTCCAGCGCTCTACGATGGCCAGGACTATTAAATAGCGTAGGTTCAGCACCACTGGAAACTGAAACTGTAGGATATCCACCTCCGCCTACGGGTACTACGAGGGAAAGAGTAGGCAACCCCCGAAATAAAGGGTATCGAAGGAATGTTGTCCACACTTATAAGTCTAATGGTCACAATGCAAAATAATATGCAGGAGCTCATGCGAAACCAAAATCGACTAATGGAGCTTTTAGTCAAACAAAAATCCAATTAGATGGCTTATTTGAGAATCTGTCTATGGAATGCTAACGGCATTTCAAAGCGCAATAATGAACTTAAGACATTTCTTGATGATAATAATATCGATATTATGCTCCTCTCCGAAACCCACCAACAAAAACAACTTCTATCTAACGGGATATATATATCATGCAACAAATCATCCAGATGGGAAGGCTCATGGAGGAACTGGGATCCTCATAAAGCAGCGCATAAAACACCATTCCCTCCAACGAGTTGCTACAAATTCCTTGCAGTCAACTCCAATACGAATTCAGACCGTGGGGGGTCATCTAAACCTAGCTGCAATATACTGCCCACCACGTTTCTGCATATCTGATATGGAGTTTATGCAATTCTTTGACACACTAGGCGATTGCTTTATAGCAGGCGGCGACTACAATGCCAAGCACCCTAACTGGGGTTCTCGCCTAACCAACCCAAAGGGTAGACAACTATACAACGCTTTGATACAGCCAGGAAATAAACTAGACTTTCTATCACCGGGAAAGCCTACATACTGGCCAGCGGACCCACGGAAGAAGCCAGACCTATTTGACTTTGCGATCACTAGAACAATTCCACGAAGCATCATTCGAGCCGAACCTTTGGATGACCTATCGTCTGACCATTCAGTTGTCCTTCTTCACCTATTTCAACATGCCAAATTACAAAATAATCAAATTTATCTCACATCAAAAAGGACAAACTGGCTTAGGTACAAAAAGTACATAAGCTCTCGCATAAACATAAGACCGTCAATTAACCATAGCAAGGACATTCAAGATGCAGTCAACCACCTGGAAGACATATAAACAATACCATAGTCCCCTCTGTGAATGAGGTCACATATCTCGGCGTCCACCTGGACAGGCGTCTTACGTGGAAAAAACATATTGAAGCGAAACGGGACCAATTAAGACATAAATCCAGAGGACTGCACTGGCTTATCAATCCTCGTGGCTTATCCCACTTCGACTGGAATATAAAATACTACTCTACAATTCAGTCATAAAGCCTATCTGGAAGTATGGCTCTGAACTTTGGGGCAATGCAAGCAGTAGCAATATAGACGTTATCCAAAGGGCACAGTCCAAAGTGCTCAGAACCATCACTGGAGCTCCATGGTATATTCGCAATGAAGATATCCATAGAGACCTCGGTATACCTCTCGTCAAAGTCGAAATTTCTCAACTCCAGGAAAAATACAAAAGGAAACTCTTCACGCACCAAAAACCTCTAGCCAGATCGCTAAACCAAGTTAGTCAACAATCCCGATTAAGAAGAAATGACCTTCCAGCCCGTTGACATCGGAGGCTCCATAGTATAGATGTTTACTAAGATAAACTAATTATGTATTAGATTAAGATTTTTAAAATTGTTTTTAGTCTCTTAATAAGAGAAGATCCAACAAATAAAAGATAAAAGTATGGAAAAAAAAAAAAAAAACTATTGCGCTTAGGGGACTTAATTGGGACGCAAATCTTTACCTCCCTTCTTATCGTAGTAGACTTTTACTAATCAACTTACCATCATTAGCTAACCGTAGAACGATGCTGGGTGTCATGTTTCTATACAAGCTTATTTATGGAAATATAGACAGCCAGCATTTACTAACACGCTTACATTTTAACGTTCCTAGTAGAAGGACTAGAAACTTTCGTCCTCTACTCCTCAGCCGTTGTAGGTCGACATTTGCCAACACGACCCGGCTATTATGTTCGGACTACAATGGTCTCTACCACATCTTGTCACTTTGCTTTACTAACAATCTTAAAGCCCTTATACTAAAAGCCTTATCTGTGCAACACTCTTCCTCGTGATATCTTTCTCCTACTTTTCGCTTAACTAGGTATCTCGGATCTATTCCCGCGATTCGAGCCGTACGTCACGCGGCAGCGACCCTTGGTCGGTTGGACAGGAGGTGGGCTGTACGTATGCAGTGGGAACCGCGCGCAAAAGGACCAAGCGAGGCAAGCGGGCTTAAGGGTGGAATTAATCTGCGCGATTTTAGTAATTTTATCTCTTCCTTAAACTCGGTAAGCTGGACGACGCACAATAGCAGATGGGTTCCTCCATGGAGATCCTGGACAGAAATGTTGGATGGAATTCGTGACGGATGCGGTGGCAACATTTGTAAAAGTAGGGTGGGAAACGAGTTGGGAAACTTTGACAATGAGGCGATATCCCTGGGTGGAGCCGTGTCCAATAAAGTCCTGGCGCGAAGTCCGATAGTTTGCCATGGGACTAAAGCTGGGAACCTAGATGAGCTGGGTTAAAGGCAGTAGGAACATACCACCATTCCATTGCCTTGGTGAGCTCTTGTATGGAAGAGACGCTATTATAAACAAACACGTTAAATCGAGCTGGTTCGTATTGAATCCAGGATAGGGCAGCCGAGAAGTCGCACCAAAAATAATAATCTCCTTTATATGTTCCAAGATCAGTAACTTCAGCCATCCGTCTTGCAAGTAACTCAGCTCCAGATAGTTCCAGCTTCGGTAATGTCTGAGTCGTTATGGGTGCCACTCGACTCTTTGAGCATAACAGCCGACAATCGGACCCTGACAATACAAATACACAAGCTTCATACGTTTCGTAGCTTCAAGCTAGATCTTATTGCAGAATCCGTGGACCTCCAACCTTTTTTGGCAGGGAATGACTTGTTGTGTTAAAATGGAGGCTCCCCAGATTTGTGGTCGTGTTCCCAGTTGTTATTTAATTACATCAGTTGGGTTTAAGTTTTAGCATATCTTTATTTAATGTTTGCTAGGTATTCGGATCAGCTGTTGTTGCCGCTCCGAGCTCATGGGAGTTTCTGATTTAACAAATTTATTTATGAGTTAAAGGAAGTCTAAGTCTCGTAGCTGCGCTGCCCAAAGCGGCAGCGGAGAGACGTTTATGTATTCTTAAATATTTATACATAAATATATATGTTTATGTTATGTTCGCTTAGGCGGAGGTATGTGGACATGCATAAGGTCCACTCGTGTTACGTATATGCGGACATATGCACTTTTCGGCGTGCAGCAAAGGCACACTCTTCGTACAGTGGGTGGTCGATATATATATATATGATATTAATAGTGCATATATGTGCTTATTACAGACTTAACGAGGAAATTCACTGAGTTTGGTCAAAACTGGAACAGAATTGCAATCACTCGTAGAGAAGGGATTGAGGAAGGCTTTTATCCCATGGCAAATTTTCTCGGCACAGCTTCTGCAATAAGATCTTTGCCCTGGTACCAAGCCCATCGGGTCATAAAACCGAGCGACGGAAGATAGTATAGATCTCCTGGTTGGTTTGGCGGTGAGCTGAAGAGCTTCAAAGAAAAACAGCAGAAGGTCTGCAGAAGGATCCCATGCTAATCCAAGAGTCTTTGTGAGTCTTTGTGCCATCGTCAAATTTTAAGTATGACTATCACCTTCGGGTACCCCATCCAAAACCTCTGGGTTGTTGGAGCACCATTTCCTTAATTGATACTGACCCTTGTTTAACAGGCTCTGAGTCTGAGCTATTATCTCAATCGCTTCAGTCTTCGTTGGGGCACCAGTTATGAGGTCCACATAAAAGTCCTGGAGGACAACACGAGAGCCAACGGGAAAACCGACACCTTCATCCTCAGCCAGCTGGTGCATTGAGCGAACAGATAAAAAAGATGCTGGCTTTTTGACATAAGTCATCATAGATAGAATCTCTCCAGAGGATGCACTGTAAAATCTTGCAAATGTCTCCAGTCAAAGCTCACAAGGTGAGAGCGAAAACGAAGCAAGGTATGGAAAAGCTTAGGTTGAATCACGGGGCCGGTCATCAGGACATCATTGATGGAATTCCAAGAGCATGTAGCAGCCGAACCGTCGAAGACAACTCTCAGCTTAGTAGTGGAGCTGTCTTCCTACAGGACGCAGTGATGGGGAAGAAAATACTGGCACTTACCTCGCATTTGCTACTGCACCAGAGATATGTGACCCAGATCCAAGTATTCCTTGATGAACGACGTATATTGGGTCCTTAAATTCTGATGACGATCCACCTTGCGCTCAAGTGAATGGAACCGCTGCAAAGCCTGTGATTGGGATTATCCTAACAGCTCCACACTGTGGTTGATTGGAAGGCGAACTGAATAAGCACCTGATTTAAGACGGACATGGCGCATGGCGAAGTAGGCCTCGAAATCGAGCTCCTCCTTAGTAGCCAAAACGATAGGCGCAGTGCAGGCTTCCAGTTCCCATAATTAGTGGAGAAGATAATCGGGGCGATCGTCAAAAGGGTTTGCGGAGTCAGCAGGAATCATCTTACATGAGGCGGCCAAACGAGGTTTTCCTGGGGTGGCACCTTCTCCAGAAACTACCCATCTAAAACGAGCCAGTCATTGCTACAGAGCATTTGGACCGATAAGAAGAACTTGTGAGCCGGAGTCAAGTAGCGCTCGACTAGGAAGAAAAGCTTCTGATCGGCCACGGACGAGAATGTTGGCTGTGGGCAAGCACAGGGTCCCTTGAATTTCGGCCGACTTCCCGGAAATCATAAGGGCCCGCATATGTCCGTTGAATCGGTCGGATATCTCCCGAAGAGTAGCAACGGATACTGGCTTAACCACCCTTAGCAGCAGGATCTCGTTGATGTGTGCCTGGAAGATTAACCGTCGGTTTCTGAAACGGTTGCGCAAAAGGTCAAGAGCAACATCATAGTTAGCGTCGGTCATCTTCAGCGCCTCACAGTCTCCAAGGCTGAGTCCAACAGGCATGAAATGCGGATGACTGTCAATGGTTGTCCTAAATAAGGCTAAATGTTGGCATCGGACACGGGGGCACTTAGGGAGCAGGCCTATATGGAGTAGTAGAAATTCCAGCACCACTGGTACCATCCAAAAGCGCACAGTGCGCAGCAACTCTCATGGAACGCTTAGCAACCAACCAGCTGAAAGAACCGCCAATATAAATCGCTTACGATCTCGCTATAGTTTAGCTCCTCCAATTCCTCCTGCAGCGTAGTGAATCGATCGCGCTGATGCCTCTCCATTGACTCGAGGGTCAGAATGGTAGAATCGTCGGTCTGCATCGCAGCTTTGACCTTGCAATGCAGGACATCCATTTCCTAGCATGTCACCTCTGCGCGCTTTCGCGCGACAAAAAAACAACGGCGTTATAGTAGCACTTTTAATGCTGATCACAATAATAAACCGGGATGAAATCACGTCGGGGTCACCAAAACGTTAATCTATTAATATTTTTTTATAGCGGCCAAATAAATAAATAGACCTGGTTCAACTTCAATCAATTTCAATGTTTTTATTTCAGGGTTCAATGTAACCCTCAAACCCGCAGCCGCTCAAAAATGCCTAAAATACAAGTAAATGAAAGCTTTAAAATAGAAACTCAGACCAATGTATTTGTTTATCGTTTTGTTGGCAAGGGGGGAGGCGGAGAACGCACACAAATGCAAGATGAGATATTGTGCAGCAGCTCTACAAAAAAGCTTCCCAAAGCGCATATGCTTCAAATATCAGCAAAGCGGATGCGAACGTGGGGGAATAAACAAAAAACCGAACTGCTGATAAACCCGTCGCTGCTCCTCAGTTTTAAAATATATAAATTATTTTAAATAGCTTCGCCTTTGGCTGCTTGGCTCAACAATACGTTTGTTGCCCCGGTGTATATCACTGCTCCTCCGACTAGTTTTGAGAGGCAACACCTTGCGATCTCTGCCTTCCTCTCTACGGCTAAGATCGCTGCACGTTTCCCGCTCTTTGGCAGTACTCTGTGCTCTCCATACCTCTATTGCGCCGCACATCCTGCAGAACAATATTCTGGGGTTCCTGTTTCTATCTGCATTTGCCTCAGCGTCGCTGCCCATTGCTGATTCGGCTATCGCTGCTGTTGTTTTGGGCTTACCGCCCAATGTTGGCACGTTCTGCTGTTGCCTTATTTGGCTTCGATCCTCCGGCCTTCTCTGCATCCTTCGTGTTCCTTGGAGGCTCTGTTGTTCTGGTGGCTTCATAAGAGACTGAAGGTCCACCATATATTCTTTGAAAGGTTCCCTTCGTTGCTGCTTCCGCTGCCGAACCTGGTCTGCCAATTTTTCGAAATAACCTTTCGGCAGGAAAAAAGACTTGAAACTCCTTCCACGCTGATTACTACTCATCGTTTATTATAAACTATCTCTGCGATCTGCCCTGGAGTAATTCTGGCATGACCACCGGGGCCGGCTTTCGAACTTGCGGCATTTCTGGTACAGCCAGACTTTGAATGTGCTTCTCTGTGGCCTTCTATGTCAACTTTTCTCTGCGTCAACTTCTCGTCGTCGTTTGTCGACGTTTTCATTTTTTCTCCCCCATTTTGAAGCTGCGTTATTTCTAGACTCGAATGAATTCAGGCTTTGAATGTCCTTCTCTGTGGCCTTCTATGTCAACTTTTCTCGGTGTCAACTTCTCGTCGTCGTTTGTCGACGTTTTCATTTTTTCTCCCCCATCTTGAAGCTGCGTTATTTCTAGACTTGAATGAATTCACGAGTTTGGGCGCCAGGTGTAACGAACTGTTTAGCAGTTGGTGCTGGCAATAAATGCCGCGGCTAGCTCACAGAGTTAGTGGATCGTTCCACCGAATTTATAGCTTCGACGTGACTGCCCGAGTCCAGAAATAACACAGGGTGCTTCGTTTAACAAATATCCTTATTATTTCTATATTGTTTACGAAGGGTGAGTCTCACCTGTCGTTTCCCGGTCACCGTTCCGGGTTGGTGCCAATTACACGCCCCCCGAGCCAAGCCAAGCTTCGGGGGTGCCTGGCGCCGGTTCGTATCTCGGTTCCCTCCGTTTGAACTTACGTGCTTCAGTTGCGGGGCCGCTTTCGTTGTCGGTGTCACCGTTGCTCCGTCGTCGCTGCTCCTGGCGCAGTTGATCCTCTCCTCGTCGCTGCTCTTTTTCTGTGGGGGCAGTGGATCGTCGATACCCTTGGTTCACTGGAACCTAATTCGTGTTAGCAGACCAATAGGCTCTGCTGGTAACGGTCAGCAATCGATAGGGCGTACGCTAGACCGATCCGAAGCTATTGCTAAGACACCAGGATACCTGTCGTATCGGGAATAAACCAACCCTACTCGATTAACCCTTTGGCTTCAGTTTCGCCGTAAATCCCCTGTAAATCCCGCACTTTAGACTGTCGGACTTACCCACGGGGGGTCCTTCAGCCTATACTCACTCCAAGGAAACTTTCTCGCTTGAATGTTAGACTTACCCACGGGGGTCTTTCCCTTAACTCTTCCAGCTTCCCTAGAAGACTCGGCATCTATTCGCTCCAGTGATCTTTATAAAGCGCCTGAGACGTCCGTTAATCCTTGTAAATCGCACTTCCTGCCGTTAATCATTTGTTCTTGTAATGTGCGTCATCGTTGGCTATTTTAAAAACTATGCGCTTGGGCTATGCGGACACTTTTCGGAAAGACCGTGGTGCATCCATTGTGAGCGGGGAGCCGGTGTGATCATCGCTATTCGCCGATCCCTACAGGCCACGTTGGTTAGCCTTCCGGATGGCGACCCTCAACTGGATCCACTAGCCGTATCAATCCATGTAGCCGTCCCATATCATGTGCATATGGAAAACATCGCCAGTGGCTAGTCCCATGAAAGACCACGAGTCTTGGATGATATTTTTAGTATGGGACTCTCCCAATTAAACAATATTTTAAATGATTTATTGAAAACTTATTCTTTCATGTCTACTATAGGAAATTATAGGAATAGGAAACTTACATGCTACTCAAAAATTGCATAACCAGTGAAGCAGCCCCTAAAATAATGTTTTTCTGAACCGGAGGCTGGGCGGTAACGAATTAAAGTAAGATATTGCTTGATCAAGCCTATAGTAGCCATGAAAGAATAAGTTCAATAGCAATAAATAAATAAAACGTATCCTGAACCAGATAACCTCGTTCGGGTAAGGAACATCAAGATGTCATCTGGAGTATTCAAGAAACCAGTGACTCAGCTAGCTCCACTGTTTCCAAAAGAGGTCAACAACAAGACACCCTCAAGGCCGAACAGTCTGATGAGCCCACTGTACAACGCAAAAGGGAAAGCCTCTAATCAATACCTGTATTTCTAGCACTAATGGTGCTATTTCCACTAGGCATGGCAACGTCAATTAAAGTAACGGAGTTCAGAAACAAGTCAGAAATATTCTATGAAGTACTGGAAACCACGAGAATGGTAATTTCAGAATGGACAATGATAGTACGGGGGAACTAACAAAAGTTCGCTTAGTTGCTGTCATATTATAATTTTTTCATAAATAAAAAATTGCATATTGTTTGTTATAGTCTTACGATATATCACTCCAATTTTCAGAAGGATCGGTCAAAATGGAGACAAGAAAACGTAAAATTAGTGAAACCGTCTCAGTCGATATCCCTGTACCAACGAAGCAAGAAATTCGGTTTGCTATTTTTTTTGGATTTCGGCGTAATCTGTGGAAATATTTAGTGAATGCCAAAGAGCATTTAGAGTGCATGCGCCATCCCTTGTGACTGTTTCTAAGTGGTTTCGGAAATTTCACACAGGACATTTTTCTGTGGAGGACGAATATCGAGAAGACCGTCCAAAATCTGCAACTACCGATGTAAATGTAGCGCTGGTGAAGTCTAAAATTAACGAAGATCCAAGATTGACCCAGGAAATGATTGCTGGGCTTGAATGCCATGGCTGTATCACGCTGTAAAAAATGATCTTGGATACACGAAAAAATCTGCTCGATGGATCCCTAAAATTTTAACTGAAGCTCAAAAAGAGGCACGTGTGCGTTTTGCTCAATATTTTCTTGAAAAATTCAAAAGTGGCAAGTGTTCCACTTTTCAGAAAATTGTGACAGGTGATGAAGCCGGGTTTTACAAGTACGATCCTGAAACCAAACAACAAAGCATGGAGCTCAGAAGGTGCGAATCCACCCGTTAAAGCAAAGCAACAAAAGTCAGCAACAAAAGCAATGATGTCAATTTACTTCACCAGAGAGAAAGCTGTAGCTGCTATTCCTTTGGAAAATGGTCAGACGGTAACTGCCAAGTGGTATACTGAAACTTGCTTACCAGAAGTATTCAAAAGTTTATTGGAAAAACGCAAAAAAAGGAACTTCGCCGATACTTTTTGCATCATGACAATGCGCCAGCGCACACTGCTGAAAACCAAGTGACTTTATTGCGCTTTAAAATTTAAAAAAAAATTTCAATTTTTGTCTACTATATTAAGCGAACTTGTGTTGGTCCCCTCGTATATTATGACTTAGATAAATACTGGAATGATATGAAGGTACTTTCTTGATATGAAGGTTAGGTTAACATAGCTCTCACACATGTGTCAGGAATTGAAAAACGTAGCAGCATACAGTTCCATTCTGGACCATTTTAAAAATCTGTGTTCTGAGCTTGAGGAAGGAAATAACCTAATACATCACTCTCGGCAACGCAGATCACCGCTTAATATTGTTGGATTCGTAGCCAATTCATCATTCGGTGTTACGATTCCACGTACGCAGAGGATATGCCCAAAACTATCACAAATATCAAGGGTAATGAGGACTTTTCCTACAGCTGCTTCAGAACCAAACATCCATTGATGACTCTACCATCAATTTGGTGCGAAAAGGCAGTTTGGCTATCAACAACGGCCTAAGATCTTTGGAACAAAAGATGACCCTCATAAATAAGCAACGAGGACACTACCAAGAAGCGCATTTGAAGCAAGCATTTGTTATCCTCATAACAAAAATGAATCTACTTGCAATTAGTTTACATCGGATGCGGAGTGAGTTAACCAATGCACTAACTGATGTTCGTCATAGAACAATCAGCCCCATGTTAATATCACCTACACAGCTACGAGACCAACTCGACCTAATTCGGGATTATTTACCACTCGACCAGATCTTGCCAGTCGCCACCACTGATGTTCTTCAGCTTTACAAACTATTTTATGCACAAGGCAGTACAACTGATACTCCACCCATTTTTAGAATACCACTGGTTTCGTTAAAGTTATTAGATGGGATTAGTTTTATAGGTTTTAATGAGGACGAATTCAATAGATTTACACTTCTAAAAATTGAGCAACATATATGTTTCATTCACCTAACGGCATACAATGTTGACAGTAGATGCGAATTCCAATCATTAAATAACAAAACTGGAACATGATGTCACTGTGCACTCCAGCATGGTATGGTTAAAGGCTCATCAATCTAACCAATGGATCTTCGCAACCAAGGACCCAATGGAACTTCAGGCTGTATGCAATGGACTTTTTCAACTATCAACATAAAGGCAACTGGAATGCTGAATTTGCCCACTGGTTGCACAGCCCGCAATGTCGATATACATAAGTTTGACTACATTCGGCAATATGAACACTGAACAAACTTTGTTCAGAGACACAAAAATACATAATAAAGAAAATATTTGGTCATAACCTTATAAAGAACGATGACTTAAAGATCCAAACACTACACCAACAGCAAACTGACATGGCAGCAAGAACTGCTGACATGCAGTCGACAAAATATTGTAACACGATCGACACTTTTAATCTGTTAATTTATTATCTTTACGTTGTACTATATTTCCATCAATTTACCACCTAAACAATTTTCGTGTACCAAATTAGCTATAAATATTTAACTTTTTTATTAATAAAGTCAGTCTCAGAAAAACCTATTCTATACTCATTATTTTTCCACGTCCAATTTGTTCAAGTGCAAGTGCGGCAACAAACCAGCAATCGGTTTATGTACCTTTTGCTTCCCTTAATCATGATCTAATATTATATTCATGATCAAACTCAACTCCTGAGTTGATAATTTTAAAAATTCTTGCTTCTATCATTTTTATTAAAAAATTCATTTGATGGTGAATGGTGATTGTTCTCTTTGGTAGCTCTCTTGCTTTCTCCCCTTTACTAATTCTCGCCTCTATTAATTTCTCGTTAACCGTATTGGTAGTGGTTAAGGCTAATTTGTATTAAAAATTAACTTTTCTTAAAAAAAAAAATAATGGAATATCATTTTGTCTGCTCGTTCATATCGTCGATTTCATCGTCCTTGGCCAACATCTACCGTTGGATCCCAAATGTGTCTTAATCTTAATTGACTTCAATTTCTCTTCTGAAAGACAAAGTTACTAGAGTTTTGTGATTTCGAATTTATCTGCGTTAATCATTTTTTATTGCCTGTTCTTACATTCCACCATTTTACGAATATCTAACGAAGTGGTATTTACTAGGTTTTTATACCCTTGCAAAGGGTATTCTAATTTTGGTCAAAAGTATGCAACGCAGTGAAGGAGAAATCTCCGACCCTATAAAGTATATACATTCTTGATCAGGATCACCTCCTGAGTCGATATAAGCATGTCCGGAAATGGCACAACTGCAAGGGTATATCAACTTCGGCTCCGCCCGAAGTTAGCTTTCCGTTCTTGTTAATCTTATATCCGATATTTTTTAACTTACCACAATGGTTAAATATTGAAAACTCTTCTTCTAATTCCCTTTATACCTATCATGCTTTTACTGCTGGCATGTTTAACATGTCTCTTGGTCAAATTAACTATGTTAGAAATTTGTTATATTGCATTCTAGACTAATGTTTGAGCAATAGTATCTTCACTACCATATGCTTGAGTTGAGAATGCTCCCCACATCAAAATAAGTTCCGCTGTTTCCGTAAAGCAACCTTTTACAAATTTAATGACCTAATTGATTAAATTCTCTCTCTGAAATCTCTCTCTGAAAATAGTTAATAATTAAATATTTTAAGGGTTAAACCAGTCCCCGCCAAGCACCATCCTTGAAAGGAGTTGACATCCTTTGTTGTAGATGGCTTCCAAAAGGAATTTCAAACTGATTTTATTTACACAGACTTTTGTAAAACGTTCAATTAATCACACATTCCTGGTGAGTAAACTGAATTTTCCATCCAGGACTTCCTAACCATTTCCGGAAAAACTCGCTGGTACGCATGATGTAA
This sequence comes from Drosophila ananassae, assembly GCF_017639315.1. Classification (NCBI taxonomy): domain Eukaryota; kingdom Metazoa; phylum Arthropoda; class Insecta; order Diptera; family Drosophilidae; genus Drosophila; species Drosophila ananassae. The sequence goes on along the minus strand of NW_025319041.1, from coordinate 1,953,994 downwards.
AGCTTTGTCTGAAATACGAATCCTCTTCTGCCCAATACGGACTTCAGTCCGATCTCGATAATTTTCAAAAATGGTTTTTAGTCCATGATTTAATACTTAATGGATCAAAATGCCAACATTTGTCTTTTTATTGTTGATGCCAATTTTAATTAATGCTTATGTTATTAACGTGCTTATGCAGTGGGATACAAAAAATTATCTCGTCGGGAGCAGATATTTGTAAGCTTTTAAAGCTGTGTATAGGGTTTTCTAGTCAAAGTCGCTTAAAAGTAGCTAGTAGTTAGTAGTAGTAGTTAAAAGTAGAAGTAGCTTAAAATTCGAGGGAGGAAGCTTGAAAAAAAATACGATCTTTTGAAAAGAAGGAATATTACTGCGTATTAACAAAAATGCAGGCGCGAGCTTTACATTCTAAAGTAACTGCCAGAATATTTGTAATCCTTAGTCCCTAGACCAGAAGCTCTTCTTCCTACTAACCAGGGTTCCTGGACTAGGAAGGTGTTCCATCCTCAGCCAGATGAATGCCTTATGATGATTTTTTTTCAGGATCCGTAAGAAAATCTGCGAAATCCCCCTTCACCATTATGAATTGAACCTAGACAGGTCGAAATCGGCCACTCCGCATAGCCTCCACTAAAAGTACGAAGCGGCAGCGGCGGCAAAGCCTGGAAAGTTCTGCCAAAAGTCGCATCAAAATTGGTGGCGAAAGTACCGTTGATCAGCGTCGAGCTCGCAGGCAACAAACTGGAGCGCCGAATGATCTCCTGGTCCAGGATGAATCGTGCCTACCTCGCCGCATCGTTGAAGTTGACGCGCAGATCGCTCCTTAGTTTCGCAACATCCAACTCGGAAATTTCGCTAAGCCACATATTAATCATTGCCTCCGGAAATGTCTCCACCACATTTAAAGAGGACAGCAGTCCTTAAGGATCCTCAAAAAGAACAACAGCACTTTGACTCAAAAAAGCGTTCTTCCAGGAGAAGCACACTCGAAAAAAGGATTCATTTTCGCAACGAAAAATTTAATTTAGTTAGTTTATTTATTGATAGCTCACGACCCATGTGCAACTGGTATATAACGGGGTAATATATACACACAGTATGCGTGTGTATATCAATAGAAGTTTAAATTTCGCGCACAAATCACAAACCAAATAATGTTTTTTAATATTTTAATTTCCTCTATAACATATTTTAAACCGCGCAGCACAAATTTTCAATGGAAAATAATTCAACTAATTATTTTCCCAAGGACAATGACGTTGTGGTTCACCAAATATTATATTAAGTTACAGAGCATTTTCTGGCAGTTGTGAATAAGTTCAGAATTTCAGGTTTTTAAACAAACACAAATTTGGGTTAATTTATTCGGGCGACGCAAAAAGAGATAAAAACGTTTGTTTCATTTTTTGATCAAACTTTCGTCTCCAAAAATAAGATCCTGATGTAGCGCCAGCTCAGAAAAGTTTTGTGAAAAAGTTTTAATGCCAAACTAATTTAAATCGGACCTTTCTTAGAGGAGGTATAGACTTTTTATTCTGCTTCCCTACTGGATTGCTTGAATTGCATATTCCAAAACATATAAAGATATGCCACAAACAAGTCCATAGTCCAAGTTTTTTGGGGAGTCCATACTTTTAAAGGTTACACAGTGACGGACAAAATTATGAGAAAGTAAATACACAATAGAAAAAATTCTGTCCCGTTTTCCGAACCGTTTACCTTAATTAAAATAAATAAATACTCAAGTAACCCTTTCAGGATCCTTTTCTTGGGTAAAAGGGGTTGGATATCCTTTCTTGGAATCTGTAAAGCTGTTGGTGGAAGGTGATTCGGCGCTTCAACTTCTTGCCCGCCCATTCTACTCTAGCGAATTCTTCGTCTTCTCCGGATTTTGAACAATCATTTTGAAGGAAAATGATTGGAAATGATTTGAAGGAAATGATCGCGTACCGCCTTTAGCGAAGGTTATTCCGAGTGGCTGGAATTCCGATCGTGATTTTCAACGACTCTAACCACTTTTATTAGTAAAATGGAAAAGATGCAACGCCTGAGCCCTGGTTGTGGGATCCCCTCTTGGAAGCTGTTAGGTCATTAGTATTGATGAGCAGCAGTTTCAACGAAATGCTAGGACTTGGGTGGAATCTTTTGTTTTCGTTCGGCGCTCCAATCGTACTATAAACCATGCAGACGGTCTGTGTTACCCTTGTTGGATCAATTGTACGACCCTCTTGGTCTTGTTAGTGCTACAGTTACGAAGGCTAAGGGAATTGGAATTGGAAAGAAAGAAATCTGCGATAGTCTCTGGCAGATGCAGCTGTTGGAATTCCCTTATTTATCGCATTTTAAGGATGCTTTCGTGGAAGTTGGAACCTTGGATGCCAGTAGAAGTAGAAGTTGGATGCCGGTATGGAGCCTTTAGGAGCGATGCCAGTATGGATTAGGGAGCTTTTGGTGTTGCAGCTTCCCTGCGTTGACGGACGACCCATGTACTCGAAGTCTCGTCTTGCATATTTCAAGACATTAACTATACGAAAACTGGAACTTGCTGGATACGAGCTGTTGGCAAGGATAATGTCCGAAGTCTTTAATTTATGTGCATTTCGAGGAAAGAATTTATGTTTGTGCGATTTAGTCTTCACCCTATCCTGGATTCCTGTGTGTCCAAAATTCAGAGTCTGACTAACTCCATGCGCTATGTGTCTTGAATCCGCCGGACTTTCTGTCCTCAGAAGCTCTTCGGAAATTCAGGAAAATTTACCACCTGCTGTAATGTGGCATAAGCACAAAATAGAACTTCCAATGGGAATAACGAGAGTCTGTGTGAATGATCGAAGTACGCCAATTGATTTCCGAATTTGCAGCGCATGTTTGGTTACGTCTAAAAATCTAAAAATTTAAGGCGTTTAAAGCATCAAGGAATCACATTTCACGATCTAAATGGTGGAACCCGACTATTGTTGTGGGTAGTTCAACGGGCACATATGTGGGACGAAGTAAACTTACTGCAATGAAAATGTATCGTGGCATTATCCAGCCCACTGGCCTAGTTGTCACCGTTCTTAGACCAGATTGGTCTGCTTCGAATTGATGGTCGTCCTTAGAATTCATCTTATGATTTAAACAATAAAATGTTATGTAAGCGTGTTTGTATTTTTCACAATGGAGACCGTGCACTTGAAGTTGATGAACGATATGTCTACCGCCGCGTTTATGCATGCGGTTAATGCCGATGAGTAGCATACTCTTATTTATCACACTGCTGCGGTCAATAAGTCGAGGCTGCTGATCGCTATTTTGGAGAACTCAACCCCTGGAAATTTTCTGCCAGGAGGACATTTATTATTTTTACTTTCTTCTTTTTTGTGGTAAAAAATATCATGCAACAAGAAGTGTATAAAATATTATATCTTATATTTAACTAACAGTCATATCGACTTGTACTGGTGTCGGAAGGTCTTTGCGGTATCACAGATAGTTTTCTCTTGTAGCACACTTTTTGATAATCAATTTAATCTTTTACTATGAGAATGCCTACGACCCTGTGCATGTTTTTTTGTTGCGAAAATACCAAGGTGCCTTAGTGATAGTTCTCAAAATTTTTGAGAACTGTATTAGTGGGGGTTCAGTGTAACGTTTAGTAAAAACGAAAGACATTTTTCTATTAAGAATTAGCGTTACATGCTTACACTTTTGTTAATTTATTTTTATACGGCAGTCAGACATCTATATTTTCACTACCATAAAATGATCATAAAGTTAATGTATTGCTTCTGCATCGCGGTATCGTCAGCAAATATGGACATAGTTAGAAGCTCGTCCGTAGGAACATCGGCCGTATATTGGGAATATAGAAAAGGTTCAAGGTCCATTCCTTGTAAAAATTTGTCTTCAATGATGTTGGCTCTCGATAGTGGTGCCTTGCATCTCCCTAAGAAAGCCTTATTGTAGAGGTACGAGGGTTGCTATATATATTTCTGGCCTAGGCCCTACTAAGTGTTGCCTGGCGCCATCCGACGTTTTCATTGGGAAGATTGACATGTTTTAGCAGAAACGTGCTCAGAACGTTTTGGCGTACGGCCATAATTTGTGTTGTTTACAGTGACTTGGAAAAATAAATTTGGCAGAAAATGGAATTAACTCGTGAACATTTCCGCGCAATTATTTTCCACGGCTTTCGACGTGGATTAACTCGACAATAGTGCATCGATGAACTTAAATCTTTGTATGGTGATGGAGCACCATCTTATACTATGAATGCAATCGTGGCCGACGCTCGCTCAAAGATGAAGGTCGTTCATGTCGTCCAAAATCTGTTCCAGAGAACATTGACGCCGTGCATGAACTGATAATGCAAGATCATCATATGACATTTCTTGAGATAAAGACATCGTTGGGCATTTCTTCTATATTGCATAAAATATATTGCATAAAAACTTGGCGGTAAAAAAATGTTTTTCTCGTTGGATCCCGCACAATTAGGCAATCGCACAAAAAAAGGATCGGGTGGAACACAGCTGGAACACAGCAGACAGCGTGGTCTTTATTCGGAGAATTCGGAAAAACAGCAACATGCGGAACACCACATCACGATATCAAGAAGAGAAGGTGAAGTGTCATTAGCGCTGACACGATCCTCGAAGGAATGGGAGAAGGAGAGTAAAAATATTTTCATAGAAGAGGAGCTAGAGGCGTTCGCAGGCCATAAAGGTTGCTCGAACATAACACAGCACAGAATCACCATAAAGGACGACATCCTGATAAAACAGAGATATTACCCTAAAAATCCCACAATACAAGGCGATTGGCGGGTAGAATGAATGTACAGCCTACCTCCCACTCAACCGAGGGGCGCTGCTGCACTCTTATAACATTCTGCGTTATGCACGGTGAAATTGGACCGAGCTACTAAGTATGTTGAAAACGTTCTTTAACTTTAATAGGTGCTTTGTATACCAAGGCAGATTATTTGAAGCGAACGGACATTTCCACGGCACACAGGCGTTCAAAGTGTAATAAAATTTGTTTAAGGCAATGTTTATAACTTTACATGCCAGTAGATCGGACCAGTCAAAATCCAAAATTAATTTATTCAGTTTCGTAGAGTCAGCCTAACGAAAGAAACCAACTTTATGAGATTAAAGTTGAGAATTTAGGTCAATTAATGTATTAGTTTCGATTAAAAGCTCTAGAGTGAGATCTTCCGGATTAGAAAGGGGCAAAGTTCAGGAAAGTGTCATTCCATCAGGATATGAAACGAAACCAGCAGCCGACCTAACAATTTCTAACGTTAACCACGCTTTTGACCAAGTGACATGGCAAACATGCTCACGGGGAAGTCATGGTGCGTGTAAAGCAATAAAAACGGTGAATTATCAACGTTAGACCACAAAAGTTTTGGGATATTCAAGTCACCCAGAGCTACCAGCTGCTCAGATTCTACAAGCAGCCGACCTAACAATTTCTAACGTTAACCACGCTTTTGACCAAGTGACATGGCAAACATGCTCACGGGGAAGTCATGGTGCGTGTAAAGCAATAAAAACGGTGAATTATCAACGTTAGACCACAAAAGTTTTGGGATATTCAAGTCACCCAGAGCTACCAGCTGCTCAGATTCTACAAGCAGCCGACCTAACAATTTCTAACGTTAACCACGCTTTTGACCAAGTGACATGGCAAACATGCTCACGGGGAAGTCATGGTGCGTGTAAAGCAATAAAAACGGTGAATTATCAACGTTAGACCACAAAAGTTTTGGGATATTCAAGTCACCCAGAGCTACCAGCTGCTCAGATTCAGAAAAAAGATTAGAAACGAATCGAATAGAGGACAAATGTTGCCGGTATGTAGGCGGTTCAGACGAAGCTGGTGGGAACATGTAGGAACAAGTCTATATATATAAAAGAACATCGTGTTTTATGTTACACCACTTATAAATCAAGAACGGAAGAACAGATTTGAGTGAAAATTGGTAGGGAGGTAGCTTAGAGCCAGGAGAAGGACATAGGATACTTTTTGTCCCGTTCGACAGCGTTCCTCCCTGGCCCATACTTTTTTATTTAGGCAGACAGCTAAGAAGAAAATGTCAAATGTCAAAATGTCAGTTACAAACGAAGTCAAAGTCATAGTCAGGCTCTCAAATTTAACGGAACGGTAATGGTCAAGTACCTGTCGATGAATCGAGCGGTTTAATATCATTTCCAAATAATTTCTGTAATTTTGTCTCATCAAAAGACGAACTTATCAACAATGTATTTCCAAATATTATTTCTAACTACAAAAATAATGAATGGTTGAGTGAGCGAGCAATTTTAGCGGCTAAGAATAAAGATGTAGATGACCTGAACTACATAATTCAAAATAAGATCATTGGAACAATGCATTCATTCAAATCTATTGACTGCGTCACAAATGAAGATGAAGCCACCAACTATCCAATTGAATTTTTAAACTCTTTGGACGTGCCTGGCTTACCACCGCACAATTTACGCCTAAAGGTTGGCTCCGTAGTAATCATGCTTCGAAACATAAACCAACCAAAACTGTGCAACGGTACGCGTTTGGTGGTTAGTAAATTGATGAACAATGTAATTTACGCTACGATAATGATAGGAAAATTCAAAGGTGAGGAAGTTCTCATTCCGAGGATCCCGATGATCCCAACCGATATGCCGTTTGAATTTAAAAGACTTCAATTTCCGATACGTCTTGCATTTGCCATGACAATCAACAAATCACAAGGCCAATCCTTAAAAGTTTGTGGTTTAAATCTAGAACATTCATGTTTTTCCCATGGTCAATTATACGTGGCATGTTCACGGGTCGGAAGACCATCTGCGTTGTTTGTTTTTGCGCCTGATAATAAAACAAAAAATGTCGTGTATCACAAGGTGCTTAAGTGAAGAGCAACCTATGTACTAAAATACAGAAATAATAATGAATGATTAAGGAGGAGAAACAAAGAATATTGTATACCCACAAGTATTACAGAATTTAATTAATTTGAAAATTATTCTTTTTTGTTTGACTTATTTTTTATGCGTGCAACAACAATATGCCACAGCGAAACGTGGCAGGGTACTGCTAGTAACATATAAAGATTGACTGGAAATCAATTTGACGCAAGGAATTCTATGTTACCAAACTCTTGTGATTTTACCTTTTCAGAAGCGAACTTGGAGTCTACAGAAATTAAAACTCCTCCACCCCTTCGCAGTGTTCTATTATGTGTAAAAGGTGTGTACTATCTTGGAAAAACATCGGAGCTTAAGATTTAAGCAAGTTTCGGCTTTAAACAAGTTTCTGTAAAAACCACTTTTAGTATGTCTCATGAACGATATAATTTTGTCTTGAACAGCACGATAACTGCCAAAGCAAAAGTGGAGACCAGACGTCAATGTCATGCGTCAAATGGCATCCAAAACCATGAAACCGGCACACTTAACGTGTACTTCATTCTCACAGCGCCAGCAATGGATGGTAGGATGGGATGAAGAGATTGTCTTATTACACAACACAGACAAGTTTATATTCCATGATTAATATTTATTTATTTATTAAATGTATTTAATTTTTTTTATTTCAATTTTTTACGTTTACCACTGTGTCAGGGAAACGAAAAAGGAAGATTAAATGGAGCGATTAGTGTGGGTAAGTAAAACTATATAAAATAGAGATAAAAATCTCTATTGAGCGACAACAGACGCAACACATAAAAACATAAAGAAACAGAGCAGAACTATGCTTGAAAGAAAATTAATAAATTTAGTTAAGTTATCGAGCTTTTTTGGGAGCTTTAATTTATGTTCAAATTCCAGCCTTTAATAAACAACAAGAGTCGGGTCAAGCAGCCGCCGGAAAGAAGTTTGGCCGGCAATAACTGATTGAATTCGTGACGTCCCTTTTTTTTTATATTTATGTTCGCGTCGCCCGCTCTCGTGCCACCTATATCTGCCATCATGCGCTAGCTTTTGTCCCGCTCTCTCGCGGGATCTCTCGGGCGCAGGCCCGGCAGGAGTAGTGGGTTGAGTGGGTAGCTAGACCCACTCGAGAAATCCCGAGTAGTAAAATTACTCACTCGAAATAATCGAATACCATATATCGTCAACTTGGATGACGTACACATTTTGAATTTCACGCGGGAAACATGCGCGCTCGGAGCATATGCATGGGGTACGTGCACATATAACACACAGCCAACGACAGCTGTATATAACCTGGCAGCAAGCGCCATCCAAGGCACCCGGTGGGAAGGGGGCATCAAAAAGTACTGCCTACACTGGTAACAACACTCGACATCAAGAACGCCTTTAACTCAGCGAACTGGTCGCGGACGTTAGATGAACATACCTGTGTTCTTCGGATTCCAATGGCCGAGGGAACATCTGTAATTGGATTCGCCGATGACGTTGCAGTGGTGGTTGTGGCGAAGACAGTCGGGGAGGCGGAAGCTACTACGAACCGTGCGATCGAAAAAGTGGAGGCTTGGCTGTCCACCGCCGGCCTACAATTGGCACCGCACAAGACGGAGGCAGTGCTAATCTAGTGGAAAAAAGAGGAAACAGCAACGGTGGCCGTCAGCCAACGGGTACAACAGGGGGAGAAACGCATGAGCTCATGTGCCGTAACTGTGTACACCGATGGTAGTGCGACTATACTCTCCACGTGAGGGCGGCTGGTAACAGGTCCCGGTAAGGTCATGTCTCTGCCGAGGACGCTGGCGAATTGTATTCGGGCGGGGAGAAGAAAACTCCCTTCCTCAAATCACCCCAATCCAAGGTGGAACAGCATATGCCGAGGGATGCATGTCCGGGGGATGCACAGACGTTAATATGCGGACTCTGGGGGACCGGCCGACCCCTCAGTTTTAATCAGGCTTATCATGACAAGCGGGCTATGTCATGATGGACGAACCCCTTCCCGCCTACTCGTCGGTCCAAAAATGAACTGCGATATAAAAACAAAAACAAATAGTGGAGAACGGAACTCCCTAAGAAAGTCCGAAAATGGGATCACGGATCCGTCAATCTCCAAGGCAGATAGAGGCCAAAGAGATGCTGGGATGGCGAAGCTCACCACTGAGGGACAACATCCGGAGGCGAAGCGCCCCTAGCTAAGAAGAAGAAGTTGCAGACACAGCAAAGTAACAGATCCTTCGCCGAAGCTACTAAGGGCAGGACCATCATTGGGGTCGTTGATAATGGCTCCAAAGATGGCCTGATCCCCAAAGAGCTTTGGCGGAAGGTGGTGAATGAGCTGCATGGGCGCTTCATGGAGGAGATGCTCAAGAGCGGAGGACCTCCACCGGACTGCGAAGACGCAGGGTGGTACCAGGGTAGCATCAAGGTGATAGCGTGCTAAGATGCGAGGTCTGTAAGCCTCTATAAGCGAATGATTGCGTCGCTTGGGGAGGTTTACCCAGGAGCCAGTCTGGAGGCGGTGGACTGGGACAAGATCCCCAGCAAACCGAGGGCCCGCGTATGGCTGACAGAGAAGTCGGCGGACCCTGCCACCATTCTGGCCATGCTCAAAATGTGTAATCCCACACTCCCTACGGCGGACTGGAGAGTCGCCAAGGTGGAGGAAGCAGTGGGACTGAGAAGGCAGGTTGTCCTCACTCTAAATGAGGAGGCTGCGAAGATCCTGGAGGGTGCTGGTAGCCGTATCAAATACGGGTTCGAGCACGTTGCGGTGAGGATCTACAAGTCGGATGCGAAGAGTAAGCCTGGAGGCATCGGCTTGGAGATGGACGCACAAGAGTTAGACTTGGGGGAACCGACCGAAGAGGTCCGCCCAGAAGGAATGTCAGATGTGGAGGAGGACATTCTGGAAGGGTACACCTCAGAGGAGAGTGACCTGGCGAGGGCTCTTGGTGGCGTCGGTATGGAGGAGGACTCATTGCTGGGCTCCGACACCGAGGCGGAGGTTACTGTGGTGGAGAATTTAAAGGATGTCCCTGACATTCCTGCAGATAAACCTCCATCACAGTACCAACACAGACGAGGCGTGGGAAGCCTATAAAGCTGAACTTAGGCAATATAACAAAGAATTGCGCAAGGCAAAGAGCCTGGGCCAATTTCTGCACCAACATCCAGGAGACATCAGAGGCCGCCCGCCTAAGAAAGATTCTCTCTACTACAGCCCCCATCGCAGGCTACATTAAGAACACGGAGGGGCGCTGGACAACCTCAAGCCAGGAATCCCTGGAGACCCTTATCAATGCACACTTCCCGGGTTGCTCATCGGAAGGAACAACCCAGGTGATGCGTAGCCAGGGTCACCAGGGCCCACTCAACTACCTACTTAGTGACAGAAATCTTAAATGGGCAATAGACAGTTTTAAACCCTTCAAATCTCCGGGACCGGACGGTATTCTACCGGCTCAGTTATCCAGAGCCGGTATTAACCTAAGGAAATGTATTAAGAAAATCTTCACTACTTCACTACTGGTATGATACCAAAGGCGTGGCTGTGCACGAAGGTTGTATTCATACCCAAAGCGGGGAAACCATCCCACTGTACCCCCAAGGACTTCAGACCTATAAGTCTGTCTTCCTTTCTCCTTAAGACTATGGAAAGACTCTTAAGTCTCCATCTACAACTTAACATTAACCCAAACGACCAGTTGAACTGATGGGGGTAAAGACAGCCACTCTGGCAGCAATAAGACTGCGGGAGGCAAACCTATGGAGCAAAAATAGTTTCGGTCATACCAGACTGGACCTACATCATTTCATGCCTGAGGGGGGTACGGATTACTGTGTGCCCGTCGACCAACCCACCACTAAGGGGGCTCCATTCATATCTACACAGATGGATCAAAACTTAACGGCCAGGTGGGAGGCGGTTACTTTTGTGAGCATCTGAGCCTAAAGGAGTCCTTCAGACTCCCCGACCACTGTAGTGTTTTCCAGGCTGAGGTAGTAGCCATTAAGGAAGCACTGGAATCCCTAGCTCTAAGGGGCAATCGGGGTACAATATGTATCTTCTCAGATAGTCAGGCAGCGCTCAAGGCACTTGACGGATTCTCATCCAACTCCAGCACAGTCAATGACTGTCGCAGATCTCTCAACGAGATGGGGTAGCATCTCGGTGAAACCCTTGCTCCATCAGCAGCACAAGGAGCCCTAGCGGCTCAAGTGGAAGCGAGGGGGTCTTCTATGTCCCCCTTGCATCACCGCCCTAACCTAACCTAACCTAACGGTCCGCGTAGGAGGAGTGGCCATCACCTCAAAGAGAGTGATACCTCGGAGTGATGCTGGACACGCGGCTCTCATTCCGGGAGCACTTGGAGTATGCTCACAAGAGGGCAAGTGAGATGATAAGGGCACTCCCACGCATGCTGCTCAATATTAGAGGCCCGAGGCAAGAAAGGCGTAACCATACGCCATGTCCTCTTCGACTGTTGACGCTTCGACGAGGAACGCACCAACCTTGAGGAGAGCCTGGAGGAGACCTTCTTACCGGAGAGCAGGTGCCACTAATGCTGGAGTCGGGGCGCAAATGGGAAGCTACAGCCAAGTTTGTGGCAAAGGTTTTGAAGGACCTGAGTGCCCTGGAGAGGGTGCGTAACGGGGGGAGGACTAAGTTGCAGGAGTTGGGCGAAGCATGGCTTCACGGCAGTACCGTCCAACACAGCAGCATCAAGCTCCTCTAGCCCCAATAATAAATTAAATTAAAAGTAATGTAAATAATGTACTGGTAGGATATATTTAACATAAGAGCAAATAAATAAATAAAATACGAATATAAAAAAATGAGCAAGCGAACAATTTGGGAAGGAGTTGTGAATTTCTTGAAAAAATACGAATGGGCTAGAGGGCTCATCCCAGATTTTGTTCGTTTTGTTCGTCTGTACATAACATTTCCAGGGTCATCCTGTTCAAATGAGAGAAATTTTTCGGTCCTTCGTCGACTGAAAACATATTTAAGGTCGACAATATCACAAAATCGGCTGAACAACGTCGCTCTTCTACATATTTATTCAAATTTGACCGACGAGCTCAATCTGGAAAACTCGTACATGAGTTTATTTCGCGTAATTCAAAGCGTACTAGTGTTTTTGCTCTGCGCAAATAATTTTTTTTTGGAAAATGACACGATTTTCATGTTTTTGTTTACGTTTATGTAAAATGATCTCAACAAATATATATGTATCAAATTGATTTATTAATATAAACAACTATGAAAATTATCTCGCAAAAATTTTTCTTGATCCTCATACGCTTTGCTCTTCCTCTAACCTAAGCCAAAGCGTACCGTCCTTTTTGAGGACCTTCAAGGAGGACAACTTAAAAGAAGCGAATTGGAAAGCATCGTCGCGGATTTCAAGAACACCCAAAAGGAGCTGTCCGAGCTGCATGTTTCAGAGCTCAGGAGCGATCTGCGCGTCAACTTCAATGATGCGGCGAGGGAGGCACGATTCATCCTGGACCAGGAGATTATGCGGCGCTCCAGTTTGTTGCCGGCGAGTTCAACTCTGATCAACGGTACTGCTGCCACCAATTTTGATGCGTCGTTCGGCAGATCTTTTCAGGCTTTGCCGCCACTGCCACTTCCTACTTTTAGTGGAGGTTATGTGGAGTGGCTTGAATGTCGGTCACTATTCTCGATCATGGTGGACACAGAACCATTCATAAGTCGGGTCGAGAAGCTTCAACGGTTACGGTCCTGCCTTTGTGAATCTGCCTTGGAGACTGTTTGATCGTTGGAGCTCACGGACAAAAATTATGACGACGCATTGGAGCTGCTAAAAAAAAGGTTTAGAAATCGCAGGCTTATTTTTCAAGCTCATGTTAATGAGATAATGCATCTGAGGGCCGTAGAATCAGCATCGGCGACGAGGCATCGCGAGCTTCCGGATAAATTTAATTCACATATGCGAGGCCGGTCAAGCATGGGCACAACAAAGCAGATTGTTAGCTGCATCATAATCCTAGTGCTGTTGCAGAAGGTTGATGATGCCACGCAGTCTAAGTGGGAGGAAATGCAAGCTGACTCTGATTCCTGGGAGTCCATCGCCAGTTTTCTTGAGCAAAGATGCCGGACTTTGGAGAGCATGGTTTTGCCGACGACATCACGTGCACCAAACTTTGCGGTAGGATGACGTTGACCCTTTCACCCAGGTAACTCTGCATTTGTGATCACAAACTCTTCCGCATGCATGATCTGTGATGGCCATTCTAACGTGGTAAACTCCTCTCCAAGGTTTTTAGGCTTGTCGCCTGAGGATCGTTTATGCGAAGTTAGGCGATTGGATTTATGCCGTAAGTGCCTTAGATCTGGGCACCTATCACGGCATTGCAATGCGTCAAGCTGCCGTGCGTGTGGACGCAAGCATCATAATCTGCTGCATTTTGGAGGCAACTCGCCAGCTCAAGACCAAAACCCCTCTCCTGCGATTCCCACATCTAGCGACGCTGTTTCTGGTTCAGCGTCCGCCGCCGTCAATTCTCTCGTCGCTAAGGATCGTTTTGGTGATGTGGTGTTGCTAGCCCTTGCCAATATTCTGGTTAGGAACCGCTCCGGAGTTTTACTGCCCTGCTGAGCGCTGCTCGATTCTGGTTCGCAGGTGCATCTAGTCACTTCAAGGCTGGCGGATCAGCTGCAGCGGCGGAAGATAAGGTCTCCGGTGACTGTATCCGGTATAGGAGGCGCAGGGTTCTCTAATTCGTAATTCAGCTTGCAATCCCAGTGCTCTGACTAATCTGTGCAATTAACTGCGATCGTAGCATCCAGCGAGAACGAGACAACGCTAGCGCATGACAGCAGATGCAGGTGGCGGATCGAAGGCATAAGAGCGGGAATAGGGACACAAAGATAAAAGAAAGTGACTTCGCGAGGTCAATAAATTATTGCCGGTCAGACTTTCTGGCTGCCGACATACTCCCCCCGTTGGAAGATGAGCTTTCAACAGCATCATGAAGGGGCAGCAGTTACAATTTGTTGACTGCCTTGTAGCTTCCGAAGCCGTCGTCAAAAGGGCCCTGGAGCAGGGCCAAGTCCTTCTCGTACTCGGCGGCGTTTGCAGCTCCGCCTACCGCTTGATGCTAAGGTCGATCTACTGCCGCAGTCCGACGTCCTGCTGCTCCAGAGCTTTCTTTGACGCCTTCAAAACCGGATGGGTGCAGGTTTCCCATTCCCAGAACTGTAAAAGAAGTTGATCGAGCCGCTCATCTAAAGGGTCTTTTGGGCAGATCAGTCCCGACTGCTCAGCTGCCATGAAGAACTTACCATTGTCAGGACCTCCGCCTCCACAAACAACCCAACCGAGCCGATTTTTTTGGATTCCAGATGACAAACCAGATGAATTTGCCCCACACAAAGCAGCTAGTAATCCAGCACCAATTAGTTAATCAACTGGCTGAGGCTGGTGAAAATGAGGATCTGCTAGCCTTACATTGGCGGGAATTTTCCAAGAGCTGACATCCGATGCAAAATTGGGCTGAAGGTCAGTGATGCTGGAAGCTAGGCAGTAGAGCGTTTTAGTAGTAGTAGCGTTTTCGGGAGCTTTATTTAAATTCAAAATCCATCCTTTAATAAACAACAAGCTCTGTTAGATTCGGCGCACACTATGAGTGTGTGGAAGTTGGTATTAGTGTATGGGTATGCTAATTTCATCATTATAGGAATATTGCAGTCACTAATTGCACTGTGATTGGTTGTGTCTATGTGTGTGTGTGTTGTCGCTTTTGGTAGTGTCGTTTAGCAGGGCGACAGCGTATTGTCGCTGTGTGTGCAAAACCGAAACTCGCTGTGCTATTACGATGTCGGAAAACAACGGTGCTGCAACATCAGAAGTGGGATCTGGCTTGCTACCTAATAATTCAAAAGGACCATGGCAAATTTTGATGAAAATGCAAAATAAAAAATCGAGCTTATTAAAGCTGTACAATCGGCGACATCTGAAACAACAGGATACAACATTGTGCTTCCAAAATTCAACGCAAACCTTAACGGGGCTGACGCATCGGCTTGGTGTTCAACCGAAAATATAATTTTAGCAGAAAATACTGCAGCGAGTTGGTTATGGCTTTGAGTGCGTCGTCAAATGATGAGAAATTTTGTGAATTAAATACTGATCTTGTAGGGGAAGATAAAGATAAATTACAAGATTTATTGGAAAAATATTCAAAATCTTTTATTAGTGAAATTCCTTTGACTAGAGTTAGCTCGGGTAAAATTAAATTAGTAGACCCAAGAAAAATTGTTCAAAGAAGACCATATCGGCTTAGCCCAAATGAAAGAGAATTGGTACGAGACAAGATTAATTAATTATTACAATGTAAAATTATACAGCCAAGTTGCTCACCATATGCAAGTTCCATAATGTTGGTTGACAAAAAAGATGGCACTTATCATTTGTATGTTGATTACCGTGAATTAAATTCTAATACAGTTGCAGATAGATATCCCTTGCCCCTCATATCGGACCAGATAGCCAGACTCTATAGAGCGAAATATTTAACAGGTTTAGACATGGCAAGTGGGCCGTCATCTCTTCTCTTTATCTCAAAGCGGACGCACGTGTTTTTTTTGTGCGCACTGCGTTGTCATAAAATTTGCTTATTAGATTTGCATAAACAATCGGTGTTTATTTCTATTCACTTAAAAAACATAAAAATAATAAAATATTGCAATTCATAGATCCGTATCGCTTCGCGTGTGCAGTGATATATTTGGAGGTAAAATAATAATTTTATAAATTTTTCTTCCAAACATTGCCCTGCTCTTCTTCTTCATCTCCTACGGTGTTGCTTCTATTCTATTGCTCCTATTTCTCGCTCAATAGAGATTCTTATCTCTATTCTTTGCATTTTACTAACTCGCACTAACTTCTCTCTTCAATCTCCCCCTTTCGCTTCCCTGGTACAGTGGTACAAGGTTCATCAATATTATTAATAAATTAATTATTGAAATTTCTAAATTGTCAGCAATTCCAAAGCTTTTTGAAAAACTTATCACTCCACATTTGCCAGAATGGCTTCATGAAGCGCCGCTCCACCACTACCAACTTATTGGAGCTAACATCTTTTATCACGGATGGCTTCCGGAATGGCTTACAAACAGACGTCATTTACCCTGACTTCAGTAAAGCATTAGACTCTGTAAACCATTCGCTTCTTATAAGTAAACTCTGTCTTTTGGGATTCCCAACTGATCTTCTTATGTGGATTTCGAGCTACTTATCAGGGAGAACCCAACGTGTTTTCTTTAAAGATGTTACCTTGCGTTTAGTCCGCGCCACATCTGGGGTGCCCCAAGGAAGCCATCTTGGACCCCTACTTTTTACACTGTTTATTAATGACTTGCCCCCTGCCTTAACTAATTCACTTGTACTTATGTACTCTGATGTCGTTAAGCTATGCCTTCAGTATAAATTCACTAGCGCCCAGTCTAGACTTCAATCCGATTTGGATAAACTTCAAAAATGGTGTTTAGCAAATAACCTAAAGCTTAATGGATCGAAATGTAAACTTTTGTCTTTTTACCGATCTAGTCCTCACCAGTTTATGTACTTTCTCTATGGGAACGCCTTAGAAAGACTAAGTCAGGTTAACGATCTAGGTGTCCTATTAGATTTAAAACTTAAATTTACCGACCATATATCTTCCATGGTTAATAAAGCTATGGGTGTGCTTGGTTTTATTAAAAGATGGTCAAAAGAATTTAATGACCCGTACATTACTAAAACGTTGTATACATCACTGGTCCATCCGATTCTTGAGTATGGATCGTGTGTCTGGAGTCCTCAATATGGAGTACATAAAGATCACATTGAATCTGTACAAAAAAACTTCTTTACTTTTGCGCTTAGGGGACATAATTGGGATGCAAATCTTTACCTCCCCTCTTATCGTAGTAGACTTTTACTGATCAACTTACCATCATTAACTAAGCGTAGAACGATGCTGGGAGTCATGTTTCTATACAAGCTTATTTATGGAAATATAGACAGCCAGCCTTTACTAACACGCTTAAATTTTAACGTTCCTAGTAGAAGGACTAGAAACTTTCGTCCTCTCCTCCTCAGCCATTGTAGTTCGACATATGCCCAACACGATCCGTTCAGGGTATTATGTTCGGACTACAATGGTCTCTACCACATCTTGCCACTTTGCTCTACTAACAATCTTAAATCGCTTATATTAACCGCCTTATCTGTGCAACACTCTTCCTCGTGATATCTTTCTCCTACTTTTCGCTTAACTATCTCGGATATATTCCCGCGATTCGAGCCGTACGTCACGCGGCAGCGTCCCTCGGTCAGTTGGACGGGAGGTGGGCTGTACGTATGCAGTGGGAACCGCGCAAAAAAGTGGGTATTACCAAATTCCCATGCACAAAGAATCAAAGAAGAGTTTACAGCATTTGTCACTCCAGACGGGCAATATGAATTTTTCACAATGCCTTTTTGTCTCAGAAACACACTTTCAGTATTTCTACGCTCTTGGCGACCTTGCAAAAACCTTTGTTGTCGTTTATATGGATGACGTTATATGGATGGTATGGAGGCTTTGGAAAGGTTGCAAATTACTCTTGACTGTCTCACGAACTCTGGATTCTCACTCAATATAAAAAAATGTTCTTTCCCTAAGTCAACAGTTCAATATCTAGGATATGAAGTGAGTGCAGGTGAAATACGTCCAAATTCACTTAAAGTTACAGCGTTAACTACCTTGCCACCTCCTCAGTCAGTTTCTGCTTTACGCCAATTTAGCGTCTTATGGACGCTAAATGGATTAGCGTCTTATTTCACGCAATTTATGCAAGGATTTTCCTGTTTTATGAAACCATTGTACCTCTTGACTTCGGAGAAGAATTATTTTGTTTGGAAATCAGAACATAAAGAAATTAGACAGAAGGTTTTTTCTATTCTTACACAAAAGCCAGTCTTAGTAATTTTTGATCCGCACCATCCTATTGAGTTGCATACCGATGCATGTTCTAAGGGATACCGTGCCATCTTGTTACACAAAATCAACAACAAGTCTTATGTCATTGAATATTTTAGTAAGGCTGGTTCTCCTGCTGAATCGCGGTATTATTCCTATGAATTAGAAACTTTTGATGTTGTTTTATCTATAAAACATTTTCGCCATTATTTATTGGGTAGAAATTTTGTTGTATTCACTGATTGTAACTCACTTAAAGCAGCAAGAACTAAAAAGGATCTATGTCCCAGAGTTCAAAGATGGTGGGCGTATTTACAGTCTTTTCCATCTGCCATACAATACAAAGAAGGTAAAAAAATGTCTCATGTTGACTTCTTTTTAAGAAATCTGCCATCAGCAGAGTTGACTTGCAAAATTCCAGAAAATCGAGTTAATTTGGCAGAAATATCGGACAATTGGCTTTTGGCCCAACAGCGTCAAGATTCTGAAATTGTTAATATTGTAAATAAATTGAAAGAAAATTCTCTTGCTGCGGATATTGCTAAAACTTACGAGTTGAATGCAGGAATATTATATCGAAAAATTCAGTGATATGGTAGAACTCGATCTTTATTAATTGTTCCTCGATCATTTAGATGGTCCGTAATAAATCAGATCCATGAGTACATCATGCGTTTGGGATGGGAAAAGACCTTACATAAGGCCTATGACTATTACTGGTTCGATAACATGTCCAAGGACATTCGGAAGTTCGTTGAGAACTGTATTACGTGTAAAATGTCGTGCACAAGTAAATACACCTTGGCACACCATTCATATCGACATAACTGGGAAGTTGAGTGGCAAGTGTAATCATAAAGAGTATATCGTTGTACAGGCTTACTAAATTTTTTTATTTAACCCACACGCTTAAAATTGATGCTGAAAATTGCATAAATGCTGTCACGTCGGCTATTTCTCTGTTTGGAGTACCAAACCGCATGATAGCGGATCAGGGCAGATGTTTCGGCAGCACAAGATTTAATGAGTTTTGTTCACAACAAAAAATTAAATTGCATTTGATTGCGACATGTGAAAGTAGTTTAAATGGTTAAGTTGAACGCATTATGAGCACCTTAAAGAACTACCTATTGCGTTAAAACTAGCAATCGATCTTGGCAAGATGCCTTAGGAGAAGTTCATTTAGCTTTGAATTGTACGGTGAGTCGAGTGACAAAGGCAAGCCCTTTAGAATTTTTTATAGGTAAAGTTGCCGGCCATTGGGATTGCTTCCACCCTAAGATATGGTAGTAGAGGTCGACTTGGCTGAAGTGAGAGCACGAGCAGGTCAAAATATTTTAACTGCAGCAGCATAAAACAAGGAGCAATTTGATAAAAACAAGGCTAAAGTTGTTGGATGTATGGTTGAAGATTTCGTATTATTAAAAAACAAGAAAGGAAAGCTAACTTCGGGCGGAGCCGAAGTTGATATACCCTTGCAGTTCAGTCGCAGTCCGCTAGGTGGCGCCACGCATCTTATATTATTAGATATATAGCGGATCGTATATAGTCAGCCGATCCTTATGGAATTTGGCACATTGAATTATTTTGCCCAAAGAGAAATCTGTACCAAGTCCCATCTTTCTAACTTAAAAAACACCAAAGTTATGCCAATTCCGATCGTTTTATGACAGCTATAGGATATAGTCGGCCGATCCTTATGAAATTTTGTACATTAGATACTTTGGTCAAATATAACATGTGTGGAAAGTCCC
Source organism: Drosophila ananassae (assembly GCF_017639315.1). Classification (NCBI taxonomy): domain Eukaryota; kingdom Metazoa; phylum Arthropoda; class Insecta; order Diptera; family Drosophilidae; genus Drosophila; species Drosophila ananassae. The sequence continues at coordinate 1,934,346 of NW_025319041.1, read as the reverse complement.
AATTCTCTAACTTAAAAAACACCAAAGTTATGGATCAATCAGTTATATGGCAGCTATAGGATATAGTCAACCGATTCCGGCCGTTCCGACTTATATACTACCTGCAAAGGAAAAGAGGGTGTGTGCAAAGTTTCAACTCGATAGCTTTAAAACTGAGAGACTAGTTTGCGTAGAAACCGACAGACAGACAGACAGACGGACAGACAGACAGACGGACAGACGGATAAGCTCATATCGACTCAGGAGGTGATCCTGATCAAGAATATATACTTTATAGGGTCGGAGATGTCTCCTTCACTGCGTTGCACACTTTTGACTAAAATTATAATACCCTCTGCAAGGGTATAATGAAGAGAGGCATCAAACAAAATTAAGTCGAAAGTTTAGGGGGGGCCTTTTCAAATAACTGAATTGTTAGAGGGGGATAGATATATTCTCAGGTCTTTGACAAATAACACAGGCCGACAATTTCCAACTTTTTTTTTCCTCAACGCAAAATTTTACCTGCTCCAAAACCTTTAGGCTCCCCTGAACCAAAGTCCAGAACAAACATAGGTTCAATCACCCACAGTTTCCGCGGTATACCTAAGAGAATAAATTGATCAAATTTTACCATATATTGAATCATGTAGGCCGTGTAATGAAGATGATCAGCATTGTTTCTAGTACATATTATTTTTGAAATGTATGGGTACCTAGATACAAAGAATGGTATTTAGCAGTTACCATATCTTTGGAATCCAAAGTTGAAATCTCAGATTTTCTACATTAATTTTTGGGCTTCTATGATTTTTCTTCAAACATTTTCCTATGGATTTTCTTATTGAAATCAGTAGATCATACCATGTTTTAATTTTGGATGTAAGGGAAAACTCGAAATAATTTTATTCAATTTATTATAGGTGGAGTTGGAAATTGGAGTTTTTAATATCATATTTTCAAAAAGTCATGGCTATCTAAAACTGTTGTATGTTCAAACCGTATCTATTGCAGGTTCAACTTGTTTAGTAAAGCTTTGCAGAAATTTTAGATAGCCATGATTTTTTGAAAATATGAAATTAAAAATTCCAATTTAATTAACGAAAATATTGTTTAACCACCTGTAAAATTAATGTAGAACATTAAGTTTTGAATTGTATTAAAGTCTAGTATAAGTTTGCATAAGGCGGAGCGGGAGCGCAAGAAAAACTCACTTGCGCTCTCCCGTGAATTTGCCCCGCTTCGCCGCAATAGATATGCTAGGCTTAAGTTCTTTTGGTAGAAATATAATCGAATTTATAAAGTGGAAGCGAGTGCTCGTAATTTTCGTAGTTGCATTATTTAAATTTTTACAGCCACCTTTTTCTTTCGGTCTTTCGTGACGAGATAAAATAATCTCAGTGAATTTGTAAATTCACTGATATTATTAAATATTATTAAATAAAGAGCAACAAAAACAGTGATAGTGACACAAAAAATACATTGAAAACAAAAAATAAAAAGTTGCTCGCGACGGTAGTGTTGTGAACATTTAAAAAACAATTAACAAAAAAAAAACAATTTAAAGTTCGCGTCGCGAAACAACATTTTTATCAACTGGAGTCATTGTCATCCCCATGTCCTGCACCTCCATCGACTGTCCTAGGAAAGTAGCCGCAGGATTAAAGGATCCAAAATCAGAACTACAGGTATTTGTGAAAAAAATTGAAAGTCGAGAAAAGATAAAATAATATTCGTCTTGTGCTGGAATATTGCAGTAGAGCTAAAGTGAATAATAAAGTTATAAATACATTTTATTAAATATTGCCAATACATATGAACAATTGCCTGTGGACAAACATACGCATAAATTATTCCAAAATCACTGACGCCCCCTACCCCTCGTTTTTGCTATTGTAAATATTTGCCAATAAAATAGATAAAGTGCAGCCAAAAAATTATTTTATATATTTGTGCATAAATAATTGGTACATACAAATAGATGCAGCGGTGAACTTATCGATTTCGCCTCCCTCCGTTATCCGCTGCTGTATGAATGCACATATATGCAATTTTGTCGTCTTTTGTTCAACGGAACGCCAAGTGACGCGATACCCTACAATTTGGTTCGGTATATTGTTTTCTGTATCACTGGCGAATAAATATTTAAATACGCAGTGCTTCGACTATCAATTAATTAATTAATTATTGTTTTCGTTGGTTGAAAACTAATCATTTATTTTTTATTATAAAAAATAAAAAATTACAATCCACAGAATAACTTTAAAATAAACATTTTAAATAAAAGTAATTTCGTAAATTAATTAATTATTATTGTTTTCGTTGTTTGTACCAAAATTAAAATTAAAATTTATTTAATAACAAATATAAAAATTTTATGTATTTATTAAATTTTAAATAATTTTTAAATATTTAAATTGCAACTAATTTGCTTCTTTTTAGAAAATAAATAATTTTACAATGGAGAGTAATAAACCCAAAATTAATTCCACGACCCTTCATGATTTAAAAAGAAGATTAAATGTTAAAGTAAAAAGCATTCGCCGGTTAGAGGAACGTTTGGCTAACCGAGCTAAAGTGAGCTAAAGTGCAGGCTTCAGGTTTTAGATGAGGCAATTGCTACAGCATATGAGTTGCAAGACCAGATCGAGCAAATAGATGAATTGGATGATTTCGGAGCCGAGTTGGAAGAATTAGGAATAACTACCAAGGCAAGGATTATGTGCTTATGTAATGCCTTTAATTCAGCTGAAGACTCCGTCCAGCTACTGCAATTTCTGCAGCCCCAACTCGAACTGGAGAAAAGACCCGTCTTAGTCCTTGAAATTGTGCAAGCTCAACACCGTTACTTATGGCACTGCACCAACCCCATTCCTGGCCATAAGGTGTTTGAAGAGGTTGAGTGAATCCGCGAAAAATACATTCCCTCGAGCTGCTAAAGATATTGGGTCTGACTTTTACGTCGACGACATGTTAACGGGTGCTGGTTGCGTGGAGGAGCTAAGTCTGAAGTATCTCAGGTTCTTCAAAACGCTGGGTTTGAATTGAGTAAGTGGTTTTCAAACTCGCCTGAAGTTACTGCATCCGAGATCACGGTTAAGCCAATAACACTTTCGGACTCAGAGCTAACTAAGGCATTTGGAATCGTTTGGGTTCCTAAAGATGACGGGTTTAAATTCGAAATTGATAGGTCAGTCATGGGTCAAAGGGCGACTAAGCGGAATATTCTTTCGGTGACATCAAAGCTTTTCGACCCCCTTGGCTTATTAAGCCCGATCCTTATTAAAGGAAAGATCCTGTTGCAGGAACTTTGGTTTAATAAGCAAGATTGCGATGAGTCGATTCCACTGCATTTGAAATCAGCGTGGAACAAAATTCAGCTCGCCTTGTCACAGTTAGAAGATATTTCAATACCGAGATTTGTGATGAGTGAGCCAATGTTACCAATTGAAATTCATGCCTTCTCTGACGCATCGATGAGAGCCTATGGAGCCTGCGTCTATATCCGTTGCAAATGTGCAGAAGGTAGTAAAGTCTCATTGTTCACTGCAAACTCGAAAGTAGCGCCGCTCAAGACAAAGACGCTCCCCCGTCTTGAGTTATGTGCCGCTCACCTTCTCGCAGACCTCTCGCAAAATCAAGCCTCTTATTAAAGTACCGATCGAACGAAGTATATATTGGTCAGATTCAGAAGTTTGTGTTCATTGGATTCGTTCCCATCCATCGTCGTTGTCAACGTTCGTATCAAATAGAGTTGCTGAGATTCAAGAGTGGTCAGAGGATATCACGTGGCAGCATGTACCAACTAAACAGAACCCGGCAGATATTGTGTCAAGAGGTGGAGACGTAAAGGAATCGATAGAATCAATCTGGTTCACAGGTCCATCGTTTTTTATGGAGCCGGAAGATAAGTGGCCAACGAGCCCTCGGTTTGATCCGTCACCAGAGATTTTGCAGATGGAAGCAAAGAAGAGTGCGGTCGGACTGACTGCAATGGTCTCTACCTCATATTTGTTGGAAGTGATAGAAGGATTTTCCTCTCACTAAAACCTGCTGCGAGTGTTCGTTTACATGGCTTCCGCTTTATAAAGAAGTGTAAAATATTAGTAGTTACTTCTGATAATGTACCTTCACCTGTCGAATATCAAGACGCGTTTAATAAAATTGTCCAGATAGTCCAAGAGCACGAGTATCAAGAGGAAATTAAAAATATTCGAAAAAATCTTGTTGTTAGCCCAAGCCTACAGAAGCTAAGTCCGTTTGTCCATGAAACCTCTCAGGCCGGGGTTACCTTTTCGTTGTTACGGGTCTGGGGGCGACTAGCGAATGCTCCTATTTCGTACGATGCCAAGTTTCCAGTAGTGTTGACGAAGCGCTCTCAATTTGTTCAGAGCTACGTCAGATACTTGCACGATTTGAATTTTCATGTGGGTCCACGAGGTGAGTCTCTTGTGACAGCGCTTTTGGATCTTGTGACAGCCCCTGACAGGAAGGGTCAGGGACGCCGACGTCAGGACTAGTGCAGGAGCGGTCTTCAGGAGAGCAGTCCACAAGCTGGCGAGGTTGCCAGTGGTTGAAGCCTGATGACGGCCTTCAACGGGGCTGGTGTAGAATTAATATAGAAGATTTTGTAGAAGTTTTGAATTGTATTGAAGTCTAGTATAAGTTAGCATAGGGAGGAGCGGGTGTGCAAGAAAAGCTAACTTGCGCTCTCCCGTGAATTCACCCCGCTTCGCCGCAATAGATATGCTAGGCTTAAGTTCTTTTGGTAAAAATATAATCGAATTTATAAAGAGGAAGCGAATGCAGGTAATTTTCGTAGTTGCACTATTTAAATTTTTACAGCCACCTTTTTCTTTCGGTCTTTCGTGACGAGATAAAATAATCTCAGTGAACACCACCTATAATAAATACCGCGACAACCTTTAAGGTAAAGGTTATGGAGCAGGTGAAATTGTGCGTGGTGCGTGATTTTTTGCTGTTGGCCTGTGTAATAGAAAATATAAATATGCTCATGATGGCATAAAAAAATGGCATAAAATACAACTGGTACAAATACCAGTTGTAATAAGTTGAAAGTTGTAATAAGGATTTAAGTTTTTTTTTTTTTTTTTTCATACTTTTATCTTTTATTTTTTGGATCTTCTCTTATTTAGAGACTAGCAACAATTTTAAAAATCTTAATCTAATACATAATTAGTTTATCTTTGTAAACATCTATACTATGGGGCCTCCGATTTCATCGGGCTGGAAGGTCATTTCTTCTTAATCGGGATTGTTGACTAACTTGGTTTAGCGATCTGGCTAGAGGATTTTGGTGCGTGGAGAGTTTCCTTTTGTATTTTTCCTGGAGTTGAGAAATTTCGACTTTGACGAGAGGTATACCTAGGTCTCTATGGATATCTTCATTGGAATGGAATATACCATGGAGCTCCAGTGATGGTTCTGAGCACTTTGGACTGTGCCCTTTGGATAAAGTCTATATTGCTACTGCTTGCATTGCCCCAAAGTTCGGAGCCATACTTCCAGATAGGCTTTATGACTGAATTGTAGAGTAGTACTTTATATTCCATTTGAAGTGGGGAACGAGGATTGATCATCATGTCTTCCAGGTGGTTGACTGCATCTTGAATGTCCTTGCTACAGTTAATCGACGGTCTTATGTTTATGTGAGAGCTTATGTACTTTTTGTACCTAAGCCAGTTTGTCCTTTTTGATGTGAGATAATTTTGATTATTTTGTAATTCGGCATGTTTTAATAGGTGAAGAAGGACAACTGAATGGTCAGACGATAGGTCATCCAAAGGTTCGGCTCGAATGATGCTTCGTGGAATTTTTCTAGTGATCGCAAAGTCACTTAGGTCTGGCTTCTTCCGTGGGTCCGCTGGCCAGTATGTAGGCTTTCCCGGTAATAGAAAGTCTAGTTTATTTCCTGGCTGTATCAAAGCGTTGTATAGTTGTCTACCCTTTGGGTTGGTTAGGCGAGAACCTCAGTGAGGGTGCTTGGCATTGTAGTCGCCTCCTGCTATAAAGCAATCGCCTAGTGTGTCAAAGAATTGCATAAACTCCATATCAGATATGCAGAAACGTGGTGGGCAGTATATTGCAGCTAGGTTTAGATGACCTCCCATGGTCTGAATTCGTATTGAAGTTGACTGCAAGGAATTTGTAGCAACTCGTTGGAGGGAATGGTGTTTTATGCGCTGCTTTATGAGGATCCCAGTTCCTCCATGAGCCTTCCCATCTCGATGATTTGTTGCATGATATATATATCCCGTTAGATAGAAGTTGTTTTTGTTGGTGGGTTTCGGAGAGGAGCATAATATCGATATTATTATTATCAAGAAATGTCTTAAGTTCATTATTGCGCTTTGAAGTGCCGTTAGCATTCCATAGACAGATTCTCAAATAAGCCATCTAATTGGATTTTTGTTTGACTAAAAGCTCCATTAGTCGATTTTGGTTTCGCATGAGCTCCTGCATATTATTTTGCATTGTGACCATTAGACTTATAAGTGTGGACAACATTCCTTCGATACCCTTTATTTCGGGGTAGGCAACCCTTTCCCTCGTAGTACCCGTAGGCGGAGGTGGATATCCTACAGTTTCAGTTTCCAGTGGTGCTGAACCTACGCTATTTAATAGTCCTGGCCATCGTAGAGCGCTGGAGAAAGAAACTCCAGGTGTAGTCAAAGACGCCGTGGTGGTTTGGTGGTTAGTGTGAGTGGCAAACGGGAGTTGTTGTAAGGGTTTTTTTGTATTCATACGATTTTTTAGCTCTTTATAAACTGGACATCCCCTGTAATTGGCAGTATGATTTCCACCGCAGTTGCCACATTTCTTAGAGTTATGGTCAGTTTTATTTATGGCACAGAAGGCAGTGTTATGGAGGCAGTGCTATGAAGGATTTAAGTAATGAAAAAATTGTTACAGAGACTGTTGAAAGAGACAGTAATGAAAAAGACACTGCTGTAAGAGACAGTAATGAAGTCATGTAAAAAGAAACTGTTGAAAGAGACAGTAATGAAAAAGACACTGTTGAAAAAGACAGTAATGAAATCATGTAAAGAGAAACTGTTCCAAGAGACAGTACAGGTGCCTTAAGGGCTAATAATGAAATTTGTAATATTAATGTAAGCACAAGTGCAAAACAATTATTTTGTTTATGGCGTGTGGCGAATTAGATAATATAATGTAAAAGCTGAATGGAAAATGATAATGTAAAAATGAGCTATGTCAAAGAAAAGAATTTGTATTAGTTTAGAAAGAAAACACAGAAATATGAAGATTTAATTTGTAATGAAAATTATAACGTGATAAGAGTTTTGGGACTTGTGCCAGCATCAAATATCATAATTATTACTAATTAATTCTCTCAATGTAACTAGCCGCAGCGGTCCACTAATTGCCCGTTATCAGCTTTTCCATATTCTTTAATTAGCCAAAATTCGCATGCGCTTTGTGTTCTTTTGTAGCGCATGCACTTTGGTGGAGCTTCTGCGTAAGCTCTTGGGTCTTTAAGCACTTGTATATTCGGCCGCTGAATACGGTGGATCGGCCGCCGCATTTGTTTTGGGGTTAAATTGACCCATAATAAATTGAAATATAATTTGAACCTCGTCTAATTATTTCGGCCGCTATCAAAATGTTGATAGCTCAACAATGAGAAGTGAGAAGTTATATTTGAATATACTGTTATAAGTTGATTGAATGGTAACAATGCACTTGTGGAAAAATTGCACGAGGTCGTGTAATGGTCAGGATGGCCGTGTCGGCGCACACTAAGAGTGTGTGGAAGTTTTTATGAGTGTGTGGGTATGCGAATGTCACCATTATAGGAATAGTCCACAGTCACTAAGTTCCATTTTTTTTTTTTTTTGGATTGCGCCGTTGAGGTGTAAATCTATCCTAGATACTATTGGCCCGTACCAGTAGTACGCACGATTCACCGGCGTGTCTAGCCCCCGCACACACCACAGACCCCGCGGAACCACTGTAAGGTATTACTTCGCGGGGAAGGGTTGCCTAACCTAGGCATTCTCCCTTAAGCGACGTTCATTTTCTAGCCTTCTTAAGTCGCCCTGTGTATAAGCTATAACCTGGCTAACCCGGTTCCCATACTCCTCTAATTTGCACATATATTTTATTAGGTGCTCTGGAGCTGTTAGAGCTCCTGCTCTTGCACGGTACCTTCTACAATTATAGAGGATGTGCTCTGTGTCCTCGTCTGCTCCTGGGCAGTTAGGGCATTCTGGGCTTTCCTCGTGTCCGATCCTGTGGAGGTACTTCCTTCCCCCGTGGCCTGAAAGAAACTGGGTAAGTTGGTAACTCACCTGGCCCTTGCCTCTTTCGACCCACTCTTGTAGGTTGGGGATTAACCTATGCGTTCATCTGCCTTTAGTCGCTGAATCCCACCTATCGTGCCAAATGGATAATGCCCATTGACGGGCGGACCTCTTAGTGGCCTTCCGGGGTACCATACTTCCCTCTTGTTGAATGGATTTGTAGATCTCCTACGCTTCGGTGGCCAGAATGTCTATGGGAATCATTCCTGCCAAGACGAGAGCTGCGTTCTCCGAGATCGTCTTGAAGCCCGATATGACTCGTAGCGCTGTGAGCCGGTACGATGCGCCTAGCTTCCGCTTAAGTCCTTGGTTTCCTCTGATGCTGCCCATATCGGCGCTGCATACAGTAGGACCGACGTGACGACACTGGCCAGAAGGCGTCTCCTGCCTTATTTTGGGCCTCCAGAGTTTGGCAGCATTTGAGAGAGAGCTCCTTGGATTCCAGCGGATTTTTTGGTCACGTACTCCGGGGTTCCTGCCAAGTTGAGGGCGTTCCGGATGTCTAATGTTACCATGGCGCAGTACTCCTTATCGCCTCATCTCCACCTAGATTCTGCGATGGCAGCTCCTGCCATGTCGGTCACCGCCTTCCGGAATCCATATTGGTTCTCTGAGAGCGCTCCTTTCTCCTCAATGGATTTCGAGATGCGAGTAGCAATGGTCATCTCGAGGACTTTCCCTACCATGTCCAAGAGATATATGGGCCTGTATCCTGATGGGTCGTCAGTCGGCTTGTTCCATTTCGGCAGCAAAATAAGATTTTGCATCTTCCAGTTTTTTGGAAAGGTGCCTCGCTGGAGCCACTTGTGCTTCGTATTTAAGAGGGCGCTCCTAAATATCGGACACTTTCCACTTCCAGCCACGTGTCCCGCGTCCTTCCCAGCGTTGATGCAGAACGCCCATTTGGGTTCCTCCGCGCAGTTTTTGGCCTTATGCCCGTCCTTGCCGCATATCCGGCACATGCGTGAGCGATCGATGGCGCTCTGGCATTGTTTCGCCATGTGCCCGAGCTCCAGACACCTATAACATTTTGTAACTCTTTTGTAATGACTTTCTAAAGAGGATGTCGGACTCTGGCAATCGATCTCTATCTTGTGCGACATTGTGAGTGTCATCTCCTGATTTTTTTAGTTGGAGAAGGAATTCTCCTTTCTGGGTCCTCCTAATCCTTGAGACGGCCTCTCCCTGCGGCTGGTAGGTTTTCTGCGCTTCTTCGCCTCCTCGTTCGTCCCTCTGGGCGGCCAGTCGCTCGTAGAGAGTACGGATGCTCTCTATTACGTCCCTCATCGGCTGGTGGATGGACCTCCTTTTTCCATCCTCCAGCATCTCCACCAGCAGCACGATCTCCTTCCCGAGGTCCTCCAACGATGCTTTACCCATCTCTTGGGTGCCGCTCCTACACTTGCTCTGCTCTTGCATTGGTCCACGCGGATCCCTGAAATGGGGGGGCAACGTCCAGCCTGCTGCTGGGTGATCTTGGGAGTTTGCAGCTTCTCGCGAAGGCTGCTTCTCCGTCTACGTTATTTTTTTTATTGTCCAAATGACTCATGTTGTAGGGTCCCAACTCCTGATCTGTTATCCTTAGGTGTTGTGCAGTAGCGTGGTTGATCCTATGGTTACCTTTTCTCGCAGTGAGGTCCATGCTAGGGTTGACTCTAGCCCTTACGAGGTGAAGAGTTCAGTGCCAGATCCGCGTTGGTCAGGTATGGTCCATCTGCGCCTGCACGGCCAGCTTAGTGACAACGCCTAAGGAGCGTTTTCGGAGACTTGACAGATTTTAGCGGGGCGGGGGCAGAAGCCGCATTAGCCTGACAGCCATTTCAACAGGAGTTCACTCCGCATACTCAGGTGCCAAAATACATCTGTCCGTCAGCTCAGGGTTCATACTTCTCAGGAAGAGCTGAAAAGAGAGTGACCGGAAGAGAAAGAGCTCGCCCCGTCTCTCCGTCTCTTACCTTGGCATTGGCGCCATAGATCCGGGCGCGTCGGATGAGCACGGATTAGGGAGATTTGCAGCGGGCCTCGACCCAGCAGACCCAGGTAAGGCCTCTGCGCACCTGATGGACACCTTTTTATCTGTCATTTTCTTGCGCAGGTACTGTATTCGGGTTGCGCTTCGAGGAGCGCCACACGGCACGTTTGTTCATTTTCACCTCTCACTAATTGCAAAGTGATTGGTTGTGTGGGTGTGTGTTGTCGCTTTAGGAAGTGTCGTTTTGTGAACTCGGCAAAAATGAAAAAGGCGTATGACAAGAATGCATTTGGGGCAGGAGCAGCACAAGCCATGCCTCCAGAGAACGCGGCGAAGCTCTAAAAAGTGATAGAACTGGTTTGGAAAAACATGGAGCGGGTGACGTAAGATCATGTTCGGCACTACAGCCTGAGGAGACGGGAGTGGAGTCCAAAAATTGGCGATATAGGGTGTGCAAGGGAGCACCATTTGTCCAAGGCGGCTGAAAATAGCGCCATGATACGACGGACGTACAAGATGTTTAATTTTGTGTCACCAATGATGGCACGAAAAAGGAGAAGAGAGCACACCAAAGAGAGATCAAAGTCTAAGCAAAAGAGTCGGCGTCAAAGGCGGAGACATACAAGTTTAATAATATATGAGACAAACCCAAGGGGAGGTGATAAAATGGATAGAGACGTCGTCGGCCACTCCTTCCCTCCAAGAGTGAAATGACGCTCAGAGTGAAGGAATGGTCGGCACGAACCATACCATGGTTGTTTTTTGTCTTCTTATCCTGATCAGGTTTAGTGATATTGCCATTGTAGCTATTCCTAACCAAGAGTAGGTGTAAGACGGTCTTCGATAGCTGTTTCGCTGATGTTGTCCATTTTCTAAAAATTTACTCATTCTGAACTTATAGTTCTTTAAGGTTTGGTGATGTTGACATTTTTCTTAAACTGATGTCTGTCCACTTGAAAACTGTTATGTTTATGACTTCGTTGAATTCGCCAATACTTCCTCCGTACAGAACATCCTTGATAGTGGTGCGACAGCCTTTTTTTTTCTAATATACTTGTACCGGTTAAGTTAAATTGTTCAACATACGAAGGAATTATCGTGGTGTTTTTAGCGTTGATTAGGACGATGTGTTCGCTCTCTGATTGCTAAATCAGTTTTTCCTGGTCGGTTTCTTTAGCGACACACATTGTTGGTGTTCCTGTTAAGATTTCCTCCAAGCATTTTCTTTAATACTTGATATGTGAAGTATCTTCCTACGTACGAAATATAATTTGGTAAATCTAATATTTTTGTCTTATTTATAGGTAATGAAAAGGGGTTTAGTAATGTTGGCCAATTTAATACATTTTTTGTAATATCTTAATAGCCCTAAGAATGATTTAATTGTTTGTTTCCTCGTGTTTGGGAGAAGAAAATTTTTTTTGCGGAAATTTTTAGGATTTGGCTTAATGCCTTCTGTTGGGCTAAGCAGCCACCAGATAAGCCGATTAGAATATTGATAATTTGTTTAGCTGCAGCGGCATTTAATCTTCTCTATCTGTCTCCCAGTTTCCCATGCACTTTGTTGTTATTTGTAGCGCATGAGCTTTTTGGAGCTTTGGAAGAGCTTCTGCGCCCATGCTCTTAGTTCTTACTTGCATATTTTGGAGTTTTTATTGACGGGCCGCTACTTGGTTATATCGCGCGGAATTAACCCTTTATAAATTATAAACCGGAATTTGAAATTGGTAATTCGGCCTCTATCAAAAAGCTGGTAGCGTGGTGAACCTGACGAGATTCTAAAAAAAAAAAAAATTTGTTGTTTTCGTTTGCATCAATCGCTATGGAAAATTAGGGGATGAATTCTGGATGTGAAACTATTGAATCTGCTGCCGCAACCCGTAAAAGGACCCGGAGAAGAGCAGAGGTGACCTACCAGGAGATGGAGCTGCTGCATCATAAGGTGAAGGCTGCCGCAGAATGAGAACTGCACCATTATGACGCTGGAGTCAATGGAAAAGCGTTTGGGTAATCGGTTCACCATGCTTCAAGAAGAGTTGGACTCTCGAAAGTGTTGACTTTTCTTTGGCTGCGTATCCACCAGCTAACCAAGTAGACCGCGGTAGATCTTCCAATAACCGATCTTCGTGCATGGTTATTAAAGCCCATTCAGCTCTATGCGCCCTGTGAGGTGTTTTGACGCACGCGCTTCCTTCTTGTCCAAGGTTCATTGCCTTGCCAATTAGGTACGGTACGGTACGATGAAGTGCGACGACTGACCCGCTGTTTTGTATGTTTAAAGGATGGCCATTTTGCACGCGGATGTTCAGCTTCCCATTGCTCAACGTGCAATCGCCGACATCATTTCTTGTTGCAGCATTGCGGGCAGCTGTCCAGCCCTATAAATGCCCCACCACTACGAGGCTTGATTTCCACCGATGGTGTTGCCGTTCCTACCCCATCTTCCCAGCCAATCAACACCTGCTTCTGCCATCCGCCAAAATCCTCATCCGTGGTCGATCAGCTGCCTTCCTCCTTTGCAGAGTGCTATTGGATTCAGGTTCACAAGTTCACCTTATCTCATCGCGCCTGGCAAATCAACTTCAGCTTCGTCGCTCCAAATGCTGTATAGCGGTCGCCGGTCTCGGTGACACTGAGTTTGCTACGAATTTAGCCTTCGTTAATGTGTGTGTGAAGTGCCGCCTAACCACATATTCTACGAATCTAGAGGCTGTTGAATGCTGTCATAGTTTCTCATATTGCGGACTGTCAGCCCAGCCCTAAAATCGATATTTCGAAATGGAAAATTCCTCACAACGTAGCTCTGGCTGATCCCAACTTCCCACAGACCGCATCGTGTGGACCTGCTAATTAAAGCAAGCATGTTCTTCAACCTTTTCTCTGTTGTCCAAATCCATTTGGGGCACTACCTCTCAATGGCTTAAAATACGCTATTTGACTGGGTGGTTTCTGAACGCAATGGACTACCGCATGAAAACAGCTTGGCAGTTTCGGTCAGCAGACTATGCATCTCAACTGATGCCAATGAATCGCCTGGTTTGTATGTAAGCGGAGAGGCAGGATGGCCCTATGCAGAAGGAGAAGCAGAGAGGAATCAACGTTTCGGACCCGATGTACTTGTTACGAGAACTCGATTCCCACATTGGTGTATTGGTGGAGCAATGCATGGTCAAAGGTTTTTTTTTTTATTGAATGTATTTATTAACTGTTTTGACCAGCGCTTGATAAAAGCAAGTACCCGTCTGGCTTTATTAACTGTTACAGAAATATGTTCATTAAACGACAGCTTGTGATCGAAAAGAAGTCCAAGATCATTCATTAAGGAAACACGATTTAAAAATTAATTCCCAAGACAGTACTAGATGACATGAGGCATGCTACGATTAAACGTCATAACCTTGTACTTCGAGCAGTTTAGTGAGAGGAGATTATTAGAGCACCTTGATGAAGAGGACTTCATCAAGGTAAAATTGCAGATGTCTATAAAGGAAGTGGTCAGAGAAAGAAAAACAGAGCTTGACGTATACAAGTTAAAACTTTCCTTTTTATTTGGAAGTTATAGTACTTTATTCTTTTATGGTAATTTTGAAACTGAAAAACTTAAACCAATTCTACCCTGAGCTTACTAAGGCTTTTCGGCACAGCCGTCGGCAGAGCGGCACCAGGGTCAGGTGTCGTGATTCTTTTCCTAAGAACTCCAGAGGATGCGCGTGTGCTGAGTTACGGTTTATTGTAATGTTGAAGTTGTTGAAATTATTGTTAAGCGGTGCCCGTGTGCTGAGTTACCGGTTATTGCAATGTTGCGGCTATTGAAATTTTAGTAATGAAATTATTGTTAACTTTTCCCGTCTAAATTTGTGCTTGTTCTCAAGCAAATTATCAGAAATATGGGAGATCGTTGAACTTTATTTGAGGTAGATCTCTCCTTGCTGGATGGAGTACCAGACTGTAATTTTTAATTAATTCGGGTTGTAATGGACCATCATTGACTTGAAGCGTAACATTCTCTTTCCGTCTGCATAAGATGTAGAGTCCGACGCTGATGATCGTTAAATATTCGTTGGTTTTCATTTGGATTACGGTATTATTTTCCTTGACCGGCTTTATTATAATATTTTCATAATCTATAGATTCGAGTATAGAGATTTTAACAAAGTAGAGCAGTACAGTTTTATTATGCAATATGAACACGTCAGAAAACTCCAATGAATCTTCTATTGTTAGTCGTGGTAGGTTATAATTTTTAAAATTTTGACTTATTATTTAAAATTCTTTTTCATTTAGGAGTATTGAATTTATTATATTTACTCTTTCCCATTGTAATGCGTAACTAATATTTATAATTTCTTCCTTTATCAATCTTACCTGATTCTGAAAACTAATGGCTATTTCATTGCTTAGAAAACTATCCTTCCTGATAGCATTCGTTAAATCATTTGATATCTTTGTGAGTTTATTTATTCTTTGTTCCAACTGCCTATTTATTATGATTTGCTGATCGTTATTTGAAATTAGATTATCGAAATTATTTTCTATTGCGATAAGATCATTATGATCGGGGGTTTATGGATCCAATCCAGTTTATGGATCTAGTTTTCCTACGCCCAAATGATGAGATTATCGCATTGAAATTTATGAGAGCAAGTTCTATTTCGTGTTTCAAGGTGTTATGTAGAGTATTTGTTTTTAGATCATTATTTGTGTAATCGTGTAATTTATTGAGGATGGTTTCTATCTTTAGGTATTTAGGTCTATTACATGGACTATTGTAATTGTGGAAACCCTATACCCTTAAAGATAGTTACTGTCTGTGCGTCGGTGAAGTTTGTTATCTCCATAAACCCATTTGCTGGTCTCAAATGCAGCATCAGTAATCTGTAAAAAGGGGTTATTGTGTTTTTATATTACTTTTGTGAACTATCTTCCCAGATTCGGTTAGTATTGTTGTGCCTATTTGACTATTTCTATAGCATATCTTGGTGAGAGTTTAGTTCCTAATCTTACATTTCGTTTGATAAAAATTTCTTGTCCTGGCTGATAATTTTGCATTGTCTTTCGGTCTTTGTTGTGAATTTTTAAATCTAATTCTTGTTTCCGCTTAATTCTGTCAATGTTATCCTGCCTTGATTTTTCATAGGTTTCTGGATTGGCAGATATATTTCTTCCAAAAAATATGTCAAGAGGTTTTTTTGCAGTCACTGAATGTACTGTGGAATTATATTCATAAATGGATCTGTCCAATAGTTCCTCGAAAGTTCTTAACTCCTGTAGCTGTAGCTTTGAGACAACGCATGATCTCTGAAAGTGTCGAATGAAATCTTTCTATTAGTCCGTTTACAGAACTTCTATAAGGTGGGGCTTTGTAAATTTCTATATTTAATTGGTCACGGAGCATGAATGTTATAGTCTCTGAATTAAATAATTTTTCATTTTCGAATACAATGCATTTTGGAACTCCATAATAAAATAAGATATCGTGTAATGGTTTTTTTATATCTTGAATTGCTTTTGATTTAATGATTTTGGCCTGGGCTAGTTTTGAAAATTTTTCTATTGCGGTTAAGACTAACTTCTTTTCTGTTGAGTAAATATCTATATGAATTATGTGACTTGGATACTGTGGGATAGGGGTTTCCTTAAGTTCTGAACTAATCTTAATGAGATTAGTTATTTTTTGTCTCATTCTTGGGAAATAAAATTTATCTGCTAACTGTGCTTTGTTTTCTTCCACTCCGCTATGCGCTCTATTAAGAATTTTAAGAATTTCCTCATTTTGCTCAACTTCTGTTTTAAGGTCCTTTGTCTGTAAGTTTGTAAATGTTATTTTAATATTTTTAAAATGTTGTGAGTATAGTCTTTGGATTATTCCCATATTATTTTCTGGGGTTTTAATCCCGTTTATGACGGATGTGTTCAAATATTTTTTTAGAATTGCTAACATTTCCTGTTCGGTATAATTTGATCGATCTATTATGTGCCTATGAAAGGTTGGTAATGGAATGCTAAACTTGTATTCCCTTAATTGGCTACTGTTTATAAGAAGCTGGGTTTTAAAAGCATTAATGGGAGTTTCCACACTAAGGATGAGGTGTTCACCTAAGCTTTTTGCGCTATGTTGTGTTGACGTTACTGAATTAAGTGGTCCACTTCTCGATAACGCATCTGCTACTACATTCGATTTCCCTGGTTTATACAATAATTCATAGTCGTATTCTTCGAGATATGCTTTCCACCTTTTTACTCTAGGATTTCCATTCCAACTACTCAGGGAGTAAGTCAGAGGTTTATGGTCTGTAAAGATTTTTATCTTTGATTTTCCATACAAGTAGTTTCTTAGTGATTTTAAAGCCCAGATGACGGCAAGCATTGGTGGCATAGTTCTCTTCGGCTCTCGACAAGGTCCTAGATATGAATGAAATGGATCTCTCTCCTTGTGACAATAGCACACCTATGGCATAGTTAGAAGCATCCGTGGTTTAATGAAATTCCTTTTTGAAATCAGGATAATGCAAGATAACTTCGTCTTATAAAAGAGCGGTTTTAATTTTGGTTAAGGATTAATGTCAATAAGTTTTTACCTGGACACTTTTTTGGACACACGTCCGTCTATCCCTCTTAAAAAATAGCTAAGGGGCTTAGCGATCTTAGCAAAATCTCTTATAAACCTTCGGTAATATCCGGCTAGTCCAAGAAACGCCCGTAGATCTTTTATCGTTTTTGATTGGAGACAATTGGCAATTGCTATGACCTTGTTCGGGTTAGTTTCAATACCTTTTTCAGATATAACAAATCCGAGGTATACAACTTGATTTTTATACTCGAATATGTCTAATGTACATTTTATGTTGGCTTCTTGCAAAGTTTGAAATATGGTTTCTATATTTATACCCTTGCAGAGGGTATTATAATTTTGGTCAAAAGTGTGCAACGCAGTGAAGGAGACCTCTCCGACCCTATAAAGTATATATATTTTTGATCAGGATCACCTCCTGAGTCGATATGAGCATGTCCGTCTGTCCATCTGTCCGTCTGTCCGTCGGTCCGTCTGTCCGTCTGTCTGTTTCTACGCAAACTAGTCTCTCAGTTTTAAAGCTATCGATTTGAAACTTTGCACACACCCTTCTTTCCTTTGCAGGCAGTATATAAGTCGGAACGGCCGGGATCGGTCGACTATATCCTATAGCTGCCATATAACTGATTGATCGGAAATGCTATAACTTCGTTGTTTTTCAAGTTAGAAGGATGGGAGTTTCAATGGATTCCTCTTTTGGCAAAATAATTCGATTTGCCAAGTTTCATAAGGATCGGCCAACTATATACGATCTGCTATATATCTAATAATATAAGATGCGTGGCGCCACCTAGCGGACTGCGACTCAACTGCAAGGGTATATAAACTTCGGCTCCGCCCGAAGTTAGCTTTCCTTTCTTGTTTTAGTATGAGATTTGAAACTTTTGCTGAAAGTTATTATGTCGTCTATGTAGGTGAAACATATCTTACCGATATGTTCCCTTGATATATCATCAAGTGCCCGTTGAAAAATGGCAGGCCCGTTTTTGAGACCGAAGGGAAGTCGTGTAAACTCATATTTTCCGTTGTTAACGGAGAAGGTAGTCTTTGGTATATCGGAAGATTTTAGAGGGATTTGGGATTTCCTTTTTTCAGAGGCGTCTATTTTCTTTGGGACAATCCACACTGGTGAGTTGTATGGGGAACGCGAAGGTCGAATAATACCGTCCTCTAGGAGTTCTTTGATTTGTTTGTCAATTTCATCCTATATGGACATTGGGTATTGATAGAATTTTGACCAAATTGGGTTTTTATTGGTTGTTCTTATTTCTGCTTCTATGCAACCAAGGTATATGTCTGTTTTTCATTTGAGGGTTGATAACAGGAAAAATTTCACGGTTAGGTCAGGTCTTTTGAATAAGTAGGCCCTCTTATGATGGGTGATGGGTATGCTTCCGCCTAAAGTTATGGCTCTAAAGAGCCTCTCATTGGGTTTCGTGTCAGTAACTAGGTTCGGTTTAATGTAATTTTTATTAGAGCCTGTATCTATGAAAATTTTGATGGTTTGATCCCCCATTTTACATTCGAAATAAGGTAGTATGGAGGACCCTACCCCTGTGTTATTGCATTGTTCTGCGTCTTCGTCATACTCTTCTGTGTACTGTTCTGCATGTTCCACGTATTCCTCCTGGCTTTGATCTTCTGTTAAATCAGTCATGTTAACTTCGTCAGTGTCCTCTTGTTCTGTTAGAAAGACTTTCTCTCCATAAATGTTGAAAAGCCTTTGGTGTTTTCCCGTTTGATCTATAGGGAAAGGAGGTCTTTTCCCAGCCTCGAAGTTCGGCCTATTCATTTAGTTGACATTTTTTGTTTGAATACTGCGATCAATATCCATGGGTTCGGGCTTAGGTTGGGGTTTTGCTGAGTTTGGGCGTGGTGGGGCTAGAGGGTGTTGGTACTGTTTTATAAATGGTCGAGATTGGTTAAAATAAGTTTGTTGGTTAAATTGGGGTCGTGGATAGTACATTTGTTGGGCCTGGTTATGTCCAGAATGTCGGGTTTGCTGTTGAAGGAAACTTCTCGGTGGGACCGAAGGGGATATTTGATTGGGATTGAATTGCTGGTGTCGATACATTACATTATTAAATAGTATCGATCTCCGTGGTGAAGGTATTGGCTTAAAGGGTATGGGATTATTCAAATGTTTTCGGTATTTCTGAAGTTACCAGTACCGGGTTTCCTGCTATTGGCATAATTCGTTCTGTAAGTTTGGTTTTCTAACTTCAGACATAAATATAAAGCCTGAGGAAGGTCTGTTGGCTCTTTTATGCCAAGAAAACGTGGTGATCACCTTGTAGTCCTCTCACAAAGGTATCTAGAGCCCTATCTCTATAAGATTTGGTCATTACTATTTCTGTCGGTCTGTCCAGATTCATGTAACTTACTTTGTTCAAAATAAGGGATAGATGATTTCCGTGTTGTATCATTGTTGTCAGTTGATATTCTAGAGTACTCTAGAGCCTTTTTTGCTCGCGTAGGCTTCAAGCACTCGATCTACCGTTTTTTTTCCACGAACTAAATTCTGTTGGCTCTCCCGAAAATTCCTTCATGCTCTTCACTATATCTGGTACCCGATCTAAGTCGCCAATATTTTCTGCATAAGATGGATCTATAGTGCAGGGAGTTGCTTCAGCGAAATCAGTCGGTGCTTTACTGAAATTTAATTGATTTAATACTGCTGATAGCTTTTCGTTGATTCTCTGTTCAATATGTTCTTCTAACTGAGCTCCCTTATATATATTTTTGTTGTCTGTTTTCTGTTCCATGTACCTGTCTATTACCTGTAGATGTTTGAGGCTGTGAAACAGTTTCTAAAATTGGTGGTCTGATTAAATTGCTATTATTTGCCATTAAGAAATTATGAATATAGGGCGTTGTTATTTTATTAGTTATTTGAGAAAAATATTGAGTGTAATTACTTCATTCTGAACGTATAGTTCTTTAAGGTTTGGTGCGACAGCCTTTTTTTCTAATATACCTGTACCTGTTAAGTTAAATTGTTCAACACACGAAGGAATTATCGTGGTGTTTTTAGCGTTAATTGCCATCTGATTGCTAAATCAGTTTTTCCTGGTCGGTTTCTTTAGCGACACACATTGTTGGTGTTCCGGTTAAGATTTCCTCCAAGCATTTTCTTTAATACTTGATATGTGAAGTATCTTCCTACGTACGAAATATAATTTGGTAAATCTAATATTTTTGTCATATTTATAGTTAAGGGAAATACGTAATGGTTTCCCTTTATGTGGGGTAACTTAAAGGAGAAAGCTTTTAAGGCTTTAAAGGCTCGAAGCTCGTCGAATCTTTTTAGCCAAACCACGGGTTTATGATGTGTATTGATCAAGAACTCCTGGCTAAAATGGTATGGTCTGAAATATTTAATAGTTCAATAGAGCCCAATAGCATTTCCCGTTCGATTGTTGAATACCTTCTTTCCGTATCAGAGAGTGTTCTGCTAGCTAGGATATTGGTCTGTAACCTTTCTTGTCTTTTTGTGGACTGCTCCTATCGCTACACTGCTGGCATCAGTAGTAAGAATGCCATGATGGGGTCATTGCACAGTAGGGTTTTACTAGTAATCCTCGCCCATTTTTACAGTGGCTTTGCCCATTAGCTGTGGCGCACGGGGCTTAGTAATGTTGGCCAATTTAATACATTTTTTGTAATATCTTAATAGCCCTAAGAATGATTTAATTGTTTGTTTCCTCGTGTTTGGGAGAAGAAAATTTTTTTGGCGGAAATTTTTAGGATTTGACTTAATGCCTTCTGTTGGGCTAAGCAGCCACCAGATAAGCCGATTAGAATATTGATAATTTGTTTAGCTGCAGCGGCATTTAATCTTCTCTATCTGTCTCCCGGTTTCCCATGCACTTTGTTGTTATTTGTAGCGCATGAGCTTTTTGGAGCTTTCGAAGAGCTTCTGCGCCCATGCTCTTAGTTCTTACTTGCATATTTTGGAGTTTTTATTGACAGGCCGCTACTTGGTTATATTGCGCGGAATTAACCCTTTATAAATTATAAACCGGAATTTGAAATTGGTAATTCGGCCTCTATCAAAAAGCTGGTAGCGTGGTGACCCTGACGAGATTCTAATAAAAAAAAAAAATTGTTGTTTTCGTTTGCATCAATCGCTATGGAAAATTAGGGGATGAATTCTGGATGTGAAACTATTGAATCTGCTGCCGCAACCCGTAAAAGGACCGCAACCCGTAAAAGGACCCGGAGAAGAGCAGAGGAGGTGGAGCTGCTGCATCATAAGGTGAAGGCTGCCGCAGAATGAGAACCGCACCATTATGACGCTGGAGTCAATGGAAAAGCGTTTGGGTAATCGGTTCACCATGCTTCAAGAAGAGTTGGACTCTCGAAAGTGTTGACTTTTCTTTGGCTGCGTATCCACCAGCTAACCAAGTAGACCGCGGTAGATCTTCCAATAACCGATCTTCGTGCATGGTTATTAAAGCCCATTCAGCTCTATGCGCCCTGTGAGGTGTTTTGACGCACGCGCTTCCTTCTTGTCCAAGGTTCATTGCCTTGCCAATTAGTCGATGAAGTGCGACGACTGACCCGCTGTTTTGTATGTTTAAAGGATGGCCATTTTGCACGCGGATGTTCAGCTTCCCATTGCTCAACGTGCAATCGCCGACATCATTTCTTGTTGCAGCATTGCGGGCAGCTGTCCAGCCCTATAAATGCCCCACCACTACGAGGCTTGATTTCCACCGATGGTGTTGCCGTTCCTACCCCATCTTCCCAGCCAATCAACACCTGCTTCTGCCATCCGCCAAAATCCTCATCCGTGGTCGATCAGCTGCCTTCCTCCTTTGCAGAGTGCTATTGGATTCAGGTTCACAAGTTCACCTTATCTCATCGCGCCTGGCAAATCAACTTCAGCTTCGTCGCTCCAAATGCTGTATAGCGGTCGCCGGTCTCGGTGACACTGAGTTTGCTACGAATTTAGCCTTCGTTAATGTGTGTGTGAAGTGCCACCAAACCACATATTCTACGAATCTAGAGGCTGTTGAATTCTGTCATAGTTTCTCATATTGCGGACTGTCAGCCCAGCCTTAAAATCGATGTTTCGAAATGGAAAATTCCTCACAACGTAGCTCTGGTTGATCCCAACTTCCCACAGACCGCATCGTGTGGACCTGCTAATTGAAGCAAGCCTGTTCTTCAACCTTTTCTCTGTTGTCCAAATCCATTTGGGTCACTACCTCTCAATGGCTTAAAATACGCTATTTGACTGGGTGGTTTCTGAACGCAATGGACTACCGCATGAAAACAGCTTGGCAGTTTCGGTCAGCAGACTATGCATCTCAACTGATGCCAATGAATCGCCTAGTTTGTTTCGGAATCAACGTTTCGGACCCGATGCACTTGTTACGAGATTCCCACATTGGTGTATTGGTGGAGCAATGCATGGTCAAAGGTTTTTTTGTTTATTGAATGTATTTATTAACTGTTTTGACCAGCGCTTGATAAAAGCAAGTACCCGTCTGGCTTTATTAACTGTTACAGAAATATGTTCATTAAACGACAGCTTGTGATCGAAAAGAAGTCCAAGATCATTCATTAAAGAAACACGATTTAAAAATTAATTCCCAAGAGAGTACGAGATGACATGAGGCATGCTACGATTAAACGTCATAACCTTGTATTTCGAGCAGTCTAGTGAGAAGAGATTATTAGAGCACCACAAGAAGACTTCATCACGGTCAAATTGCAGATGTCTATAAAGGAAGTGCTCAGAGAAAGAAAAACAGAGCTTGACGTAATCAGCATACATAAGTGTAGTAGCATAGCTTACCACAATAGGTAAGTCGTTAACAAAAAGGGTAAACAGAAGAGGTCCTAAGTGACTGCTATGCGATGTAACGTTTATAACTTGTGATGTTATGTTTTTGAACAAATCCCGCTGCGTACGATTCGATAGATATGAAATCATCCACTGTATGATATTAGGAGGAAAACCAATAAGATAAAGTTTCCGGAGAAGGAAACGATGATTATCAGAATCGATAGCTTTGCTAAAATCCGTGTAAACTACATCGGTTTGCATTCATTTTACATAACCCTTGTGGACGATCGAAGTGAATTCAAGCAGATTGGTTGTTGTAGAACGATGCTTGACAAAACCATGCTGTGTGGAAGAAATTATACTTTTGCAAAGATGTTGCAGTTGTAATGTTACCAGTATCTTCAGCAGCTTGGGAATCGCAAAAAAATCAAAGAATGTAAAGAAAGTTTGTCTGATCAAACAAAGATCCAGACTTAAGAAACATTTTGTAAGCTCTAGATTTCCTGTTCTTAAGACGAGAAAGGTATTTGTTAAACCAAGGCGGTTTCGTTGAAGAAGACGATGAACAAATTTGTCCAACCCGTTGTGGATTACATCATAAAAAGAATCAATAGCAGCATCAATAGAGTTAAAAGATGAAGATCAATGAGGACACTGCCTGCAAAAGATGGCCTATCCATTCGAAACATAGTGTACTTGGGAACAAACATTTCATAATCAAAGACAGAGGAATTACGCCAGTTTTCAGTAAGTGCAATAGCATCAAAATCAAAAGAAGCACTCTCTATAAAAAATTGTCTATTTACCAAGAATACTTCGAACGTTTTGGTAGCAGCAAGAAAATACATTATTATTCAGTTTTTTTGAGCTGAATCGGCATAGTTGGAATTTAGAGGGCTTTAGGAGGCCTAGGAGACAATACAACAGCAACTTGCAGGTTTTCAAACGATGGAGGATCCACTACGATAGGCGGACCAAGACTCATTGCCGATTCCATCGGCTGACTTGGTAAACGGATCACTTCCACAGGAACATCAGTAGGTGATGATGTATTTGGCGTTAAAAATGTATCCGAATGAATCATAAGCACCCCCTAGCATGAGAAGCGGGGGTATCCAATAATAATATAATTTATATTTATATTTATATATTATATTTAAGAAAGGAAAGCTAACTTCGGACGGAGACGAAGTAGATATACCCTTGCAGTTGTGCCATTTTCGATCGTTCAGTTATATGACAGCTGTAATATAAAGTCCGATCCTTATAAAATTTGGAAAATCAGATTATATTGTTTTGTTTGTAATGAAATTTTGTACATAAGATATTTTGGTCAAATATAACATGTGGAAAGTCCCAACTCTCTAACTTAAAAAACACCAAAGTAATGAGCTACGAGAAGTTGGGTCGGCTGAAATTATATTTTTTGGAAAAAAAGGGTGCAATCGATTGCCCATCAAATGACCACAAATGACCACCAATTTTGAATACCTATGGTACATTGAACCAGTACACCATATAGCTTCAATTGCATAATTATGCGGTTTGGAAAAAAACGATCGTTTTGGGAAATGCATATAACCGCAATTTTTTTGGGTTTTCCTAACTGGAAACGGTTCAAAACCCAAAGATGTAACCAATCAAGATGTCCCAGATGAGGATATGTCCCAGATTTTCCTTGTTATGCCCTTAAAAACTATGATTTTACGAAGCAAGCGAAAAAATTTACGGCAACAAATACGAGTATGTACTGGTTCAATGTACCATAGGTATTACATACATACGAATGTATTACATACATACATGTATGTATGTATTTTGCATGATTTTTAACTTTGTTTGTTTTAAGTGTTTTCCCAAACTACTGTAACCGTTTCTTTTATGACCTGTGTGTGTACATTTTCTGGATTTTCCCTTGACAGGTATAAGTTAAAAATTTTCCAAAAATTACGTGTTAGACTTTTTAAGCAATACAAATTAGATTATGTATTTTTCTTAACATAACCCTCCTCAATATTATACTTCCAATGTTCAAATTGCAAGAACCTACAAATTATTTAATTGATTGATGATTTATTTGACATTGATTTATTTGTAAATTTTTATGTTTTAAGATGTGGGCCATGCTGAGCATAGATTTAATGGTAAAATTTTTAGGTTTTAAGATGTGGGCAATGGTGGGCATGATTTTTTTTGTAAACTTTTTAAGTTTCAAGGGATGGGCAATGATTTTTTTTGTTAAATTTTTAAGTTTTAAGATATGGGCATAGTTTTTTTTGTAAAATTTGTAAGTTTTTAGATGTGGGCCATGATGGGCATAGATTTTTTTATAAAATTTTTAAGTTTTAAGGGATGGGCAATGAAGGGCATAGTTTTTTTTTGTAAAATTTGTAAGTTTTAAGATGTGGGCCATGATGGGCATAGAGTTTTTTGTTAATTTTTTAAGTTTTAAGGGACGGGCAATGATGGAAATCAATTTTTTTTTTAATTTATATGTTTTAGGCTATGGGCCATGATGGTCATCTTTTGGTTTTTTAATTTTTATACCCTTGCAGAGGGTATTATAATTTTGGTCAAAAGTGTGCAACGCAGTGAAGGAGACATCTCCGACCCTATAAAGTATATATATTCTTGATCAGGATCACCTCCTGAGTCGATATGAGCATGTCCGTCTGTCCGTCTGTCCGTCTGTCCGTCGGTCCGTCTGTCTGTTTCTACGCAAACTAGTCTCTCAGTTTTAAAGCTATCGAGTTGAAACTTTGCACACACCCTTCTTTCCTTTGCAGGCAGTATATAAGTCGGAACGGCCGGGATCGGTCGACTATATCCTATAGCTGCCATATAACTGATTGATCGGAAATGCCATAACTTTGGTGTTTTTTTAAGTTAGAGGGTTGGGAGTTTCTACACATGTTATATTTGACCAAAATATCTTATGTACAAAATTTCGTAAGGATCGGCCGACTATATCCTATAGCTGTCATAGAACGATCGAAATTGGCATAACTTTGGTGTTTTTTAAGTTAGAAAATTTTCGATCGTTCAGTTATATGACAGCTGTAATATAAAGTCCGATCCTTATAAAATTTGGAAAATCAGATTATATTGTTTTGTTTGTAATGAAATTTTGTACATAAGATATTTTGGTCAAATATAACATGTGGAAAGTCCCAACTCTCTAACTTAAAAAACACCAAAGTAATGAGCTACGAGAAGTTGGGTCGGCTGAAATTATATTTTTTGGAAAAAAAGGGTGCAATCGATTGCCCATCAAATGACCACAAATGACCACCAATTTTGAATACCTATGGTACATTGAACCAGTACACCATATAGCTTCAATTGCATAATTATGCGGTTTGGAAAAAAACGATCGTTTTGGGAAATGCATATAACCGCAATTTTTTTGGGTTTTCCTAACTGGAAACGGTTCAAAACCCAAAGATGTAACCAATCAAGATGTCCCAGATGAGGATATGTCCCAGATTTTCCTTGTTATGCCCTTAAAAACTATGATTTTACGAAGCAAGCGAAAAAATTTACGGCAACAAATACGAGTATGTACTGGTTCAATGTACCATAGGTATTACATACATATGTATGTATTTTGCATGATTTTTAACTTTGTTTGTTTTAAGTGTTTTCCCAAACTACTGTAACCGTTTCTTTTATGACCTGTGTGTGTACATTTTCTGGATTTTCCCTTGACAGGTATAAGTTAAAAATTTTCCAAAAATTACGTGTTAGACTTTTTAAGCAATACAAATTAGATTATGTATTTTTCTTAACATAACCCTCCTCAATATTATACTTCCAATGTTCAAATTGCAAGAACCTACAAATTATTTAATTGATTGATGATTTATTTGACATTGATTTATTTGTAAATTTTTATGTTTTAAGATGTGGGCCATGCTGAGCATAGATTTAATGGTAAAATTTTTAGGTTTTAAGATGTGGGCAATGGTGGGCATGATTTTTTTTGTAAACTTTTTAAGTTTCAAGGGATGGGCAATGATTTTTTTTTGTTAAATTTTTAAGTTTTAAGATATGGGCATAGTTTTTTTTGTAAAATTTGTAAGTTTTTAGATGTGGGCCATGATGGGCATAGATTTTTTTATAAAATTTTTAAGTTTTAAGGGATGGGCAATGAAGGGCATAGTTTTTTTTTGTAAAATTTGTAAGTTTTAAGATGTGGGCCATGATGGGCATAGAGTTTTTTGTTAATTTTTTAAGTTTTAAGGGACGGGCAATGATGGAAATCAATTTTTTTTTTAATTTATATGTTTTAGGCTATGGGCCATGATGGTCATCTTTTGGTTTTTTAATTTTTATACCCTTGCAGAAGGTATTATAATTTTGGTCAAAAGTGTGCAACGCAGTGAAGGAGACATCTCCGACCCTATAAAGTATATATATTCTTGATCAGGATCACCTCCTGAGTCGATATGAGCATGTCCGTCTGTCCGTCTGTCCGTCTGTCCGTCGGTCCGTCTGTCTGTTTCTACGCAAACTAGTCTCTCAGTTTTAAAGCTATCGAGTTGAAACTTTGCACACACCCTTCTTTCCTTTGCAGGCAGTATATAAGTCGGAACGGCCGGGATCGGTCGACTATATCCTATAGCTGCCATATAACTGATTGATCGGAAATGCCATAACTTTGGTGCTTTTTAAGTTAGAGGGTTGGGAGTTTCTACACATGTTATATTTGACCAAAATATCTTATGTACAAAATTTCGTAAGGATCGGCCGACTATATCCTATAGCTGTCATAGAACGATCGAAATTGGCATAACTTTGGTGTTTTTTAAGTTAGAAAGATGGGATTTGGTAGAGATTCTATTTTGGGAAAAACAATCTGATTTGTCGAATTTCATAAGGATCGACCAACTATATCCTATAGCTGCCATATAACTGATTGATCGGAAATGCTATAACTTCGTTGTTTTTCAAGTTAGAAGGATGGGACTTTCTGTGCATTCTAATTTGGGCCAACTTATATGATCTGCTAAATGTCATCAGGATCGGCCGTCTATATCCTATAGCTGTCATATAACTGATTGATCGGAAATGCTATAACTTCGTTGTTTTTCAAGTTAGAAGGATGGGAGTTTCAATGGATTCCTCTTTTGGCAAAATAATTCGATTTTCCAAGTTTCATAAGGATCGGCCAACTATATACGATCCGCTATATATCTAATAATATAAGATGCGTGGCGCCACCTAGCGGACTGCGACTCAACTGCAAGGGTATATAAACTTCGGCTCCGCCCGAAGTTAGCTTTCCTTTCTTGTTTTATTTTTAAGACTTTGAAAATCAAGTATCTCGAAAAGTAAATGTTATTTTAAAATATTAAAAGATGGTCATTGTTTTACACACTAATGGGAAACGAATTCAGTAGTTTTTTTTTGAAATTTTTTTTTACCTGTCCAAAAAATGACCAAAACTAAAACTTAAATATTTAAAAAACGAAACGTTTTTTTCAAAATTCTAAAAGATGACCATTTGTGGTCAATTGCGTTTATTTCGATATTGAAAAAAAAAATTCAAAAAGTCAATTTTGAAATTTTTGAAAAATTCTTAACTATGTTCAATTTTAAATAATTTCAAAACGGTAGGTGGTCATTTGAAAATATTGATGGTCATTGTTTATCACACTATTGGAAAATGATTTCAGTAGTTTCTTTTTTAAAATTTGTTTTACCTGTGAAAAAAATGAGCTAAATTGAACACTTAAATATTTCAAAAACTAAAAATTGTTTTTAAATTCTAAAAAATGACCATTGGTGGTCATTTTAGTTTATTTCGATTTAAAAAAAAAAAAATTCAAAAAGTCAAATTTTAAAATATTCGAAAATTTTTCGAAAATTTTCATTTTTGAATATTTTCCAAACGGGAGGTGGTCATTTCAAAATATTGATGGTCATTTGTGGTCATTTGATGGGCAATCGATTGCACCTTTTTTTCCAAAAAATATCATTTCACCCGACCCAACTTCTCGTAGCTAAAGTAATGGCATTTCCGATCAATCAGTCATATGGCAGCTATAAGATATAGTCGACCGATCCTGACCGTTCCGATTTATATACTACCTTGAAAGAAATCAAGGATGTGTGCAAAGTTTCAACTCGATAGCTTTAAAACTAAGAGACTAGTTTTCGTAGAAACCGACAGACAGACGGACTGACAGACAGACGGACAGAAGGACTTGCTTATATCGACTCAGGAGGTGATCCTGATCAAGAATATATATACTTTATGGGGTCGGAGATGTCTCCTTCAGTGCGTTGCACACTTTTAACCAAAATTATAATACCCTCTGCAAGGGTATAATGATAACTTTTATCCTTGGAGATTCACTTCATATCTTGAGACCAAGAAATTGAGTCTCAAGTGTAAGGATTTGCTCATTAAGTGCAGAAAATTGTTAACGGACATCTAGAAAACCATTTCTCGTCTGCTTCATGAAGATCCGTATCTCAGTCTCAATCTCTCTACAGGCAATACAAGACCTTGTCAGCCCAATATTCTTTGTAATAAGATCACTTATCCGTCCATTGTGGCCACCACCAGCAATTGTGGCAACGACACCCTATATTCAGTTGATCTGATGTTTAGCTCTAACGGCGTAAAATTTAAAGACAAGGAAAATAAAATTTTGGTTTATATAGAAGCTTCAGGCTTTAACGCAATTGAAAAGGTATTGGAAGTGGCATTAAAGGTAGGAATACAAATAAAATGGGATAAAGCACAGTCTGTCTTCTTGTCTGCCTGTCTCCCAGTTTCGCATGCACTTTGTTGTTATTTGTAGCTCATGCGTTTCGGGAGCTTTGGAAGAGCTTCTGCTCCCAAGCTCTTAGTTTTACTTGCATATTTTGGAGTTGATATTGAAGGGTCGCTACTTTGTTATATTGCGCGGAATCAACCCTTAATAAATAATAAATCGGCTATTAAAAAGCTCGTAGCGTTACATTTTGGTGACCCCGACGTGATCGCTCCCTGTCTGAAAAAACTGCGTGATTCTAAAAAAAAACAAAAAACAAATGAGAGAGCTAGGAGTCTTAGAGACTATCCAGGGAGGAATCGTTGGAAGAGCGAGGCAAACGGAGAAATAATTTAAGACTTTATAATGTGCGTTCCAGAAAGTTATCAATCGAGAATCGAGATTTTAAGGAGAAACTTCAAGCAAAGTAAATTCACTATAGGATATAATGCCAATCTTGGTCCTAGATATGTTAAAGCTAAAATTCTGAAGAGAACGGGAAAAGCTACGCATACGTAGCATATTACCGATAGGTACCTATGATGCCAAAGATTTAAAGCAGTAGTTCCCGCCTTCGAGGTTTAGCTAAACAGGGTCGTGTGAGACCCTATTCTAGCTCTTGAAAAAGGAGCATTTTTTAACGTCGGCGTTAAGTCGGCAGAGGTGTCAACCCGAGGGCGGGGGTGAAGTAGCCTACATGGCAGCCCTATTTCATAGAAGGACCCTATTAAATTGCGGGCTTTTGCGATCTGGCAATAGGCATAAAGCTGTGTTTAAAAAACCGCGTGAAAACAGCTTTCTATTGCGTTTCTGCCACGATGTGAAGAAATTCATACGGTCAATATAAGGCAACGAAGAAATAAAAAAAAATGCTCAAGAATGTTAAAAGTTACCCACTCAGGGATAATCCGGAATGCTTACCCGCTCAGGGATATAAATTATATTGTTTCTGTCCATGGGTTTGGCGAAAACCCTCCTAACATATTTTTCTCTTCCTGCCTCAAGCACGATGAAGGTGAGGAAACTTTAGTCGTTGCTAAGCCAATAGAAGCGATGCGATTCTCCGATCATTACCCTGTAACATTTTCCGTACTCCGACCCAAGGGGCTCCACCAACAGATGTTTGTCCTCTATAATTCCTTTGAAACCGAAACCGTGTCCTTTTAAGGAATACATCGCGCAAAAAGAAGGGGGAAGATCTCCTAAACTGGATTCCAACCCGATCCGAAAGAGATGAGAAATATTACCCCCGTATATTTAGGGCGATGTGCCTCGCCCCTGAAATGAGTCGATATTCTATATCTACTGCTAGGAAATAGTGAATACCGTGCTGATGATCCCGGCAGAGGCAGAGAAGACGGCCCTATACTAGTGAAGGTTCCTGTCTGCACGTTATACAATAAAGAAATGGAAGCTGGCAGGGCCAAGATCGAGAGCGGACACGAATTTCACAAAGCGTGAATACCAAGCCACGCCAAGTCAAAGTCGTCACGTTCAATGTGTAAGGTAGTGTGCTTCGAGAAAGCTCAAGTGGCAAGCCTCATGACCGCTGCAAGTACGGGCCAGCAGACTCGCAGGACAGATTTACCCTATGGGACTACCCAAGCAGGCTCTCAAGCTGAATTTGTAGGAACCACAACGGCGGTAAATTTGGTTGTGTCCCAATCGATTAGTGATATGTAAGCGATGTTGCTGGAACAGCTGTCAGAACAGGTAGACAGAATGGTCCACCAGAGAGCGAAGTCAAAGAGGGAAGAAAAACAGAGGAAAGGAGGCTACGAGCAGCCCAGTGGATTCTACGATAATGAAGGTGGGAACCGAGATCTGGGTGACAGCTTTATAAATGTCATGAGGCAGCAGGCAGATCAAAGCTTAGCGTATAGATCAGATAAGATTGGCCACATTCTAAATAGTTGAAAGATTCGCTTTATTGGACATCCCGACGAGATGACCATCGATAATTTTATCTATGGAATAGAAGCCCTAACCCATCAGACGTTGGATAGTAACTTTTTCAGCACTTTGCGGGAATGCGAGCTTTTTATGCTATGGTTATGGTGCTATGGTTTCATAAATTGAAAAGAGGAATGAGTTGGAGTGATTAATGTAACGCGCTTAGGAAACATTTTGAGGGATAATAGGTCGGATGAGAACATACGTGAAACGGTAATAGACCGAAAGCAGCGCGATAGAGAAGATTTTGATACATTTTACGAGGCGGTAGAGCAGTTGATAGACAGTCTGAATGTTACAATAAGCGAAACCACGCTGGTAGAGATAGTAAGGAGGAATATCAGGACCGATATCTGCCACGAGCTGCTGAATGTGTCAATACGTTCCATAAGCCACTTACGGGAGATTTGCCGGCGCGCCGCGACGCCGCGAACTATTCCTAGAGGAGGTGCGACGAGATAGCAGCACTCCCATGCCAGGAAGGGTAAAGAGGACGCATGATGAATCTCAGAAATGGGAATACAAGGACTCGCACAGCGTCAAGCAAAATAGTAGCGGAGGTAGGCAGTGACTTGGAATGGGAAGAGGCCCAAAGAATTGCCCAAAAAGCAGGCGAAGTGGACACAGTGGCTCTTATTTGCTGGAACGGCAGGAAAGAGGGTCAGAGGTACCACGACTGTACAGGAAAGCGAAAAGTTTTCTGTTTCTGGTGCGGAGCACCCGTGAGCACAAGCCATCTTGACCAAAATCTTAAAAACGGGAAAGTGAATGCGCCAGATCGTCCATCTCAGCGCGTTCCATCAGGATTGTACAAGGACAAGCGGGATTGTGGATTTCAGAGGAGTGTATAGCAAGGCTAAGGTTGATTGTAAGAATAGGTCAAGGAACACTAACAGGTTAAGGAAGTATTGGCATTCAATGAAGATGATAGAGACAATAAGGTACAAAAGGTAGGTTTGCGGAGAAAGTCATAAGAAGCGGGACTGACTTCAAGGTCGAGAGAATGATGAAGCTAGGAGTGATTGAGGAGTCGCAAAGTGCTGGAAAGTCGCAGAAGCCAGGAAAAGTCCGGTTGTGTCTGGACTGTAGGAAAGTGAATAGCTTCACCAAAGGCGACGCTTATCCGCTACCGCAAATCGACGCGGTCCTGAGCAGACTTCCTAGAGCCATGTTTATCTCCAGTCTAGATCTAAAGGATGCTTTTACGCCTGCGTTTACGATTCTAGGGAAACCGTTGTATCATTTCAAAGTTGTGCCTTTCGGCCTTATGAACGCATCGCAAACCATGACATGACTCATGGATAAAGTGATTCCAGCCGCGTTACGCAACATGGCATTCGTGTATTTGGATGATCTGTTGGTCGTCTCTGATACCTTCAAGTCACATCTAGCGGTTCTGACTACTGTTGCAAGGCAAATTCATCAAACAGCGCTAACCCTGAACATTGAGAAGCGTCACTTCTGCATGCTTACTGTTTAATATTTGGGTCATGTGGAGAGGAAAGGGCGTCATAAGGACTGATCCCGAGAAGAAACTACTCCGTCGCAGAGTAGGAATGCCTGGCCGCTATTTTTTGTATTAAGCGGTTCAGACCCTATGTCGAGGGGCATAATTTAACAGTAATTACGGATCATGCGTGGTTAGGGTGGCTACTGGCAAAGCCAGATTTGAGATCTCGGCTTGGTCGGATCACTATGACACGGACGGAGACGGAGGAGTATAAGACCCATAGGGAGACGATCGAAGCCAATGGAGAGACGGTACCTGATTTAAAAGTCATGGATAAAAAGGTTTCCGGCGGTCGAAGAAAGTACAGAGGCTAGAGCTAGCGGAGACTTTCGTTTGAAAGTTGTGGAGGTGTCCATAAGACGCTGGAGAGGATTCGTCGAATATACTACTTGCCAGGTTTGGTTAAGGAAGTAAAAGATTATCGCGCGGTTCCCCCTGCGTACGTACAGCCTGGTGAGGACTAGATCGGTAAAAAGACATGAGTTTACAATTCGATCCATTTAGCTTTAGGTTATTTGCTAAACACCAATTTTGTTTATCCAAATCGGATTGAAGTCTAGACTGGGCGCTAGTGAATTTATACTGAAGGCATAGTACAAGTGAATTAGTTAAGGCAAGGGGCAAGTCGTAAATAAACAGTGTAAAAAGTAGGGGTCCAAGATGGCTTCCTTGGGGCACCCCAGATGTGGCGCGGACTATACGCAAGGTAACATCTTTAAAGAAAACACGTTGGGTTCTCCCAGATAAGTAGTTCGAAATCCAGATAAGAACATAAGTTGGGAATCCCAAAAGACTGAGTTTACTTATAAGAAGCGAATGGTTAACAGACTCAAATGCTTTACTGAAGTCAATGTAAATGACATCTGTTTGTAAGCCATTCCGGAAGCCATCCGTGATAAAAGATGTTAGCTCCAATAAGTTGGAAGTGGTGGAGCGGCGCTTCATGAAGCCATGCTGGCACGGAGTTATTATTGAACTACATAGGTGTTGCAAATGTGGAGTGATAAGTTTACAATTTAGAGAGGCCTCTATAATTTGCAGCATCGGATTTTGTCCCTTTTTTATGCAGCGGAATAATGAAGGATTCCTTCCACATAAGGGGAAAGATCGAAGTTTCCAGCGATAGATTAAAGAGTTTAACGAGCGGTTTGCACAGACCCTCGGCGGAGTTCTTCAGAACACAGCCTGGTACTCCATCAGGGCCTGGCGAATACACGGGCTTGACCTTAAGAAGATCCGATAACACACCACTCTGATCGAAAGATGGGCAAAATATAAGGTTGGCTGATTGGATATTAAAAGTGTAAGGCTGAGTTGAGCTGCTGCTAAGTGAATACGTAGTTTGAAAAAACTGTGCAAAGAGATCGGCCATTGCCTGATCCATGTTCGCATAAGAGTTCTCAAACGTAAGTAGTGCGGGAAAAGATACATGTTTACGCTTAGTGTTTACAAAGTTATAAAACTGCTTCGGATCCTTTGTAAACTGAATCCTGCAGCGGCGAATATAACTCCTATAACATTCTGCGTTATGCAGGGTGAAATTGGACCTTGAATAACTTGAATATCTTGAATAACTAACTGTGCAGCCAGATAATCTATGTTTATTTAAAAATCTACTCATACTATTCTTTAAATTTAAAAGGTGCCTTGTATACCAAGGCGGATTCGTTGAAGCGGACGGATATTTCCACGGCACACAATCGTCAAAAAATGAGTTTAAAGTGAAATAAAATTTTTGACATGTCAAACATGCCCACAGGGAAGTCGTGGTGGGAGTTAAGCTGTAAAGACGGTGAATTTTCAACATTTGACCACATAAGTTCTTTGATATTAAAGTCACCCAGAGCTATCAGCTCGTCACCATCAGACAGACGATCACAAACCAAACGAATAGCGGACAAATGTTGCCAGTATGTTGGCGGTTCGGACGAAGGTGGTATGTAAGAACAGGTGACATACAGAGATTGATCGGACAAAGTGATTTTGATGCAAAGGAATTCAATGTCACCAAATTCTTGTGATTTTACCTCTTCAGAAGCGAGTTTGGAGTCTACAGAAATTAACACTCCTCCTCCCCTTCGCAGAGTTCTATCACATTTAAAAGTGGTGTACCTACTAGGAAAAACTTCGGAGCTTAAGATCTCCGGCTTTAACCAAGTTTCTGTAAATACAATAATGAGAGATGCAAAGAAAGAACTATCAGAATACAGTTTGGGAAGTTTACTACGTAACCCTCTTGTATTCTGATGTGTAAGTGTTAGAGAAGACATAAGTTTTTTAAAACTGAGGAAGATGAAGTGGAAGGTTGGTCAGTGGCCGTAACATGTGGGAGTTTTACACCCAAAGGTTTGGTCATTTTTTTTTCACCTTACTTGAATATTTAAATTTTGTAAAGTCCAGCACCTTAATGTCGACTTTTGTTTTGGCTTTAAGCCAAGATATCAATCTCAGAAGTATAAGGGGCAAGCCGGGAAAAATGTGTTTCGATGGTGGCATCACCTGCAAGGGTTTTGGTGCCGCCGTAACTAATACAGCGGCATCAGTACGTACCGGGGGCCCGGACGGTTGATTACCCTGTTTGGTGACTGTTACAGGGGTTTGAATTATTGGGTCTGGGATCACTTGAAGCGATGCCACAGAGGACATATCGAACAATTGCTCATTAGTTCTGAGATATTCGGAAGCCGAATTTTTCTCAGGTCCGGCCCTCGGGGTGGCCAGAGACATAAGCGGCTGCATAGCTGTCGGCTGAGCAGGCTGAAGATTATTCGCCACAAACACATCACAAAAAGAGGATTTCTTGGAGACTCATTTAGTAGTTGGAGACTACTTAACTGTGTATCGAGCGCACAGAGTTGGTCATTGATTTTACGAAAACCACTAATCAACTCCTTGAATCCGCTTTAGTCTGCCTCATGAACGATCTCATTTCGTCTTGAACAGCACGACAACCGTCACAGCAAAAGTAGAGACCTACGTGAGATTGCATCCGAAACTGAGGCCGTGAACCCGGCACACTTAGCGTGTAAAACGTTTTCACAAAGCCAGCAGTGGATGGTAGCCTGGGAAGACGAAATTGTCTTATTACAAGACTTTAACGCACAGACCAATTTAAATTCCACAATTATTAAAAATTTCAAATAATTAATTTATTAAAAATTATTAAAAATTCAATAATTAATTTTTTAATAATATTGATGAACCTTGTACCACTGTACCAGGGAAACGAAAGGGGGAGATTGAAGAGAGCAGTTAGTGCGAGTTAGTAAAATGCAAAGAATAGAGATAAGAATCTCTATTGAGCGAGAAATAGGAGCAATAGAATAGAAGCAACACCGTAAGAGATGAAGAAGCAGAGCAGGGCTATGTTTGAAGGGAAAATTAATCAAATTATTATTTTACCTCCAATTATATCACTGCACACGTGAAGCGATGCGGATGTATAAATTGCAATTTGTTTTTTTTTTTTATGTAAATAGAAACAAACACCGAGTGTTTATGGAAAGCTAATAAGCAAATTTTATGTTAACGCAGTGCGCACAAAAAAAACACGTCCGTCCGCTTTGAGATAAAGAGAAAAAATGATTACCTAGGAAATTATAAGGTTTGCCAGCAGAGACATAAAGATTTTTTTAGCGCATTTATGTGGATTTTCTGGGGCCGTATACGAGATCCAAAAGTGGTAATATTGGAATATTCATCGCGATGGATCATTACACAAAGTTTGTATTCCTTAAGGTAGTGAAAAAACTTTCGGTGGATGACGTGGTGAAATACATGAGCCAGGAGTTGTATCACAAGTTCGGAGTTCCAGGGACGGTGTTTTCGGAGAGGGCAGGAGATTTTCAGGAAGAGCTTCAAGCAGAGTAATTTCGCTAGGGTAATGCCAAGCTTGGACCTAGGTAGGTAAAAGCTAGAGTTCGGAAGAGAACAGGAAAGGCTACATACAAGCTAGAGGACATGCAGGGACGTGCGATAGGTAAAAATCATGCCAAAGATTTTCCACACTAGTTCTCGCCTCCCTGGTTTAGCTAAACAGGAAGCCAATGGGAGTGATATGGGATTCTCCGATAGTTATCCTTCTACGTCGTCCATACGTCGCCCCAAGGAGCTCCTATTAGATGCCTGTACTCCATAACTCCTTTGAAATTAGGGAAGTGACGGTCCATAAGAAGACCGTATCGTGCGATAAGAACTTCTGCATCGAATCCTAAAAATGTAAAATTATTGCGCCACAACGACAAATAAGCCCTTCGCACAAGCGCACATATTTGAGGCTGACTGTCTTTCTATTGTAAAATGATTTTAGAAGGCGCACCAATTGAAAATTGAATACGATCTTTCGAATACGATATTTATATTTCATCTTGTTTAGCTATCTGAACTACATAGGATCATATTAGCCATATTAAATTCTGATCACTCCGAA
Organism: Drosophila ananassae; assembly: GCF_017639315.1. Classification (NCBI taxonomy): domain Eukaryota; kingdom Metazoa; phylum Arthropoda; class Insecta; order Diptera; family Drosophilidae; genus Drosophila; species Drosophila ananassae. Next base: position 1,897,026 of record NW_025319041.1, on the reverse strand, counting down.
GTATTAGTAATAATAAGCGATAAAGTGGGTGCAAGTGGGCAAGCGGACAAGTGTGGATATTGAATTGTTAGAATAAGTAAGAAAGAGGGACAAAAAATGTAATTTAGGAACGTAAGGATAGTTTTTGTGCTCTTGTAAGTAATTTAATATGGATATTTTCATATTTATAAGGGAAGAAATTCAAATTATACGATAGATACCAGTGTAGTTCGAACATAAAACCCTAAGAGCATCATACCGTGCATATAACTAACTTAAATGTCTAAGGAATAGAAGACTGAAATTCTAGTCCTTTTATTCGGAACGTTAAACTGTAAGCGTGTGAGTAAATGCTATCTACATTACCATTAATAATGTTTTGAACGAAAACGACACCCAGAATTGTTTATTAAGGAAGGTAAGTTTATTATATAAGAGTCTACTATGATACGTAGGAAGGTGTAGATTTGCATTCCAGTAAAGTGCAAATGATAGAAAAGTATTTTGTATGGATTCTATGCAGACTTGATATATGTTTGAGAAATATGGTTGAAAAATTTAAATACCATTTAGATACCATTTAGTCTGACTTTGCCGTATCCCGACGTTTTTTTGCGATTGCCCTCATCTGATTGCCTATATCTTTAATACGAACTTCCTCTTTTCGCGACAAGCTAAATATACTGTATCATTTTCGGAGCATATTTAACCTATACAGTTCATTGAACCATCTTAAAAACAATATTATTCTTCAAAATTATGTCTGCCGCGCTCTTCGAATATTCATATATATAGTGACATATTCACTCTCACACCCATCTACTAATATCCAATTACTGCAGCATCAATATTTTGGTGATCCATTAAAGTCAAGTAAACAAATAACAAGAGCTGCGCATCATTTTTGCTGTGCAGAGAATTTAATGTAAACAAATGACCGGATATTCAGCGGCGATCGCGCCGTAAGCGTCTTCGCTTATACAAACCAAATAATCTATAAGCTCTCTCATCGAATGAATCAAGCGACCAACTGCACACTCATTTTAATGTAAACAATAGACAATAGCCAAAACCAAGATTTTCATTCTCTTTGTAAATCAGTCTTAAGCTGAAATCCAATTGACACACACGAAACCTTTTTTTCGTCGCGTACAATTTTAATAAATAATAAATAACAAAACATTTTTAAAATTGGTTTTTATTTTATAACAAACGGATCTTAGCGTTGTCCTTAGTCTTTCGACGGGACATTTATTTGACTCAACTATTTCAGTGGCGCAGTCGGTAGGATACTTCAAGTATCCGAAAAAAAGAACCGCGAGTGGAAAATAAATTAAATTTTATAATCCGCAATTCGGAAAAATACGTGCTTCAACTGGGAAAATAAATCCAATTCGGTCATCCCAAACAAGTGGAAGCAAAACAAAAATTCAAAAACACAAAAACCTGTAAGTCCAAAGGCAAGGTAAAAACATCAAATTAAGTGACAATCAAACAAAAAAAAAAAAAAAACAAAAAAAAAGAGAAAAAAACAACAAAAAAAAAATGACACAACCAGAGAATACATTAAACGAGAGCAACCTTGCTGAGGCCCGTGGACAACTTAAGGATGTCCCTTCATTTAGGGGAGAGCCAGAAACACTTTTTACCTTCATCAGCAGAGTGGACTACATACTGTCCCTCTACCATACCAATGATGTGCGACAACAACACATCCTGCTTGGAGCCATTGAGCGGAACATAGAGGGTCATGTGACAAGAACATTGGGTCTGCCAACCATAGAAGACTGGCCGACCTTGAGGTTCAGATTGATCAGCGAGTATAAACCACAGGCGCCGAACTACAAGCTGCTGGAGAACTTCCGCGAGACGCCCTACAAGGGAAATCTGCGTGCATTCTGCGAGGAGGCCGAGCGACGACGCCAAATACTCATCTCCAAATTACATCTGGAAGGTAATCAATCAAACCTTATTATTTATTTGCAAGCGGTCCGAGATTCCATGAAAACACTAATTCGAAAATTACCAATTCAATTGTTTACTTGTAATTTTGGCCCATCACGACATTCCAGACTTGAGAAGTCTAATTAACATTGCACAAAATGAGGGCATTTATGAAGAACATATTAATTTTGAAACAAAGAAAAATATTGAAATTAAAAATAAAACTCCAAATTTTTACCAAAATCCGAAAGCATTTAAAAATTACCCAATCAATCAATCCCAATACCAACCGAGATACCCCCAATACCCTCATCCATTACAACCCAACTTTAACCCATACATGCATGCACCCAGACCCATTTATATACAACAATTATCTAAAAACCAACCCATGGGACCCGGACAAACTTACCCCGGACCCAACAGGTACAATATATTTACAACATATTTAGGACACCTGAACAATTTTACTTACACGACTTTTCTGACGACTACGATGTGCTAATTGGCAGAAAACTGCTCGATAAAGCACAAGGTATAATAAATTATAAAACTCATACTATTACACTTTTCGATAAAACCTACCCATTGATAGACACAGATTCAAACAAAGGTCAATTTTTCTACACACAAGATTCATATGAGAAACCAATCCCCAAATCAGATAAAAAAATAGACTTTTCACCATTCCGCCTGGATCACCTTAATCCGGAGGAAACCTCTAAATTAAAACATTTATTAAACCAATTTAAAGATTTGCAATATTCTGAAGGAGAGCGTTTGACATTCACAAACACAATCAAACATGTATTAAACACAACACACAATTCGCCCATTTATTCAAAACAATATCCACTTGCTCAAACGCACGAAAATGAGGTAGAGAACCAGGTGCAGGAGATGCTTGAGCAGGGATTGATCAGAGAAAGTAATTCACCCTATAATAGTCCCACTTGGGTTGTACCAAAGAAACCCGACGCTTCGGGGAAAGCAAAATACAGAGTAGTCATTGATTACAGGAAGCTAAATGAAATAACCATCCCCGATAGATTTCCTATTCCCAACATGGACGAAATTCTTGGAAAACTGGGAAAATGCCAGTACTTTACAACAATTGATTTGGCTAGGGGTTTTCATCAGATAGAAATGGATTCAGAATCCATACAGAAAACTGCATTTTCAACTAAACGCGGTCATTATGAATACGTTCGCATGCCATTTGGCTTAAGAAATGCACACGCCACATTCCAGAGGTGCATGAATAACATACTCCGACCATTAATTAACAAACACTGTTTGGTTTATTTGGATGACATCATTATTTTTTCCAACACTTAAACTCATTGCAATTGGTTTTTGAAAAACCACAAAAACATTCAGTCACTACTTGTTGGGAAAACATTTCCAAATAGCTAGTGATCATCAGCCTCTCAGATGGTTACATAATTTAAAGGAGCCAAATGCCAAACTGCAGAGATGGAGAAGGGTAACAGAATTCAATTGCTGACGCACTGTCCAGAATCAAGGTTGAGGAGAATCATTTCAGTGAAGCCACCCAACATAGTGCAGTAGAAGACAATAATGATCTTATCCAGTTAACAGAAAACCCAATAAATGTATTCAAAAAACAGATAATATTCATTAAATCAGATCAGAATAGTGTAAAGCAGACAACCGTTTTCGGAAATTCAATAACCACAATTCACTATAACAACATGACTGTTGAGAACGCCAAACAATTCTTACTTGACCACTTCATTTCCAAAAGCATTGCCATGTACATCGTGAGCGATGCCGATTTCGAGATCATCCAGACAGCCTATAGGGAAATTATTAACCCCTCTTATACTAAAGTGACTCGTAGCCTAATTTTATTGAACAACGTGAGCTCATATGCTGAGTTTAAAGAAATCATACTTCAAGCCCATGAAAAACTGTTGCATCCAGGTATCCAAAAATTGACTCAATTATTTCCCAAATAGTCAACTACTAATTCAAAATATCATAAATGAGTGCCGTGTGTGTAACCTAGCCAAGACAGAACACAGAAACACAAAAATGCCTGTTAAAGTCACACCTAACCCTGGGCATTGCCGCGATAAATTTGTAATAGACATCTATTCATCCGAGGGTAAGCATTACCTTAGTTGCATTGACATTTACTCGAAGTTCGCCACTCTAGAACAAATAAAAACAAAAGATTGGATAGAATGCAAAAACGCCCTGATGCGTATTTTTAACCAACTCGGAAAACCTACACTGTTAAAGGCAGATAGGGACGGTGCATTTTCCAACCTAGCTCTTAAGCAATGGCTCGAGAGTGAGGGTGTTGAATTACAATTAAACACAGCTAAAACGGGTGTGGCGGATGTTGAGAGATTACATAAAACAATAAATGAAAAAATTCGCATAATCAATTCCCCCAAAAACGATGAAATCAAACTGGGCAAAATGGAAAATATTCTTTATATTTACAATCATAAAACCAGGCATGACACCATTGGACAGACACCCGCTCACATATTTCTTTACGCCGGACAACCAACCCTGGACGCACAAAAAATTAAAGAACAAAAAATAAACAAATTAAATGATGATCGTCAGAAATAGCATTGACACCTTGGTTTATGAACTAATGCAGTTCATTGAGTACATTGAGGACCTTGAAATGGGAATGCAGCTCTCACGACTGGGACTTTTCAACCCAAAACTACTTAATTACGACAAGCTCCAAAACGTTAACAGCGAAAACATATTATTAACCAAAACATCCACTTGGATTAACTATAAGAATAATGAAATACTAATAATCTCACATATTCCTATTAATCATGAACTAATTAACACCATTAAAATAATCCCTTATCCTGATAGAAATGGTTACCAATTGGAGTACTCAGGCAGTGATTTTTATTCTTAAGTACATAAACTTTAATCCATTTATATTTTTATATATAAAATTAAGAAAACAAACTGAAAGAAATCAGCCACAACTTCAAGAAAATGAACTTAGAGAAAACCCATTACCCACACTGTATCCATCAATGCCAGCCCAAGTATAGGCTGCCTTTTTAAGGGGGGAGGAGTGACATATTCACTCTCACACCCATCTACTAATATCCAATTACTGCAGCATCAATATTTTGGTGATCCATTAAAGTCAAGTAAACAAATAACAAGAGCTGCGCATCATTTTTGCTGTGCAGAGAATTTAATGTAAACAAATGACCGGATATTCAGCGGCGATCGCGCCGTAAGCGTCATCGCTTATACAAACCAAATAATCTATAAGCTCTCTCATCGAATGAATCAAGCGACCAACTGCACACTCATTTTAATGTAAACAATAGACAATAGCCAAAACCAAGATTTTCATTCTCTTTGTAAATCAGTCTTAAGCTGAAATCCAATTGACACACACGAAACCTTTTTTTCGTCGCGTACAATTTTAATAAATAATAAATAACAAAACATTTTTAAAATTGGTTTTTATTTTATTAAAAACGGATCTTAGCGATGTCCTTAGTTTTTCGACGGGAAATTTATTTGACTCAACTATTTCAGTATATATTCCCTTCCTGAGTTTTTTTCTCTGGTCGTGTAATCCCGTAAGAAATTTTCTGCACTTAATGAGCGATTCCTTACACTAGAGACTCAATTTCTTGGTCTCAAGATATTAAGTGAATCTCCAAGGAGAAAAATTACGAACAACGACCCGATGACGGTCAATTTATTGGGTACTCCTGCTTCTCATGCGATTCATTCGGATACATTTTTAGCGCCTAATATCGCTTACTGTTGTTCCTGTGGAAGTGATCCGTTCACCAAATCAGACGATGGAATCGTCAAGGTGTCTTGGTCCACCTATTGTCTTGGATCCACCATCGCACTATGGTCCCAAATCCCGATTTGGTGGCATAAAATCGAATATTGCATCTATCGAGCTGAAACTTGGCACACTTCATTAATAGACCACTCTAAATATTTAAGCAAACTTTCAAGTAAGTTTGACCACGCCTACTCCAACAGCCCATATACACATCATGACGTATACGTGATGTTTTCTTAAAATTTGTTTTCTTAAACATATTTTTATTATTTTCTTTTATTTTATACTTTTTTTTATATTTATAATAAAGTTTTATTGCTTTTTGTTTATTTTATTCTATAGTAATCTGTTGTTAGAAGTCAAAACTAAAAATATAAGTGTAAGCATATAGATATGTATTCAGTAGTTTTCTACGGCTAATTCAAACGAAAGTGGATTTATTTCATTTGATTCAGAATCATCTGAGTCATCTGAGTCATCTAATAGATCATTAAAACTTTCGTTATTAACAAATGACTTTGTATTGCTTTGAACAATATGATGGGGTGCTTCTAAGAGTTCGATTACATCTTGGGGAAGCGGTTGTTTCTTATGACGTGCTGTCCTTTTCTTAATACCCATACTTGAAATAAGTGGATCTGATGAGTCCATAGATCTGTGGAAAACATCCATCAAATTATTAATTCGGAAATTTCTTCGAGCATGCATTTGCCTATCACGTTTGTACAATTTATTTCGTGCTTCTGAAGCATTTTCCCCAAGACAGCCAACCCGGACTACTGATGCAGCTATTATTTGCGATCCATGTATTAAAATCTTGTGTAGAGTTGGTGACATCGGATACCACGGGTAATGTAATGTGTATAGTCGAATAGTTTTATCGGAGAATTTTTGAAATTTTTGAGGATCGATTGCAAATTCACAGTTAATAGCTACTAGAATAGTATGCAGACTATTAATTAGCTCCAAGTCAAGTTTTAAAATGGATGCAAATAATTTTGTATTAGAAAAAGCCTTTCTAGCTGTATTGCCATCGTTCGTGTTTCCGCTGCCATTCTGTTTCGGCTTATCTACATGCAATCCCATTTCTTGCCGCATTCGCTTTTGTATATGTTATTTTTTAGAAATCATATCGCGTTTGTCACTTTCGAGTCGTGCTTGCCACTTTTTAAACTTCAATCTATAAGATATTTTTAGGAGTAATTCAAAAACACGTATCCACGCGTGTAGTGGACTTATTCCATACTGAAGGTGTCCAGGTTTCGGCTTAAAAGAATTCTGGTCAATAGTATCCATAAATTGTTTTGGGCCTGCTCCACAAATTGAACATAATTGGCAGGAAATCGTGCCCGTTAAAACGTTTAAAACTTTTCCGTCTATAAGTGTCATATGCATATCAAATGCGATAGTGATTTTCCTTTCCTCTAAAATGGTTAATACGAAGGGAATCAAATGTTCTATTTGCCTGTCCAAATCGTTTTTCTCTGCAAGAATGTGATCTTTTGTTTCTTTTGCGAATTCCATTTTTAGAGGGCGACAAAATCTTACAGATTGCGGAGTTCTGTTATTCCAAAATATGGATCCTGCATCATCTATAAGCTTCAGAGGTATAATGGTAGTAACAAATAACGACTGATCTGAGGTGTCTTTTTCGTTACATTCAAATCTTTGTTTGTACATACTCTGTCCAGATGATCCATCAAATCCGTAACTTACAATTAATTTAAGGCTTGACACAGTTTCCAAATTTGCAAATAGTTCCTCCTGCATCAATACAATTCGGCTCGCAGTATGATTTAATAAATCCTGTAAAGCAACCTTTGCAAATGTTTCTGTCGCTGTTATCCCCACAGGTCTCAACTGTAATTTAGCTTCCAGAACTTTTTTGTAGTAGGGGTATATGTCGCAATTATGCAGTTTGCTTATTTGACGAATTTCTTTGTACAATTGTTTGCTTAATGAATTGTCTATGAAAAATTCCAAAGCCTCATTTATTGTAAGAGGTATTGGTTCTGCTGTATGAAGCTTTCTTTTAGCTTCAGTTGCCTGTGCTTCAGACCTATTACAATTTGCAAGTAAAAATGCAACACTATGTTCACTTGATTTCCTTGCTGATATTGAAGCTGCGTGTATCAAAAGTTGCGTATCATTTTCATTCTTAAGCGCTACTTCACCAGCAAGTTTTCTTTTAAGGCGCGATCCTCCTTCATCATAAGTCAGTTTTGGTCTTCCCTTCTTTAAATTTTCCATCTCCGAGTGATTTTCCAAATGTATTTTAAGAGACTTTAATAGCCACTGTGAATGCTTTTCTCTGAATGTTCGCATATTCCGACTGCACTTTTGCAGGTTTGACGTAACAAAAATTTCAAAACTTCTTATTTTTTTATTTATTTCACTCCTTTTGTCGTCGCTTAGTGTACATTGATCTATTTGACCAAATACAAATTCAGTCAGCGCGGAAGAGTGGCGCCCGCTGTCCATCCACACGTCCAGCAACGTGGCGTGACAGAATTCAAGCACATCTAAATAATTATAGCATCGGAAAAGCCGCAAAAAGCCGCAAACGAAACTATTATTAAAATGTAATATAAAGTGTCTACTATTGTTTAACATACATTAAACAACGCACAAATACGCACAACACCTTTTTTCCTCTACAGAAGACGAACACTTTTGTCAGCTTTTGGATTTCCTTGGACAACACAAAACAGTACAATTATATAACGTTAAACAAATTACCACACAAATTGTGTTTATAATTCGTAATTTACATACCTCCAACTTCAATATCCATTTTAAATAATAGAAAAATATTGTTTGGTTTAGATTTGCCAAGCTCTCAAAGTTATTAAATATTTCCCGCCAATTTTGTCACAAAAATCAGCTGCTCAATCACCTGACTTTAAACATCTGTAAAAATTGCAAGGTTGCATTTTTGACAAAAATATTTATTGATACTTTCTATCTAGGGTATCTAGTTTAAATATATAAAAAAAAAGTTCAGATTTTCTTCCATGAAATTTGGGACTTTATGCCACCAAATCGGGATTTGGGACCACAGTGCATCGTTGGAAAACCTGCAGGTTCTTATGGTATAGTCTCCTAGGCCTCTCACTGGTGTGGCGCCTGAATTAAGATCCTCTGTGCTGTCGCTTAGAGCTCTTTAATCCTACCTTGAAAAAGCACTTGATCCGTCAGCCTGGTCTGAGCATAGTAGTATTCATGAATTTTTAGCCAAAGACCCTCTAAATCCCAACTATGCCGATTTAGCTCCAACAAATTGAATTTTATCTTTTGTTTATCTTTAGTCAATGACTCTGATTTTGTCCTAATTATGGGTGATTTCAACCTTCCCCAAGTCTCCTGGATCCCATGTAAAGATGACAATTCCCTGCATGCCAGTTTTCACAATGACTTTATTGAAGAATTAGTTCGAATTGCTTTTTTCCAAATTAACCCCATCCTTAACACACTTAGCAGATCTCTAGACCTTATTTTGTCTAATATGATATCCTCTGTGAATGTAAATCGGACTTCACCACTATCGCTTCCAGAGGACTTACACCATCCTATTGGTTTCTGTGTTTATTGATGTCCCTAATATTCATAATAAGGCTTAGCATCGTACTAAATGTTTCCGAAAAACGGATTACAATGCTCTTCGCAATCATTTAGCTGGAATTGACCTGGAATATCTTTCATCTTTTAACTCTATCGATGCTGCTACTGATTCTTTTTATGATGTAATCCACAACGCGTTGGACAAATTTGTTCCTGTAGTTTCATCGTCTTCATCAACGAAACCGCCTTAGTTTAATAAACACCTTTCTTGTCTTAAAAACAGGAAATATATAGCCTTGTCTAAAATGTTTAAAAAAGTAAAAACCGAAGTAGTTTTTACCGATTTTAGCAAAGCTATCGTCTCCTTTTCCGGAAACTTTATCTTATGGGTCTGCCTCCTAATATCATACAGTGGATCACTTCATATTTATCGAATCGTACGCAGCGGTTTTTGTTCAAGACCCAAAAATTATAAAAGTTACATATGGTGTTCCGCAAGGCAGTCACTTAGGACCTCTTCTGTTTATCCTCTTTGTTAACGACTTACCTAGTGTCGTGAGCTATGCCTCTACACTTATGTATGCTGATGATGTCAAGCTCTGCTTTTCTTTCTCTGACCACTTCCTTCATAAACATCTGCAATTCGACCTTGATGAAGTTTTCTTGTGGTTTTTGTAGATCAACTTAATATAATCGTAAGAAAAAAAACTACACTAAAAATAAATTTTAAAAAATATTTTTTTCAAAATTGGCGATTCTTTTCATTCATTTATGCATGTGGGAGATAGCCCTTGAGATAACGAAATTTTTAATACATATATCGTTTTTATTCGAAAAAAGTCGCTTACTCAAGAAATAGTTCGATAAGAAGTCCAAACTATGGTGCTCGCTGTGAAGCTAAGGTAGTTTGCGAACATAAAAAACATAAAAAATAAATAGAAATAATGAATTTAATTTATTTAGCTTAAATAAGTTTTTTCAGTACGCAGCGCACCCGACACACTCTGTCTTCATCCTCGATGTCACTGCAGCTGGGCGATGGCATCTCGGTACCCATTTCGCTGCCAAAGTCAAGAGCGGCTTAACATCCACACTGGGTAATATATGACGCTTATGAAGCAAGACGCTTCTCCATGCGCTGCTCGAAGTGACGACAGTTTCTGCAATACTTCTCCTTCTTGGTGAGACCCTTGCGGAGGCGCTTCTTCTTTGGCTTGGAAACACGACTGCGATGAGACTGTATCTGAGGCTGGTTGAGCAACTCTGACTGCTCAGCTGTCATGAGGGCTTTACCATTGTCAGGGCCTCCACCTTCACAAGCAATCCAACCGAGCTGAGTTTTTTGGATTGAAGGCAAACCAGGAGACAGATGAATTGTAATTGCAATTAGTAAATCAACTAGCTGAGGCTGGTGAAAATAAGGATCCGCTAGCCTTACATTGGCGGGAATTTTCCAAGAGCTGACGTCCAATGTAAAATTGGGCTGAAGGTCAGTGATGTTGGAAGCTACAATCGCAGTTAACTGCGCTGAATAGGCCGAGAATTGGGATTGCAAGCTCACTTGCACAGAAAACCCATCTTTAGAACCCTGCGCCACCTATACCGGATACAGTCACCGGGGACCTTATCTTCCGCAGCTGCAGCTGGTCCGAAAGCCTTGAAGTGACTAGATGCACCTGCGAGCCAGAATGCGAGATGCTAGATGCGGAAACCTTGAAAGAGGGGTGTTGGCCTTGAGCTGGCGAATTGCCACCAAAATGCAGCAGACTATGATGCCTGCGTCCACACGCAGCTTGAAGCATTGCAATGCCGAGATAGGTGCCTAGATCCAAGGCACTTACGGCATAAATCAAATCGCCTAACTTCGCCTAAACGATCCTCAGGCGACAAGCTTAAATACCTTAGGCAGGAGTTTACCACGTGGGAAAGGCCATCACAAATCATGCATGCGGAAGAGTTTGTGATCACAAATGCAGAGTTACCTAGATGAAAGGGTCTACGTCGACCTACCGCAAAGTTCGGTGCATGTGATGTCGTCGGCAAATCCATGCTCTTCAAACTCCGGCATCTCTGCTCAAGGAAACTGGCGATGGACTCCCGATGATTGGAATGGAATCCAAGGAATCCGAGCATTTCCTTCCACTTAGATGCCACTGCATGGCATCAACAACCTTCTGCAACAGCACTTGGATTATGATGCAGCTAGCAATCTGCTTCGTTGTGCCCATGCTTAAAAGGGCTCGCATATGCGAATTAAATTTTTCCGGAAGCTCAGATGCATTATCTCCTTAACATGAGCTTGAAAAATAAGCCTGCGATTACTAAACCTTTTGATTTGCAGCTCCAATGCGACGTCATAATTTTTGTCCGTCAGCTGCAACGATCGAAAAGTCTCAAAAGCAGATTCACTAAGGCAAGACCGTAACCGTTGAAGCTTCTCGACCCGACTTATGAATAGGTATGTGTCCGCCATGGTCGAGAATAATGACCGGAATTCAAGCCACTCCGCATAACCACCACTAAAAGTGGGAAGTGCCAGTGGCGGCAACCCCTGGAAAGTTCTGCCGAACGACGCAACAACATTAGTGGCAGAAGTAACGTTGATCAGCGTCGAACTCGCTGGCAAAAAACTGGAGCGCCGCATAGTCTCCTGGTCCTGGATAAATCGTGCCTTCCTCACCATCGTCATCGTTGAAGTTGACGCACAGATCGCTTCTGAGTTCTGCAACATGGAGTGTAAAGTGAAAGGTGAAGTGAGACGGACGAGCGCCGCGAAGTGCTGCGGTGTGTGCGCTGCTATACGACCCCTGTAATGGATCAAAGCCCGTGAGATATCGGTACCACCACCGCTCACCTGAGATGTAGGAGTGAAGGCATCCCCCGTGGCTCAGCTTGGACGACAGGCCAGACCCGGATTCGCAGCGGACGCCCTAGGGCCAGTGGACGGGGTAAGCGCAACTTTCTCTGGACTCCTTCTCTTTCGGTGGCAATGTTTTCCCGCATTGCGCTGGTTAGCGATGCTGAATGTTGGAATAGATGACCCAGCTGATCGGTAGTCCTGACTAACCGCGACTAAAGCGGTACCGGTAGAGGGTGCTCACTGGAAAAAACCGACAGAGAGCGCCACTCGGCGCTCCTTTTCGAGCTGTTTGCGGCTGTCACCCACAGATGGCGGCTCTCTTTTGGAGGGCGGGCTGGAGACAAGAAACAGTGCACAAGCTCATGGATCGGGCCGATTTCAAACTCCCCGCTGCGGCGGTGCACGCTGGAAAATGGGGCTCTGGTAACCTAGCAGGGGCGGTATATCCCCCATCGTGGCAGCGATGGTAAACGCCCTCCACTTTTTCTACTCTACCCCAAATCCACGTAGCGTCTGTCCCACTTTGGGACCCACTTTTGGGACGCAGCTACGTGGGCTGCGTCGGAGCCATAGTGGCCGGCAGTACCCACCCACCTGGCAGTAGGTATAAAAAAAAAACCCGAAGGATGATGTACACAAACGAGAATACTCCAGTGGCAACCACTCAAGTGGAAATCCACCCGTGGGGAAACCCACGGCCGGGGCACGGATTCTGAAGGCCCCAAAACACATCCCAAATTCAACTGACATCTAAGGCTATTTGCTCGAGATGTGGCCAGCAAGACGTCCCGAAGGCTGATAAGCAGGCGCAGACCATGCCTATACGGCGAAAGGAAATAACTGTGCAGAAATATAGCGACGGCTAAGTCAGGATAGCACGAAGACTCATCTGCAGGATGAGCAACGAGCACCCGCACAGGCTCTGAGAACATCCGCAAGTCTAGGTCCCTCCCAAAAGACAGCAAACCGCGGAAAAAAGGGCATATAATAGCCAGATGCCCCAATGATAGCGTATGCTTTGTGTGCGCAGAGAAGGGCGAAGGGTTCGCAAGAGAACAGTGGAAATGCACCTGGGAATAAAGCTGCTATCTAGAACCCAGCTTGTCCCTCGATGCATTCTGTAAGGTCTTGGAAGACTTAGTGATCAACGCCAGAGGCAAGCACCCATTGCCCTGCTGGTCGTCCCCCTTTCTTCGGCCAACGAAACAGTGCCTGCACTTGCATTGGCTCTAGACGAGGTTTGCAGAGCATGAAGCCGCAAACGACCTACGCACGACACCACAAACCGACTTCGTGGTGGAACAGTAAAATTTCTTTACTCCGTAAGGAGTGCCTAAATGCCAGGAGAACGCTGCAGCTTGAGCGTGGCACGGTCTCACAGGAACAGAGACGATCTGAATTCAGAGCGGCGAGGAAAGCCCTAAAAAAAGCTATACGGGAGAGCAAAAGGAAGGTATTCCTGAAGCTGTGCGACGAGGCAGAGCACGACCCGTGGGGCCAGGCCTTCAGGATTGTCACCAAGAATCCAACCAAGCTTCTTTCACCCACAGCAGAGGAGGTGCGTAAGGCGGCCAGCAAACTAGCCCCCAGTAAAGCCCCCGGCCCGGACACGGTGCCGAATAGGGCACTGAAGATCGCCCTGGCGCTGATACCGCAGAAGATGGCTGCCATATACAATCAGTGCCTACTGGAGGGCACCTTTCCGGCAATATGGCCTGGCAAGCCACCCGGGCATCCTATCGACCGATTTGCCTGTTAGACTCTGTGGGCAAGGTGCGAGGAAAAATTATATCAACGAGGCTACAGGCGGCCATAAGCAGGGTGTTCTTCGAATTCCAATGAAGGAAACATCCGTAATAAATTCCACCCGTAATAAAAATGCTAAATATTAGAGTCCACATTACTCATCGCCTCCGGAAATGTCTCCACTGATTTCAAGAGAACATCAATCCTTGGTTTTTTCAGATGCAGGTGGCCAATCGAAAGCACGAGAACGGGAGACGCGAAAAGAGGCATAAAGTAATAAGAAAAGATAAAAAAAATTCAATAAATTATTGCCGGCCAAACTTTTTAGTGCCGGGGGCTGCTTGACCCGACAAAGTTCTTTATTAAGGCCTTACACCACTGTAGAATTTTCAAAAAATCGAAAATTTTTTTTTCATTGCAAAAGGTCATTTATGATCTTAAAAACAACATCCCAAAAGATGAAAGGCGTGACTCATTTCTACCTGTCTCAATTTTAAGTTTTACCGCTAGACCTCTGACGTATACTCTTACAGCGCCGAAAAGTTTAAATGCGTTTATCTCGAAACCACGTTTTTTGAACTGGGCGGAAACATAAGTCGAGTAAATCTTTACCAATGGATTTAAAAATTCTACAGTATTTTCTAAATAGTTTTCTCCACAAAAGTACGTAGGGGTTTTCTGAAATTCTGCATATTTTTTTTTTATAAACAATTTTGTGAGGACGAAATTCAGTTTTTTTTTCAAAGAGCTGCCATTTAACAAAAAATAAATTAATTAAAAAACCCCTACGTACTTTTATTCCCATTGTAATAGAGATTTAGAAAATGTTTTGTTTTTTGTTCCAGATCAACAATTGCGGCAGCTGAATTTCCGCCCGTGAAAATGCAGCACTTTCGGGGAATTGCCGCTAAGCCGCCATTTTGTTTTTGAATTTTTCGAAATAATCATTTTTTTGTACTTTCACATATACATTAAAAAGCGCTTTATATAAAATTCGGATTATTCCATTTTTTGCATCCCAAAATAATTCCTCAAAACAGTCATTTTTTTTTTTTTCTACAGTGGTGTAAGGCCTTAAAAACTGCCCCCGGACCGCAACCGCAATACGAAAAAATCATCCCAAACGATTCACAAACAGCTGATGGCGCTTTGCCCTAGAGGTCAGTCCAACGCGTCATGTTTGTGAATTGCTTCGAAAAAAAATCCAAAGAAATTTGTATAATTCATATAAACACGTGCCGGGTAAAAATATTTACCCTTGCAGAGGATATTATGATTTTGGTCAAAAGTGTGCAATGCAGTGAAGGAGACATCTCCGACCCTATAAAGTATACATTTTCTGGATCAGGATCGCCTCGTGAGTTGATATGAGCATGTCCGTCTGTCCGTCTGACTGTCTTTCGGTTGACTATATCCTTTAGCTGCCATATAACTGATTGATATACCTGATTGGTGTTTTTTGGAAAAAATATCTTGTGTACAAAATTTCATAAGGATCTGCCGATTATATGCTATAGCTGTCATAGAACGATCGGAGTTGGCATAACTTTGGTGTTTTTTAAGTAAGAAAGATGTGATTTGGTACAGATTTTATTTTGGGAAAAACAATCTGATTTGTCAAATTTCATAAGGATCGGCCGACTTTATCCTATAGCTGCCATATAACTGATCGGAAAAGCTATAACTTCGTTGTTTTTCAAGTTCGAAGGATGGGAGTTTCAATGGGGGTTCCTCTTTGGGCAAAATAATTCGATATGCCAAATTTCATAAGGATCGGTGAACTATATACGATCCGCTATATATCTAATTGGCGTAGAAACCGACAGACAGACGGACATGCTTATATCGTCCTCAGGAGGTGATCCTGATCAAGAATATATATACTTTATAGGGTCGGAGATGTCTCTTTCACTGCGTTGCACACTTTTGACCAAAATTATAATACCCTCTGCAAGGGTATAATAAAGCTCCTGAAAACGCTCGGTAACTGAACCCGCGTCGATAGGTTTTTTTTATTTGATTAGTTTATGTTGAATTGGCTCATTCAGTTGCGGTCTCTTTACCTCTTTGCAAAATATCCTTTATTTTATTATGTTTTAAAAAGCGCTAGCTTAAGTACATGCAGCGATGTGAATGTAATAACCACTCATAGCCACTTGAGCCGCTAAAGCTATTTGTGATACCCCACAGGCACAGAATCTAGCTACTGTTGGGAATAGTCAAGTTAACAGGGGCCCCTAATACCTCTGAGATTGACATTTCGGCTTATATCAAAGCCAAAACCAAGGCCGTTATTAGAGTGGCAGTCATTAGGAATTTTAAATATTTCTACTCGTGGCGCAGGTCATCCTTTACGATACGTGAGCTAATGCCGATCATCTGTCATCACTTATCTACTATTCAGCCGGTTTTCAATCTTATGTCCGATAAGGATCTTGTTAACTGAGATTAGTTTATCTCATCGCAAAAAAACGAAAGGAAAAAAAGGTGGCTGTAGAATTAAATTATTGCAAAAAAGACGAACGAAAACGAAAAATGCGTGCACTCTTTTCAACGTTATAAATTCGATTATATATTCATATCAACAACAACTTAAGGCTAGCTTATCTAGTGCGGCGAAGCGGGGCGAATTCATGGGAGAGCGCAAGTGAGAGCTTTACTTGCGCTCCCGCTCCGCCCTAAACTAACTTATACTAGACTTCATAAAATTCCACTTAATTATCTACATTAATTATACAAACCTTTTAGTATAATTTATACACATCTGTTAGTAATTTTTGGTGACTTTAATTTACCTAAATTCACTTGGTCAAATATTGAAAACTCACCTTTTTTATCCCGTTCCACCCATCATGATTTAACGGCGGGCATATTTGACATAATTCATCATGTTAGACTTCTAGACTTATGTTTTGTATCGTATCCTGATAGTATCATCCTTTCCAGAGCTTTGATTTTTCCCCTTCGAACCTCGATTTTCATTTCAATTCAAAAAAAATCCGACGATGCGACCACAGAGGTATCTCTAATGATCGCCCGTGGAGCGTTATGCGGCGTCTATCGTCGAACTTAAACTCAACTGGTTTTGCTCGCTCCGATCAGTCTGTCAATCTCATGGTATTGGGTTTCTGCTGAGCTCGCTGGTTTTGCTCGCTCCGATCAGTCTGTCATTCTTACTGCTTATATTGCTCGGTTTTGGCCCGATTCAGAAATCAACTGCCGCTGTCTGTTGAAGCTGGAAAGTTTCGGCACCCAACAATGAGTCAAACTTCTAACCCTGCATAAATTCAAGATCAGCGAAGCGCAACTGAGGTGGGATATTTCTTTGCGCCTGAATAGGGTGGGACGGTTGGTTGAGCATTATTTTCGGTAGTACGACTGCTTTGATTTGTTTTCGGAAACCAGTGGTTAATGATGATAGGGTCAACACACCTTTTTTTCGTGATCTTTTAGTTGTCCCTCCTAGGCCAGCGATGTTCAGTGTTAAAGGCTCCATTTGGAGTTCCTGGGTCCCAGCCATTCTGTGGGAGAAAATGTTAACCTGTGACCCAGAATCTAGGAGTGCGCGGCATTGCTGAAGGGGTCCGGCTGGTCCATGTATGGCCACTTGGGCGGTTGGTAAGAAAACAGCAGGTTCATTTGTAAAAAGAGCTGTGGATGAGCACACCACTCATGATGAGTTGGATTGAAGTGGACGTATCTTTCTGCATCTTTACTTAACTGGTTGCCTGCATGCTCCTTGATAGAACACCTTGTTCTAACATGTGCTTCAGAGATTGTGGCGTGGTTGGATCGGTGATGGCTAGATCTACAGCGTTGAGAGTGGCTGAGCACGGTATCATGATCTATTAGTTCTGAGGTGTACGAAAAGATCTTGGATGTTGATTTGATCAACAGCCGTTAATTTTTGTATTGATTCTTTAGGTATCCTGGTAACCAGCCTGTCCGCCAATTGATGTTGAGATTAAGTTTTTGGCTTCACCTATTATATGATACTTCAGATGCGAGAATTTTTATTCTATTGTCTTGGTTGTGGACAAACTCCGTTAAAATTTTGTAGAATCAAAGCCATTGCCGATAATCTCCGTCAAACTATGGAATTTCGACTGGCGGCATTGCAAACTTTGATGCGGAAGACGGCATGTGTTGACCTCCCTGTCTTTCTTGTGGTTCTTCTCTCAGAAAAGTAAAATATTCTGCTCGAACCACCTGGAATCGATTGTTGGTACGTCCATATCTATTAATGTTTGGATCTGAGACAAATAGGTCAGGATGGCCTGCCATAATCTCTTTCCATAAATCATTCAATCAATATCATCAATCAAATTCTGCTTGGTGTAAAACGCACTTGTTTTTCTTAAGGGCGATTACATATAAAGTCCTCGAGATAATCGAGCCGTCCGTCGGAAAAGTGTAATAATCTTCTTTTAGCTCGATACTTCTTTAACCCGTCTGAAAAATACGTTTTTTTGAGGTCTGCATAATCGGGCTCTGTGGCAGCGACGACCTCCTCATTCGACGCTAATTTCTGTCTATCGAGTGAATCTGAAGAATATGGTGGATGGGGTAGCAGTTCGTACCCAAATTCGACCAATTTGACAGTGGCAAGTGCGGACCGGTGCGTTGTCATAATGGAAGAGCACTTTTTTCTTCGCCAAATGGAGCCGTATTTTCTGCAATTAGGCGGCGAATCGGCCCAATAATTCAGCGTAGTACAGCCCTGTGACCGTGGCCGGAGTGAGAAAACGCGGCACCGATCGCGCCGACAGCTTTCTCGTGCCCAAAATTTCATGCAGGATATGACCCACGCGGTTTTTGAGATGCGTACTGTCTCAACTATCTAGCGCATCTTCAATCAAGAATCGAATATTGCTCTTTCTCCATTTTTCTAAAATCCACGGACACGTGCGATTCAACACGCAGTCAAAACAAAACTACGAGTCTGCACTACGAGAATGCACCACACGATAGTAAATTTCTCTTGCGATAGTGGGTGGGTTTTGGTTTTAAGTACCACCAAATGATACTACAAACCGATTAATTTGGTATTCAGATAAGTACATACATATGTTATGGCTTAACTATGGTTATTAGGTCAATGTTAAAAAAAAGTACGTGATAAGTAGTGACAACTAGTTCTGAATCTGCTGACTGAACTCGCTTGGTATTGGGTTTCTGCTGAGCTCGCTAATTTTGGTCGCCCCGGTCAGTTGGTATTTATATGATGATATTACTGATTTTAGTTTCTGTCACGATTCCGATTATTTGCGGCGCCGTGTATTGGAGCTGAGTTATTAGGTCGTGGCACTAGGTGCCAACAATTACTATTATTACGTAATCATTAGAGTCTATATCAACCGTGTCTCCATCTATTTATTGTCTTTTTGTAATTTCTGAATTATTTTCATATTGTTTGAATCAGCATTTTAACCCTTGACACAACTCTAAAAGCTCCTCTAGAATTTGTGCGTCCCTTTGCTCGACAGGAGCAGCTTCATCCAAATCTTTGGGCATCCACCGATGGTTCAGGTGGATTTATACAGGTACAGGGGGATGTTTTTACTATTTTTCGACCTTTAACCGGAATAATTTTTCTACAAATTACCGAGAGTAATTATGGCAAAGCTATCAATAGTCTAAAAAGAGTCTATGATAACGAATGTCTCATCTTTGTGAACCAAATAAGTCAATTGACTAGCATTCCGAAAATTTTCAGCCGTCTGCGTCATCGTTAAAGGGTCTCATCGACACTGTGTCATCGATTTATGGATCATTATTATCCATAGGAGGTGACACTAAAATTGCAAACTCAATGATTATACATTTAGTTTTGAGTAGAGAAGATTAAGTGATCAGGCAAAAATGGGAATAGTCACTGGATTATGAGGAATTGCCGCTGAAGTGTGAAAAAATATTAAATCGTAGGTACCAGGACCTGTCCGCTGAAGAGACTGGCAAACAAAAACAGGGGAAAACTGTGTTTAGCAAGCCACTTAAAAAAAGTTCGTTGGCTTGCTCCTCTTCCAACACCAATCCAGCTTGCAGTAATTGTAACGCTCAAGACCATTTTTTGCATCAGTGCAGTCCGTTCGATCACCTTGCTGTTTAAATTTTCTCTCTTTTTTCGGTCCGTTGGCCGAATAAAGCAAGGTCCGAACCATACTGCAAAAAACGCTCCTAGGATGGATAGTATCGGGAAAATATTTGGTAAATTCCTCAACTCCTCAACAACCGGTCTCTAGCCTGAACTACCAAGAAGAAATATTACAATCAATAGACTTAAATTTGAAAAAATTCTGGTCATTGGAGGAAGTTCCATCTTCTAAAAAGATGATGTCGCCAAAACAGGAGTTTTTTGAGGAAAATTATCGAAAGACTAATAGAATACTGCATTCAGGTCGATTTTAAGTCAGACTTCCATTTCCAAGCGTCGGATCCAAGCGTTTTGGGCAACTCATTCGAGATAGCCAAACGCCGTTTTCTGTCGCTCGAGAGAAGATTATCTCGAGATCCGAAGTTAAAAAAAATGTATTTGGAATATATGAAAAAATACGAATCCCAAGGTCATATGTCCCCTGCAAGCAATGATGTTCTTACTACTCCACACTACGTAATACCCCACGATGGTGTCTTACGGCCTCAAAGTACAACGACCAAACTAAGAGTCGTTTTTTATGCGTAATGTAAGACATCCACACAGAAATGTTTAAATGATTTGTTGATGGTGGGTCCAACAATTCAGGATGTGCTGTACTCAACTCTTATCGGTTTCGACTGAACAAATTCGCCCTGATAGCCGACATAAAAAATATGTAGCGCTAAAAAAATATGTATCGCCAAGTAATGGAGAATGAAGCAGTGTGGAGAAAAGATCCATATGAGTCCTTGAAACTGTGCAAGCTCAACACCGGGTCTGACTTTTACGTCAACGACATGTTAACGGGTGCTGGTTGCGTGGAGGAGCTAAAGATACTTAAGTCTGAAGTAAATAAGGATCTTAAAAATGGTGGGTTTGAATTTAGTACGGCATTAGGAATCGCTTGGGTTCACAAAGATGACGTAGTTAAATTTGAAATTTATACTTCAGTCATGGGTCAAAGGGCGACTAAGCAGAACATTCTTTCGGTGACATCAAAGCTATTCGACCCCCTTGGCTTATTAAAGCCAGTCCTTATTAAAGGAAAGATCCTGTTGCAGGAGCTTTGCCCTAGCAAGCTAAATTGGGATGAGTCGATTCTACTGCATTTGGAATCAGCGTGGGACCAAATTCAGCTAGCCTTGCCACAGTTAAAAGATATCTCAATACCGAGATTTGTGATGAGTGAGCCAATGTTACCAATTGAAATTTATACCTTCTCTGACGCATCAATGAGAGCCTAGGGAGCCTGCGTCTATATCCGCAGAAGGTATTAAAGTCTCGTTGTTGACTGCAAAGTCCAAAGTAGCGCCGCTCAAGACAAAGACGCTCCCCCGTCTTGAGTTATGTGCCGCTCTCCTTCTCGCAGACCTCTCGCAAAATCAAGCCTCTTATTAAAGTACCGATCGAACGAAGTATATATTGGTCAGATTCAGAAGTTTGTGTTCATTGGATTCGTTCCCATCCATCGTCGTTGTCAACGTTCGTATCAAATAGAGTTTCTGAGATTCAAGAGTGGTCAGAGGATAGCACGTGGTGGCATTTACCAACAAAACAAAACCCGGCAGATATCGTGTCATGAGGTGGAGATGTAACGGAGTCTAATATCGATCTGGTTTACAGGTCCATCGTTTTTAACGGAGCCGGAAGATAAGTGGCCAACGAGTCCCTGGTTTGATCCTTCATCAGAACTTTTGGATGGCTTTCAGATGGAAGCAAACAAAATGTCTCCACCTCATATTTATTGGAAGTAATAGAAAAATTTTCCTCCCATTTAAAACTGCTGCGGGTGTTTGTTTATAAAGAAGTGTAAAAAATTAGTACTTCTGATAGTGTAGCTTACCCTGTCGAATATTAAAAAGCTTTTAATAAAATTGTCCATATAGTTCAAGAGCACGAGTATCAAGAGGAAATTAAAAATGTTAGAAAAAATCTTGTTGTTAGCCCAAGCCTATAGAAGCTAAGTCCGTTTGTCCATAAAAACCTCTCAGGCTGGGCTTACCTTTTCGTTGTTGCGGGTCGGGGGGCGACTAGCTAATGCTCCTATTTCGTACGATGCCAAGTTTCCAGTATTGTTGACGAAGCGCTCTCAATTTGTTCAGAGCTACGTCCGATACTTGCACGAGTCGAATTTTCATGTGGGTCCACGAGTACTAGTGAGTCTCTTGCGACAGCGCTTTTGGATAGTAAACGCGCAGGAAGTCTGCAGTCAGATAGTGCGGTCATGCATACGCTGTTTTAAATGCAAGCCTCATGTGATGACTCAAATCATGGGAGATTTACCCTTAGACCAATTGGCATTTATTGGCATTTCAAAGATTCGTTGAGCGCCGAGGATGTCCGCAGATCGTTCACTGTGACTATTTTGCGTATTGTCAACGCGACGAACTTCGTCGGAGCGAGTCGCCACTTCGGGGAACTGCGGCAGCAAATCGAGGAAAAACCGGAAAAACTGCGACAATACGCATAAAAAAAAGATGCGTATTTGGTTTTATGCCGGCACGGGCTCCGCACATAGGCGTACTATGGGAGGCAGGTGTCAAATCTGCAAAGCACCAACAGCGCGAGGTTGACCTCAGAGGAGCTGCAGACCGTCCTCGTTGTAATCCGTTCCAGCGACGGCGAGGCGTTGACTCCCGGGCACTTGTTGACAGGCGGGCCGCTCATCGCCCCACCAACACCGCGGACCCAGGACCAGCAGGATCCAACGTGCTTGCGGCAATGGCGGCTTGTCTCGTTAATCAAGCAAATGTTTAGGCAGCGATGGTCCTCGGAGTATGTCTTGGGCCTACAGGTGCGGTCGAAGTGTTATCGGGAGCAGAAGGACTTCGAGAAGGGCGCTCTGGTCATTGTCGCAGAGGATCACCAGCCGCGTTGTCAAAACCCACGCAGGCGCGGACGGAAGGGTTAGGGTCGCCGTCGTGAGGACTAGCTCTGGAGCGGTGTTTAAGAGAGCAGTTCACAAGCTGGCGAGGCTGCCAGTTGGTTGAAGCCGGATGGAGGCCTTCAACGGGGCTGGTGTAGCGTTATTAGATAAAAAATAGGCTGCCAGTTGGTTGAAGCCGGATGGAGGCCTTCAACGGGGCTGGTGTAGCGTTATTAGATAAAAAATAGATAGATTAAAGGAAAATGAAAAAATCTTAAGTTATTTGGATGACTAGTATAAGTTAGCCTAGAGGGTAGCGGGGGGGAAAGAAAAACTCTGTTGCGCTCTCCTGTGAATTCGCCCCGCTTCTCCGCAATAAATAAGATAGGCTTAAGTTTATTATTGAATATAGATCAAATTATAATGTACAGCCGAGTACACGAATTTTGTTATTTTTTCGTAATTTTCTAATATTATAATTTAGAAAACGCAGCCACCTCTTTCATTATTTCGGTGAGAAATTTGAGATAAAATAATCTCTTTAAACAGTATGCATTTACTAATGCCCAATCTAGACTTCAATCCGATTTGGATAAATTTTAAACTTGGTATTTACCAAATGACCTATACCTTAATAAATCAAAGTGTAAATTCATGTCATTTTATTGATCAACCCGTCACAAGGCTTTCTTCTTCTATGGCTACACCAAAAAACAATTAACTCAGGTTACCGATCTGGGAGTCCTGTTAGATTTAAAACTTAAATTTTACTGACCATCCACCATGGTTAATAAAGCAATCTAAGCTACTTACGTTCCGAGTGAAAGGACTATAAACTAGACCGATCCTTGGGTGGTTGGGCGGGAGGTGGGCTGCAACGGGACTCCAAAACTCATGTCAGTTCCTTTTCAATTCATCTTATATGACGAACAATTTCTGTCTCACTCACGCCCACGCCCAGACTACGTTGGCGGTATTGCGAAACCGCCTCGCACGAAAGAATGGAGAAGCAATAAGCAATAATACAAGCAATAATCGTTATAATTTGTATATTCAAAACAATGTACGACACGATCTTCCTGACCTATCTTACGTCCTCGTGAGTGTACAAAATAAAGGTTTACAAAATCTATTCTCTGATTTTCTATACAAAAAAAATTCAAGCGGGTTTTAAAACACAAATGTACGGTATAACATTTTTTTTCTTATTAAATCAGAATCCAACAAAATTATTTCAAAGTTTCTCAAAAATTCGTGAGAATACTTATATGTCCTCTTTAACGCCTTAAATCGAAACCGATCTCCTTCTAATATTTTGGTCACTAAGAACGGTTCTCTAAACTTAGAGTCTAGTTTTGTCTGATGACGCTCTTCGTTATTATGCAATAAGGATTCACCGACCTTGTGTCTTACAATAGTAGCCTTAGCTTTATCAAATCTAGCCTCATCATAATGGGCATTCTTTTCAATGTTTTGCTTCGCCATTTTCCTAACTTGGTAAATATCAACAAAACTCGCTTTTTCGAAGACAGGTACGAGACCAAACAGCCTTGCTTCCTTGCCAATAAGCATTTCTAAAGGGCTAACCTTTGTCACTCGATTGGGCGTTGAAGTGGAGAACTATCGATTGCGCTATCGACACTATCGATGGTTGGCCGCTATCGAGCCGCAATCGATAGTGACCCAACCACTCTCGGTGGTGCCTTCGATAGCTGGCGTCTCACATCGCTAAAATAATTTCAACATTCGCCTGTGTAAAAATTGAAAAATTTTGTGCCAAATTGATGGCAATTAAAAAGGAACTAATACATATTGATCGCTTTTTAAAAAAAGGTATGTTTAATGTATTCTACATTTTTTGAAGAGAGCAGAAATTACGGAAAGCTGTTCTTAAAAAATTATATAAAATATTAGCGACTTTAATGCCTTGATACAGCTCTCACTGTATGGGACAAAGAAACAAACTTCGTGAACGCGTTTATTGAAATGATTATATCTTCTCATCTCGTACATTTTCTCAAGTGTTTTTTCCCAACCAAGGTGCATAATGGACTCATACACATTGTTTACGGCCGACCTTCTAAACGGCTTTGGGATGATAGGGAGACAACGAGTTTTTTCCATTTTTTTGAATTTTCCTATAAAGTGTAGTTGCCCTTAATTCATACGTTTCGGCCAAATCATCATAAAGATCATCGTTACGCAATTTAGAAATAATAGACGACGATTCCTCATCGCGTTGCTGGTCAGCTAACACCCAATTGTCAGTGATTTCTGTCCAATTTATATTATAAGTTTTTCCACTGTACCGTGTGACTTGATGCAATCTTTTGATAAGGGTTTCGGGACTGAAAATCTACGTGGGCCATTCTTTCACCAGACCTATACTGAATATTAAGCTCACTCTCCGAGTTAGTTTTGCTTTTGTGCGAGAGACTTTGAGCGAATTACAATCAGTAAACACGACGAAATGTAGGCAATACTTAATAGAATTGTATACTGCAAGTGTTGCCAGTTCGTAAGAATGGTAACGCGATTTCTCTGGCGACTAAACTAAAGTATTCGAACTAAAGTCCGTTTACTAAAGTATTCGATAACTCGTGGCTTGTGTTCGATTTTGTGCAATAAAGTCCACCACCAGCACTCGCATCTGTATGGAGCTCAAAAATTCCCTATGGGAATTGGATCGAAGATAGTCAGAACAGGTTCACTAGTCAGGATAGAAATTTCTTTCTGTCGTATTTGCTCGTGCTCTAATTTCCATAAAAATTACATAATTTTTGAAGTTAGATCATAGAGGGGTTTTAGCAACTGTGAAAACTTGGGTACACACTGAACTTTTTATAGTATACTTTATTAACAATGTTTGTGCGAAATTTCGTGGAAAAATATCAAATAGTTTTCAAGGGGTGGCTGTTTTCCTTTTTTTTTGGCAGAACCTTGCGGTGACGGTTCCCCAGGTCGAACAATTTAACTGAAACCATAAAAGTAAACAAATTTCATTAGTTTAGTTTCATTAGTTATAACTCCTTGTGCTTGAACGATAGCTTTTATTAATTTTTTTTTCAAAATCAGCCAGGTCAGGAGTCGACTTTTCATTAAACAAAGTAAGCGCTTGATGTAATTGTCACGCCGATGTCTTGGCTCAAAATTTTGTGACCAATCAAAACGTCATATTTGATATGATTATCTAGAACTACGTGAAATAAGATTTCAACTGAACGCTCACAGTTCAAATTTCAGTTAATCTGTAAAGTGATATCAACGGAGTAACTACCTAATAGGTACTATAGGTATAGCACTAAAGGTAGTACCTATACCCCTTAATGTCACTACGTTGTTTATTCTAGTCCCTGATAATCTCAGCGATGCAGTCTCTTTGATAAGTGAGCATTCAGCTCCGGAGTCGAAGTCAAATTATAACTACTCACCAAACTGCAGCATCGTTTCAGAGGGCTCAATTACGGTATATATTGTGAAACGTGATGTGAGGCATAGCCCTGAATCTTTATCCTTGTGGTGCTGGTACTTTCTCACCCGAATCTGCTCGACGCTGAGCGACTTCCAGCGGGCCATAAGTGAAGTGACCATTCTGCTCTCATGCAACGATAAGCACTCGCCTTCATTTGGGGGTGCATTTAGTAATTCATACCGGTGGCTGTCAAAGTCTCGGTTCCAGAAATATGTTGCTAAAATAAGTCTCGGAACTGCGTCCATTTAATGCCGGGAAAACATGTCTGCGAGCGCCAGTGACATGAGGCGCCCTCCAGTGATTTGCTGAGAACCATTACAAGGCCACTGCACAATGTACAGTGGTTGCGCTCATAGGCCATAATTCAAAAAATCGGCAGAACAGAAAATTTGCGAAAAGAAAACAAAAATTCTACATAATGTCCAAGTTTCTCAATGGCAAACCAGATTTTTCAGAAATCTAACGGGACTTTCTAAAAATAGAATGCAAAGCGTGAACAAGTGTTCAGTTTTGAAGCGCAGCGGCGTTAAGTTACCTCTTCGTCAAAATATTACTGGATTTCAAAGTGTTCAAACGTTTGTTAGAGAGGTCCTAATTTTATTATTTAAAATCAATTTTAAAGTTGAAGGTATTTACTTACTAATTACTTATTGTGAAATTTATTTGATAAATATTTTATTCGTTATGTGTTTTTATTTAACTATACATTTTTTGTGTATTATATGAACGTCTTTTTCATGTTTAAGTAGACTTTTAGATATGTTCCCCCCCGATTCCCCCTTTATGAGTGATATCAGTGCATTTGCCAATGTTTTCAGGTAATAAAAATGTTAAGTTAAACTGCCGATTTTTGCCTATGTGTATATAAGTTATCTAGTTGAACGTTTCTCGATGGTAAGGCTGCTCCAGATCCGCCGGTGATGAGGTGGCACCAGTAGGGTGCTTGATGAGTAGTAGCGGTTGGCACGAATTGGCGGCAGGGCTGCTGGTCCCAGGTGGCCACTGATGGGGTGCCACCGATATGGTGGTTGATGACGTGTAAAATAAGGTTTATGTTGAGAGGGTGACTGCCCCCCTATACCCCTGGCCTTAAGCTCAGTGGGCGAATGCAAATAATAAAACGGCGATGGCCGGAGTTAAGTTTATGGAGCTAAGTGCTCTTTATTCCAATGATTATAAAACAGAACTGAGGAACTTAGCAGTAGGGTGCCTAGTCGGCAGGCCGACCGCGTGACAGTGGGAAATGCTGACGATCGCAAGATACCGGAAACCAGTGGGATCCAGGCACGGCCCCCAAAGGCGGGTATGCTGAGTCGACATTATAAAGACTAGGGTGATCCAAGAATCACCCAAGATTTCTACCGACTGTTTCTTACCCCTCAGAAGTGTTAACTACTCCCCCCTTAGGAGTAAGACCGTCCTCGGTCGTCTTGAATGTTTCGGCAACCTGTTGCATTTCCCATGCATCTCGTCTCCTCCTCCACACGAGGTGGAGCAGGATGAAAGTGCTGACCAAAAAGCTTACTCCCACGCCGACAGCGATCCAGATGTCCGTTGATCCAGCCGACTTTATTTCGTTTTTGAGGGTTTGGATCGTTTCCAGGTTTTGGCTGTTCATCCTCTGAAGCATTGGCATACTAAGGGCGTGATTATGCCCGATAATGTTTAGCAGGGGGGAGGCCGCCACGCCCGCAGTCTTTCTTATGCTTTCGCGCAGGTTCAGGTATTTTGTGCCGTTTATAAAGGCTAGTCGCTCAAATATTATTAGATGCGTGCCATTTGTTTCTATATTGGGGCCGTCATCCGTGCTGACTACTGCCGGACACTCATTGACTATCATTATACCATCGTCTACCAGCGTTATGGGGCTTAGGTGGCTGGCCTGCGTTTCGCAATGCGCCGTGACCCCTGCGTGTAGACCTCGGGCGCAAGTGTCCTGGGTTGCCAGTTTGCAGAATGCTCCGTACATCGTCGACACGCAATCAGTGATCGCTAAGACTCCTTGGTTGCACTCAGCTACTACGTTGTCCCGTAATTGGAGAACGGTGTGTTGGTGAGAAACGGGGAAGACGGTAACCTTTTTACAATTAAATTTAATCTTAGGGTATGCAATGAGCACGTGAATAATATTGTCGGACTGAAGGACTTTAATATTAGATGCCTCTATTAGGCTGATAACGGGGACCTCTGTGGGATGATCAACTAAAACGGACTTCAAATCTTCATGGTTAAAAATGGCAGGGTTTATGATATTTGATTTTGCAAGTGTGACCGTGAGCATCAGATTCTGTATCTCTGTAATTAGCATTCTATTTCTGGCCAAAAGAACTTCGTATAAATGGGGTGTGTCAACCAGGTTATTCTTTTTGGCCTTAATGATTTCGTTGACAGCATCGGTTAGCTTGTTAATCTGCTTTTGCGTTTCGGTGTTAATAACTACTTGTCTATTGTTTGATTCGATTAACCGGGACTCGGACATTTTTAACATTTCGAGGTCAGCGGCATCAGGTGTGCCCGCTACCACTTTTAACGCTGTGCCTAAAAAGTCTAGGCTTCTAGCAATGCGGTGGTGTACCTTTAGTACGGATAATATATTTCTAATATGATCAGTATCAACATCTAACAATTTTCGCATGTGCGATTGTGGGAAGAAAGCGGACAATTTAGCTGTTTCGTCTATCATAATTGAAAACTCCGTCAAATTGCTCGAATGCCTAAAGTAATTCCTATGTTCCCACACCAAAGCAGTTCCGTCGGTTATGGGGATGTACCGGGCGTGAGTGTAGTCTGTCACTCTAGCGTTAACTACTGCTAATATTGTTAATATGATTCCCGCGATCCTGTAAGAAAATGACAAGTTAAATCTATTGGCTAATTTCCAAGTTTGTGTTTGTGTTGGGTGTGTTAATTGGAGAAAAGGGTTACTTAAGGTTGTCCTTGTGGACCACCCTCCCTCCAATGAGGACCGCTGTCCCCAGGTCCGCTTCTACGTGTTTTTCCGTGTATAACGGAGTTAACTTATTGCCAAGTCTTTTATTGTTCTTTAAGTAGACTCTTTCTCCTACCTCAAATATTCTATTTTGTCTTGATGGGTTACACCTGTCAAGATTATCTCTCTGCGCTTTTTCAATATTAATTTTTATTGCTTCCTTAACTTTTTCGGAAGCAGAGTGGATTACATCAATGGGTTTTTGGTTAATGACCGAATGTAATGTTTTATTATACTCAACGGTCGCCCGCATAACTAGCTCCACTGTATCATTAATTTGCTTATCCATTTTGATGCACCTCGCTATTTCTGTTAGGGTGCTGTGGAGGCGTTCGACTTGCCCGTTTGAACTACTGTGCAGGGGGGGTGAATTTACAACATCTATGCCATACTGATTTTTGAGTAACGATGTGATCGTTTCAGAGCTGAAAGACGCTTCGTTATCACAGTATATTGTCTTTATATTTGGGAACAAGTTTATTAACTGGAGAATAGGGATTTTCACGTCTACTATTGCCCTAGACACTATTGGTTGTACTACCGCAAATTTGGAGAACTTGTCGATGGCCGTTAAAAATAGTTTTTTATCGGTGGAAAAAATATCAATATGTAGCATTTCGCCGACGTTTGAAGGAATTGGAGTTACCCCAAGTTCTTGTTTCTTGGGGTGTCTGTCATACTTTGCTGTAGTGCAAATTTTGCAATTTGTCACTATTTCAGTAGCTAACTTTGGCATTTTTGGAAAATAATAGTCGCGGAGGACTTGTTTGATATTTTCCTGGGCAGCTCTGTGTGCACGATTGTGCTCTGCGGTGATTATTTCAATCTGCTCACTTTTATTAGAAATATCTGACACAAAGTTCTTGCAGTGCCAAAATGTCGTAGCTGGAAAATTTGATACTAATGCATGTTGGATACTTGCCAATGTTGGCAAGTTACAATGAATAGCGTTGACAACTTTTGGGTTAATGATTGGTCTTAACGTTTCGAACAGGGTTGATTTTTCCGTGAAATGTATAATGTGCCGGCATTTATTTCCGAAAAATATAAAGTATCGCTTTAAGGAATACTTTGCCTCTTCTAGGACTATCTGATTTTTGAAACAATTTAGAGGTTTTTCCGTTGTTTCTATCGTATAAGTGCTAGATTCTTCACTGTGAACTGTTGCACAATCAGATTCGGGTTCGTTTTGAAGGGCGTCGATGTTTTGTCGCGAAAGTGCGTCGGCAACAAAATTTTCTTTGCCTGGAGTGTATATGACTTTTGCGCCGTAGTCATCTATAAATGATTTCCAACGTTTTAATTTGTCATTTGGGTTCTTGTCGGAGACAGCGAACGTTAGCGGCTTATGATCTGTGTAGACTCTTATGTCACGAGTGCCATACAGATACTCCCTTAATTTTCCTAGAGCCCAGACTATAGCGAGTAACTCTCTTTCGTTAGTTGCGTAACGGGTCTCGCAGTCTTTAAGGGTTCTGGATATCATTGTTATGGGTTTTTTGTCCTGCGACAGTACTGCCCCGATGCCGTAAGCTGACGCATCGGTTGTCAGATCGAACGGTTTCTTAAAATCTGGGTATTTAAGGGTGACATCTTCTGATGCCAAAATGTTTCGAAGTCTATCGAACCGTCTCTTTGCTGATCGTTAAATTTAATGGGTATTTTCCTAGACATGTGTTTACTTACGGAACCGTTTTCTCCCTTAAGGAGGTCGGTTAGTGGCCTGGCTATTGTAGCGAAATCTTTTATAAAACACCTATAATAGCTGGCTAGTCCTAAGAATGATCTTAGTGAGAATAAGCTTGTCGGTTCTGTGTATTCCTTAATGGCTGCTACCTTTTCTGGGTCAGTTGTAGCCCCATTTCGGGTTACCACGAAGCCGAGGTATTGGACACTTTCTTTAAAAAAATGGGTTTTCTCTTTCGAGATGGTCATATTGGCTTGGCCTAATTTTTTCAGGACCCAGTCAATGTGACTGACATGCTCTTTTTCGTTTTCCGAAAAGATTATGACATCGTCAACATAGACGTAGCACGACTTCCCTATCTGCTCTCTCAATACGTCATCGATTGCCCTCTGAAAAATGCTACCAGCATTTTTTAATCCAAAAGGCAAACGGCAGAATTCATATTTGCCTCCGTTGACTGAAAATGAGGTTTTTTCGCGATCTTGTTCCGCGAGGAAAATTTGGTGATAACCAGATTTTAAGTCTAGAGTTGTAAAATATTTGGCTTTGCCAAGGTTTGCAAGTATTAACTCGATACTTGGCAAGGGGTATTTATCAGGAATGGTTTTTTCGTTCAGTTTCCTGAAGTCGATTACCAAACGCTTTTTCCTACCACCTGTCTCATCTGACCCTTTTTTATCGACCACCCAAGTTGGATTATTATACGGTGATCTCGACGGGGTTATAATCTTAGACTTCAGTAGGTCTTTTATTTCTTTATTAACGAAGTCCGCGACACCCATTGGGTGCGGGTACGCTTTAGAGTACACTGGGTTGTTATCCTCAGTGCGAATAGTAGCCACAACATTTGTGTTGTACGGCAACGTGTGACGAACACGGTGTAGTGGATACCGACTGGTTGCATACTCTGCCTACGGGAACGGCCTAGCTCAGTGAAGAGGCAAGGGGGTCGGTTACTTCCTAATCAGCATCACCGCCACACAATAAAAATTTGTAGGCAGAGTTAGGAAAGGGGATACAGTCCTCTGGAAGGATATGAAGTCGAGACAGGAAACCATGCTGTTTGAAGAACTAAGGTGGTGAGGTTCTTCTGCTTTGCCCGCCCTACCTGTAAAGAAACAACACCGAATTGCTGCTGCCCTTACCCATATTGAAATCGATCAGCTCAGGTGCCCATTAAACTATAATTTTACTTCATTTCAAAATCAAACTTCAATACAAAATCATAATAGCTTCTTCTTCAGACTCATGCTTAACCTAAACCCTTACTCCTAATTGGTCCTAATCCTATAAAATGAGTTTACTCTAGCTTAATTAACAAATTGGAATATAATGTAAAAATGTGTGGATAAAGAATTATATGTATGAATGTGAAGTAGGAGTTAAGTTATAACGTCTACCCAATCATTTTGATATGGACTGACTATTCATATGTTTTCCTCTAGAGGCACTGTTACATGATCAAGTTTGTTACATGACAATGTTTACTCACGAAACCATCCCTCGAAGTCCGCAGGCCTGTAGACGAGAACGCTGGATGTTTTGGGGTGATCAGGTTAAATGCGAATTATATTATGGAGTTTTGATGTACATGTGCCTCTTATCAATGCTCTACAGAAAACAAAAGATGAGTCTATGTACGATCCAAAATGACTTACAAAACAAAAATAATGAAAATTAAATTCTACTCAATAATACACTAATCCTGGCACAGCTTGTCGCGCCTCTCTCCTGGTTGTTGTTGTTCTCGTTGAATCGTCACTATGGACGAGATGTCTGCCTCAGCGATCGTCGGCTAGCCCATCAGGTTAAATGCGGTCGGCTCAAACGAACATGCGGTTCTGCGCCGGAAAGTGAGGTTATGTCCTCCACGCTCCTGGGTTGGCCAGGTTCCAGCCGCTCCTGATCTTCTGCGGCCCCAATCACGCACACGTCGCCGGTCACAGACCTCGCCGATCGCGGTTCGAGTCTGGACCGGGTTCGCGCACGTTTAGGGGCTGATCGAGGAAAGCTTTTCCTGGATCCCTGGCCGATGATCCACGCGGTGTCTCCGCCGTAGACCTCTGGGTCGAAACTCGATCGGTGGCTTGACGTAGGCTTTTGGCGAGCGCTACGTAAACGATCGGGGGGGTTTCCTAACACTTCCTAGAACACCTTATATTATTACTCTACTTAGCGACATATTAGCCGGCTCACCTGGAGTCTTTTTCGCCACAACCACAACACACGTGCAGCGGCGAACGGCTGGGCTCATCCACAGCCAACGTTCGGCTTCTGATCTCAGTCTCCTGGTGTACCGTGTTCGGTACTATCCCAGTTTCCACGTTGGCGATATTCACTATTTCTTTTGGTTGTAGACAACTTCTAACTTTGGCGTTTTGATTGCAAAAGAACCAGCCAAGCAAGCGGAAATTCAGTTGTCAAAATTGCCAGATGGATGGGGTTGCCGGATTGTTTGCCTTAACAGCTTTAAAGGGCTGTAACAGCGATCTGTTATCGACTTATTTTTATTCGACTACTAACTATCGACTATGGTTTGTTTACCTTTAGAGTTTAACTTTTCTGTTTATTTTTCATAAAAATCATATTCGTACCCTCACACCACAGGTTTTATCGACCTGATAATAAAAGGAGATGAAAGCTGAAAAAGGGTACTTCACCAAAGGTCTTTTGCATGAAAACTCCTAACTCCTTTCCATTGATGTCTTCGAGCAGATATAACGACTGCCCTCTCTTCTCCTTTACTCTGGCCTTGATTCCCACCGGTGACAATTTTGCGTTGATATGCTTAGCCTGGTTGCTTAGAACGAAATTTCTCTTTTTACGGTTGACGCGCTCCGCCGCGTTGGATTGCGGAGAGTAAGCACCAGTGAAATTATGTTGGATTCCATGCTTGGATGTAAAGGCTGCGAAGTCCTGGCTTTTAAACTGAGTGCCATTATCGCTAACCAAAACCTCCGGGGTTCCAAAACATACAAAAATCTCCTCTTCTGAAATGCTAGTCGTTCTCTGCGAACCTCCAGCACGTGGTGAACGCTGCGCTTGTGAGGCGGTGCTCGGACGATTATTGGATACGGTTGAGGTTGACCTTGTTGTCGGTCTGGTATTCGGACGACTTCTAGGAACGGCGCCTGTTCGTGAGTTTGGATTGGATCCGTTTTGAACTCTCGGAACTTCTAGGGTAGTGTCTTGCGCTCTTCGCGTGCTATCATTGAGCTGCGACGATAAGCATGGTTGTCGACAATTTGGACACGTTTCATTTTGCAGTAACCAGGAAGTTACGCACGTTCGATGAAAGCGGTGTTGACAGGGGGTTTCGACAAAGTCTATCTCGGCGTTGGTATCATTGCATATGGAGCATTGCACCGACTCAATGGCCAATCTTGAACTATTTTCGGGACTACGCCGAACTGACATTGTTTCGTTTTCGATATACAACAACAACAACAAAATATAACGAAATTTGATAGATATAAAGTCTATTATTTCCACAATTTAATTTCGGAAACCTGAATTTTTATGGGATATCTTGGGTCTTATCCTTTGCTGTATCGATTTCATTTAATATATTACAAGGGTTTCTGTCTGTATTTTCATATCTGTATTGAATCTAAAACAAACTGATGTGTTCATTGCGCTAAATGAAAGAGTATACTGCTGAAATACTCCAACCAATATAAATCTCAATTTCTTTTAGGCAACTTTTGACAATAATAGAGGCCAAAATTGAAGCCAAAATATTCAAAAATGAGGTATTGCTGAATTTTCCAACAATTACAATTCTCGAATTTATGAATATTTATGGTTTGATGAGTTGATCAAAGGCTAAGAAGGAGTTATTGCTGAAACATTCCAGCCAATACAGTCTCGACTTCTTGTTCCTTAGATACATATATAAACAAAAGGATATTTCAAGAGAAACATCTTTCCTAATCCTTAATTTGTTCCCTGGTCTGGTTCTGAGGATTTCCCAAAACACAGCAGTCCTAGTGGAATCAAAAAGAAGGGTTTTCTGAAACTAAAGAAACTTGTTTGGAAGGCTGACTGTTAGGATAGGTTGGAGGACAGCTCGTAAGAGCAGGGGCTGCGATTTGGTGTTTTGTTTGTTGCTTAGCTAGATGTTTTGCTAGCCGTTTTGCTAGCCCCACGTTGGGCGCCATTTTATTCTGTGACGAACACGGTGTAGTGGATACCGACTGGTTGCATACTCTGCCTACGGGAACGGCCTAGCTCAGTGAAGAGGCAAGGGGGTCGGTTACTTCCTAATCAGCATCACCGCCACACAATAAAAATTTGTAGGCAGAGTTAGGAAAGGGGATACAGTCCTCTGGAAGGATATGAAGTCGAGACAGGAAACCATGCTGTTTGAAGAACTAAGGTGGTGAGGTTCTTCTGCTTTGCCCGCCCTACCTGTAAAGAAACAACACCGAATTGCTGCTGCCCTTACCCATATTGAAATCGATCAGCTCAGGTGCCCATTAAACTATAATTTTACTTCATTTCAAAATCAAACTTCAATACAAAATCATAATAGCTTCTTCTTCAGACTCATGCTTAACCTAAACCCTTACTCCTAATTGGTCCTAATCCTATAAAATGAGTTTACTCTAGCTTAATTAACAAATTGGAATATAATGTAAAAATGTGTGGATAAAGAATTATATGTATGAATGTGAAGTAGGAGTTAAGTTATAACGTCTACCCAATCATTTTGATATGGACTGACTATTCATATGTTTTCCTCTAGAGGCACTGTTACATGATCAAGTTTGTTACATGACAATGTTTACTCACGAAACCATCCCTCGAAGTCCGCAGGCCTGTAGACGAGAACGCTGGATGTTTTGGGGTGATCAGGTTAAATGCGAATTATATTATGGAGTTTTGATGTACATGTGCCTCTTATCAATGCTCTACAGAAAACAAAAGATGAGTCTATGTACGATCCAAAATGACTTACAAAACAAAAATAATGAAAATTAAATTCTACTCAATAATACACTAATCCTGGCACAGCTTGTCGCGCCTCTCTCCTGGTTGTTGTTGTTCTCGTTGAATCGTCACTATGGACGAGATGTCTGCCTCAGCGATCGTCGGCTAGCCCATCAGGTTAAATGCGGTCGGCTCAAACGAACATGCGGTTCTGCGCCGGAAAGTGAGGTTATGTCCTCCACGCTCCTGGGTTGGCCAGGTTCCAGCCGCTCCTGATCTTCTGCGGCCCCAATCACGCACACGTCGCCGGTCACAGACCTCGCCGATCGCGGTTCGAGTCTGGACCGGGTTCGCGCACGTTTAGGGGCTGATCGAGGAAAGCTTTTCCTGGATCCCTGGCCGATGATCCACGCGGTGTCTCCGCCGTAGACCTCTGGGTCGAAACTCGATCGGTGGCTTGACGTAGGCTTTTGGCGAGCGCTACGTAAACGATCGGGGGGGTTTCCTAACACTTCCTAGAACACCTTATATTATTACTCTACTTAGCGACATATTAGCCGGCTCACCTGGAGTCTTTTTCGCCACAACCACAACACACGTGCAGCGGCGAACGGCTGGGCTCATCCACAGCCAACGTTCGGCTTCTGATCTCAGTCTCCTGGTGTACCGTGTTCGGTACTATCCCAGTTTCCACGTTGGCGATATTCACTATTTCTTTTGGTTGTAGACAACTTCTAACTTTGGCGTTTTGATTGCAAAAGAACCAGCCAAGCAAGCGGAAATTCAGTTGTCAAAATTGCCAGATGGATGGGGTTGCCGGATTGTTTGCCTTAACAGCTTTAAAGGGCTGTAACAGCGATCTGTTATCGACTTATTTTTATTCGACTACTAACTATCGACTATGGTTTGTTTACCTTTAGAGTTTAACTTTTCTGTTTATTTTTCATAAAAATCATATTCGTACCCTCACAAACGTTTGATTTGCGACGGAGAAGACCTTAGATCTTTTTTTCATCATATCGATAAACTCCTTTTTTACTGATTCTGGAACGACTATGTCCTTTATGTTGGTAAAGTTTACATCGTTGCAATCAGGAAACTGCAGGTCCTCAGACACGGAACCATACAATATTTTTTTAGTTTGCATATTGAGGGTGGCTCCCACTTGCGTTAGCAAGTCGAAGCCTATGATCCCGTCAAATGTTGTTAGGGAATCTAATATGAAGAATGGGGAAGTTGTTCCCAAGACATTTATTTGGCACTTTTTATTTATGCTATTGGATCCGTGAATTGTATTCACGCGAAACGGTGAGGCTACTGGCGTTATGTTTTTAAGCTCCTTTACGGGCTTTATATAACTTTTCGCTGCCCCTGTATCAATAAGAATTTTTAAAGTCCTCCCAGCCAACTGTCGTTCGATGAACGGCAGCCGGGACCGCTCTCTAAAAAATTGAGGAGGTCATGGGAGTCGATCGAGTCGCTGTCGTCTTCGATTGCGCTCATCGCGGCTACCGCAGCACTCTCATACTCTTGATCGTTGGCACTAGCGGTCTGCTCGATGTTGTTAAGCCGCTGACGCCTTTGATCCGTTATCCTATCAGAGGAGTTGGGTCTTTTTGAATTTATTGCCTGCATATTTTGCGGTTGTGATACATATTGGTTTTGTTTAAAATGCTGTTGCTTGGACTAAGAAGACGATGGGTTCCAGTCCATGGGCTCTGCTGCCTGACGTGGATCTCCACGGTCGGCCCAGTCCTCTGGCTTACGCCCAGAACCATTTTGTTGGTTTTTATCTGGTCTTTTAAAATAATGAGGGTTCTTTTCGTTTCCTTGTTTATCAGGAGTGCGGAACTGAGTCCTACGAAAATCAGAATTCTGTGTCTTCTGTTCCATTGCCCTAGCATACGTTGCCGCAAACTGGCTTCTTTCGATGCTGGCTTCAGCCTCCCTAGCTAATGCCAATGCCGAAGGAAGGTCTTTTGGCTGTGCCGGGAAAACGACTGCTCTCAGGTTTTTTTTTAGGCCTGAGATAAACACATGTAGTGCGTCCGCCCTTACCTCATTGTTGAGCAGTGTGGCTCTTTCAATGTCGTGGGACATGACAATTTTGTTCGTGACGAGGGTTAGCTTACGCTCAACCTCGTCATAGTATTGCATGAGGCTTTGGTCACTTTGGCGAACTGCCTCAAGCTGTTGTCGTAACAGCCTCAAGGAAGTTTTGTCTGCGTAGGAGCAGTCTAATCTTGCCAGAATGGCATCGAAATTAAGCACAGTGTTGTGTGATACCAACAACGCTCACGCTGGGCCCCTAATTTTATTCCTGATTATGGTAACGGCTTGATAATGGGCACAGCTGCCCTGGTAAGGTTTAAAGAGTTCGTATGCGTCCGTGGCGGACTGCCTCCACGCTACGTACCCGTCTTGCTCACCGTTAAAATCTGGTACTGACTTAATTATGTGGAGCGGTATGTCGCATGGGGGCGCTCCTGGCTGTACCGACACTCTTTGGTAGGCCTCCACCTGTGGGGTCTCTACGCGCATGTTTTGTAACTGCACGTTAACGGAATTGATTTGAGCTTCAAATTCAGCTCGGAGCCTAGCTTCCTGTTGCGCTAAGGCGCCCTGGATAATACTTTGCAATTCGTTCGCGTTCATTATTTTTTCTTTCTCTACGATTTGAGCCTGCCCCGGTCTAAAACCCCGGATCTCTTCTTCTTCACTATCACTCACGACTTCTTTTTTAATTTCTCTATACGGACCTGGAAAGTTCATTAAAAACTTGAACTTATGCCACCTAATTTATACGAGGTTCAATACATATGGCCGAATATTCTGTCCGGCTGGCATAAGACTTTAATATATTTTATATTTATTCAATTTATTAAAATATATTTTCACCAAAAAGAAATAAAAAATCTTATATGAGCTGCAGTTCACAAATGCAGCTTTATTATTATATACGTATAATAATTGTTTTATTATATATATATATATATTTAATATATTTAATTTATTAAAATATATTTTCACCAAAAAGAAATAAAAAATCTTATATGAGCTGCAGTTCACAAATGCAGCTTTATTATTATATACGTATAATAATTGTTTTATTATATATATATATATATATTTAATATATTTAATTTATTAAAATATATTTTCACCAAAAAGAAATAAAAAATCTTATATGAGCTGCAGGTCACAAATGCAGCTTTATTATTATATATGTATAATAATTGTTTTTTTTTTTTTTTTTTTTTTTTTTTTTTAAGTGTGCAAGTTATATTTGTTTTTGCCAATTATAAGGTGTACTTTTATTGTATATGGTATATGTTTTTTGAAGCCGTATTAATTAATTAGCCCACTTACATGTTTGAAAATTTTTGGGTCGCTAGTTTTTTGCTCGTTAGGCGCCAGTTATCTAGTTGAACGTTTCTCGATGGTAAGGCTGCTCCAGATCCGCCGGTGATGAGGTGGCACCAGTAGGATGCTTGATGAGTAGTAGCGGTTGGCACGAATTGGCGGCAGGGCTGCTGGTCCCAGGTGGCCACTGATGGGGTGCCACCGATATGGTGGTTGATGACGTGTAAAATAAGGTTTATGTTGAGAGGGTGACTGCCCCCCTATACCCCTGGCCTTAAGCTCAGTGGGCGAATGCAAATAATGAAACGGCGATGGCCGGAGTTAAGTTTATGGAGCTAAGTGCTCTTTATTCCAATGATTATAAAACAGAACTGAGGAACTTAGCAGTAGGGTGCCTAGTCGGCAGGCCGACCGCGTGACAGTGGGAAATGCTGACGATCGCAAGATACCGGAAACCAGTGGGATCCAGGCACGGCCCCCAAAGGCGGGTATGCTGAGTCGACATTATAAAGACTAGGGTGATCCAAGAATCACCCAAGATTTCTACCGACTGTTTGTTACCCCTCAGAAGTGTTAACTTATACACATTAATAATCTCAAGCTGTCAAGGTCAAATTCGCAACGCAATCTGCTACTCTTCCTTTGATTTTATGATGTTTCTTTTGTTTTCGTCATATGTGTTTATCGATAATTTCGCATATTATTTTTTCGCTTATTTTTATGTTTTCATTTTTAATAGGTGCTTCTTGTAAGTGCGAATTTTCACGCATTTGATATTTGGTGCAAAGAAAAGGGCGTTGATGCAGAAAAAAATTGGAGAGTTACTAATGTAATAGAAGAAAGCATTAAACCTAAAGGCTACGCAGTCGACATGACAACACTTAGTAATTGCATTAGTTACATTTGCAAAAAAATTTGTACTTTTTTGGCCAAATACAATCGTTTTAAGAATTAAATTGTTAAATATCAATCTAATTGGCTGAACACTATTGAAACAATTATAATTGTGCCACCTCAACAAAGGATTGCAAGTGCTGAACGTTGACGACCCAAAATTGATTTTGCTGAGTCCTCAAAAAGGACAAAACGTCGTCGGATAGCTCTGCTAGAAAAACAAGATGAGTCTGCAGCTTCTGTTCTACGCTCATACTATTTTCAACCGATCCCAAAGTCATCCGAAACAAATATGGAAAAGGTCTTATCGCTTTTAATGGACACTGGAATCACGAAACATCAATACTTGCTTATTCGTGAATTTATAAATAGTGAAGCTTCATGCAATATATTGCCAAGCTATGAAAAAATTCTCAAATTTAAAACCTTAAGATATCCAGAAAATATAACAGTAGCAGAAACATATGCAGAAGTTGAGCCGCAGAGTCTACTAGACAGCTGTAACTGAAAATTGTCTTGATGGCACGGAGAACACACTAACATTAATTGAAAAATGGGGCTTTGATGGCAGTACAGGGCACTGTGAATATAAGCAAAAGTTTTCAAACTGCACGATGATAGATGTCTATTTGTAACATCATACGTCCCACTTCAGATTATATCTGAAAATAACTCAAAAATAATATGGCAAAATCCTAGACCATCATCTACACGCTATTGTAGACCAGTCAGACTTCAATTTAAAAAGGAAACAGCCACACTATCCGTTGAAGAAGAACTGTACTTCAAAAATAAAATAGATAACCTAAAGCCAACCGAATTTGAAAGTCCCAATAAAAAATTATTTATAAATCATAGCCTGCAACTTACTATGGTAGATGGTAAAGTGTGCAACGCCTTAAGCAATACGTCGTCTATGAAATGCTTTATATGCGGTGCAAAGCCCACCGAAATGAATAATATAGAAAAATGTCTTACAAAAATAGCTGACAAAAAGTATTATGAATTTGGCTTATCACCACTTCATTCCTACATACGCTTTTTTGAGTACTTATGCACATTTCGTACAAATTGGAAATAAAAATGTGGCAAGCGAGATCAGCAAAACAAAAGCTTAATGTACTGCAAAGAAAAGAACGAGTACAAGCGCAGTTTCGCGATAACATGGGAATAATTTTTGATAAGCCTAGAGACGGAGGCAGAGGAACTTCCAACGATGGAAATACGGCCAGGAAATTTTTTGGTAACCCGAGCTTGGCATCTGATATTACAGGCATTGATGAAGAAGTCATAACCCGCTGCACTTAATGTGTAATCACATGTGCTGGGAGAAAAATTCGATTTGTCTCTTTTTGGTAGTTTCCTTTGACTTGTTATGAAAGGGTCTGAACGCAAAAGAAGTGTATTAATTAAGTCTGTATTTGTCAATATGCGAGACATCTTCCGAATATGTTGCAGCCGGCATTTCTTTATTTCTTTGTTGTTGGACTCCGCAGCTTCTTCTGATAGCTCTCCAATTGACAGAAACGCATGCTCTATCACTTTCGCACCGTGAATTAAAATTGTAAGCACTGTTGCTGGAAGATAGTACCATGGATATATTTTTATCAACTGCTTAGCAGTATCCAACGCATAGATATCGAATTTTTTAGCATTAATGGAATATCCTGATGCTAAGGCTTGCAATATCGTTGCGCAGCGGGTTATGACTTCTTCATCAATGCCTGTAATATCAGATGCCAAGCTCGGGTTACCAAAAAATTTCCTGGCCGTATTTCCATCGTTGGAAGTTCCTCTGCCTCCGTCTCTAGGCTTATCAACAATTATTCCCATTTTATCGCGAAACTGCGCTTGTACTCGTTCTTTTCTTTGCAGTACATTAAGCTTTTGTTCTGCTGATCTCGCTTGCCACATTTTTATTTCCAATTTATACGAAATGTGCAAAAAGTACTCAAAAAAGCGTATGTAGGAATGAAGTGGTGATAAGCCAAATTCATAATACTTTTTGTCAGCTATTTTTGTAAGACATTTTTCTATATTATTCATTTTGGTGGGCTTTGCACCGCATATAAAGCATTTCATAGACGACGTATTGCTTAAGGCGTTGCACAATTTACCATCTACCATAGTAAGTTGCAGGCTATGATTTATAAATAATTTTTTATTGGGACTTTCAAATTCGGTTGGCTTTAGGTTATCTATTTTATTTTTGAAGTACAGTTCTTCTTCAACGGATAGTGTGGCTGTTTCCTTTTTAAATTGAAGTCTGACTGGTCTACAATAGCGTGTAGATGATGGTCTAGGATTTTGCCATATTATTTTTGAGTTATTTTCAGATATAAGCTGAAGTGGGACGTATGATGTTACAAATAGACATCTATCATCGTGCAGTTTGAAAACTTTTGCTTATATTCACTGTGCCCTGTACTGCCATCAAAGCCCCATTTTCCAATTAATGTTAGTGTGTTCTCCGTGCTATCAAGACAATTTTCAGTTACAGTTTTTTGGAGCTCTAAAATGATTGAAGCTGTGTTGTCTAGTAGACTCTGCAGCTCAACTTCTGCATATGTTTCTGCTACTGTTATATTTTCTGGATATCTTAAGGTTTTAAATTTGAGAATTTTTTCATAGCTTGGCAATATATTGCATGAAGCTTCACTATTTATAAATTCACGAATAAGCAAGTATTGATGTTTCGTGATTCCAGTGTCCATTAAAAGCGATAAGACCTTTTCCATATTTGTTTCGGATGACTTTGGGATCGGTTGAAAATAGTATGAGCGTAGAACAGAAGCTGCAGACTCATCTTGTTTTTCTAGCAGAGCTATCCGACGACGTTTTGTCCTTTTTGAGGACTCAGCAAAATCAATTTTGGGTCGTCCACGTTCAGCACTTGCAATCCTTTGTTGAGGTGGCTCAATTATAATTGTTTCAATAGTGTTCAGCCAATTAGATTGATGTTTAACAATTTAATTCTTAAAACGATTGTATTTGGCCAAAAAAGTACAAATTTTTTTGCAAATGTAACTAATGCAATTACTAAGTGTTGTCATGTCGACTGCGTAGCCTTTAGGTTTAATGCTTTCTTCTATTACATTAGTAACTCTCCAATTTTTTTCTGCATCAACGCCCTTTTCTTTGCACCAAATATCAAATGCGTGAAAATTCGCACTTACAAGAAGCACCTATTAAAAATGAAAACATAAAAATAAGCGAAAAAATAATATGCGAAATTATCGATAAACACATATGACGA
This sequence comes from Drosophila ananassae, assembly GCF_017639315.1. Taxonomy (NCBI): domain Eukaryota; kingdom Metazoa; phylum Arthropoda; class Insecta; order Diptera; family Drosophilidae; genus Drosophila; species Drosophila ananassae. The sequence goes on along the minus strand of NW_025319041.1, from coordinate 1,853,512 downwards.
AAACAAAAGAAACATCATAAAATCAAAGGAAGAGTAGCAGATTGCGTTGCGAATTTGACCTTGACAGCTGGAGATTATTAATGTGTACATACACATAGGCAAAAATCGGCAGTTTAACTTAACATTTTTATTACCTGAAAACATTGGCAAATGCACTGATATCACTCATAAAGGGGGAATCGGGGGGGGAACATATCTAAAAGTCTACTTAAACATGAAAAAGACGTTCATATAATACACAAAAAATGTATAGTTAAATAAAAACACATAACGAATAAAATATTTATCAAATAAATTTCACAATAAGTAATTAGTAAGTAAATACCTTCAACTTTAAAATTTATTTTAAATAATAAAATTAGGACCTCTCTAACAAACGTTTGAACACTTTGAAATCCAGTAATATTTTGACGAAGAGGTAACTTAACGCCGCTGCGCTTCAAAACTGAACACTTGTTCACGCTTTGCATTCTATTTTTAGAAAGTCCCGTTAGATTTCTGAAAAATCTGGTTTGCCATTGAGAAACTTGGACATTATGTAGACTTTTTGTTTACTTTTCGCAAATTTTCTGTTCTGCCGATTTTTTGAATTATGGCCTATGAGCGCAACCACTGTGCATTGCCGGCTTCCACAATATGCATTTTAACAACTCCAAAGCTTCTTTTGTCAAAAACACATAAATTTTGTGATCTTCCAGTTACATGGAAGCAATATGATATAGTCCACCAATCCTAAAGAAATTTTTTAGATTAGGTCAGTTGATTCAAAATAGAATTGGACTTTCCATAGAAGGTCCCAAGCTTTTATCTTTAAAAAATACAAAATTTGAGTCTTTTTTTATTCTTATTCTTGGCAAGCAACGACGGCGAAGCAACTACATCCCGTGCAAAAGGTTTTATGATGTGGCCAAAAGAAACCTTGACCCGTGAGAGAGCACGGTTTCTATGAATCGCAAATATTCAGTCAAATCATATATTCAGTTTCACACATACTGCAAAAGGCGTATCTCCAGAAAAACTTCTCTACAGAAATAACTATATCAACTGTTCCAATCAACAAAACTTAACATCGTTGAATAAATATATTTTATTACAATATAATTTACAACATTTTTACAATTAAATTATACATTTGTCTTATTATTTATTTGGGTTGATTGAATCAGATTTCTTAAACATCAACCATGCGTAGATAACTTCATGTTTAAAAACTACAAACTTGTCTCATATGTATTTAGTATATAATAAAATCGCGAATATTGTCATTGATTATACCTTTATGATTATTGTCCATTTCATCACTGAAATACAAATTTTTTGTTGTTTTTAGATGGGCATCACTATTTATGAATGATACAATACATTCATTTGTACATAAATAACCGCACATACATGCATATGTTTTTTTAGATTTATTGTTATGTCTTACATAATAGATCGTGATATGTTTTTACTTTACGGTTTTTAAAGTTAATACATACATACACATGTATGTATATAGAATAGGTATTAGTGCATCAACCCAAAATAAAAAATCGCTCATTTACTAAAAGAGTACATAGAGTGAGTACGTATGTACATATACAATATACACTGGCACATAATCACATACATATCCATTAGATTGAACACTGAGGCGAGTCAATTTGAATTCAGAAAAAAAACAAGAAAGGAAAGCTAACTTCGGGCGGAGCCGAAGTTGATATACCCTTGCAGTTGTGCCATTTTTGATAATTGATTGATTTTGAATATAGTTGGCCGATCCCTATGAAATTTGGCAAAAGATTATTTTGCCTAAAATGGAATCTGTACCAAGTCCCATCTTTCTAACTTAAAAAACATCAAAGTTATGCCACTTCCGATCGTTCTATGACAGCTATAGGATATAGTCGTCCGATACTTATGAAATTTTGTACATAAGATATTTTGGTCAAATAAAACATGTGTGGAAAGTCCCAACCCTCTAAAAACTTAAAAAACACCAAAGTTATGGCATTTCCGATCAATCAGTTATATGGCAGATATAGGATATAGTCGACCGATCCCGGCTTATATACTACCTGCAAGGAAAAGAAGGATATGTGCAAAGTTTCAACTCGATAGCTCTAAAACTGAGAGACTAGTTTGCGCAGAAACCGACAGACAGACGGACAGACAGACAGATGGACATGCTTATATCGACTCATATCCTGATCAAGAATATATATACTTTATAGGGTCGGAGTGTGACGCAGTGAAATTTCGATAACCTTTTATATCCCTACCCGTCCTTTTCCTCCTATACTTTAACAATTTTATTTAAGATGTGTCGTTGTTTTTGTTAAAAAAATCTTAAAATTAATAAACCATATCAAACCAAATAACCCATATCATAATCTACGTAACACAATGGTATATGACACCATACAATATACGAAATATCCTGGTAAATCTTGTGAGAACTTCCTTTCTAAAATAATAATATTACGTTCCTAAATTGAGTAAATGAAGTTTAAGTAACTCTGAAATATGGGTTTTCTTACGTAGATCTTCTTGTAAATGAGCGATGAAGCAAGATACATATCCTATCTTAAAATTGATTGTAAGGAGCTGTAAGAAATATTTGTATAGAACTAGAATATACTCAATACAATGAATAGAAGTAAGTATTTAAGTATTGAGTATAAATTAATTATATTAGGTATTGAGTGTAAATGATAATAAAGGGTTAAAATGAAAGACCATTTCCGTAAATACCATGAAAAACAAAAAAAAAACAAGTATCAATATAATTCATTAGGAAAACTAGCCTTTTTTTGTATATTTTTTTATTTTTTTGAATATTTTCAGAGACTTGCAACGGAAATGTATCCTCTTACAGAGTTGTATAATTTGTACATTAATTAACAGTATTGACAAATATTTATGGTCTGCCATTATGTTTTAAAATTATTTGAATATATTTACAATGAATATTGGGTACAATGTTACCTTTTTTTATTTAATAAAGAGACTCCATTTTTATACAAACCTATGCAGAAACACTAAAAACATTCCTTAATAATTTTTGTAATTGGAAAATTGCAATTTTAATACTGCAGATTCTGGTGTTTCGTCATTCTGAATCGTTGTAAAATAAGAAGCATCATCGAACCAATCCATGGGGCTTAGTTCTTTTTCTTCAGATGAACGGTTTTTTGTTGCCATTTTCTCAACTAATTCCTTCGAAGGAGATGTTGTAAAGCCTCTTGCAATGCGATGAAAATGTTCACTTCCTTTTGGCTTAAAAGAAATATTGAAATCTTAAAAAATTGTATAAAAAAGAATGAACTCCCGAGATAACTCCCTAAGCTCGGGAGAAGCTTAAGTTGATATAACCCTGCAGTTAGGTAGCAGCTTATATTATTATCACAGCGGTCAGCAGTCCGCGGCACGCATGCCTTGCTTGTAGCAGGAGCGTGAAGACACTATATATAGCCGAAGAATTAAAAATTTTCGGTGTGAGTTTTATATCAAATGTAAGGTATTGTTTTCATTAGAGGGATTTTATCCAAACAAGCTGACTTGGGAAAAATTTACGTCAATGTAAATTTGCTTTGAATCAAATAAAAAAAAACTTTTGATTTACTAAATTGAAGATAGTGCGGACATTGGTGTCACCAGACAAAATATTTTAATGTACACATATTGACTGGTACATCAGCCATTCCACCATCCCAAGAAAGTTATTCAGAAAAAAAGAATTTTAAAGAATTTCCCAAATGAAGATGTTTGTAAAAAATTTCCCATCCGCGTTTCACTTATTTTGTCTTTTAAAATTTTGAAAAAAGTTCAGTATGTTCGATATTAAAACTCGAACGTTTGTTCTACGATTTTTTTAAATTACTTAAGGGGGGGTTAGGGTTTTAAATTTTTTTTTTTTCGATTTTTTTTTTTTTTATTTTCTTATTAAAGAACCTTTCAAGAATACTGTGTCCAAATTTTAGATGGATAGGTGCATTATTAACAAAGATACAGCGATTTTAGCAACCCCACCTCCGAGCCAGGCCAACGGTCAGAAAAACTTCAAAGCGTTTTTCCCAAAACTCACTTTTTCAAAGTCGGTGCCCATCATAACTTCAAAACTACTGAATCGATCGTTTTGAAATTTTTACCACTTCTTGCCAACATAATTGACCAGGTATCCCTGAAGAGTTTTTTCCAAATTTGTTTAAATTTCTATTTTTTAAATAACAAATTAGCCGATTTTTTTCTTCAAAAATCACGTTTTTCACTTCAAAGTGTTCCCAAAAATTTAAAAATCGGAACTTCTAAAAACCCTCCCAGGGATACCTGGGAAAAATGTCTATCTAACGAAAGAACTTTGATTTTTTGATTTCGGATAATCTACAACCGATATATGAGGGGCACCGCAATGCAACTTTTTTTCGAGGAGCCTGCTAATAATGGTCGCCATTGCCGTAGTTCTTATTTTTTTTTTCTGAAAATTTTACAAAACATTCTTCAAATGTTGTAATTCAATTTAAAAATAGTTTAAATAAATAGATGTTTACCAGATCCTCAAAAAAAAAACATGAAAATGTGTCTTTTTTTGCTCGCTCAGACCCTAACCCCCCCTTAAGGTTACCTTAAAAAATAAAAAAATACTTTTAAATTTAAAAACGCATAACTTTACAAAAAATGAAGCAAATTTCACATGCTATATTTCGTTAGAAATTTTTTTTTTGAGATGCTGGGATGGCGAAGCTCACCACTGAGGGACAACGTCTGGAGGCGAGCTGCGCCGGTGTAGGGGGGATGTCAAGGCACCAACCCCCAAAACGGGGCCCACTATGGGACCACCAAACGGTGTGGGGGACAAGATCCCAGGTCGAGCTCCTCTCGCACCGGCGGTATCCCTAAGGAAGGCCCCGGTCCGGCGACTGCTGGCCCCTTGCAGCGGAAGGGCTCCTATAAGGATAGGAGGAGAGCGGCCTTCATTCTGATGAGGGCGGACCCATCGGCGAAAGCCAACCCCGATCAGGCTGAGATTATAAAGTGGGCGAGGGAAATCCTGCCTGACTTTCAGCGAGCAAAAGCGGGAGTGTGATTTGATCCGAAGAAGCCGACAGGAGTAGGCGACTCTGCCAAAGACAGCACACAAAGTGCGAAGAGGCAGAGGTCGACTGACGGTGGAGCGCCCCTAGCGAAGAAGATAAAGGTGCAGACGCAACAGAGCAACAGATCCTTCGCCGAGGTTACAAAGGGAAGGACCATCATTGGGGTTGTTGACAACGGCTCCAAAGATGGCCTGATCCCCAAGGAGCTTTGGCGGAGGGTGATGAATGAGCTGCATGGGCGCTTCATGGAGGAGATGCTCAAGAGCAAAGGACCTCCATCGGACTGCGAAGACGCAGGGTGTTACCAGGGTAGCATCAAGGTGATAGCGTGCTAAGATGCGAGGTCTGTAGGCCTCTACAATCGCATGGTTGCACCGCTTGGAGGGGTTTACCCAGGAGCCAGTCTGGAGGCGGTGGACTGGGACAAGATCCCCAGCAAACCAAGGGCCCGCGTATCGCTGACATAGAAGCCGGTGGACCCTGCAACCAAACTGGCCATGCTAAAAATGTGCAATCCCACACTCCCTACGGCGGACTGGAGATTCGCCAAGGTGGAGGAAGCAGTGGGACTAAGAAGGCAGGTTGAACTCACCTTAAATGAGAAGACTGCGAAGATCCTGGAGGGTGCTGGTAGCCGTATCAAATACGGGTTCGATGAGGATCTACAAGTCGGATGCGAAGAGTAAGCCTGGAGGCATCGACTTGGAGATGGACGCACAAGAGTTAGACTTGGGGGAACCGACCGAAGAGGTCCGCCCAGAAGGAATGTCAGACCTTTTAATTCAGCATCTTATATAAGAGTTGTTCTTCTGAAATAAAGATAGTTCCGAAATCAGAGTTAATCGTCTCGTTACTCAGTGTCTGAACCCCGGCACTTTAAATCAACCTACTTCGAGTGATCCTGTGTAAAACTGTTCACAAGTAGGACTCTCTGAAAGCTATCTACTTCGCGTGGCTCCAGTGTAAACGGACCACCAGTAGAACTTTCATCATCGTATCTACTTCGAGTGGCTCCTGTGTAAACGGACCACAAGTAGAATCCGCGGCATACCAGTCTACTTCAAGTGTTGCTCCCGTGAAATGGACCACAAGTAGACCGCGTATGGCCTAACCTAACCATTTCGGCCATTACCTAACCACTTCGAGTGTTGCTCCCGTTAAACGGACTACGAGGAGATCCCGCGGCAGACCAGTCTATTTTGAGTATTGCTCCCGTGAAACGGACCACCAGTAGACCCCGCCGTACCTAACCTACTTCGAGTGTTGCTCCTGTGAAACGGACCGCCAGTAGGACCGGCCGATAAGGAATCAGCCGAACCACCATAACACCGATACTTAAGGAAAACCAACCCAGGACTTCAAGCACATCAACTCCTGCCTGATCACAGCAAGCGTCTGGCCAACCCGAGCAGTCCCTTGCAGAATCCATGTAAATTTAGTCAGGACTATTTACGGTTTTGACTACGACTCCGGGACCTACCGTTACTCCCGTGAGTTCAAGTTTGACGTAGTTGCCGCATAACGCTCTACGGACGAACAGAGTGACTTGGCAAGGGCTCTTGGAGGCGTCGGTATGGAGGAGGACTCACTGCTAGGCTCCGACACCGAGGCTGAGGTTACTGTGGTGGAGAATCTAAAGGATGTCTCTGACATTCCTGCAGATAAGTCTCCATCACAGTAAGGTGGCATCCGCCGCCCTCCTGCTCCATCTCGCAGAGAGTGGAGCTGACGTGGCCCTCATCCAAGAACCCTGGTTCCATGGAGACAGGATTCTCGGTTTGGGAGCGTCGGATTTCAGGCTGTGCACAGCCGATGTAACAGGTAAAAAGCGAGCATGTATACTCGCAAAAAAGAGCCTTAAAATTTTCTTGCTACCAAATTTCAGCAATGAAGATCGTGTAGCCGCATCGATAGAAGGCTCAGGCGGCCATCTAAGAATATGCTCGGCGTATATGGGTCATGACCACATAGGACCTCCACCGCACTTGCTACTCAGGCGGCTTGTGGAGGACAGCGAGAGGAAGAAAATCGACCTACTAATAGGATGCGATGCCAACGCTCATCACAGTCAGTGGGGAAGCACTGACACAAATGAGAGGGGTGAGTCAATCTTCGATTTTATCCTCAGCTCTAAGCTTCTAGTGAGTAACAGAGGTTCAGAGCCCACCATCGTCGTCAAGAACAGGAGAGAGGTTCTTGACATTACATAATTCTCGTACTCTCTGGCTGATGCAATCACCAGCTGGAGAGTCCCAGGCAAACACTCCTTTTCAGACCACCGCTACATTGAGATAGCCGTAAGTTTTGAGAACTTCACCAAGCAAGCAGTTCGAAATCCTAGGAAGGAAAACTGGGAGCTCTATAAAAAGATACTAGATAGATCCTTAGGTTAACCACCTTCAGAGATTATCGAGACTTACGAGGGGCTCAACGCCACGGTAGATAAGCTTACTGTGACGAGCGCAGGGCCTACCCCAAGAAAAGAATAGGTAGCAGCAGATCGAAGAAGCCTTCATGGTGGACCTCGTCGTTAGCCCCCTTCAAGAAACATACACGTAGGGCCTTTAACCACGCGCACCGTACCAACACAGACGAGGCGTGGGAGGCCTATAAAGCTGAACTCAGGCGGTATAACAAGGAATTGCGAAAGGCAAAGAGGGTTGCCTGGGCCAATTTCTGCACCAACATCCAGGAGACATAGGAGGCCGTCCGCCTAAGAAAGATTCTCTCTACTACAGCCCCCATCGTAGGTTATATTAAGAACACGGATGGGCGGTGGACAACCTCAAGCCGGGAATCCCTGGAAACCCTTATCAACGCACACTTCCCGGGTTGCTCATCGGAAGGAACAACCCAGGTGATGCGTAGCCAGGGTCACCAGGACCCACTCAACTACCTTCTTAGTGACAGAAATCTTAAATGGGCAATAGACAGTTTTAAACCCTTCAAATCTCCGGGACCGGACGGTATTCTACCGGCTCAGTTATCCAGAGCCGGTATTAACCTAAGGAAATGGATTAAGAAAATCTTCAGCACAGTCTTCACTACTGGTATGATACCAAAGGCGTGGCTGTGCACGAAGGTTGTATTCATACCCAAGGCGGGGAAACCATCCCACTGCACCCCCAAGGACTTCAGACCTATAAGTCTGTCTTCCTTCCTCCTTAAGACTACGGAAAGACTCTTAAGTCTCCATCTACAACTAAACATTAACCCAAATGACATCTCATGCTCTCAGCATGCTTACAAAAGGGGCCGATCAACAGAAACAGCCCTGCACGATATCACTATGATCGCCGAACGAGCGATCAACTTTAAGGAATACGCACTTGTGGCTTTTCTAGACATAGAAGGGGCCTTCAACAACATCTTGCCGTGCTCAATAATCGACGCACTGACGGGACTTGGAATAGACAACCGATCAACTCACCTAATACGGCAGATCCTGGTTAACAGGAGTGTCGAGGTTACTCTTGGAGGTTCGACTATTCGAAGATACGTCAAGAGGGGCACCCCGCAAGGAGGTGTACTCTCACCACTACTCTGGAACGTGGCGGTTAACAGCCTACTGCGATCCTTAGAGGGTGGCGGCTGTAAGATCATTGCGTACGCGGACGGTGTTGCTATTGCCTTCGTAGGGAAATTCCCACAAACGTTATGCGACCTAATGACAGGGAAGCTCGAAGTTCTGTCGGCCTGGGCGCAAAGAAACGGGCTGGGAGTCATTCCGTCCAAGACAGAGGTCGTGCTGTTTACCAGGAAGTACAAAATTCCTTTATAAAGAGAGGAATTAGTTCTTAGAGATAGTGCAAATTACCTAGGCATCACACTAGACAAGAAACTGGACTGGAAGCTGAACACCGCAGATAGGACTAAGAAAGCGGCAATAGCACTCTATACCTGCCGCAAGGCGGTAGGCCTGAAATGGGGAATGTCCCCCAAGATAGTCAGATAATTGTACACAGCGATCATCAGACCAATCTTATTCTATAGAGTTGTGGTCTGGTGGCCTGCCCTGGACATCTCCATATGCAGGGAAAGGCAAAACCATCATCCCCTCGAGGGAGGAATGGGATGCCCGGACACCGGGATCGGAGGGCTCCCTTCATATCTACACAGATGGATCAAAACTCAACGGCCAGGTGGGAGGCGGTTACTTTTGTGAGCATTTGAGCCTAAAGAAGTCCTTCAGACTCCCTGACCACTGCAGTGTTTTCCAGGCTGAAGTAGTAGCCATTAGGGAAGCACTGGAATCCCCAGCACTAAGGGGCAACCGGGTTACAATATGCATCTTCTCAGATAGTCAGGGGGTGTAAGCACTTCGGTGAAACCCTTGCCCTAGCGGTAGCACAAGGAGCCCTAGCGGCTCAAGGTGAAGCGGGGGGTCTTCTATGTACCCCTAGCATAACCGACCTAACCTAAACTTCCCTTATTTTAAGAGCAAATGTCTAAATCTTAAGGATACAAGAAATACACTGAAACCTCAACTAAAAAACCCGTTAAAATGTTTTCAAAATTAACTTCAACAATCCACTTATAATAAATGTGGAGATAGCATTTGAGTTAACGCAACTTTTGGCTGGCTGGCTTTTTGGTATGCATATGCATATTCATAGCATTACAGAAACATATTCGGTTGCAGATATTTCAAAAATGATATTTACTAAAAACAATGATGGTCATAGCCATTTCACGGCCTACATAATTCAACATATGGTAAAATTTGATCAATTTCTTCTCTTAGGTGTACCGCGGAAACTGTGTGTGATAGAACCTATGTTTGTTCTGGACTTTGGTTCAGGGGGGCTTAAAGGATATGGAGCAGGTGAAATTATGCGTGGAGATTTTTTGCTGTTGGCCTGTGTTATCGATTAAAATTTTTTAGCAATCGACATTTTTTCTCCATAGCATAGCTTGCAAATCCATAGCATAGCTAGAGTCTTTAGTCTAACTTTGCCGCATTTCGACGTGTTTTTGCGATTGCTCTCATCTGATTACCTATATCTTTGATAAGAGTTTCCCCTTTTCGCGTATCATCGTCGGAGCATATTTGACTTACATAGTTCATTGAACCATTCACTTCTTAAAAACAATATTATTATTCAATATTACTTCTGTCGTGCTCTTCGAATATTCATATATATATATTCTCTTCCTGAGTTCTATTCTCAGGTCGAGTAATCCCGTTACATCATTGTTACCCTCAAGCGGTTATTTGTCACGGCGTATCTCTTTTGTGACGTCTTCTCTTCGACGTGCCTGATCCGAGCGTGCCTCTCTACCACAAATTTCTAACTGATCTCTTCTCGCTCTCACTACAGTGGACAAATCTCAGTCAATAATGAGTCTAATTTGCACTGCTAAGAAATGCGAGTTTGGAGGATGCATCACTGGTGACTCGTATCTGTCCTGCTGGCTTTGTAACAACTGCTCACATATTAAATGTGCTGTTGTGCCTGTGGAAGTGATCCATTCACCTAGTCAGCCAATGGAATCGTCAAAGAGCCTTGATCCACCTATTGTCTTGGAACCTCCATCGTTGGAAAACTTGCAGGTTCCAGTGGCAACGTCTCCTAGGCCTCTCACTGGTGTGGCGCCTGTGTTAAGATCCTCTGGGCTTTCGCTTAGAGCTGTTGCACCTCGTAAAGCTTTATTTGTATCCCGCCTCATGCCGGATGCCACTGTGGATGATGTCAGGAGTCACCTCTCAAACCATCTTAAGGTAACTCCTAATGAATTAGCGGTCACTTGATCCATCAGCCTGGAATGAGCACAGTATTATTCATGAATTTTTAGCCAAAGATTCTTCCCCCCGCTGCTACCAAAACGTTCGAAGTATTCTAGGTAAATTGAGCCAATTTTTTACTAAGAGTGCTTCTTTTGATTTTGATGCTATTGCACTTACTGAAACCTGGCTTAATTCCTCTGTCTCTGATTATGAAATTTTTGTTGCAAAGTACACTGTGTTTCGAATAGATAGACCATCTTTCGGTGGTGGTGTCCTCATTGCTGTTAATAATAAATTCTCAGCTGTTCCTATATACCTTCGGTTCGGTATTAATTGATGTCCCTAATATACATGCTAACTATAAGACTCAGTATCGTAAATGTTTCCGAAAAACGGATTATAATGCTCTTCGCAATCATTTAGCTGGATTTGACTGGGAATATCTTTCATTTTATAACTCTATTGATGCTGCTACTGATTCTTTTTATGATGTAATCCACGATGCCTTGTCCTCATCAAATAAACCACCATGGTTTAATAAACACCTATCTCGTCTTAAGAACAGGAAATCTAGAGCTTGCAAAATGTTTCTTAAGTCTGTATCTTTGTTTCATCAGACAAACTTTCTTTACATTTGCAACCAGTTTATTATCTTTAATAATCAACTTTATAAGCGTTACATCGTGAATTGTAAGGCAAACTTCCGAAATGATCCGAGCTCCTTCTATTCGTTTGTCAATATGAAACGTAAATCCAGTCTTTTTCCTCCTTCCCTAACTTATAAAAATATTTCTGATTCTTCAGAACAAGGTATTTCTAATCTCTTTGCTTCATTTTTTCAATCAACTTATTCGTCCGATTCTTATAATTTAATTCCGTATATAAACAATATTTACTTGTCTAAATTTAACCATCTTGATGTTTTTAATGCTCTTTCAACCTTGGATATCTCATTTTCTGCTGGTCCCGATAATGTCCCGAGCTGTATTCTCAGGCACTGCTCTGATATCCTATGCTACCCTCTTACCATCCTATTCAATTTATCTCTAGACCTTTCATGCCTTCCTTAGAGATGGAATGAATCTTTTATTATTCCACTTCATAAGAAAGGTTCTAAAATACTTATAGATAACTACCGCGGTATTGCTAAGCTTTCTGCTATTCCCAAGCTGCTGAAGAAATTGGTTACATTGCAACTGTAACATCATTGCAAAAGCATAATTTCCTCCTCCCAGCATGGTTTTGTCAAATATCGTTCTACAACAACCAATCAGCTAGAATTCACTTCGATCGTCCACAAGGGTTATCTAAAACGAATGCAAACCGATGTAGCTTACACCGATTTTAGCAAAGCTTTCGATTCTGTTAATCATCGTCTCCTTCTCCGGAAACTTTATCTTATGGGTTTTCCTCCTAATATCATACAGTGGATGACTTCATATCTATCGAACTACGCAGCGGATTTTGTTCAAGAACATCACATCTCATATCATAAAAGTAACATCTGGTGTTCCGCAAGGCAGTCACTTAGGACCTCTTCTATTTATCCTCTTTGTTAACGACTTACCTAGTGTCGTGAGCTATGCTTCTACACTTATGTATGCTGATGATGTCAAGCTCTGCTTTTCTTTCTCTGACCACTTCCTTCATAAACATCTGCAATTCGACCTTGATGAAGTTTTCTTGTGGTGCTCTAACAACACTGTGCGACAAAAAAAAAAAACGAAATACACTTGGGAAATGAGATAGTGTAGGTTGTTAATCTGGTCGGAGAGAACTCAAAACGCTAGGTTGAATTAACTCTTTTTAGGAAAAGCGTTATAACTTCACCAATTTTCATAATTTTTTGATGAAATTTGTCTCGTTTTATTCAGAATGAATGAGACAACATTGATATGTATCAAAAATGGCCGAATATTTGTAAGTAGTACCGAAAAACTGGTATCAAAATCCGAAAAACACGAATAAAAGTCGAAAACTTCAGTTTCAGGTGTAAAAATTTTGTCCTTTTTGTTCAACAAAATCGAAGATATATTTTTTTTTCAAAAGCTACAACATTTAACTATTGAAAAACAGCAAAAATTTTGAAATCGGTTGAAAAAAAAGCGTTCAGGAATTTTTAAGCGCAAAAAAGTCCCGAAAAACGGTTTTTTTTTTAATAAATGAAAATTGGAGGGTTCAAAAAATATAAAAAAAAATATTTTTGAGTTCTCTTCGACCAGATTAACAACCTACACTATCTCGTTTCACAAGTGTTTTTTCACTGTCGCACCGTGCAATCTTCTCTCACTAAATTGCTCAAAGTGCAAGGTTATGACGTTTAACCGTAGCATGCTTCATGTCATCTCGTACTCACTTGGGAATCACTTTTTAGATCGTGTATCCTTAATGAATGATCTTGGAGTTCTTTTCGATCACAAGCTGTCGTTTAATGAACATATTTCTGTAACAGTTAATAAAGCCAGAGGAGTACTTGCTTTTATCAAGCGTTGGTCAAAAGAGTTTGATGATCCCTTCACCACTAAAACGTTGTATGTCTCTTTGGCTTGACCGATCCTGGAATACTGTTCATGCGTTTGGAGTCCGTAGTATATGGTTCATCAAAAAAGTATTAAATCAGGGCAAAAGCAGTTTCTTTTATTTTCCTTAAAATATTTAAACTGGGACTCAGATGATCTTCTTTCACCATATCTTTGTCGGCTAAAATTATTAGACCTACCACCATTGCAGGTACGTCGTACTTGTTCTGGGGCCATGCTCCTTCAAAAAATTATTCTTGGTCAAGTTGACTCGAAACTTTTACTCGAAAAGATACTTTTCTCTGTTCCAAACAGGTCAACCAGGTCCTTCCGACCCCTTTGGTTGCCAATTTGTAAATCTAATTTTGCGGATCATGATCCTTTTCGCGTTATTTGTAAAAACTATAACAATTTGTCACATATATTTTCGCCTGAATTATCCCTATATGTAATAAAATCTAAATTTAATGTTTTTTTATTAGAATAATTTACCTAATTCCTAATTATAATTAATTTTAATAATATTTGTAAAAATAACAGATAATTGTTATATTCAATAAATAAATATGTAAATAAATAAATAACTGTTAACCGATTCGTGCGGTCTCAAAATAAGTGTTTGTCACTGAGACTTTGAGGAAAAAGTCTGAGAGCTACCGATTGAGTTGCTCGTATACAAATTTTGCTCACGCTCAGTCGAAGAACACTTTTTTCTGTTTTCGTTTGGTCTGCTCATTGTAGGACCGTTTGCTTGCGTTCGACAATTCAAAAAGTCTTTTGTGCATGTATGTGTGTATGTGAAGTTTCGTGGGCTCAACCTGTCCATTTACTTTGTAAATCTCTCGTGTAAACAGTGATTCATCAAATTTATTGAAAATGGGACGAGAAATTAATAAAAAAGTTCAATATTTTTTTTATATTTAATTATATATATCTTAATATATATAAATCTCGTGTCACAATGTTTGTCTTCAATGGACTCCTTAACTCCTAAACCACTTAACCGATTATAATGAAATTCGCACACCATGTTTCGATCCAACTTGAGAGATAGGATAGTTTAAATCTCAAATTATAGTCGCAATTTTAATTTATTGCTAATTATTTGTCTGTTATTATTTGACGCCAGTTATTTGTTAACTCCAAATGATGAGTAAGTAATCAATAGATGGCGCTGCTATGGTAAATCTACGAACATGTCATATAAGCTACATTTTAACAGCATAATTACCACGTGTTGTTGACGCTATACAATTAATTAAATTTATTTTGTAGTGAACGAAATACCGTATAATTCAATTCCACTTTTTAAATTTTTAGTGTTAGCATAGCCGGCCACGTCTTAATCAGACTGAAGTGTAAATTGAATGCATATTATAACTAGATATTTGGAACGGTAAAATAGAACTGTCACCAAATACGCGTTGCATTAAACTACCCGACAATTTTTTCACTGTTGTTCAGGATAAAAATGAATTGAATCAGAGTATTTTCCCGGATATACAGAAAAAATTTTTGAATCGTGAATGGCTTGGTCAACGGGCGATTTTGGCAGCTAAAAACGTTGATGTTGACGAAATTAACTTCCACATAAAACAGTTGTTACCAGGCGATCTGATGTCTTCTAAATCAATCGATACTGTTGTTGATGAAAATGAAAGTGTAAATTTTCCGATTGCATTTTTAAATGCATTAGATATCCCTGGAATGCCACCACATAGTCGTCGATTATTGATTGGCTCCCCTATTATTCTCCTCCGTAATTTGAATCCACCTCAATCATGTAACGGTACGCGTTTCACCGGAAATGATCACCGGAAACATTCTTGAAGCAACCATTTTGGCCCTGCTGCCATGTATTCCGATGATACCATCAGAATTTACCATACCCTTCAAAAGGCTACAGTTTCCCATTCGTTTAGCTTTCGCCATGTCTATAAATAAATCTCAAGGTCAATCAATGTCCATTTGTGGTTTAGATTTGAAAAATCCATGTTTTTCTCATGGGCAACTATATGTGTGTTGCGTGTTCACGTGTTGGGAAACCGTCAAATCTATTTGTGTTAGGTAAGGACAGTGTTAAGAGGTGCCCCTTAAATAATGGTGTTACTCCAATGAGTTCCGTTTCAAAACTGTTTTTATTTCATACACTTCTCTTACAAGAAAGATACATAAAAATCTGAAATCTATTTAAAACACTTATCAACGGACTGCACGCTGAAATGCTATATGACCCTTTCTTAAGTGATTCAAGTGCACCTCATAAATATTTGTTTAGACTGCAGGAGATCGTTTTCAAACCATGCGGTTGATTACTTATTCCTACTTATTCCTCTTACATTCTATCTTTGGAATTCATATCGTGTTCAATTCTTGAACAGACAGGTTAACCGAAAACATTGTGCACCGATTGGTGTTAAATTAAATTGAAATTATTTATAATTCAAAAAAATAGATATTAATGTTTAAAAGTTTAAGACTGTCTGCCTTGCCTACCTCATTCATGAGTTTAAGCGTCACATATTATTTACTATATTATACTGCAATATACTTTATTTGTTATAAATTTAAATGGAAATAATAAATCTGATAAATTTTTATTTTGCACCTATTGATTTCTGCTTAATATCAAGTGTAAGAACATTTTAATTAATTGTGTTCAACGTACTTCCCCTTCAAATCTCAGTCCAGTGAATTTGTATACCAACATCAACATTTTCGTCTTTGTTCGTAAATAATTTCATTGTACTAAAGGGTTATAGTAGTAGAAAGTCAAATAAGGAGATCACCATATTTTTTAAAAAATACCATCTGTGTGAAAAAGCAACAGCAACGCGTGTCCGGGTCAGCTAGTAAATTTATATTTTTTATATTAAATGTTAAGCTTAACTCAAAATAAATGAATTTAAAAAAAAAAACTATTCATTTTTTAATTAAAATAATCAATATATTAGTTTGAAATTGGAAAAATTCGCGTTTAAAATTTTAAGAAGTTTTTTCGCGAAACGAAAAAAAATTAATGAAAAGACTTTTTGCGCTGACTTTTTCAGTCAATCGGTCTTTTACTGAGTCTCTCTCCGCGAGCGTCACTCGAATCTCTCATTGAGCGATGTTCGGTAGACGAGAGTTTCATGATTGGCTCATCGTAATTCGTTCAACAAAAAACCGAAACTAAACGAAACAAAGTGTGCTGCTCAGAGAGAAACCGAAACGGCATGCTTTTTTTCGGTTGCTCTCGCGAGCAAAAAAAAAACGGTTAACAGTTATTTGCAAGCTATGCTCCATAGTTCTCCATTTTTTTATTTAAAAACGAAAACAAAATAATTATATTTCCATATTTATATTTTTATGATTTTGGTTGGCAAAAATCCTCTTCCTGAACCCACCCCAAGGATGCCGACTAGAAATGACGCTACAGTGCAAGTACAATGTCAGGCTAAAATAAGAAGTGTAACGTCGGCGATAGGATGGCAAAGGTTGAAACTAGGGGGCGGGGGTGGAGTGCGTACGTGGTAGCCCTATTTATTTTTTTATTCCTATTACTCCGCTTGGGAGCTTAGGGCATCCACAAGTGTATTCCACCGGACCCTATTCTGCGCTGTTCTCTGTTCTGCCAAGTCCCCAGGTGATGCAATATTGTCTGCGAGTTCGCGTATTGTAGATCGGCGCCAGGTTAGCTTTGGGGCGTCCCACTCTTCTTCTTCCTTGCGGGTTCCACTCCAGGGTTCCAATCCTAACTATGCCCATCTCCTTATTCAAACTGCGCAATTCTGGAAGGCTCCATTAGGGTCCTCACATTCCATTGTCCAATTCGTGTCCGTTGCGAAAAGCGGCGGCTCGTCATCGGGTTGGGGTGTGTGAGTGTTTTTCTGATCTTGTGGTTGTTTCTGTAATCGTTATTGTTCAGTCGATCCGGTGATTAGCCGAGTGCAACCTATCTCAGAAGTGGGCTTGCCACCTAACGACATCTGGGAATGCCGGTTTTTCGGGTCTCATGCACATAATTATAAATAGCGAGAATCCAACGAGAGCTTTTCGCTACTTACATCATATGCGCGAGCGCCGAAAAACTTGCAGGGCCATGCACTTGACACGAGTGGGGCTCGAACCCACGACCTCACGCTTAGCGAGCTAGTACACTAACCACTAGGCTATGAGGCCCCCCAATTTATTTATAGGACCCAATTTCCCTGTTTTATTGCGGATCACGGCGACCTGGCAATAGGAAATAAAGCTGAGGTTAGAAAACCACGTGGAAGTAGCCTTTTTTGCGTTTCTGCCACAATATGAGAAACTTCATTCGGAAAATAGAAAGCAAGAGATTACCCGTCCAGGGATCATCGCACTATAAGGAGGTGTGGTTAAGTCGGCGACAGCCATAAGACCACAAGCGGTGAATACTTGGTGTTGTGCCAAGGTGAGGCAGTTCGGGAATCGCCCAGACGAGTTCGAGAATCTCGGTGGAGGAGTTAAGATAACTTGGTTGGCAGCGAAACAGAACTCAAGCGTTGTGCGTAAAGGACCGGATGCAACAGAAATCGAGTCTCAGAGCGAAGCGTTTGCGGCGCTTATAAGGGGCGTTCTACCGAGAATAGGTGCCAGTTTGGACCTTTTGGAGGACTTGGCAGAGTGATCATTAAACAGAAGACAGTAGGGCGCTAACCTGGACGCGTCGCCGCGGAAGGAGGTAGTGTTTGGTAAAATCCCCAACTATGACCCCAACATGATATTCAATAGCAGTATTGCACCCTTATACGATATAGACAATTATGCAAAAGAATCAAAGTTGAGACTCGAAAACGCGCATAAAAGGGCAAGAATGATGATCGATCAAAATAAGACCAGACAGAAAGAAACATTGGAATAAGAAATTCAATATTTTGAAAATAAGAAGTATGAGATAGAGTTTTACTAAAAAATAAAGTAGAACATAAATAAGACTTTAAGTAAACAGGACCCTACAAGGTAGAAAATATAGCAATGAAGCAGCTTATATCAATATATATATATATCTGACCGTATATAGATGGCCGATCTGATCTTCAACCAAGAGACGAATGAGCAATGGACTGTAGACGTTTATGTAGTTGTCAGTTTTGCTGTCTAATTGATACTAAAGAAAAGTTACAGATTTGCCATTTGTGGCTGAAGGGGTCACTTCTCCTGCTGCCGTCTTGATCCTGACCGCTCGAAACATATTGTTGATCACATTTGCTTGATGCCATGATCCTGGTGTTGTGTTGGACGAGAACAACGCTGCCGATTGAAATGTTAGGGGTTGTCGTGGCCCACTTAGGGCGCTGCTGCAGCATTGTCAGATACTTCTGGTGCCATTGTTTCTAGAAGCCTTGGCACATGGATTGGATACTCTGCTAGTATCCCAGTGGGTTCACAGGGATGTGGCCAAAATCCGCCTCCGGGATCGGCGTGAATCATGTACCAATAAGAAAATGGGCTGGTGATAGATAGCTGACATCTGTATCTGATGTGTAGCATAGGGGTCGTGAGTTGTCGACAGCACTAATTTGCGCAAGCAAGGTGCTCATTTTTATACCCTTGCAGAGGGTATTATAATTTTGGTCAAAAGTGTGCAACGCAGTGAAGGAGACATCTCCGACCCCATAAAGTATATATATTCTTGATCAGGATCACCTCCTGAGTCGATATGAGCATATTCGTCTGTCCGTCTGTCTGTCCGTCTGTCTGTCTGTCTGTCTGTCTGTCTGTCTGTCTGTCTGTCTGTCTGTCTGTCTGTCTGTCTGTCTGTCTGTCTGTCTGTCTGTCTGTCTGTCTGTCTGTCTGTCTGTCTGTCTGTCTGTCTGTCTGTCGGTTTCTACGCAAACTAGTCTCTCAGTTTTGGAGCTAACGAGTTGAAACTTTGCACACATCCGGTTTTTCCTTGCAGGTAGTATATAAGTCGGAACGGTCGGGATCGGTCGACTATATCCTATAGCTGCCATATAACTGATTGATCGGAAACGCCATAACTTTGGTGTTTTTTAAGATAGAAAGATGGGACTTGGTACAGATTACTCTTTGAGCAAAATAATTCAATATGCCAAATTTCATAAGGATCAGCCGACTATATACGATCTGCTATATATCTAATAATATAAATTGCGTGGCGCCACCTAGCGGACTGCGACTCAACTGCAATTGTATATCAACTTCGGCTCCGCCCGAAGTTAGCTTTCCTTTCTTGTTTCATATGTACGTGTGGTGTTTCGGATTACTCGTCGAAGATGCAGTTTTTCTCATCGAACTGCAGATTCCCATTTTCCTCGGCAATGCAGAGCACGTGGTGGGATGAATGTCCATTGATTCGTCCGCAAGGGTGTTCACAATGTGATCTGTGTGTTGAGAAGAATTCAAGAGGTGCTGCATTTCATCAAATTTGTACCATTGTCGGTGTACATGCGGTTGCATTTGCCTCGTATGGAAAAAAATCGTCGCAACGCCGCCAGAAATGTTTCTGTGGATAGGTCCGTGGCGAGATCTAGGTGGATCGCTGAAGTGACCATAAAAAAAATAAGCATATGTAGCCCTTACTTATGCGTGGTTTGCGCACCCTCGCGTCCTTCAGAAGAATGGGACCTGCGTAGTCGCATCCAGTGCTTACGAATGGAAGTGCTTGCGTGATTCGTACGCTCGATAGATCTGTCATACGTTGATGCATTGTGTTGTATCGTATTTTGCGTATTAAATTTCGTGCGCCGAGAATCCAATACCTTTGTCGGATCATAACGAAGAGAGATGAGACTCCAGGATGCAAATTGAAACGACAAATAATTGAATAATTGAAATACGCAATTGAATAACGCAAAACGTTAGCAAGTGTGTGTATAAGCTTCATGCAGGATGATATGCGATTGAGAAGCTTATCCAAAGTGTTGTTCGTCGTGACAATAATCTGCGCAGCTAAGCAGTTAGTTTTGACTTTGCCTTGTATGCCTTTGTCTGAAAGAGAAGTACAGTTGTGAGAATTGTTCATCTTTACCATGAATTGATCCTTGTCACTCAGCCATGAAGGATCCTTCCACCATAATTGGAAGTCAAAGAGCTCGGATACTCCCAAGCCCCGGGATGCGCAATTCGCTGGTTTAGATTTTAAATCTACATGCCGCCATGCATGCTTTGGAAGGGTTTCGAGGAACTCTGATATGCGGTTCCCAAGAAACTTCTTTAGTTGGGCTGGTGAATACGATAGCCATGACAGAACTAAAGTGGAAGCACTTCATGCGTAGATCGTTACGTCCTTGCGCATAAGTCCAGCTTTTATCGATTGCAGAAGTAGACTCAGTAGAAGTCCGCCCCATAGTTCCAGGCGTGGCAAAGACACCTGCTTTACAGGTGTCACTCTTGTTTTGCTGCAAGTATGGCGACCGAAATGGTTCCATCGTCGTTAACCACTCGGGTGTATACCACAGTTGAGTACGCTTTGGTGGATGCATCTGAAAATCCGTGCAGTTGATTTTCTGTGTGTCGCTTTAACTAAGCGTGGTATCTGGAGCTTGTGAAGGTTGTCTAGATCGCTAGGAGTGTACGCCAGGATCCTCCTGATCCTTTCCAGTTTGAGCGATTGCGAGCCTGTTGGGTGCCTTGCAGGTGCAACAGTGAGTGCAACAGCAGTTGAAAGCAGATTTGACATTTCTGACCCCATGACCAGGTTTTAGAAAGTTGCAGCAGAGAGTTTTCCTTGGCAAACGAAATCCTCTATCCTGCTGACATATCCATGAATTGTTGGCATCCATACAGACGATGCTCTGTAAAATTATATTTTCTGCATTTTTTTCCTTCAAGTACAACCAACGAATGTGTGACCTTCCTTGTCTTGTCGATTGATGCTGTAGTCTTGCCTCCAAGTGTTTCACGCTTGCTAAGCTCCAGTTCCTCGCAACGTGCATCCAAAAATTTGAAGAATTCCTCTAGAGCGGGTGAGTTTGACTCCACCCTGTGCTCGATCTCCAGCGTCAATTAGATGATCCAACAGTCTCGTCCTGTTTCCTTGATGGCATCCAGACCACGCACTATTTCATTTGCGTCGTCTGACACCTTCCGTAATGTTGCTGTATCCGACCTTGTTGTTGTTGGCAGCTTCATAAACTGCTCCAATAGAGAAATCACGATGAGCCGTGGACGATTATATCTTTCATTACGTCGCTCCCACGCTGTGTTGTAAGCTGAATCCTTAATAGCTAGATGTCGTACCACATTCGCAGCCTCGTCAATCAGAAGAAATTTCAAATGGTAAAATTTATGCGTATTCGTCAAATTTGCCTTGTTGTTCATTGTGCTCTCATAAATGTCTTCGAAAGCTGCCCCCTATAAATTAAAGGTGGGCATGGGCTGCATTTTTCGATACGACACGACACGACAGCGAAGTTTTTTTAGCACGCACGCACACGCAAGGCCAAAAATTTTGTCAACACGGCCCAACACGGCCCAACATGAAATATAATATGTACATTATTTATTTTTGTAGGCATAGGTATATAAGTTAACTGAAGTTAACCGCGCAACGGTAATGTCCGATTACTTAAGAGCTCGCTCTGGCCAAACTGCTGACACAGCGTCTGGCCGGATGCTCGTGCATAGCCGGCGAGCACTGCATATTTGCGTGACCGCTATGAAATACATTTTGTTAGCTTTAAGTTTCAGTTTGTACTTGAGTCTCACACAATAAAGAACTCATTTACCAAAACTCCGGCACAAGCCGTAAAATTCAATTCATTTGTACTTGATTGGTTACTCAGCCTCAAGGGCGGTAACAACGGAGTTAGTAACTCCCAACATAACCTCCTGTCAGAAGGAAGAACCCTAGGCAACCGCCAGGGATATTAAATCACCCTCCACTGAAGACATCCTCTCCAGCGAAGAACATACAACTATCCTCATCACTGAAGACATCCTCTCCAGCGAAGAACATATAACTATCCCCACCTTAATTTAATTAATTGGCGCCCATCGTAAAATCATGTAAGTGAGCACTTTCATTCATTATTCCTTCAAGTCTGCATTGGTTTTATGTTTAATAAAAAATAAAAAAGTAGTGAAATTGTGTTACACTGACAGCTAAAAAACTGCAGCCCCTTTAACCTTTATTTTTACATTAAATAATTTCCATTAATTGGCTGACGGTTTAGCATTGTATTTTTATACAAATTTTTTATAACAAAACAAATTTTATACAAATTTTTTATAACAAAACAAATTTTATACAAATTTTTTATATAAACCATTTTTGGGATATCTACCTCCCTCTACCACCTGTTTGCATTTCTTTTTCTGTATGAATAAATAAATAAACATTTTTATACAACACCGCAAAGTTGCAGAATAGAAAATTCTTAACCAAGACAAAAAAGTCACTAGCTCAAAATTTAATTTTTAATCAAAAATAATTCTTATTATTGTGTGCATTTAATTCAGCTTTTATATGTCTCTTTTGTTACACAAAAATTCTTGATATTAGCTACACAGTCTTGGTTATTTATTTTCCCTTTCCGTTTTGTTTCCCCACTCCATTTTTTGGGAATACGATACGGCCGCGCATGCAGTGTGTGGCACTTTTTTATTTTTATTTTTTTATCTTTGTGTCATAGCGGAGGCTCAATGCCCGCATACCCCTCACCTTGCCTCTACTTGGCAAAACAATAGTGCAGCTCGACGAGCCCGCACACATATGTAACTAAAACGACGGCTCAGCCCTCGCGAGGCCCCTCACCCTACCAATCGCCTCTGTGGGCATGCAAATCGAGCATGAAATGGTTTTTTTTTTCTCGGGTTTTATACATAACTGCAGCTCCACATGAGCAATCCCTTCCGACGATATAGAAGCGTAAGAAAATTCTCCAGTGATTCTGAGTCCGAGTCCGAAAGACCGGCCAGATCTTTCACCCCAAAAAGCGCGAACGCTAGAGCACTCAAACTCGCGAAAATGGCTTTCAGCCATTCAGGAACAAATGATAGCCACTATTCAGGCGGCCGTTCAACATGCCGTCCAAGAAGCCAACATTGAGAGCCAACGTAGGGAAAATGAACTTCGCCTGGCTATCCAGCGGCTGACCGAACAAGTCAACGCAGTACAAATCGCTCCCGCGCAAGTGGAAGCTCCCATAATCAAAGTGTATGAACCCATAGAAATTAGGGACAACGTAAAATGTGACGAGCCCCTAGATGCCGTCAAGTGCCTGCCCGAATTTACGGGAGCGCAGGCAGCATACGTTTCCTGGCGGCAAGCGGCAGTAGCCGCATATTATATTTTTAGGAACCATGTAAATAGCTCTCGCCATTACCAAGCAGTTATAATTATTAGGAGTAAAATAAAAGGCCCTGCCGATGCCGTGCTATCCTCGTTTGGCACTGTGCTGAATTTCGACGCGATTATAAATCGACTCGACTTCACGTACAGTGATAAACGCCAGATTCACGTTATCGAGCAGGAGATGGGTACTCTCAGGCAGGGAAATATGACCCTACTGCAGTACTATGACGAGGTCGAGAAAAAACTGACCTTGCTCACCAACAAAGCCACCATGTCGTACGAAGCCTCGGCAGCAAAGGTTTTGTGTGACAAATTCCGGGACGACGCACTCCGAGTATTTATCTCGGGACTTA
The DNA here is from genome assembly GCF_017639315.1 of Drosophila ananassae. Taxonomy (NCBI): domain Eukaryota; kingdom Metazoa; phylum Arthropoda; class Insecta; order Diptera; family Drosophilidae; genus Drosophila; species Drosophila ananassae. The sequence goes on along the minus strand of NW_025319041.1, from coordinate 1,829,570 downwards.
AGCGTAGCCTTACGGATGTCCTCTTTTCGGCAAAGCCGAAAGATATGCCTTCAGTCCTCGTTTTGGCACAAGAAATAGAATCTAACCACGGGAGGTACTCCTTCGCGGCTTCGTTTGCCAGAAGCCAGGAAGACAAGGATAAAAAACAATATCCAAAAACACAAGACCACCGTCACCGGCTCCTGCGATGGCTAATGCCCAGACAAATACTGGCAAAAATCCGTACTACGCCAAGCAACACAAGGCACAAGTGCACTCTGCCCCACACAGAGGAGGCACCCCTGAACCCATGGACATTGACCCATCACTTTCCAGGATGCTCAAGCCGTCTCTAGCCCCGGCATACCAAAACAGGAAGCCGGCAGAGTGCGATCGATCGGGCCCACACAAAAGGCAGAGGGTTAACCACGTCGTGCAGGGCGCAGGTGAATCCGGTGTGAAATATACCGCCGCAGCTTCAGGCGCGGCTCAAGAAATTGGCGACGACGCCATTAAGGAATATGATTCGGACGTCATTAATTTTTTAGGGGAAAGTCATCAGTCACCAGTCACCAAGTCACCAGTCATCAGGCGACGAGTGTTGTGCCAAGGTTCATTACATGCCTGACAAAGATAACCTCGTTGCAGATGCCCTCTTGAGGCAACAACTCAACGTTGTAGAAGAGGAAGAGGCATTTTCAAGCGCGGCCACAATCCACAGTGAGCTGTCGCTAACTCACACCATCCCATCCACGGACAAGCCTCTCAATTGCTTTTAAAAACAGATAACTCTGGAGAAAGCTCGCTTTTTTCTCTTTGGAAACAAGAGACGGCATAACATTGACTTCACTTGCGAGGAGTCATTGCTGGAGGAGCTGGCGGACGTGATAGTTCCTAAAGGCGTAAACGCCATCCATTGCGATTTGCACACGCTAGCAATGGTACAGGACAAATTGGTTCGGCAATTCCCTGCCACCAAATTTTGGCACTGCTAAAACCGAGTAACGGATATTTTTGCATTTGACGAGAGGCGGGAGATTCTCACTGTCGAGCACAACAGAGCTCACAGGTCTGCACAAGAAAACGTGAAGCAGGTTCTCTCCGATTACTACTTCCCAAAAATGACCAAAATGGCGAACGAAATAGTCGATTCCTGCAGGACTTGCGCCAAGGTTAAATACGACAGACATCCAAAGAAACAGGAGCTTGGCGGAACACCAATCCCATCTCATGTAAAGTAATTCCTTACGTGCATCGACAAATTCTCGAAATTTGCCGTCGTCCAACCGGTTCCCTCTAGATCCATAGAGGACCTCAAACCCGCGCTACTACAACTGATGAACATTTTCTCCAAGGCAAAGGTCATATATTGCGACAACGAACCATCGTTGAACTCGCACACCATCGTGGTCATGCTGGAAAACCATTTCAGCGTTAGCATTTCAAATGCTCCGCCCCTCCACAGTGTCTCAAACGGACAGGTGGAACGCTTCCACAGCAATCTGGTAGAGCTTGATAGATGCCATAAAATCGACAAAGGCATTAGCGATACCGTTGAGCTGATCCTACTGGCTTCAACCAAATACAACAAATCTATCCATTCGGTCATCGACAAGAGGCCGGCTGACGTGGTTCAGACTCTATCAAATGGGCCACAATACGAAATACAGGATAAGATTAAAATAGCCCAGGACAAGCTCTGAAACACGGAAAACGCTTCCCGACAAAATAGAGTGTTCGAGGTTGGCGAAAAAGTCCCAGTGAAGTCCAACAAACGCCGGGGCAACAAACTCTCACCTTTGTGTGAAGAAAAAACCGTTGAAGTGGACATGGGGACCACAGTCCTCATTAAGGGGAGGGTGGTCCACAAAGACAACCTTATGTAGGCCGAGCGTGACTATATTATCCCTCGACTGATAATTTTTAAATTTTTTATTATCCATTTTTGGTAGCCACTTGGCATAAGTTTTGCTTCCATTATTTTAATCTCGCTTTGGTGGTGGGCTACCCAATTTCAACAAAACTTACAACACATCCAGATTAAATTTAGATAATTCGAATTAACAAATGCAAACAATACACAGGTCAATATTTACAACAAGGTACAAATTCAAATTATTAACATTTCGGCTACCGTCAACCAACTTCTGGGGTCAGGTAAAAAATCCCAAATTGATACAGGGCACCTATTCGAGATGCTTTTAACTCGAAATAGAATGATAACAATGGAGCTGCAGGGTTTAATACTAGCAGTAGCTCTTGCCAAAGTTAATGTCGTTAGCCCTAGCATCTTAGATCATGCAGACCTGGTGTGTGGATGGAAGAGGCCACCGAGACCTCGATTGGGGATGTTTTGTCCGTATCGTCCATTAAGATTTTACAATCCAATAACATATTACAAATTATTATTAAGTTTCCAAAGATTAAGGCAGCCTGCAACAAGATCACCGTTTTCCCGGTGTCACATCACCACCACCATACTCAGGCTGGAGGACAATATTATTGCTGAATGCGACGGCAATATCCACACGGTAGAAAACTGCTCTTTGACAGCAGGGGCTACATTTTGTCGGCTGGCGTGAAGAAGATCATGCGCTCAAGAGCTCCACGCTGGAGGCAAGGCACATTGCGAGATTCAGCAAAGCGATTTACACCCCATCACCTACGTTGATGAGGGGATTGAGATTATAAATGATAGCCCGGCTCGAGTGTGTGTGGATAATGGCACCTGTGCCCAAATAAGGGGCACATACCTCGTCACCTTTGAAGAAGGTGCCACCGTCAACGAAACCCGATTGGTCAACTATGACACAGCCCAGAAGAGGGCTCCAGGAGTTGCCAGCTCGCCTTCCCTAAACGTCACTATGGAACGCAACGTTCTCAGTCTTCCTTACCTTCACCGGCTGAGTGAACGTAACTTGGAACACATCAAGGAGTTCGGGGAGAAGATCAACCATCATCAAATATATCAGATGGTGTTCATAGCGGGAGCAATATGCTGCGCTTAAATTTGCATCGGCTTGACCTATCGGCGGGTCACTCAGGCCCGAAGAAGCGCGGCCCAACTAAAAGAGATGATCGCCCAAATAGGGTCGGCCGAGCGCGGCCTTATTCTTGAAGGGGCAGTAGTTAACTGAAGTTAAGCGCGCAACGGCAATGTCCGATTACTTAAGAGCTCGCTCTGGCCAAACTGCTGACACAGCGTCTGGCCGGATGGTCGTGCATAGCCGGCGAGCACTGCATATTTGCGTGACCGCTATGAAATACATTTTGTTAGCTTTAAGTTTCAGTTTGTACTTGAGTCTCACATAAAGAACTCATTTACCAAAACTCCGGCACAAGCCGTAAAATTCAATTCACTTGTACTTGATTGGTTACTCAGCCTCAAGGGCGGTAACAACGGAGTTAGTAACTCCCAACATAACCTCCTGTCAGAAGTAAGAACCCTAGGCAACCGCCAGGGATATTAAATCACCCTCCACTGATGACATCCTCTCCAGCGAAGAACATACAACTATCCTCATCACTGAAGACATCTTCTCCAGCGAAGAACATATAACTATCCCCACCTTAATTTAATTAATTTATATATTTTTCGCATATATTCACAAGCTTGTAATCCGGATCATTTTCTTGTAAAGCTCGTTGAACTTTTACTTTATCAATTTTTTCGCACATTTTATTGGCTTTTCACAAAAATAGAGGTCATTGAAAAGCTGAAGCTGAAAATTATCGAAAGGCGATCGAATGACAACGTTGTAAAAAATATTTTTTTTTTTTGCCAATATCGAGTGGCATCACGATTGAAATGACAAAATCGAATTACAACGATACAAAAATTTTTTTTCTCGAAATTTCTAGAAAATAAAGAATTTTTAATGCTTTGTGTTTTGTCGTGTTTTGGTCGGCACGAAAACGCACGCAGGCGTGTTAAATTTTAATTTTCAACACGAACGCGCGTGGTTTGCGTGCGCACGCGTGCCACGACAAAAACACGAGCCCATGCCCACCTCTACTCTGAATAATTGCATGCAAACCATTTAATTTGAATTGTTTCAAATTCATGTTTGCAGTTACTCGATTTGCCACCAACTGCTCGAAGAGTTGTTGTTGTAGGAAACTGATTATGCGTCGTTGTTTTGCAGTACCCCGCTGCCGTTTTCACTTTTTACAATGGATGGACTAGGTCTTGCACTTACCATCGCACTATGGAAAAAAGTAAATTTTTTTGGCATAAACGCTAGTTTGAAAGATAAAAACTTAAAATACTCTATAACTTATATATACTATTAAGATTAATGTGTAATTTTGGTTTTTGTAGCTTTTTGAATCAGTGTTTTTCATAAATTGGTCCAATTAATATAGCCAATGAAACATTTAATTTTGGTTGATATTTGCTGATTTAAAGTTTCATCAAATTACTCCACGTTAAGCTGTGTTTGTAGCTTCTTAGAAAATCATCCGAGCGGCTGTTTTTATCCCAAACTTCGAGAAGTGCAGCGTGTGCAAGCTCATAAGTTGCTGGACATAAGTCATTTTTTTTTAAGAAACGTGCAAAAAGGTGCAAAAATAATTATTTTTGCGATATTAAGAATACATTTAGTAATAACTTTGCGTTTTTACCTTTTTGCAAAATTGTGTTAATTATAAGTTATACACCACGGAACACAAACAAACTTGTTAGTTTAAGGTAAAAAGATACACATATAAAACAGTTCACAGTTGGACAACAAGTCATAATAATCAAAACATGTAATCTAAGATACATTTATAAATACCTTTGCTACGATTTGTCATAATCAGAAATAATAAATCAATTTGTTGCTCCACAAAATAAACAGTCAAAGTTTGCAAAAATTGTTCACTAATTTTTCACTAATTTAAGACTTTGTTCGTTTATCAGTTCTATAGTGTTGTTAATAAAAAATCTTAAATAACGGTTCTTGGCTAATTAGGGTATGTAAATTCAAAAAATATATTTTATTTTCAAATATAATGTATAAAATAATTTGATTTTATGCTAAATTGACTTTTTTCCCACAGTGCATCGCCGAAAGTAATGCATGTGCCGTTAAGTATTTTTCCTCGTAGATATGTTGACATGCTCTGGATCTACATAGCCATCTATTTGGTCTAGCATAGCTATTTCATCACCAAATCTTTTTAAGTATTTCCATATTGTGTTGAGATGCTCCAGCCGCGAAGACACCTCTGCCCGTGTGGCGTTCGATTGCTGCGCGTCCTCATCCCAAGCCAAGCTCCGTGTGATATTGGCCTTGAGTCTGGCGCGACCTTTAGTCAATGCTTTTAACCGAGCTTCATGCCGAGAAACAATTAAAAATGATAACCAATGCACAGAAAACTACAAAAACATCCGGTTGCGAAGGACCAAACAATGATCATCAATCAAGAGTCGAATGAGGACTGGACTGTAGACTTTCATGTTTTTGTCAGTTTTACTGTCTAATTGATACTAATTGAGAATTTTCACAATCAAATAAATTTTCTAATATATAATGGAAGCAGCCCCAAGGATCTTTAAAAATAGCAAGGCCATGCCAATTCCGATCGTATTCAGAACGTATAAAAGTTCTGACTAAATGTATCTGGATTCTGCAAGGGACTGATCGGGTTGACCAGGCGCTTGCTGTTATCAGGCTGGAGTTGATATGAGATTTTTGAAGGCCTGGATTGGTTCTCCTCAAGTACAGATGGTAAGAAGTTTCGGATGATTCCCTATCGGCCTGTTCTATTTGTGGTCCGTTTCACGGGAGCAACACTCAAAGTAGGTTGGGTAACGCGTGTTCTACTTGTGGTCTGTTTCACGGGACCAACACTCGAAGTAGATTAGATAACGAAGTGCTACTTGTGGTCCGTTTACACAAGAGCCGCTTAAAGTAGGTTCGATGCCGAAAGTTCTACTTGTGCTCCGTTTACATAGGAGTCACTCGAAGTAGATAGTCCTACACAGGTCCATTTTATACAGGATCAACACTCGAAGTAGGTTAATTTTAAATTCCTTGACACTGAGCACAAACCGATTTACTCAGTATTCGCAACTATCTTTATTTCAGAAGAGCAATTCTTATATAAGATGCTAAAATATACAAGTTAACACCTAAAATGTCAAATACTAGATAATATTAATAAAACGCTAAGTCCAGCCACACGCGCATAAGTTCTTAAAAACAACTTCAAAAGAGCTTACATAACCGCATTGAGTGCATCGGATGCAATATGACGCCGTGGCACCAATAAGGGTCACACGGATCGAAAGACACGTGCGCTGAGTAAGCATTGATTATGCTTGCGATCGTGGGAAAGCCAAGAGAAAGAAAACACCCAAATATTTGGCAAAGCTCACTGAACTAAATGGCAAGTGCATCCACCAAAAACACAATGCACTCGCATTGACCAATTAGCAATAAAGACATGAATTTAAGCTACAGCAGCAACATCAGCTACCAATTACATCGAGGGACGCCAGCAGAAGCAGCAACCGCGACCGAGATCGCGGCACCGATGGAGCGACGTATAGGTGTAATTATTATTTATAAGAATCATAATTGTCAGTTCTAATCCGATACTCAAATAAAAAAAATGTAAAAAGATTAATTTCTTTTTTTAAAGAATATTAATAAAATCTTTTTAACTGGCGCCCGAGCAGGGACCTGGTGAAAAACTGCGAAAGGATACAAGTTCCGAATCTCGTTCAGATCGGTAAAAAAATCCCGACGTTCGGCTATATCTTCAATTAATTAAGAAAACGCCAAACACCGCGATTCGGAAGTGCAAAAGTGCCGTTCAAAAAGAAACGCTACAACGCACTCCTAAAGGAATTGTACCTAGCGGAAAAACCAGGCTCCAATTTTTATCGGCGTGATCCCTTCCTCTATAAGGACGAGTTCGAAACTACTGACGGAAAAAGACATTGAAGAGAAAATTAGGGACATACTTCAAGAGAACCTAGCTGGGTTGGTTAAGGAAATCATTAATCCAAACACAGACTTTTCAAACTTTTCAGACCAAATAATTAAAAAGGAACCAGCCCACAATATTGGCAAGTTAGATAAATTACCGGACATAGTGCGGACGCTTAGAGATTTTTCTGGAAACAAGACCGAATATTCGTCTTGGAAGAAAAGCGTAGAAAGGGATTTAAAAATTTATGACAGTAAAAAGGGGTCCCCAAAATATTACAGCATAATATTATCAATTAGGAACAAAATCGTCGGTCAAGCAGATGCTGTTCTCGAGTCCTATAACACACCTTTGGACTGGGAGGCAATATCGAAAATTCTGACTGCACACTTTGCTGATAGAAGAGACCTAAAGACACTAGAATATCCGTTGTATGCACTTAACCAAGGCAGCAACTCGATAGTTGAATTCTATCAAGCCGTATACCAACAACTTTCTCTGATTTTGAACCAAATTAGGAATCTCAAAGCATCTCAGGAAACTATACAGGCCCTAACAGCACTGTATAGAAAGAAAGCACTGGATACATTTGTAAGAGGCCTGAACGGCAATCTTTCCCAACTTTTGACTATTAAAGAGCCCCACGACTTAGGAAATGCACTACACCTTTCAACCTAATAGAGAATCAAAACATATACCCCAGAAGAGATAACTTAGTACCCACTAGAATGTATCTGCCTCAAGCCCTACCCCGAATGACCAAAACAAATTTTCAACCAAATCTGTACTATTACCCAAGCCAAGAAAAAAAACGCGCAATGCTTCTTGCAATGCAAGCTTTCTTTAACCCCAACCCACCTCCCAGACCCCAACCAAAGCCAACACCCATGGACGTAGACCAGTATATTCGTTCACGCCTAGTACTAGACTTAAGAAGTGGATTTCATTAAATACCACTTAAAGAGTCAGACATGGAAAAAACTGCATTCGCAGTGAATGAAGGCAAATACGAATTTCCCAGATTACCATTTGGATTAAAAAACTCACCAGCCATATTTCAAAGAGCTTTAGATGACATTTTGCGAGAACACATAGGGAAAATCTGTTATGTGTACGTTGACGACATCATCGTTTTCAGCAATTCAGAAAACGATCATGCCGAAAAGTTGACAAATGCCACTTTTTCAAAAAAGAAGTCGATTTTCTGGGATATACGATTTCAGAAGAGGGAATTAAAACCAACACCGAAAAAATCAAGACAATTAAAAACTTCCCAATACCCAAAACACTAAAAGAACTTCGATCATTTTTAGGAATGACGAGCTATTATAGGAGATTTATTAAAGATTACGCGAAGATAGCCAAACCTTTAAATGCCCTCCTAAGGGGAGAAGAAGGACGCGTATCCAAATACAAGGCAAGCAGAATAGCCATTAATCTGGACAAAGAAGCAACAGGTGCATTTGAAAAACTTAAAAATACACTTATATCTAGGGATGTAACACTAGCAGACATCACGAAGGAGTTTCAACTGACCACAGACGCATCAAATTTTGCAATTGGAGCCGTTGTAGAACAGAACCATAGACCAAAAACATTCATATCCCGTACCCTCTCGAAAACCGAAGAAAATTACGCAACGAACGAAAGGGAAATGTTAGCCATCGTATGGGCTCTCCAAAGCTTAAGACATTATCTGTACGGATATTCGAAAGTGACAATTTATACAGACCACCAACCTCTGACCTTTTCAAATAGTGCAAATAACCACAATGCCAAGCTAAAACGCTGGAGGGACATTATCGACGAATACAGCCCAGAAATTAAATACAGGCCGGTGTAGCTAACGTAGTAGAAGACGCCCTATCCAGAGCCCGACCAGAAGTTAATTCAATCCGTTCAGACTCTACAATCCACAGCGACGAAAGTTCCTCAAATAATCTTAAATTCACAGTAGAAGCCCCGATCAACGCATTTAAAAACCAAAATTTTTTATTAAAAGAGACACTGATGCGTATAACTTCGAAATTCCATTTCCAACTTTTCATCGCCATATAATAAAAAAGATTTCTTACACAGAACAGGAAATCATTAACATACTCCGAGCCCGATTAGATCCGATTAGAATTATCAATGGTATCTACACTTCAGAAGAAATAATGGGAAAAATTCAAACTATTTATCCTACGCACTTCAAGCCTTACAAAGTTAGGTTTACTAGTAGTCAAGTTGAAGATGTACCATCAGAAACAACCCAGAATCAGATCATTAGAGCACAAAAGGGCCCACAGAGACGCAAACGAAAACAAAATACAAATTCTTAAAAAATACTTCTTCCCACAAGCTCAAAGGAAAATTTAGGCAATATTCCAATCCTGTCAAACATTTAGAGAATCCAAATACGATAGACACCCACCGAAGGGGGGTCCAACCAACTCCCATCCCTAAGTACCCAGGAGAAATCATCCACATCGACATTTATATTACAGAAAATATTAATATTCTAACCGGTCTCGACAAGTTCTCAAAATACGCCCAAATCAAGGTACTAAACTCAAGGGCCTCCAAGGACATTACAGCGCCTTTGAGAGAAATGCTGATAGCACTCGGCATGCCCAAGTGGGTAGTAATGGACAACGAACGCGACTTAAACTCTGCGGCGATTCGATTCCTTTTAGAAGATCAACTTAAAATATCAGTCCATACAACAGCCCCATACGCTTCAACCAGCAATGGTCAGGTAGAACGATTTCATTCAACACTTTCGGAAATCATGAAATGCATTAAAAAAGACAACGGGAGTATGACATTCGAAGACCTAATTTTCAATTCAGTCGAAGAATACAATAGGTCCATCCATTAAGTAATAAAGGAAAAACCAGTTGAGGTGTTTTTCAGAAGGTCCACTCCGAACACCACAGAAGACATAGAGAAACAGAGGACCGAAATCAGGGAAAAAATAAAAGAATAAAGTACAGCCAAAACAATATGATACAGGAGATACAATTCATGTAAAAATCAACAAAAGACTAGGTACCAAACTTTCTCCACGCTATAAAAAAGAAACAGTGAACGAAAATAATAACACTACAATAAAAACTCAATCCGAGAAAATAATACACAAGAATAATATCAGAAACTAACTTTCAGACTATTCATACCAACTTGCCTCAGCTTGTCTACAGTCCTTGATTATACAAATTCACAAGTGATCTCACTTGAGACTGGACGTACGGCCAAACAAGAGGGAACATTCAAAATCATCCATACATTCGACCTAAAAGAATACGACAATACATTTGACGAACTTAGCAAAGGACTAAACAGCCTTACACCATCACACTATCTATACCCCTACCTGTCTTACGAATTAAATGAGATAAAACAAAACCTTCTCAAACTAAAAACAAGAAAGGAAAGCTAACTTCGGGCGGAGCCGAAGTTGATATACCCTCGCAGTTCAGTCGCAGTCCGCTAGGTGGCGCCACGCATCTTATATTATTAGATATATAGCGGATCGTATATAGTCGGCCGATCCTTATGAAATTTGGCATATTGAATTATTTTGCCCGAAGATTAATCTGTACCAAGTCCCATCTTTCTAACTTAAAAAACACCAAAGTTATGCCAATTCGGATCGTTCTATGACAGCTATAGGATATAGTTGACCGATCCCTGCCGTTCCGACTTATATACTACCTGCAAGGAAAAAAAGGATGTGTGCAAAGTTTCAACTCGATAGCTTTAAAACTGAGAGACTAGTTTGCGTAGAAACCGACAGACAGACAGACGGACAGACGGACATGCTCATATCGACTCAGGAGGTGATCCTGATCAAGAATATATATACTTTATAGGGTCGGAGATGGCTCCTTCACTGCGTTGCACACTTTTGACCAAAATAATAATACCCTCTGCAAGGGTATAACGAGCAATAGACAAAAAAGAGCAATAGAAATCCTAGGAACGGCATGGAAATGGTTGGCAGGAACACCGGACCACCATGATCATGAAATACTAAAGAACAAAATAAACGGACAATTAGCAAATAAAAATAAGCAGGTTATAATAAATAAAAAATTAAGTGAGAAAATTAATCAAATAAGTAACGTAACAAATGCCATTTTAAAAATAACTAAAATTTCAAACGAAATAATTAATGAAGAGGCAAATATCCTCAGATATGGAATTCAAATAGTAAAAGAAGAAATATCTAATATACTACATGCAATAACTTGGGCCAAAACAAATATTATAAACTCTTTTATATTCTCAACAATAGAAACCAATATTCTAGAACAAATTTTTAATAAAGAAAATAATCTGTTTATTAATATCAAAGAATTACTGGATCGTTTTTTAAAGAATATTCATAAAATCTTTTTAACTTACATAAACTAAGTCTAGGGAAGGTCAATGTTATGGACGTGTTCCCCAAATGTTAATGCCAATGCCACCCACCTCTGAGTTTGCTGACTCAGATTGCTTGTTCATGCATTTCGCTAACTGGCTTTGCTTGTTTCGGTCATTCTTCCCGCTGATACTGCTGATTTCTGCTTCTGGCGCCGTCTACTAGTGCTGGGTTATTAGGTTGGATATTGTTTCATTGGAGGATATTGCTTCAGGTTGGATATTGTTGCTAATTATTACTAGGTGTGCCAATTGACTAGTGGGTCTGATCATTGCTTATTGCGACATGCTGATGAACATTGATTAGATCAGATTACTAGTTGTGTCTATAGGTTAGTAGGTCTTGGCTCTAGGTTCCATTTAGTTAAGCTCTCTAAGTCTCACACAATGTAATAAACATATAATTTATAAAAAATATACTAATTCTCATCTCTTATATTGTTAAATTTTTACCATTTTGCAATCTGAAAAATATTATTAAAAGTTTTGAAAATCTTAACAAGGCAACCGGTGGTAGAACTAACACACGTATGATAGGTAGCGGGAATCTTTATCTCCGGTTTGAACCGTCCAATTTAAGAAACTCCTTTCTCACCAAATTCTTGAGATCTTCTAAATGCTTTAGCAAAAGTACAGGAACTTGAATCAAATAATTTCAGATCACAATTCGCATAAAGATACTGTGGCTTTCAGAATGAAACCCGAAGAAAAAGTAAATCTTGATTAAGATTTCATTCGGCCTAACCAAAAACAATTTATAATGTATATAATATATAATATTATATATATAATATATAATAATAATAATAATATATGTATTATAAAATAATATATATCACTGTGGACGGAAGTCCACGAGGTGATGACCTGCATGCCTAGGCGTGCGCGAGGAAACTCTATATATAGCCGAGGAATTAAAAATTTTCTGTAGGCAACCGATCTAAATGAATTATATACCAATCGAAAGGTATTGTTTCAATTATATAATTTTTGTCGAAACATATTCCTTATATATATTTATAAAAATCAAAGATTGCCTTAACAAAATAGCTTCGATCAAAGTAATTTTCAAACATTGAAATAGGAAATAGATATATCTATTTAAATTTTAAATCGGCCCAAATGGCAAACAAATAACTATCGTCAGGGAAATTACTCAAATTATCACATAAATCAAAATCCCGATCGTCCGTATTCAAGTCGTCAGAATCACAATCATCAGAATTTTAGTCGTCCGAACTATAACGCCCCACTAACCTCAAACCTGGTGATCAAATCCAGACTGTCCCAAGCAGTTCTCCAATAAAATGAGAACATGAAGGAAAATTGAACCAACCACAACATAAATCAATGAAATTGAATAATATTCAAGAGGATAATTTTTAGAGGAAGGTCAAGATTAAACTAGCCTTACATAAAACGAATAAATAAATAAATACGAATAAATGAGCTTCCTATATACAAAAGAGTATCAATAGTTAATGGTTAATCCGAATATAATAATGTCTTTGTAATTACGTTTTAGGCCGATGGCCAAACCTTTGTGGTCTTTATTTGATGAATGTTTCTTCTGGTCTCTCTTACAGTTTATTCTCGCTGCTGCATTGCCCAAAAAGCTCGGGAGAGATCAGTCGCATCTTCATATACATCCATATTTATGCTCGAATATAAGGCTGGTAGCAGCGGGAGCGCAAGGGTAATGAGAATATGCTGACCCTTGCGCTTCCCATAAGTAGACATATATGTGCGATCATGTACCCACTGGCTATTTGGCGGGGCATAACAATATTTTTATGGCTACAGTGGATACTTGTTTATACCGGCTACTTTTGCATGCCTTTGGAAAAATTGATCTAAATTGAATATTCCATTGGTATATAGATCATCAACATTTATTTTTGCATATATCTATTTTTCTTTCTGAAGAGAACATTTCAATATTGTTAAATGCAAGGTTTACTACTTTTTTAACATCGTCAAATATCTTGGGCTTAGAAGCTGTCGGTTTCTTTTGCAAATCCGAACTATCAGCTAGTAGTTTTTTGTTTATTTGACGGTAGTCTATAACTAGCCTCCAACGTTTTTGTTATGAGCCAGGAAGTGACTTTTTGGGTACTAATAGTAATGGGCTGTTGTATTCTGATACTGAGGGTTCTACGATGTCAGCTTCTATTAGTTTTTCTACTTATTTATCTATTTCGTCTTTTTGGCTATGGGTTATGGGCTTATGGGTGTATTATCTTTAAATTTTAGCTTTTGTTTGTAAAAATTATTTGCTGAAATGGGTTCTGTTTCTAATCCAAATATATCGGTAAATTCGGTACATAGTTTGGTGAGGATACTTTTATATTTTTTTTATATATAACGTTTTTCTTTAGTTTTGAAAGGACATCTTGTTTTCTAATTATTGGAAATGTTTATAATTTTATTTTTATCGGTTGTATTTAATATTCGGACAAATGTGTTGCTTGAATAAGTTATAGTGAAATAAAGTAACTAGTAATAACTAGTTATTTCTAGTTACAATTATGACATCATCTATACATTGATTTTTAATAAGGACTTCTTTGGGAGAGATGTTATATGAATTTGTCTCACAACTTCGGATCGTGCTGGGATGATAAAAATATTATTGATCGAATGTGTAATTGAGATATTTATTTCTTGATTGAAATCTAATGGTATTAACCAATCCTGATCTGTTTGAAAATCGAGTTGAGACCGAGATTTATTTTATACAATTTTGAAATATGGCAATACCTCATTGATATACGATGTTTCTAGTAGTTTTCGTAAGTTTTCTATTTCTGTTGTGAACTTTTCAGGCGTTTTGCATTTCTGGGTAGTTTTCAACATTGTTGCTTTAAATTCATCAGATGTTTCACCGATAATAGTATCTTTGAGCTTTTTAATGATTCCATTTATTATACCCTTGCAGAGGGTATTATAATTTTTGTCAAAAGTGTGCAACGCAGTGAAGGAGACATCTCCGACCCTATAAAGTATATATATTCTTGATCAGGATCACCCCCTGAGTCGATATGAGCATGTCCGTCTGTCCGTCTGTCCGTCTGTCTGTTTCTACGCAAACTAGTCTCTCAGTTTTAGAGCTATCGAGTTGAAACTTTGCACACACCCTTCTTTCCTTTGCAGGCAGTATATAAGTCGGAACGGCCGGGATCGGTCGACTATATCCTATAGCTGCCATATAACTGATTGATCGGAAATGCCATAACTTTGGTGTTTTTTAAGTTAGAAGGTTGGGAGTTTCTACACATGTTATATTTGACCAAAATATCTTATGTACAAAATTTCGTAAGGATCGGCCGACTATATCCTATAGCTGTCATAGAACGATCGAAATTGGCATAACTTTGGTGTTTTTTAAGTTAGAAAGATGGGATTTGGTAGAGATTCTATTTTGGGAAAAACAATCTGAAAACAATCTGTCGAATTTCATAAGGATCGGCCAACTATATCCTATAGATGCCATATAACTGATTGATCGGAAATGCTATAACTTCGTTGTTTTTCAAGTTAGAAGGATGGGACTTTCTGTGCATTCTAATTTGGGCCAACTTATATGATCTGCTAAATGTCATCAGGATCGGCCGTCTATATCCTATAGCTGTCATATAACTGATTGATCGGAAATGCTATAACTTCGTTGTTTTTCAAGTTAGAAGGATGGGAGTTTCAATGGATTCCTCTTTTGGCAAAATAATTCGATTTGCCAAGTTTCATAAGGATCGGCCAACTATATACGATCCGCTATATATCTAATAATATAAGATGCGTGGCGCCACCTAGCGGACTGCGACTCAACTGCAAGGGTATATAAACTTCGGCTCCGCCCGAAGTTAGCTTTCCTTTCTTGTTGTGGTTTCATTTTGTACTTTATATAGGGTTGATCCTGGAATTTTTGATTTGATTACTTCAACCGCTATATGTTAAAATATTCCTCTTGTTAAATTTACAAAATTCAAAGCTGTGATAAATATTTGAAGATTTAGTTTTTTGCCATTGAACTCTGGAATGGCATTTGAAATATCTTTTATGTATGCCCATTGGGCGATTGTTTCGTCAGCCATTGTTATTGTTTTATATTCTTATATACTGTTCGAGTCAAAGTTCACTTCTTCCTGATCTGATAATTCAGGTTGAAAAAGTACAGCGGGAATGGTTAGATTATTTGAAACTTGTTCTTCTATATGTAGTCTATCACAATCTGAAACTTCTGCCTCTACTTGTAATTTTTGCGATTCTAATTCTTCCTCAAGTTCTACTGTTAAAGGAGTGTTTAAGATAGTTGGCAATGAAATAGCGAAGTCGTGTTCTTCTTTTATGTTTATTAAGTTCGACCGCAATCTGTTTAGGAACTTTAAAACATGTGACCAATGATTTTTATCTAATTGATCTCTCTGGTCGTGTATTAGTATATACGCTTCATTAAAACGAGCTACTAATACTTCGACATGTTTGTTTAGGGTATTCTGTTGAATTACCCGTTTTTGCTTTAAAGATGATTTGACGAAATCTGATTTTAATTTATTTATTTCACCATATAATTCATTCAATTTTATTTTTATTAATATGGAGAACTATTTTCTAGTTCTCCATACTTAACATAAAAAACACCAAAATTATGGCATTTCCGATCAATCAGTTATATGGCTATAGGATATAGTTGACCGATCCCGGCCGTTCCGACTTATATACTGCCTGCAAACAAAACAAAGATGTGTGCAAAGTTTCAACTCGATAGCTCTAAAACGGAGAGACTAGTTTGCGTAGAAACCGACAGACAGACGGACAGACAGACAGACGGACATGCTTATATCGACTCAGATCCTGATCAAGAATATATATACTTTATATGTCTCCTTCACTGCGTTGCACACTTTTGACCAAAATTATAATACCCTCTGCAAGGGTATAACTATAATAATAGACGCGGAACCGCGCCTCGACGCTTGATGCTGCGGAGCGACCGAGAGATATCGCGAGAGAGCGAGACAACTATAGCGCATGACGGCAGATGCAGGTGGCCGATCGAATGCACGAGGGGGGCCACGCGAATAGAGACAAAGACTATTGGCAACTGAACAAGGCATTGGCATAAATGCAGCCTGGTTGCGTTACTTCGACCGTTTGCAAGTTAGGCCCTCGATTGTTTTAAAGTTCTTCTCTTTGTCATTGGTTGCAGTTTCCCCGAATCCAGCGCTGCTCATAAGTTGATTTTTGTATTATTATTAATACTATTATATTTTTTTTATCATTTGTTGATAGTATTTTATTTTAGTTGCTCGTTGACATTTTATTTTTAAAGTATATTTAACGAACTTAAACATTAGAAAATTTGTTTTTATTCAATTTTTATGGGCAGCGAATCATATAGACTTTTAATGTAGTCTTGGGATTTTGTAGCCCAGTCCCAAATTGTTTGCCAGACTCATAAACCTTTTTGGCCAGCCATCCCCAAACATTTTCAATATATTCAGATCCGGGCCAGTTCAGAGTTTCAACATTATTATCTTTTAAAAAGATTTAACAACACGTGCAGTATGTAGTGGGCCATTGTCGTGCTGGAATGTCCAAGGCAAACGATTGAAAAAATTTTCAAATGGTGGAAAATCTTTTTTAAGGACGTTTAGATATGCTTTTGCATTCATGTTTGAGGATAAAAATTGGAGTTCCCAAGATATGGCTCCCCATTCCATCACTCCGCCTACTCGACTATGTAAACGCTCCAATTGATGCGTCTCTTTCCTCAGATCATGAAAAGAAAATTTGTAATAAATTAATTTAATCTGTTTTATTAATCTGTGTCGCTAAGAACATTACCTTTGCGACCTTTTATATTTTTACCATAGTTTTATTTGTTCTTGATAAAAGTGTATACGACTTTTCTTCTGCTTCCATTTTTTGGTATATTAGCTACAGAAAAGTTAAAACCAATATAGCTTTGTATTTGGATCTGTTCTTTGTGACTTAGTGACGTTCCACGACCCCTAATTGCACAAAATGATTAAACTATGTTTAAAATTCACACATTAATCAAAAAACATTTATGATTCAATCTCCTTGGTTGCTGAAATGACACAAAATCTAAAATGTGCTATTCAAGTGAAACAAAAAAGGTGCAAGTTATTGAAGCAAGTTGAAAAGAAACTTATGGTAAATTTAAATGTTACATTTCCAGACTCCCTTTAAAGTACAGTTTTAAGTAAGTTTTTTTTTTAACGATAATATATTTTGTTGTTTTCACAATTTCCATTATATTATATTTGTTTTCACTGCGAAAAATTATTTTGCTCCTATCCGAAGGTTGAAAATAACTGTCACGGTCGCCGTGTTCTCAAATTCGACTAGTATAATAATGTCTTTGGAATTGCGTTTTAGGCCGATGGCCAAACCTTTGTGGCCTTTATTTGTTGAAGGTTTCTTCTTGTCTGTCTCACATTTACATTACATTGTATTTTCAACAAATAAAGACCACAAAGATTTATACATTTAGATCTATGCTCGTATATGAGGCTGGTGAAAGCGGCTCACTTGTGTGCGCTGTCAAGTAATGAGAATATGCTGACCATATCTCTTCCCATTAGTGGACATATATGTATGTGCGATCATATATCCACTGTAGTACAATATTGTTATGGCTATAGTTTGTACTTATTATAATGACCCATGCATACTACAAATTCGTTGGGTCAGCTTATAGACTTATGTTTTGTATCTGATCCTGATGATGGTACCACACTTTCCAGAGCTTTGCCCCTCTCAACCCCTGAAGTTCCATATTACCCCACGCTTGAGGTTTCAATCGAAACTATTTCTGGTGTCGATCAGAAGCTCCCCCGCGTGTCAATAAAATTTGTGTTTTAGTAAGGCTGACTTTCACAAATTTAATTGGGTAATTGATAATTTTGACTGGTGCACCGATATAAATATCCTCTTAGAAAAATTGTATTATACATTAAATACATTTTTTGACTTGTGTGTCGTGGAAATATCTGTCCGCTTCAAATAATCCTCCTTGGTTACAAGGTGCCTCACGAAATTAAAAAAAGATAAAGACAGGCTTTTAAATAAATATAAAAGAACCTGTAGCAGCATAGATTTATCAAGATACTTAATAGATCGGTTAGATTTCACAAAAACCGTGCAAAACGCCGAATGTTATTATATTCGCCGCTGTCGGATTCAGTTTACTCAGGATCCAAAGCAGTTTTATAACTTTGTAAACACTAAGAAGAAAGGAATATGCTCTTATTCTTATACACATTATTACTCCCTAGCGCTCGCTAGGTTGAATTGACTTTTTTTGGGAAAAGTGTTATAACTTAAATTCATAATTTTTTAATGAAATTTGTCTAGTTTTATTAATTATTAATGAGACAACATTGATATGTGGCATGAATGACAGAATTTTTGTAAGTTGTACCGAAAAACTGGCGCCAAAATCCGAAAAACACGAACAAATGGCGAAAATTTCAGTTTCTTGTGTAAAAATTTTGTCCTTTTTGTTTAAAAAAATCTAAGATCTATTTTTTTTTCAAAAGCTACAACCTGAAACTATTGAAAAACACCGGCAATTTTGAAATCGGTTTAAAAAAAAAGTTCAGGAATTTTGAAACGCAAAAAATCCCGAAACCCGTTTTTATACCCTTGCAGAGGGTATTATAATTTTGGTCAAAAGTGTGCAACGCAGTGAAGGAGACATCTTCGACCCTATATTCTTGATCAGGATCACCTCCTGAGTCGATATGAGCATGTCCGTCTGTCCGTCTGTCTGTTTCTACGCAAAACTAGTCTCTCAGTTTTAGAGCTATTGAGTTGAAACTTTGCACACATCCTTCTTTCCTTTGCAGGCAGTATATAAGTCGGAACGGCCGGGATCGGTCGACAATATCCTATTGCTGCCACATAACTGATTGATCGGAAATGGCATAACTTTAGTGTTTTTTAAGTTAGAGGGTTGGGGCCACAGGGGAGGGAGGGTTGGGGGGGGGGCACATGTTATGTTTGACCCAAATATCTTATGTACAAAATTTCATAAGGATCGGCCGACTATCACTGTGGACGGATGTCCACGAGGTGACGACCTGTATGCCTAGGCGTGCGGGAGGAAACTCTATATATAGCCGAAGAATTAAAAATTTTCTGTTGGCAACCGATCTAAATGAATGATATACCAATCGAAAGGTATTATTTCAATTAGATAATTTTTGTCGAAACATATTCCTAAAGTTTTTTGGTTTGGGAGAAATTAGGGTGAAATTAAAAAAAATTTTAAACACTAAAGTGGGGCTGGGGGACACATTTTAGTCCGCAGATAGAATATTTTTATATATTCGCATTCTAGAGCTAAATACGCGTCGATTGGTACCTCAATCGAACCCCGATCCAACATTTCATTCAGAAGTTATTCGAAAAATTCGATTTTTTCTTCTTCTTCAAAATGAAGCCAGTTTGCGTCGGTTTGTCGGTTTGTCTGTTTGCACTATTTTTTCCTTAAAAATCCTGAAAAAAATTGGAAAATGTTGTATCATATGAGCAATTGTTCTACAACTTTTTGAAATACCTGAAGCTTACGTCAAAAAATTAAAAAAACTTTGTTAATGAAAAAATTCATAACTTTATAATTAAGAAAGATATAAAAAGAAATTTACACCGTTGAAATAGTTTTTTAAATATCAATTTCACTTTCTTTGAGACCAAACGTCTATATAGTATACAAAAAAAAATACACTGAAAATAAACTTTTTTTTTAAGAAAAAAAATTATTTTTCAAAATTTGGTCGACTGATCCTTTTTAGATTGCACGTGGAGATAGCTTTTGAGATGACGCAACTTTTGATATATCGCTCATATCTGGCAAAATCCGTTAACTCAAGATATAGTCCTGTAAGTGCAGCTACCCATTTTGTTCAGCCTCCTGTGAAGCTTGCAGTTACTTATACATGTGTGTGTATTTGATTGGCAACTTTGCTTTTTGGAGTCTGCATATATTTGGTCAATACCCTAAAAAATATGGAGTATATCTTTTCAGATTTTAGTTTATTTACTTAAAAATAAAATCCAAATAAAAAAGGGCTTAAAAAAAGTAAAACGTAAACATTGACTCAACTAGGACTCGAACCCAGGCCCTCCTCGTTAGGAACCACGACGCTCTCCACTCGGCTAACCTCGAACTTTATTGCTTGATGGCAACTTTTGATGTAATTCTGCTTTGTGTTTCAGTGTCTCATGTCTTAATGAGAAGACTCAGAAGATTGGTACTTTAACCGACCCGGTCCGACATTTCTTTCAGAAGTTATTCAAAAAATTCGATTTTTACAGTTTTTTCAAAATGAAGCCAGTGTGTCTGTTTGTCTGTATTTTTTGCTTGGCAATCCTGAATAAAATTGGAGATTTTTGTTAATTCCATATGACTCATATGATATGAGCAATTAACTTTTTGAAAAAGCTGTAAAAATCGAATTTCTTGAATAACTTCTGAAAGAAATGTCGGACGGGTCGGTTGAGGTACCAATCTTGAGGTCCCAAAGAAAAAGAAGAAGGGAAAGCTAACTTCGGGCGAAGCCGAAGTTGATATACCCTTGCAGTTGTGCCATTTCCGATCGTGCAGTTATATAGCGGCTATTGGATATAGTTGGCCGATCCCTATGAAATTTGGCCAATAAGATTATTTTGCCCAAAATGGAATCTGTACCAAGTCCCATCTTTCTAACTTAAAAAACACCAAAGTTATGCCAATTCCGATCATTCTATGACAGCTATAGGATATAGTCGGCCCATCCTTATGAAAGTTTGTACATAAGATATTTTCAAATATTTCAAAAATAAAATCCAAATAAAAAAAGTAAAACATAAACATTGACCCAATTAGGATTAGAACTCAGGCCCTCCCGTGTTAGAAACAACTACGCTCTCCACTCGGCTAATGTCGGACTTTGTGGCTTGATGGCAAATTTTGATGTAGTTCTGCTTTGTGTTTCAGTGTCTCATGTCTTAATGAGAAGAATGCAAAATTTTATGAGTAGGACGCTTTATATGCCCCCACTGAGCATATAATGCATATGAATAAATGCAGCCACCACCGTTTTGGGCCAAATCATGGATTAAAAGCTAAAAAAAAAACCAGGCAAACCAACTCCAACTTTTAATTTTTTATCTTTGCGCATTTATTTTAGATATAATACATGTTTTTTATATGATTGATCGGATATGCCATAAATTTTTTCTTTTTTGATAGGTTAGAAGGATGGGACTTAGTACAGATTGCATTTTGGGAAATCTTATCCGATTTGCAAAATTTTATTAGGATAATTAGCTTAACTTTGTTGTTTTTGAAGCTAGAATGATGGGACTGTCTACGGTTTCCGTTTTGGGCAATCTAATCCTATGTTCATAAGAATCGGCCAACTATATCCTATACCTGCCATATAACTGAACGATCGGAAATGGCACAACCTTTCTATTTTTAAAGATGCTTGGGGCTGTTTCCAATATTTTTATTAGAAATTTGGTTGATGGTGAAATTCTCATAAGGATCGGACAACTATATAGGATCCGATATATATAATAATAATATAAGCTTCTGCTTAACTGCAAGGGTATATCAACTTCGGCTCCGCTTGAAGTTAGCTTTCCTTTCTTGTTTTTTTTTTTTATAATGTTTTATTAAAATTTTAATTAATTTGTTAAAATAATTTGGTTTCCCACAACTACGAAACAATTTTGGATTTTAAATAAATTTTTGGACAAATTTTTAATTAAAATTTTTAAACTAATCAAATTCCAAAACCTTTGTAAATTAAAAATACGTATAACTTCAGAGCCACTGAAGCTATCGAAAAATTCTTCACGTCTTTGGAAAGGTTTTTAATTATTCCACCTTCTTGAATGTCAAAATCTATAGAGTTAAAAAAAACAAGAAAGGAAAGCTAACTTCGGGCGGAGCCGAAGTTGATAAACCCTTGCATTTGAGTCGCAGTCCGCTAGGTGGCGCCACGCATCTTATATTATTAGATATATAGCGGATCGTATATAGATAGCATAGATTTATCAAGATACTTAATAGATCGGTTAGATTTCACAAAAACCGTGCAAAACGCCGAATGTTATTATATTCGCCGCTGTCGGATTCAGTTTACTCAGGATCCAAAGCAGTTTTATAACTTTGTAAACACTAAGAAGAAAGGAATATGCTCTTATTCTTATACACATTATTACTCCCTAGCGCTCGCTAGGTTGAATTGACTTTTTTTGGGAAAAGTGTTATAACTTAAATTCATAATTTTTTAATGAAATTTGTCTAGTTTTATTAATTATTAATGAGACAACATTGATATGTGGCATGAATGACAGAATTTTTGTAAGTTGTACCGAAAAACTGGCGCCAAAATCCGAAAAACACGAACAAATGGCGAAAATTTCAGTTTCTTGTGTAAAAATTTTGTCCTTTTTGTTTAAAAAAATCTAAGATCTATTTTTTTTTTCAAAAGCTACAACCTGAAACTATTGAAAAACACCGGCAATTTTGAAATCGGTTTAAAAAAAAAGTTCAGGAATTTTGAAGCGCAAAAAATCCCGAAACCCGTTTTTATACCCTTGCAGAGGGTATTATAATTTTGGTCAAAAGTGTGCAACGCAGTGAAGGAGACATCTCCGACCCTATAAAGTATATATATTCTTGATCAGGATCACCTCCTGAGTCGATATGAGCATGTCCGTCTGTCCGTCTGTCTGTTTCTACGCAAAACTAGTCTCTCAGTTGTAGAGCTATTGAGTTGAAACTTTGCACACATCCTTCTTTCCTTTGCAGGCAGTATATAAGTCGGAACGGGATCGGTCGACAATATCCTATTGCTGCCATATAACTGATTGATCGGAAATGCCATAACTTTAGTGTTTTTTAAGTTAGAGGGTTGGGACTTTCCACACATGTTATGTTTGACCCAAATATCTTATGTACAAAATTTCATAAGGATCGGCCGACTATCACTGTGGACGGAAGTCCACGAGGTGACGACCTGTATGCCTAGGCGTGCGCGAGGAAACTCTATATATAGCCGAAAAATTAAAAATTTTCTGTAGGCAACCGATCTAAATGAATGATATACCAATCGAAAGGTATTATTTCAATTAGATAATTTTTGTCGAAACATATTCCTAAAGTTTTTTGGTTTGGGAGAAATTAGGGTGAAATTAAAAAAAATTTTAAACACTAAAGTGGGGCTGGGGGACACATTTTAGTCCGCAGATAGAATATTTTTATATATTCGCATTCTAGAGCTAAATACGCGTCGATTGGTACCTCAATCGAACCCCGATCCAACATTTCATTCAGAAGTTATTCGAAAAATTCGATTTTTTCTTCTTCTTCAAAATGAAGCCAGTTTGCGTCGGTTTGTCGGTTTGTCTGTTTGCACTATTTTTTCCTTAAAAATCCTGAAAAAAATTGGAAAATGTTTGTTACTATCATATGAGCAACTATTGTTCTACAACTTTTTGAAATACCTGAAGCTTACGTCAAAAAATTAAAAAAACTTTGTTAATGAAAAAATTCATAACTTTATAATTAAGAAAGATATAAAAAGAAATTTACACCGTTGAAATAGTTTTTTAAATATCAATTTCACTTTCTTTGAGACCAAACGTCTATATAGTATACAAAAAAAAATACACTGAAAATAAACTTTTTTTTTAAGAAAAAAAATTATTTTTCAAAATTTGGTCGACTGATCCTTTTTATATTGCACGTGGAGATAGCTTTTGAGATGACGCAACTTTTGATATATCGCTCATATCTGGCAAAATCCGTTAACTCAAGATATAGTCCTGTAAGTGCAGCTACCCATTTTGTTCAGCCTCCTGTGAAGCTTGCAGTTACTTATACATGTGTGTGTATTTGATTGGCAACTTTGCTTTTTGGAGTCTGCATATATTTGGTCAATACCCTAAAAAATATGGAGTATATCTTTTCAGATTTTAGTTTATTTACTTAAAAATAAAATCCAAATAAAAAAGGGCTTAAAAAAAGTAAAACGTAAACATTGACTCAACTAGGACTCGAACCCAGGCCCTCCTCGTTAGGAACCACGACGCTCTCCACTCGGCTAACCTCGAACTTTATTGCTTGATGGCAACTTTTGATGTAATTCTGCTTTGTGTTTCAGTGTCTCATGTCTTAATGAGAAGACTCAGAAGATTGGTACTTTAACCGACCCGGTCCGACATTTCTTTCAGAAGTTATTCAAAAAATTCGATTTTTACAGTTTTTTCAAAATGAAGCCAGTGTGTCTGTTTGTCTGTATTTTTTGCTTGGCAATCCTGAATAAAATTGGAGATTTTTGTTAATTCCATATGACTCATATGATATGAGCAATTAACTTTTTGAAAAAGCTGTAAAAATCGAATTTCTTGAATAACTTCTGAAAGAAATGTCGGACGGGTCGGTTGAGGTACCAATCTTGAGGTCCCAAAGAAAAAGAAGAAGGGAAAGCTAACTTCGGGCGAAGCCGAAGTTGATATACCCTTGCAGTTGTGCCATTTCCGATCGTGCAGTTATATAGCGGCTATTGGATATAGTTGGCCGATCCCTATGAAATTTGGCCAATAAGATTATTTTGCCCAAAATGGAATCTGTACCAAGTCCCATCTTTCTAACTTAAAAAACACCAAAGTTATGCCAATTCCGATCGTTCTATGACAGCTATAGGATATAGTCGGCCCATCCTTATGAAAGTTTGTACATAAGATATTTTCAAATATTTCAAAAATAAAATCCAAATAAAAAAAGTAAAACATAAACATTGACCCAACTAGGATTAGAACTCAGGCCCTCCCGTGTTAGAAACAACTACGCTCTCCACTCGGCTAATGTCGGACTTCGTGGCTTGATGGCAAATTTTGATGTAGTTCTGCTTTGTGTTTCAGTGTCTCATGTCTTAATGAGAAGAATGCAAAATTTTATGAGTAGGACGCTTTATATGCCCCCACTGAGCATATAATGCATATGAATAAATGCAGCCACCACCGTTTTGGGCCAAATCATGGATTAAAAGCTAAAAAAAAAACCAGGCAAACCAACTCCAACTTTTAATTTTTTATCTTTGCGCATTTATTTTAGATATAATACATGTTTTTTATATGATTGATCGGATATGCCATAAATTTTTTCTTTTTTGATAGGTTAGAAGGATGGGACTTAGTACAGATTGCATTTTGGGAAATCTTATCCGATTTGCAAAATTTTATTAGGATAATTAGCTTAACTTTGTTGTTTTTGAAGCTAGAATGATGGGACTGTCTACGGTTTCCGTTTTGGGCAATCTAATCCTATGTTCATAAGAATCGGCCAACTATATCCTATACCTGCCATATAACTGAACGATCGGAAATGGCACAACCTTTCTATTTTTAAAGATGCTTGGGGCTGTTTCCAATATTTTTATTAGAAATTTGGTTGATGGTGAAATTCTCATAAGGATCGGACAACTATATAGGATCCGATATATATAATAATAATATAAGCTTCTGCTTAACTGCAAGGGTATATCAACTTCGGCTCCGCTTGAAGTTAGCTTTCCTTTCTTGTTTTTTTTTTTTTATAATGTTTTATTAAAATTTTAATTAATTTGTTAAAATAATTTGGTTTCCCACAACTACGAAACAATTTTGGATTTTAAATAAATTTTTGGACAAATTTTTAATTAAAATTTTTAAACTAATCAAATTCCAAAACCTTTGTAAATTAAAAATACGTATAACTTCAGAGCCACTGAAGCTATCGAAAAATTCTTCACGTCTTTGGAAAGGTTTTTAATTATTCCACCTTCTTGAATGTCAAAATCTATAGAGTTAAAAAAAACAAGAAAGGAAAGCTAACTTCGGGCGGAGCCGAAGTTGATAAACCCTTGCATTTGAGTCGCAGTCCGCTAGGTGGCGCCACGCATCTTATATTATTAGATATATAGCGGATCGTATATAGATAGCATAGATTTATCAAGATACTTAATAGATCGGTTAGATTTCACAAAAACCGTGCAAAACGCCGAATGTTATTATATTCGCCGCTGTCGGATTCAGTTTACTCAGGATCCAAAGCAGTTTTATAACTTTGTAAACACTAAGAAGAAAGGAATATGCTCTTATTCTTATACACATTATTACTCCCTAGCGCTCGCTAGGTTGAATTGACTTTTTTTGGGAAAAGTGTTATAACTTAAATTCATAATTTTTTAATGAAATTTGTCTAGTTTTATTAATTATTAATGAGACAACATTGATATGTGGCATGAATGACAGAATTTTTGTAAGTTGTACCGAAAAACTGGCGCCAAAATCCGAAAAACACGAACAAATGGCGAAAATTTCAGTTTCTTGTGTAAAAATTTTGTCCTTTTTGTTTAAAAAAATCTAAGATCTATTTTTTTTTTCAAAAGCTACAACCTGAAACTATTGAAAAACACCGGCAATTTTGAAATCGGTTTAAAAAAAAAGTTCAGGAATTTTGAAGCGCAAAAAATCCCGAAACCCGTTTTTATACCCTTGCAGAGGGTATTATAATTTTGACATATAATTGAGACATCTCCGACCCTATAAAGTATATATATTCTTGATCAGGATCACCTCCTGAGTTGATATGAGCATGTCCGTCTGTCCGTCTGTCTGTTTCTACGCAAAACTAGTCTCTCAGTTTTAGAGCTATTGAGTTGAAACTTTGCACATATCCTTCTTTCCTTTGCAGGCAGTATATAAGTCGGAACGGCCGGGATCGGTCGACAATATCCTATTGCTGCCATATAACTGATTGATCGGAAATGCCATAACTTTAGTGTTTTTTAAGTTAGAGGGTTGGGACTTTCCACACATGTTATGTTTGACCCAAATATCTTATGTACAAAATTTCATAAGGATCGGCCGACTATCACTGTGGACGGAAGTCCACGAGGTGACGACCTGTATGCCTAGGCGTGCGCGAGGAAACTCTATATATAGCCGAAAAATTAAAAATTTTCTAAATGATCTAAATGAATGATATACCAATCGAAAGGTATTATTTCAATTAGATAATTTTTGTCGAAACATATTCCTAAAGTTTTTTGGTTTGGGAGAAATTAGGGTGAAATTAAAAAAAATTTTAAACACTAAAGTGGGGCTGGGGGACACATTTTAGTCCGCAGATAGAATATTTTTATATATTCGCATTCTAGAGCTAAATACGCGTCGATTGGTACCTCAATCGAACCCCGATCCAACATTTCATTCAGAAGTTATTCGAAAAATTCGATTTTTTCTTCTTCTTCAAAATGAAGCCAGTTTGCGTCGGTTTGTCGGTTTGTCTGTTTGCACTATTTTTTCCTTAAAAATCCTGAAAAAAATTGGAAAATGTTGTATCATATGAGCAATTGTTCTACAACTTTTTGAAATACCTGAAGCTTACGTCAAAAAATTAAAAAAACTTTGTTAATGAAAAAATTCATAACTTTATAATTAAGAAAGATATAAAAAGAAATTTCCACCGTTGAAATAGTTTTTTAAATATCAATTTCACTTTCTTTGAGACCAAACGTCTATATAGTATACAAAAAAAAATACACTGAAAATAAACTTTTTTTTTAAGAAAAAAAATTATTTTTCAAAATTTGGTCGACTGATCCTTTTTATATTGCACGTGGAGATAGCTTTTGAGATGACGCAACTTTTGATATATCGCTCATATCTGGCAAAATCCGTTAACTCAAGATATAGTCCTGTAAGTGCAGCTACCCATTTTGTGCAGCCTCCTGTGAAGCTTGCAGTTACTTATACATGTGTGTGTATTTGATTGGCAACTTTGCTTTTTGGAGTCTGCATATATTTGGTCAATACCCTAAAAAATATGGAGTATATCTTTTCAGATTTTAGTTTATTTACTTAAAAATAAAATCCAAATAAAAAAGGGCTTAAAAAAAGTAAAACGTAAACATTGACTCAACTAGGACTCGAACCCAGGCCCTCCTCGTTAGGAATCACGACGCTCTCCACTCGGCTAACCTCGAACTTTATTGCTTGATGGCAACTTTTGATGTAATTCTGCTTTGTGTTTCAGTGTCTCATGTCTTAATGAGAAGACTCAGAAGATTGGTACTTTAACCGACCCGGTCCGACATTTCTTTCAGAAGTTATTCAAAAAATTCGATTTTTACAGTTTTTTCAAAATGAAGCCAGTGTGTCTGTTTGTCTGTATTTTTTGCTTGGCAATCCTGAATAAAATTGGAGATTTTTGTTAATTCCATATGACTCATATGATATGAGCAATTAACTTTTTGAAAAAGCTGTAAAAATCGAATTTCTTGAATAACTTCTGAAAGAAATGTCGGACGGGTCGGTTGAGGTACCAATCTTGAGGTCCCAAAGAAAAAGAAGAAGGGAAAGCTAACTTCGGGCGAAGCCGAAGTTGATATACCCTTGCAGTTGTGCCATTTCCGATCGTGCAGTTATATAGCGGCTATTGGATATAGTTGGCCGATCCCTATGAAATTTGGCCAATAAGATTATTTTGCCCAAAATGGAATCTGTACCAAGTCCCATCTTTCTAACTTAACACCAAAGTTATGCCAATTCCGATCGTTCTATGACAGCTATAGGATATAGTCGGCCCATCCTTATGAAAGTTTGTACATAAGATATTTTCAAATATTTCAAAAATAAAATCCAAATAAAAAAAGTAAAACATAAACATTGACCCAACTAGGATTAGAACTCAGGCCCTCCCGTGTTAGAAACAACTACGCTCTCCACTCGGCTAATGTCGGACTTCGTGGCTTGATGGCAAATTTTGATGTAGTTCTGCTTTGTGTTTCAGTGTCTCATGTCTTAATGAGAAGAATGCAAAATTTTATGAGTAGGACGCTTTATATGCCCCCACTGAGCATATAATGCATATGAATAAATGCAGCCACCACCGTTTTGGGCCAAATCATGGATTAAAAGCTAAAAAAAAAACCAGGCAAACCAACTCCAACTTTTAATTTTTTATCTTTGCGCATTTATTTTAGATATAATACATGTTTTTTATATGATTGATCGGATATGCCATAAATTTTTTCTTTTTTGATAGGTTAGAAGGATGGGACTTAGTACAGATTGCATTTTGGGAAATCTTATCCGATTTGCAAAATTTTATTAGGATAATTAGCTTAACTTTGTTGTTTTTGAAGCTAGAATGATGGGACTGTCTACGGTTTCCGTTTTGGGCAATCTAATCCTATGTTCATAAGAATCGGCCAACTATATCCTATACCTGCCATATAACTGAACGATCGGAAATGGCACAACCTTTCTATTTTTAAAGATGCTTGGGGCTGTTTCCAATATTTTTATTAGAAATTTGGTTGATGGTGAAATTCTCATAAGGATCGGACAACTATATAGGATCCGATATATATAATAATAATATAAGCTTCTGCTTAACTGCAAGGGTATATCAACTTCGGCTCCGCTTGAAGTTAGCTTTCCTCTCTTGTTTTTTTTTTTTTATAATGTTTTATTAAAATTTTAATTAATTTGTTAAAATAATTTGGTTTCCCACAACTACGAAACAATTTTGGATTTTAAATAAATTTTTGGACAAATTTTTAATTAAAATTTTTAAACTAATCAAATTCCAAAACCTTTGTAAATTAAAAATACTTATAACTTCAGAGCCACTGAAGCTATCGAAAAATTCTTTACGTCTTTGGAAAGGTTTTTAATTATTCCACCTTCTTGAATGTCAAAATCTATAGAGTTAAAAAAAACAAGAAAGGAAAGCTAACTTCGGGCGGAGCCGAAGTTGATAAACCCTTGCATTTGAGTCGCAGTCCGCTAGGTGGCGCCACGCATCTTATATTATTAGATATATAGCGGATCGTATATAGATAGCATAGATTTATCAAGATACTTAATAGATCGGTTAGATTTCACAAAAACCGTGCAAAACGCCGAATGTTATTATATTCGCCGCTGTCGGATTCAGTTTACTCAGGATCCAAAGCAGTTTTATAACTTTGTAAACACTAAGAAGAAAGGAATATGCTCTTATTCTTATACACATTATTACTCCCTAGCGCTCGCTAGGTTGAATTGACTTTTTTTGGGAAAAGTGTTATAACTTAAATTCATAATTTTTTAATGAAATTTGTCTAGTTTTATTAATTATTAATGAGACAACATTGATATGTGGCATGAATGACAGAATTTTTGTAAGTTGTACCGAAAAACTGGCGCCAAAATCCGAAAAACACGAACAAATGGCGAAAATTTCAGTTTCTTGTGTAAAAATTTTGTCCTTTTTGTTTAAAAAAATCTAAGATCTATTTTTTTTTTCAAAAGCTACAACCTGAAACTATTGAAAAACACCGGCAATTTTGAAATCGGTTTAAAAAAAAAGTTCAGGAATTTTGAAGCGCAAAAAATCCCGAAACCCGTTTTTATACCCTTGCAGAGGGTATTATAATTTTGGTCAAAAGTGTGCAACGCAGTGAAGGAGACATCTCCGACCCTATAAAGTATATATATTCTTGATCAGGATCACCTCCTGAGTCGATATGAGCATGTCCGTCTGTCCGTCTGTCTGTTTCTACGCAAAACTAGTCTCTCAGTTTTAGAGCTATTGAGTTGAAACTTTGCACACATCCTTCTTTCCTTTGCAGGCAGTATATAAGTCGGAACGGCCGGGATCGGTCGACAATATCCTATTGCTGCCATATAACTGATTGATCGGAAATGCCATAACTTTAGTGTTTTTTAAGTTAGAGGGTTGGGACTTTCCACACATGTTATGTTTGACCCAAATATCTTATGTACAAAATTTCATAAGGATCGGCCGACTATCACTGTGGACGGAAGTCCACGAGGTGACGACCTGTATGCCTAGGCGTGCGCGAGGAAACTCTATATATAGCCGAAGAATTAAAAATTTTCTGTAGGCAACCGATCTAAATGAATGATATACCAATCGAAAGGTATTATTTCAATTAGATAATTTTTGTCGAAACATATTCCTAAAGTTTTTTGGTTTGGGAGAAATTAGGGTGAAATTAAAAAAAATTTTAAACACTAAAGTGGGGCTGGGGGACACATTTTAGTCCGCAGATAGAATATTTTTATATATTCGCATTCTAGAGCTAAATACGCGTCGATTGGTACCTCAATCGAACCCCGATCCAACATTTCATTCAGAAGTTATTCGAAAAATTCGATTTTTTCTTCTTCTTCAAAATGAAGCCAGTTTGCGTCGGTTTGTCGGTTTGTCTGTTTGCACTATTTTTTCCTTAAAAATCCTGAAAAAAATTGGAAAATGTTTGTTACTATCATATGAGCAACTATTGTTCTACAACTTTTTGAAATACCTGAAGCTTACGTCAAAAAATTAAAAAAACTTTGTTAATGAAAAAATTCATAACTTTATAATTAAGAAAGATATAAAAAGAAATTTACACCGTTGAAATGGTTTTTTAAATATCAATTTCACTTTCTTTGAGACCAAACGTCTATATAGTATACAAAAAAAAATACACTGAAAATAAACTTTTTTTTTAAGAAAAAAAATTATTTTTCAAAATTTGGTCGACTGATCCTTTTTATATTGCACGTGGAGATAGCTTTTGAGATGACGCAACTTTTGATATATCGCTCATATCTGGCAAAATCCGTTAACTCAAGATATAGTCCTGTAAGTGCAGCTACCCATTTTGTGCAGCCTCCTGTGAAGCTTGCAGTTACTTATACATGTGTGTGTATTTGATTGGCAACTTTGCTTTTTGGAGTCTGCATATATTTGGTCAATACCCTAAAAAATATGGAGTATATCTTTTCAGATTTTAGTTTATTTACTTAAAAATAAAATCCAAATAAAAAAGGGCTTAAAAAAAGTAAAACGTAAACATTGACTCAACTAGGACTCGAACCCAGGCCCTCCTCGTTAGGAACCACGACGCTCTCCACTCGGCTAACCTCGAACTTTATTGCTTGATGGCAACTTTTGATGTAATTCTGCTTTGTGTTTCAGTGTCTCATGTCTTAATGAGAAGACTCAGAAGATTGGTACTTTAACCGACCCGGTCCGACATTTCTTTTAGAAGTTATTCAAAAAATTCGATTTTTACAGTTTTTTCAAAATGAAGCCAGTGTGTCTGTTTGTCTGTATTTTTTGCTTGGCAATCCTGAATAAAATTGGAGATTTTTGTTAATTCCATATGACTCATATGATATGAGCAATTAACTTTTTGAAAAAGCTGTAAAAATCGAATTTCTTGAATAACTTCTGAAAGAAATGTCGGACGGGTCGGTTGAGGTACCAATCTTGAGGTCCCAAAGAAAAAGAAGAAGGGAAAGCTAACTTCGGGCGAAGCCGAAGTTGATATACCCTTGCAGTTGTGCCATTTCCGATCGTGCAGTTATATAGCGGCTATTGGATATAGTTGGCCGATCCCTATGAAATTTGGCCAATAAGATTATTTTGCCCAAAATGGAATCTGTACCAAGTCCCATCTTTCTAACTTAACACCAAAGTTATGCCAATTCCGATCGTTCTATGACAGCTATAGGATATAGTCGGCCCATCCTTATGAAAGTTTGTACATAAGATATTTTCAAATATTTCAAAAATAAAATCCAAATAAAAAAAGTAAAACATAAACATTGACCCAACTAGGATTAGAACTCAGGCCCTCCCGTGTTAGAAACAACTACGCTCTCCACTCGGCTAATGTCGGACTTCGTGGCTTGATGGCAAATTTTGATGTAGTTCTGCTTTGTGTTTCAGTGTCTCATGTCTTAATGAGAAGAATGCAAAATTTTATGAGTAGGACGCTTTATATGCCCCCACTGAGCATATAATGCATATGAATAAATGCAGCCACCACCGTTTTGGGCCAAATCATGGATTAAAAGCTAAAAAAAAAACCAGGCAAACCAACTCCAACTTTTAATTTTTTATCTTTGCGCATTTATTTTAGATATAATACATGTTTTTTATATGATTGATCGGATATGCCATAAATTTTTTCTTTTTTGATAGGTTAGAAGGATGGGACTTAGTACAGATTGCATTTTGGGAAATCTTATCCGATTTGCAAAATTTTATTAGGATAATTAGCTTAACTTTGTTGTTTTTGAAGCTAGAATGATGGGACTGTCTACGGTTTCCGTTTTGGGCAATCTAATCCTATGTTCATAAGAATCGGCCAGCTATATCCTATACCTGCCATATAACTGAACGATCGGAAATGGCACAACCTTTCTATTTTTAAAGATGCTTGGGGCTGTTTCCAATATTTTTATTAGAAATTTGGTTGATGGTGAAATTCTCATAAGGATCGGACAACTATATAGGATCCGATATATATAATAATAATATAAGCTTCTGCTTAACTGCAAGGGTATATCAACTTCGGCTCCGCTTGAAGTTAGCTTTCCTTTCTTGTTTTTTTTTTTTATAATGTTTTATATAGTGGAACTCTTATTAGGATAGGCCTCTCATCTGTTAATTTGTTAAAATAATTTGGTTTCCCACAACTACGAAACAATTTTGGATTTTAAATAAATTTTTGGACAAATTTTTAATTAAAATTTTTAAACTAATCAAATTCCAAAACCTTTGTAAATTAAAAATACGTATAACTTCAGAGCCAATGAAGCTATCGAAAAATTCTTTACGTCTTTGGAAAGGTTTTTAATTATTCCACCTTCTTGAATGTCAAAATCTATAGAGTTAAAAAAAAAAAAAAAGGAAAGCTAACTTCGGGCGGAGCCGAAGTTGATAAACCCTTGCATTTGAGTCGCAGTCCGCTAGGTGGCGCCACGCATCTTATATTATTAGATATATAGCGGATCGTATATAGATAGCATAGATTTATCAAGATACTTAATAGATCGGTTAGATTTCACAAAAACCGTGCAAAACGCCGAATGTTATTATATTCGCCGCTGTCGGATTCAGTTTACTCAGGATCCAAAGCAGTTTTATAACTTTGTAAACACTAAGAAGAAAGGAATATGCTCTTATTCTTATACACATTATTACTCCCTAGCGCTCGCTAGGTTGAATTGACTTTTTTTGGGAAAAGTGTTATAACTTAAATTCATAATTTTTTAATGAAATTTGTCTAGTTTTATTAATTATTAATGAGACAACATTGATATGTGGCATGAATGACAGAATTTTTGTAAGTTGTACCGAAAAACTGGCGCCAAAATCCGAAAAACACGAACAAATGGCGAAAATTTCAGTTTCTTGTGTAAAAATTTTGTCCTTTTTGTTTAAAAAAATCTAAGATCTATTTTTTTTTTCAAAAGCTACAACCTGAAACTATTGAAAAACACCGGCAATTTTGAAATCGGTTTAAAAAAAAAGTTCAGGAATTTTGAAGCGCAAAAAATCCCGCAACCCGTTTTTATACCCTTGCAGAGGGTATTATAATTTTGGTCAAAAGTGTGCAACGCAGTGAAGGAGACATCTCCGACCCTATAAAGTATATATATTCTTGATCAGGATCACCTCCTGAGTCGATATGAGCATGTCCGTCTGTCCGTCTGTCCGTCTGTCTGTTTCTACGCAAAACTAGTCTCTCAGTTTTAGAGCTATTGAGTTGAAACTTTGCACACATCCTTCTTTCCTTTGCAGGCAGTATATAAGTCGGAACGGCCGGGATCGGTCGACAATATCCTATTGCTGCCATATAACTGATTGATCGGAAATGCCATAACTTTAGTGTTTTTTAAGTTAGAGGGTTGGGACTTTCCACACATGTTATGTTTGACCCAAATATCTTATGTACAATTTCATAAGGATCGGCCGACTATCACTGTGGACGGAAGTCCACGAGGTGACGACCTGTATGCCTAGGCGTGCGCGAGGAAACTCTATATATAGCCGAAGAATTAAAAATTTTCTGTAGGCAACCGATCTAAATGAATGATATACCAATCGAAAGGTATTATTTCAATTAGATAATTTTTGTCGAAACATATTCCTAAAGTTTTTTGGTTTGGGAGAAATTAGGGTGAAATTAAAAAAAATTTTAAACACTAAAGTGGGGCTGGGGGACACATTTTAGTCCGCAGATAGAATATTTTTATATATTCGCATTCTAGAGCTAAATACGCGTCGATTGGTACCTCAATCGAACCCCGATCCAACATTTCATTCAGAAGTTATTCGAAAAATTCGATTTTTTCTTCTTCTTCAAAATGAAGCCAGTTTGCGTCGGTTTGTCGGTTTGTCTGTTTGCACTATTTTTTCCTTAAAAATCCTGAAAAAAATTGGAAAATGTTTGTTACTATCATATGAGCAACTATTGTTCTACAACTTTTTGAAATACCTGAAGCTTACGTCAAAAAATTAAAAAAACTTTGTTAATGAAAAAATTCATAACTTTATAATTAAGAAAGATATAAAAAGAAATTTACACCGTTGAAATGGTTTTTTAAATATCAATTTCACTTTCTTTGAGACCAAACGTCTATATAGTATACAAAAAAAAATACACTGAAAATAAACTTTTTTTTAAGAAAAAAAATTATTTTTCAAAATTTGGTCGACTGATCCTTTTTATATTGCACGTGGAGATAGCTTTTGAGATGACGCAACTTTTGATATATCGCTCATATCTGGCAAAATCCGTTAACTCAAGATATAGTCCTGTAAGTGCAGCTACCCATTTTGTGCAGCCTCCTGTGAAGCTTGCAGTTACTTATACATGTGTGTGTATTTGATTGGCAACTTTGCTTTTTGGAGTCTGCATATATTTGGTCAATACCCTAAAAAATATGGAGTATATCTTTTCAGATTTTAGTTTATTTACTTAAAAATAAAATCCAAATAAAAAAGGGCTTAAAAAAAGTAAAACGTAAACATTGACTCAACTAGGACTCGAACCCAGGCCCTCCTCGTTAGGAACCACGACGCTCTCCACTCGGCTAACCTCGAACTTTATTGCTTGATGGCAACTTTTGATGTAATTCTGCTTTGTGTTTCAGTGTCTCATGTCTTAATGAGAAGACTCAGAAGATTGGTACTTTAACCGACCCGGTCCGACATTTCTTTTAGAAGTTATTCAAAAAATTCGATTTTTACAGTTTTTTCAAAATGAAGCCAGTGTGTCTGTTTGTCTGTATTTTTTGCTTGGCAATCCTGAATAAAATTGGAGATTTTTGTTAATTCCATATGACTCATATGATATGAGCAATTAACTTTTTGAAAAAGCTGTAAAAATCGAATTTCTTGAATAACTTCTGAAAGAAATGTCGGACGGGTCGGTTGAGGTACCAATCTTGAGGTCCCAAAGAAAAAGAAGAAGGGAAAGCTAACTTCGGGCGAAGCCGAAGTTGATATACCCTTGCAGTTGTGCCATTTCCGATCGTGCAGTTATATAGCGGCTATTGGATATAGTTGGCCGATCCCTATGAAATTTGGCCAATAAGATTATTTTGCCCAAAATGGAATCTGTACCAAGTCCCATCTTTCTAACTTAACACCAAAGTTATGCCAATTCCGATCGTTCTATGACAGCTATAGGATATAGTCGGCCCATCCTTATGAAAGTTTGTACATAAGATATTTTCAAATATTTCAAAAATAAAATCCAAATAAAAAAAGTAAAACATAAACATTGACCCAACTAGGATTAGAACTCAGGCCCTCCCGTGTTAGAAACAACTACGCTCTCCACTCGGCTAATGTCGGACTTCGTGGCTTGATGGCAAATTTTGATGTAGTTCTGCTTTGTGTTTCAGTGTCTCATGTCTTAATGAGAAGAATGCAAAATTTTATGAGTAGGACGCTTTATATGCCCCCACTGAGCATATAATGCATATGAATAAATGCAGCCACCACCGTTTTGGGCCAAATCATGGATTAAAAGCTAAAAAAAAAACCAGGCAAACCAACTCCAACTTTTAATTTTTTATCTTTGCGCATTTATTTTAGATATAATACATGTTTTTTATATGATTGATCGGATATGCCATAAATTTTTTCTTTTTTGATAGGTTAGAAGGATGGGACTTAGTACAGATTGCATTTTGGGAAATCTTATCCGATTTGCAAAATTTTATTAGGATAATTAGCTTAACTTTGTTGTTTTTGAAGCTAGAATGATGGGACTGTCTACGGTTTCCGTTTTGGGCAATCTAATCCTATGTTCATAAGAATCGGCCAACTATATCCTATACCTGCCATATAACTGAACGATCGGAAATGGCACAACCTTTCTATTTTTAAAGATGCTTGGGGCTGTTTCCAATATTTTTATTGGAAATTTGGTTGATGGTGAAATTCTCATAAGGATCGGACAACTATATAGGATCCGATATATATAATAATAATATAAGCTTCTGCTTAACTGCAAGGGTATATCAACTTCGGCTCCGCTTGAAGTTAGCTTTCCTTTCTTGTTTTTTTTTTTTTATAATGTTTTATATAGTGGAACTCTTATTAGGATAGGCCTCTCATCTGTTAATTTGTTAAAATAATTTGGTTTCCCACAACTACGAAACAATTTTGGATTTTAAATAAATTTTTGGACAAATTTTTAATTAAAATTTTTAAACTAATCAAATTCCAAAACCTTTGTAAATTAAAAATACGTATAACTTCAGAGCCACTGAAGCTATCGAAAAATTCTTTACGTCTTTGGAAAGGTTTTTAATTATTCCACCTTCTTGAATGTCAAAATCTATAGAGTTAAAAAAAACAAGAAAGGAAAGCTAACTTCGGGCGGAGCCGAAGTTGATAAACCCTTGCATTTGAGTCGCAGTCCGCTAGGTGGCGCCACGCATCTTATATTATTAGATATATAGCGGATCGTATATAGATAGCATAGATTTATCAAGATACTTAATAGATCGGTTAGATTTCACAAAAACCGTGCAAAACGCCGAATGTTATTATATTCGCCGCTGTCGGATTCAGTTTACTCAGGATCCAAAGCAGTTTTATAACTTTGTAAACACTAAGAAGAAAGGAATATGCTCTTATTCTTATACACATTATTACTCCCTAGCGCTCGCTAGGTTGAATTGACTTTTTTTGGGAAAAGTGTTATAACTTAAATTCATAATTTTTTAATGAAATTTGTCTAGTTTTATTAATTATTAATGAGACAACATTGATATGTGGCATGAATGACAGAATTTTTGTAAGTTGTACCGAAAAACTGGCGCCAAAATCCGAAAAACACGAACAAATGGCGAAAATTTCAGTTTCTTGTGTAAAAATTTTGTCCTTTTTGTTTAAAAAAATCTAAGATCTATTTTTTTTTCAAAAGCTACAACCTGAAACTATTGAAAAACACCGGCAATTTTGAAATCGGTTTAAAAAAAAAGTTCAGGAATTTTGAAGCGCAAAAAATCCCGAAACCCGTTTTTATACCCTTGCAGAGGGTATTATAATTTTGGTCAAAAGTGTGCAACGCAGTGAAGGAGACATCTCCGACCCTATAAAGTATATATATTCTTGATCAGGATCACCTCTTGAGTCGATATGAGCATGTCCGTCTGTCCGTCTGTCCGTCTGTCTGTTTCTACGCAAAACTAGTCTCTCAGTTTTAGAGCTATTGAGTTGAAACTTTGCACACATCCTTCTTTCCTTTGCAGGCAGTATATAAGTCGGAACGGCCGGGATCGGTCGACAATATCCTATTGCTGCCATATAACTGATTGATCGGAAATGCCATAACTTTAGTGTTTTTTAAGTTGGGACTTTCCACACATGTTATGTTTGACCCAAATATCTTATGTACAAAATTTCATAAGGATCGGCCGACTATCACTGTGGACGGAAGTCCACGAGGTGACGACCTGTATGCCTAGGCGTGCGCGAGGAAACTCTATATATAGCCGAAGAATTAAAAATTTTCTGTAGGCAACCGATCTAAATGAATGATATACCAATCGAAAGGTATTATTTCAATTAGATAATTTTTGTCGAAACATATTCCTAAAGTTTTTTGGTTTGGGAGAAATTAGGGTGAAATTAAAAAAAATTTTAAACACTAAAGTGGGGCTGGGGGACACATTTTAGTCCGCAGATAGAATATTTTTATATATTCGCATTCTAGAGCTAAATACGCGTCGATTGGTACCTCAATCGAACCCCGATCCAACATTTCATTCAGAAGTTATTCGAAAAATTCGATTTTTTCTTCTTCTTCAAAATGAAGCCAGTTTGCGTCGGTTTGTCGGTTTGTCTGTTTGCACTATTTTTTCCTTAAAAATCCTGAAAAAAATTGGAAAATGTTTGTTACTATCATATGAGCAACTATTGTTCTACAACTTTTTGAAATACCTGAAGCTTACGTCAAAAAATTAAAAAAACTTTGTTAATGAAAAAATTCATAACTTTATAATTAAGAAAGATATAAAAAGAAATTTACACCGTTGAAATGGTTTTTTAAATATCAATTTCACTTTCTTTGAGACCAAACGTCTATATAGTATACAAAAAAAAATACACTGAAAATAAACTTTTTTTTTAAGAAAAAAAATTATTTTTCAAAATTTGGTCGACTGATCCTTTTTATATTGCACGTGGAGATAGCTTTTGAGATGACGCAACTTTTGATATATCGCTCATATCTGGCAAAATCCGTTAACTCAAGATATAGTCCTGTAAGTGCAGCTACCCATTTTGTGCAGCCTCCTGTGAAGCTTGCAGTTACTTATACATGTGTGTGTATTTGATTG
The DNA here is from genome assembly GCF_017639315.1 of Drosophila ananassae. Taxonomy (NCBI): domain Eukaryota; kingdom Metazoa; phylum Arthropoda; class Insecta; order Diptera; family Drosophilidae; genus Drosophila; species Drosophila ananassae. The sequence continues at coordinate 1,789,538 of NW_025319041.1, read as the reverse complement.
GCAACTTTGCTTTTTGGAGTCTGCATATATTTGGTCAATACCCTAAAAAATATGGAGTATATCTTTTCAGATTTTAGTTTATTTACTTAAAAATAAAATCCAAATAAAAAAGGGCTTAAAAAAAGTAAAACGTAAACATTGACTCAACTAGGACTCGAACCCAGGCCCTCCTCGTTAGGAACCACGACGCTCTCCACTCGGCTAACCTCGAACTTTATTGCTTGATGGCAACTTTTGATGTAATTCTGCTTTGTGTTTCAGTGTCTCATGTCTTAATGAGAAGACTCAGAAGATTGGTACTTTAACCGACCCGGTCCGACATTTCTTTTAGAAGTTATTCAAAAAATTCGATTTTTACAGTTTTTTCAAAATGAAGCCAGTGTGTCTGTTTGTCTGTATTTTTTGCTTGGCAATCCTGAATAAAATTGGAGATTTTTGTTAATTCCATATGACTCATATGATATGAGCAATTAACTTTTTGAAAAAGCTGTAAAAATCGAATTTCTTGAATAACTTCTGAAAGAAATGTCGGACGGGTCGGTTGAGGTACCAATCTTGAGGTCCCAAAGAAAAAGAAGAAGGGAAAGCTAACTTCGGGCGAAGCCGAAGTTGATATACCCTTGCAGTTGTGCCATTTCCGATCGTGCAGTTATATAGCGGCTATTGGATATAGTTGGCCGATCCCTATGAAATTTGGCCAATAAGATTATTTTGCCCAAAATGGAATCTGTACCAAGTCCCATCTTTCTAACTTAACACCAAAGTTATGCCAATTCCGATCGTTCTATGACAGCTATAGGATATAGTCGGCCCATCCTTATGAAAGTTTGTACATAAGATATTTTCAAATATTTCAAAAATAAAATCCAAGTAAAAAAAGTAAAACATAAACATTGACCCAACTAGGATTAGAACTCAGGCCCTCCCGTGTTAGAAACAACTACGCTCTCCACTCGGCTAATGTCGGACTTCGTGGCTTGATGGCAAATTTTGATGTAGTTCTGCTTTGTGTTTCAGTGTCTCATGTCTTAATGAGAAGAATGCAAAATTTTATGAGTAGGACGCTTTATATGCCCCCACTGAGCATATAATGCATATGAATAAATGCAGCCACCACCGTTTTGGGCCAAATCATGGATTAAAAGCTAAAAAAAAAACCAGGCAAACTAACTCCAACTTTTAATTTTTTATCTTTGCGCATTTATTTTAGATATAATACATGTTTTTTATATGATTGATCGGATATGCCATACATTTTTTCTTTTTTGATAGGTTAGAAGGATGGGACTTAGTACAGATTGCATTTTGGGAAATCTTATCCGATTTGCAAAATTTTATTAGGATAATTAGCTTAACTTTGTTGTTTTTGAAGCTAGAATGATGGGACTGTCTACGGTTTCCGTTTTGGGCAATCTAATCCTATGTTCATAAGAATCGGCCAGCTATATCCTATACCTGCCATATAACTGAACGATCGGAAATGGCACAACCTTTCTATTTTTAAAGATGCTTGGGGCTGTTTCCAATATTTTTATTAGAAATTTGGTTGATGGTGAAATTCTCATAAGGATCGGACAACTATATAGGATCCGATATATATAATAATAATATAAGCTTCTGCTTAACTGCAAGGGTATATCAACTTCGGCTCCGCTTGAAGTTAGCTTTCCTTTCTTGTTTTTTTTTTTTTATAATGTTTTATATAGTGGAACTCTTATTAGGATAGGCCTCTCATCTGTTAATTTGTTAAAATAATTTGGTTTCCCACAACTACGAAACAATTTTGGATTTTAAATAAATTTTTGGACAAATTTTTAATTAAAATTTTTAAACTAATCAAATTCCAAAACCTTTGTAAATTAAAAATACGTATAACTTCAGAGCCACTGAAGCTATCGAAAAATTCTTTACGTCTTTGGAAAGGTTTTTAATTATTCCACCTTCTTGAATGTCAAAATCTATAGAGTTAAAAAAAAAAAGAAAGGAAAGCTAACTTCGGCCGGAGCCGAAGTTGACAAACCCTTGCATTTGAGTCGCAGTCCGCTAGGTGGCGCCACGCATCTTATATTATTAGATATATAGCGGATCGTATATAGATAGCATAGATTTATCAAGATACTTAATAGATCGGTTAGATTTCACAAAAACCGTGCAAAACGCCGAATGTTATTATATTCGCCGCTGTCGGATTCAGTTTACTCAGGATCCAAAGCAGTTTTATAACTTTGTAAACACTAAGAAGAAAGGAATATGCTCTTATTCTTATACACATTATTACTCCCTAGCGCTCGCTAGGTTGAATTGACTTTTTTTGGGAAAAGTGTTATAACTTAAATTCATAATTTTTTAATGAAATTTGTCTAGTTTTATTAATTATTAATCAGACAACATTGATATGTGGCATGAATGACAGAATTTTTGTAAGTTGTACCGAAAAACTGGCGCCAAAATCCGAAAAACACGAACAAATGGCGAAAATTTCAGTTTCTTGTGTAAAAATTTTGTCCTTTTTGTTTAAAAAAATCTAAGATCTATTTTTTTTTCAAAAGCTACAACCTGAAACTATTGAAAAACACCGGCAATTTTGAAATCGTTTTAAAAAAAAAGTTCAGGAATTTTGAAGCGCAAAAAATCCCGAAACCCGTTTTTATACCCTTGCAGAGGGTATTATAATTTTGGTCAAAAGTGTGCAACGCAGTGAAGGAGACATCTCCGACCCTATAAAGTATATATATTCTTGATCAGGATCACCTCCTGAGTCGATATGAGCATGTCCGTCTGTCCGTCTGTCCGTCTGTCCGTCTGTCCGTCTGTCTGTTTCTACGCAAAACTAGTCTCTCAGTTTTAGAGCTATTGAGTTGAAACTTTGCACACATCCTTCTTTCCTTTGCAGGCAGTATAAGTTAACACTTCTGAGGGGTAACAAACAGTCGGTAGAAATCTTGGGTGATTCTTGGATCACCCTAGTCTTTATAATGTCGACTCAGCATACCCGCCTTTGGGGGCCGTGCCTGGATCCCACTGGTTTCCGGTATCTTGCGATCGTCAGCATTTCCCACTGTCACGCGGTCGGCCTGCCGACTAGGCACCCTACTGCTAAGTTCCTCAGTTCTGTTTTATAATCATTGGAATAAAGAGCACTTAGCTCCATAAACTTAACTCCGGCCATCGCCGTTTTATTATTTGCATTCGCCCACTGAGCTTAAGGCCAGGGGTATAGGGGGGCAGTCACCCTCTCAACATAAACCTTATTTTACACGTCATCAACCACCATATCGGTGGCACCCCATCAGTGGCCACCTGGGACCAGCAGCCCTGCCGCCAATTCGTGCCAACCGCTACTACTCATCAAGCACCCTACTGGTGCCACCTCATCACCGGCGGATCTGGAGCAGCCTTACCATCGAGAAACGTTCAACTAGATAACTGGCGCCTAACGAGCAAAAAACTAGCGACCCAAAAATTTTCAAACATGTAAGTGGGCTAATTAATTAATACGGCTTCAAAAAACATATACCATATACAATAAAAGTACACCTTATAATTGGCAAAAACAAATATAACTTGCACACGTAAAAAAACAAAAAAAAAAAAAAAAAAAACAATTATTATACATATATAATAATAAAGCTGCATTTGTGACCTGCAGCTCATATAAGATTTTTTATTTCTTTTTGGTGAAAATATATTTTAGTAAATTAAATATATTAAATATATATATATATATAATAAAACAATTATTATACGTATATAATAATAAAGCTGCATTTGTGAACTGCAGCTCATATAAGATTTTTTATTTCTTTTTGGTGAAAATATATTTTAATAAATTGAATAAATATAAAATATATTAAAGTATTATGCCAGCCGGACAGAATATTCGGCCATATGTATTGAACCTCGTATAAATTAGGTGGCATAAGTTCAAGTTTTTAATGAACTTTCCAGGTCCGTATAGAGAAATTAAAAAAGAAGTCGTGAGTGATAGTGAAGAAGAAGAGATCCGGGGTTTTAGACCGGGGCAGGCTCAAATCGTAGAGAAAGAAAAAATAATGAACGCGAACGAATTGCAAAGTATTATCCAGGGCGCCTTAGCGCAACAGGAAGCTAGGCTCCGAGCTGAATTTGAAGCTCAAATCAATTCCGTTAACGTGCAGTTACAAAACATGCGCGTAGAGACCCCACAGGTGGAGGCCTACCAAAGAGTGTCGGTACAGCCAGGAGCGCCCCCATGCGACATACCGCTCCACATAATTAAGTCAGTACCAGATTTTAACGGTGAGCAAGACGGGTACGTAACGTGGAGGCAGTCCGCCACGGACGCATACGAACTCTTTAAACCTTACCAGGGCAGCTGTGCCCATTATCAAGCCGTTACCATAATCAGGAATAAAATTAGGGGCCCAGCGCGAGCGTTGTTGGTATCACACAACACTGTGCTTAATTTCGATGCCATTCTGGCAAGATTAGACTGCTCCTACGTAGACAAAACTTCGTTGAGGCTGTTACGACAACAGCTTGAGGCAGTTCGCCAAAGTGACCAAAGCCTCATGCAATACTATGACGAGGTTGAGCGTAAGCTAACCCTCGTCACGAACAAAATTGTCATATCCCACGACATTGAAAGAGCCACACTGCTCAACAATGAGGTAAGGGCGGACGCACTACATGTGTTTATCTCAGGCCTAAAAAAAAACCTGAGAGCAGTCGTTTTCCCGGCACAGCCAAAAGACCTTCCTTCGGCATTGGCATAAGCTAGGGAGGCTGAAGCCAGCATCGAAAGAAGCCAGTTTGCGGCAACGTATGCTAGGGCAATGGAACAGAAGACACAGAATTCTGATTTTCGTAGGACTCAGTTCCGCACTCCTGATAAACAAGGAAACGAAAAGAACCCTCATTATTTTAAAAGACCAGATAAAAACCAACAAAATGGTTCTGGGCGTAAGCCAGAGGACTGGGCCGACCGTGGAAATCCACGTCAGGCAGCAGAGCCCATGGACTGGAACCCATCGTCTTCTAAGTCCAAGCAACAGCATTTTAAACAAAACCAATATGTATCACAACCGCAAAATATGCAGGCAAAAAATTCAAAAAGACCCAACTCCTCTGATAGGATAACGGATCAAAGGCGTCAGCGGCTTAACAACATCGAGCAGACCGCTAGTGCCAACGATCAAGAGTATGAGAGTGCTGCGGTAGCCGCGATGAGCGCAATCGAAGACGACAGCGACTCGATCGACTCCCATGACCTCCTCAATTTTTTAGAGAGCGGTCCCGGCTGCCGTTCATCGAACGACAGTTGGCTGGGAGGACTTTAAAAATTCTTATTGATACAGGGGCAGCGAAAAGTTATATAAAGCCCGTAAAGGAGCTTAAAAACATAACGCCAGTAGCCTCACCGTTTCGCGTGAATACAATTCACGGATCCAATAGCATAAATAAAAAGTGCCAAATAAATGTCTTGGGAACAACTTCCCCATTCTTCATATTAGATTCCCTAACAACATTTGACGGGATCATAGGCTTCGACTTGCTAACGCAAGTGGGAGCCACCCTCAATATGCAAACTAAAAAAATATTGTATGGTTCCGTGTCTGAGGACCTGCAGTTTCTTGATTGCAACGATGTAAACTTTACCAACATAAAGGACATAGTCGTTCCAGAATCAGTAAAAAAGGAGTTTATCGATATGATGAAAAAAAGATCTAAGGTCTTCTCCGTCGCAAATCAAACGTTGCCGTACAACACAAATGTTGTGGCTACTATTCGCACTGAGGATAACAACCCAGTGTACTCTAAAGCGTACCCGCACCCAATGGGTGTCGCAGACTTCGTTAATAAAGAAATAAAAGACCTACTGAAGTCTAAGATTATAACCCCGTCGAGATCACCGTATAATAATCCAACTTGGGTGGTCGATAAAAAAGGGTCAGATGAGACAGGTGGTAGGAAAAAGCGTTTGGTAATCGACTTCAGGAAACTGAACGAAAAAACCATTCCTGATAAATACCCCTTGCCAAGTATCGAGTTAATACTTGCAAACCTTGGCAAAGCCAAATATTTTACAACTCTAGACTTAAAATCTGGTTATCACCAAATTTTCCTCGCGGAACAAGATCGCGAAAAAACATCATTTTCAGTCAACGGAGGCAAATATGAATTCTGCCGTTTGCCTTTTGGATTAAAAAATGCTGGTAGCATTTTTCAGAGGGCAATCGATGACGTATTGAGAGAGCAGATAGGGAAGTCGTGCTACGTCTATGTTGACGATGTCATAATCTTTTCGGAAAACGAAAAAGAGCATGTCAGTCACAATGACTGGGTCCTCAAAAAATTAGGCCAAGCCAATATGACCATCTCGAAAGAGAAAACCCATTTTTTTAAAGAAAGTGTCCAATACCTCGGCTTCGTGGTAACCCGAAATGGGGCTACAACTGACCCAGAAAAGGTAGCAGCCATTAAGGAATACACAGAACCGACAAGCTTATTCTCACTAAGATCATTCTTAGGACTAGCCAGCTATTATAGGTGTTTTATAAAAGATTTCGCTACAATAGCCAGGCCACTAACCGACCTCCTTAAGGGAGAAAACGGTTCCGTAAGTAAACACATGTCTAGGAAAATACCCATTAAATTTAACGATCAGCAAAGAGACGCGTTCGATAGACTTCGAAACATTTTGGCATCAGAAGATGTCACCCTTAAATACCCAGATTTTAAGAAACCGTTCGATCTGACAACCGATGCGTCAGCTTACGGCATCGGGGCAGTACTGTCGCAGGACAAAAAACCCATAACAATGATATCCAGAACCCTTAAAGACTGCGAGACCCGTTACGCAACTAACGAAAGAGAGTTACTCGCTATAGTCTGGGCTCTAGGAAAATTAAGGCAGTATCTGTATGGCACTCGTGACATAAGAGTCTACACAGATCATAAGCCGCTAACGTTCGCTGTCTCCGACAAGAACCCAAATGACAAATTAAAACGTTGGAAATCATTTATAGATGACTACGGCGCAAAAGTCATATACACTCCAGGCAAAGAAAATTTTGTTGCCGACGCACTTTCGCGACAAAACATCAACGCCCTTCAAAACGAACCCGAATCTGATTGTGCAACAGTTCACAGTGAAGAATCTAGCACTTATACGATAGAAACAACGGAAAAACCTCTAAATTGTTTCAAAAATCAGATAGTCCTAGAAGAGGCAAAGTATTCCTTAAAGCGATACTTTATATTTTTCGGAAATAAATGCCGGCACATTATACATTTCACGGAAAAATCAACCCTGTTCGAAACATTAAGACCAATCATTAACCCAAAAGTTGTCAACGCTATTCATTGTAACTTGCCAACATTGGCAAGTATCCAACATGCATTAGTATCAAATTTTCCAGCTACGAAATTTTGGCACTGCAAGAACTTTGTGTCAGATATTTCTAATAAAAGTGAGCAGATTGAAATAATCACCGCAGAGCACAATCGTGCACACAGAGCTGCCCAGGAAAATATCAAACAAGTCCTCCGCGACTATTATTTTCCAAAAATGTCAAAGTTAGCTACTGAAATAGTGACAAATTGCAAAATTTGCACTACAGCAAAGTATGACAGACACTCCAAGAAACAAGAACTCAGGGTAACTCCAATTCCGTCAAACGTCGGCGAAATGCTACATATTGATATTTTTTCCACCGATAAAAAACTATTTTTAACGGCCATCGACAAGTTCTCCAAATTTGCGGTAGTACAACCAATAGTGTCTAGGGCAATAGTAGACGTGAAAATCCCTATCCTCCAATTAATAAACTTGTTCCCAAATATAAAGACAATATACTGTGATAACGAAGCGTCTTTCAGCTCTGAAACGATCACATCGTTACTCAAAAATCAGTATGGCATAGATGTTGTAAATTCACCCCCCCTGCACAGTAGTTCAAACGGGCAAGTCGAACGCCTCCACAGCACCCTAACAGAAATAGCGAGGTGCATCAAAATGGATAAGCAAATTAATGATACAGTGGAGCTAGTTATGCGGGCGACCGTTGAATATAATAAAACATTACATTCGGTCATTAACCAAAAACCCATTGATGTAATCCACTCTGCTTCCGAAAAAGTTAAGGAAGCAATAAAAATTAATATTGAAAAAGCGCAGAGAGATAATCTTGACAGGTGTAACCCATCAAGACAAAATAGAATATTTGAGGTAGGAGAAAGAGTCTACTTAAAGAACAATAAAAGACTTGGCAATAAGTTAACTCCGTTATACACGGAAAAACACGTAGAAGCGGACCTGGGGACAGCGGTCCTCATTGGAGGGAGGGTGGTCCACAAGGACAACCTTAAGTAACCCTTTTCTCCAATTAACACACCCAACACAAACACAAACTTGGAAATTAGCCAATAGATTTAACTTGTCATTTTCTTACAGGATCGCGGGAATCATATTAACAATATTAGCAGTAGTTAACGCTAGAGTGACAGACTACACTCACGCCCGGTACATCCCCATAACCGACGGAACTGCTTTGGTGTGGGAACATAGGAATTACTTTAGGCATTCGAGCAATTTGACGGAGTTTTCAATTATGATAGACGAAACAGCTAAATTGTCCGCTTTATTCCCACAATCGCACATGCGAAAATTGTTAGATGTTGATACTGATCATATTAGAAATATATTATCCGTACTAAAGGTACACCACCGCATTGCTAGAAGCCTAGACTTTTTAGGCACAGCGTTAAAAGTGGTAGCGGGCACACCTGATGCCGCTGACCTCGAAATGTTAAATATGTCCGAGTCCCGGTTAATCGAATCAAACAATAGACAAGTAGTTATTAACACCGAAACGCAAAAGCAGATTAACAAGCTAACCGATGCTGTCAACGAAATCATTAAGGCCAAAAAGAATAACCTGGTTGACACACCCCATTTATACGAAGTTCTTTTGGCCAGAAATAGAATGCTAATTACAGAGATACAGAATCTGATGCTCACGGTCACACTTGCAAAATCAAATATCATAAACCCTGCCATTTTTAACCATGAAGATTTGAAGTCCGTTTTAGTTGATCATCCCACAGAGGTCCCCGTTATCAGCCTAATAGAGGCATCTAATATTAAAGTCCTTCAGTCCGACAATATTATTCACGTGCTCATTGCATACCCTAAGATTAAATTTAATTGTAAAAAGGTTACCGTCTTCCCCGTTTCTCACCAACACACCGTTCTCCAATTACGGGACAACGTAGTAGCTGAGTGCAACCAAGGAGTCTTAGCGATCACTGATTGCGTGTCGACGATGTACGGAGCATTCTGCAAACTGGCAACCCAGGACACTTGCGCCCGAGGTCTACACGCAGGGGTCACGGCGCATTGCGAAACGCAGGCCAGCCACCTAAGCCCCATAACGCTGGTAGACGATGGTATAATGATAGTCAATGAGTGTCCGGCAGTAGTCAGCACGGATGACGGCCCCAATATAGAAACAAATGGCACGCATCTAATAATATTTGAGCGACTAGCCTTTATAAACGGCACAAAATACCTGAACCTGCGCGAAAGCATAAGAAAGACTGCGGGCGTGGCGGCCTCCCCCCTGCTAAACATTATCGGGCATAATCACGCCCTTAGTATGCCAATGCTTCAGAGGATGAACAGCCAAAACCTGGAAACGATCCAAACCCTCAAAAACGAAATAAAGTCGGCTGGATCAACGGACATCTGGATCGCTGTCGGCGTGGGAGTAAGCTTTTTGGTCAGCACTTTCATCCTGCTCCACCTCGTGTGGAGGAGGAGACGAGATGCATGGGAAATGCAACAGGTTGCCGAAACATTCAAGACGACCGAGGACGGTCTTACTCCTAAGGGGGGAGTAGTTAACACTTCTGAGGGGTAACAAACAGTCGGTAGAAATCTTGGGTGATTCTTGGATCACCCTAGTCTTTATAATGTCGACTCAGCATACCCGCCTTTGGGGGCCGTGCCTGGATCCCACTGGTTTCCGGTATCTTGCGATCGTCAGCATTTCCCACTGTCACGCGGTCGGCCTGCCGACTAGGCACCCTACTGCTAAGTTCCTCAGTTCTGTTTTATAATCATTGGAATAAAGAGCACTTAGCTCCATAAACTTAACTCCGGCCATCGCCGTTTTATTATTTGCATTCGCCCACTGAGCTTAAGGCCAGGGGTATAGGGGGGCAGTCACCCTCTCAACATAAACCTTATTTTACACGTCATCAACCACCATATCGGTGGCACCCCATCAGTGGCCACCTGGGACCAGCAGCCCTGCCGCCAATTCGTGCCAACCGCTACTACTCATCAAGCACCCTACTGGTGCCACCTCATCACCGGCGGATCTGGAGCAGCCTTACCATCGAGAAACGTTCAACTAGATAACTTATATAGCCGAAGAATTAAAAATTTTCTGTAGGCAACCGATCTAAATGAATGATATACCAATCGAAAGGTATTATTTCAATTAGATAATTTTTGTCGAAACATATTCCTAAAGTTTTTTGGTTTGGGAGAAATTAGGGTGAAATTAAAAAAAATTTTAAACACTAAAGTGGGGCTGGGGGACACATTTTAGTCCGCAGATAGAATATTTTTATATATTCGCATTCTAGAGCTAAATACGCGTCGATTGGTACCTCAATCGAACCCCGATCCAACATTTCATTCAGAAGTTATTCGAAAAATTCGATTTTTTCTTCTTCTTCAAAATGAAGCCAGTTTGCGTCGGTTTGTCGGTTTGTCTGTTTGCACTATTTTTTCCTTAAAAATCCTGAAAAAAATTGGAAAATGTTTGTTACTATCATATGAGCAACTATTGTTCTACAACTTTTTGAAATACCTGAAGCTTACGTCAAAAAATTAAAAAAACTTTCTTAATGAAAAAATTCATAACTTTATAATTAAGAAAGATATAAAAAGAAATTTACACCGTTGAAATGGTTTTTTAAATATCAATTTCACTTTCTTTGAGACCAAACGTCTATATAGTATACAAAAAAAAATACACTGAAAATAAACTTTTTTTTTAAGAAAAAAAATTATTTTTCAAAATTTGGTCGACTGATCCTATTTATATTGCACGTGGAGATAGCTTTTGAGATGACGCAACTTTTGATATATCGCTCATATCTGGCAAAATCCGTTAACTCAAGATATAGTCCTGTAAGTGCAGCTACCCATTTTGTGCAGCCTCCTGTGAAGCTTGCAGTTACTTATACATGTGTGTGTATTTGATTGGCAACTTTGCTTTTTGGAGTCTGCATATATTTGGTCAATACCCTAAAAAATATGGAGTATATCTTTTCAGATTTTAGTTTATTTACTTAAAAATAAAATCCAAATAAAAAAGGGCTTAAAAAAAGTAAAACGTAAACATTGACTCAACTAGGACTCGAACTTTATTGCTTGATGGCAACTTTTGATGTAATTCTGCTTTGTGTTTCAGTGTCTCATGTCTTAATGAGAAGACTCAGAAAATTGGTACTTTAACCGACCCGGTCCGACATTTCTTTTAGAAGTTATTCAAAAAATTCGATTTTTACAGTTTTTTCAAAATGAAGCCAGTGTGTCTGTTTGTCTGTATTTTTTGCTTGGCAATCCTGAATAAAATTGGAGATTTTTGTTAATTCCATATGACTCATATGATATGAGCAATTAACTTTTTGAAAAAGCTGTAAAAATCGAATTTCTTGAATAACTTCTGAAAGAAATGTCGGACGGGTCGGTTGAGGTACCAATCTTGAGGTCCCAAAGAAAAAGAAGAAGGGAAAGCTAACTTCGGGCGAAGCCGAAGTTGATATACCCTTGCAGTTGTGCCATTTCCGATCGTGCAGTTATATAGCGGCTATTGGATATAGTTGGCCGATCCCTATGAAATTTGGCCAATAAGATTATTTTGCCCAAAATGGAATCTGTACCAAGTCCCATCTTTCTAACTTAACACCAAAGTTATGCCAATTCCGATCGTTCTATGACAGCTATAGGATATAGTCGGCCCATCCTTATGAAAGTTTGTACATAAGATATTTTCAAATATTTCAAAAATAAAATCCAAATAAAAAAAGTAAAACATAAACATTGACCCAATTAGGATTAGAACTCAGGCCCTCCCGTGTTAGAAACAACTACGCTCTCCACTCGGCTAATGTCGGACTTCGTGGCTTGATGGCAAATTTTGATGTAGTTCTGCTTTGTGTTTCAGTGTCTCATGTCTTAATGAGAAGAATGCAAAATTTTATGAGTAGGACGCTTTATATGCCCCCACTGAGCATATAATGCATATGAATAAATGCAGCCACCACCGTTTTGGGCCAAATCATGGATTAAAAGCTAAAAAAAAAACCAGGCAAACCAACTCCAACTTTTAATTTTTTATCTTTGCGCATTTATTTAAGATATAATACATGTTTTTTGTATGATTGATCGGATATGCCATACATTTTTTCTTTTTTGATAGGTTAGAAGGATGGGACTTAGTACAGATTGCATTTTGGGAAATCTTATCCGATTTGCAAAATTTTATTAGGATAATTAGCTTAACTTTGTTGTTTTTGAAGCTAGAATGATGGGATTGTCTACGGTTTCCGTTTTGGGCAATCTAATCCTATGTTCATAAGAATCGGCCAACTATATCCTATACCTGCCATATAACTGAACGATCGGAAATGGCACAACCTTTCTATTTTTAAAGATGCTTGGGGCTGTTTCCAATATTTTTATTAGAAATTTGGTTGATGGTGAAATTCTCATAAGGATCGTACAACTATATAGGATCCGATATATATAATAAGTTAGCCCTATATACAGTGGCGAGCAAAACTGAGTGCATGTTCACAACTCTCACTTTGGCCATCAATAAAAACACAACCGCTTATGCAAATTCAATAATTTTTTTTATATTATTAATCTTAATTAATTTATAACTTATTTTATGAGAAAAAACAAATTTAGCATATATATTCAAAGACTTAGAATAAAAAAACTAAATAAACTCACATAAACTCAATTTTGCACGTTTTAAGTCTTGTAACTGTTTTTGATTTTAACATCTCTTATCAGTATAAATCGGCCAGATTTACCGTTATATTTCTTTTAATGCTATTTTCGGTGGTCATTGATTAGTTAAAAGCGTGTTTTTGCAGAGCAAAGTTCTTTAGGGTGAATAAATATAAATAATTAGTGATAAAATCCTTAAAATGCGAAAATTATCGGGAGAAATTCAAAATAATATTGTCAGCTTGACCGAAAGTGGCAATTCCACTCGTCAAATTGCCGAAAGGCTTGGAATTAGCCAATCTGCGGTGGTCTCCATTCAGAAGAGGCGAAAGTTGACCCCCAAACCTCAAGTCTCAGGCCGGAAAAAATTATTGAAGGACTCAGATGCTCGACTAATGATGTCCGAAATGCGGAAAAATAAGAATTTAACCCCAAAGGGTGCTTGTCTGGCAATAAATAAAAATGTCAGCGAATGGACTGCTAGGAGAGCATTGCAAGACATCGGATATATGTCGATCGTTAAAAAAAATAAGCCTGCGTTATCCGACAAAAATGTCAAGGCTCGGTTAAAATTTGCAAAAGATCATAAAAATTGGACCATTGATGATTGGAAACGAGTTGTCTGGTCTGATGAGTCAAAATTTAACCGTTTTCAGAGTGATGGAAAACAATATTGTTGGATTCGACCAGGCGATAGAGTCCAAAGACACCATGTAAAGCAAACCGTCAAACATGGCGGTGGAAACATTATGGTTTGGGGATGCTTTACTTGGTGGCATATTGGACCTCTACAATTAGTCGAAGGTATCATGAAAAAAGAGGACTACCTTCGAATCCTTCAAACAAATCTTCCGAACTATTTTGATAAATGTGCCTACCCCGAGAAGGATATCATTTTCCAACAAGATGGGGATCCAAAGCACACAGCCAAAATAGTCAAGGAATGGATTGGAAAACAGCACTTTCAATTGATGGAGTGGCCTGCACAAAGTCCAGACCTCAATCCAATTGAAAATCTATGGTCAATTGTGAAAAGACGGCTTGGGCAATACGATTCTGCTCCAAAAAACATGGGCGACCTCTGGGAGCGTGTTGCGGTGGAATGGAGTCGGATTCCGCAGGACATCCTTCGAAATTTGGTCGAGAGTATGCCAAAGCGCGTAACAGAAGTCATTGTAAATAAAGGGCTCTGGACTAAATATTAGCAATAATGTAGTTATTAAGTTTTGATTGAAACGTGCAAAATTGAGTTTATGTGAGTTTATTTAGTTTTTTTATTCTAAGTCTTTGAATATATATGCTAAATTTGTTTTTTCTCATAAAATAAGTTATAAATTAATTAAGATTAATAATATAAAAAAAATTATTGAATTTGCATAAGCGGTTGTGTTTTTATTGATGGCCAAAGTGAGAGTTGTGAACATGCACTCAGTTTTGCTCGCCACTGTATAAGCTTCTGCTTAACTGCAAGGGTATATCAACTTCGGCTCCGCTTGAAGTTAGCTTTCCTTTCTAAGACTAGTTTCCTTTCTTGTTTTTTTTTTTTATAATGTTTTATATAGTGGAACTCTTATTAGGATAGGCCTCTCATCTGTTAATTTGTTAAAATAATTTGGTTTCCCACAACTACGAAACAATTTTGGATTTTAAATAAATTTTTGGACAAATTTTTAATTAAAATTTTTAAACTAATCAAATTCCAAAACCTTTGTAAATTAAAAATACGTATAACTTCAGAGCCACTGAAGCTATCGAAAAATTCTTTACGCCTTTGGAAAGGTTTTTAATTATTCCACCTTCTTGAATGTCAAAATCTATAGAGTTAAAAAAAACAAGAAAGGAAAGCTAACTTCGGGCGGAGCCGAAGTTGATAAACCCTTGCATTTGAGTCGCAGTCCGCTAGGTGGCGCCACGCATCTTATATTATTAGATATATAGCGGATCGTATATAGTCGGCCGATCCTTATGAAATTTGGCATATCGAATTATTTTGCCAAAAGAGGAATCCATTGAAACTCCCATGCTTCTAACTTGAAAAACAACGAAGTTATAGCATTTCCGATCAATCAGTTATATGACAGCTATAGGATATAGTTGGCCGATCCTTATGAAATTCGACAAATCAGATTTTTTTCCCCAAAATTGATTCTGTACCAAATCCCATCTTTCTAACTTAAAAAACAACAAAGTTATGCCAATTTCGATCGTTCCATGACAGCTATAGGATATAGTCGGCCGATCCTTATGAAATTTTGTACACAAGATATTTTGGTCAGATATACCATGTGTGGAAAGTCTCAACCCTCCAACTTAAAAAACACCAAAGTTATGCCAATTCCGATCGTTCTATGACAGCTATAGGATATCATATAAAACAAGAAAGGAAAGCTAACTTCGGGCGGAGCCGAAGTTGATATACCCTTGCAGTTTAGTCGCAGTCCGCTAGGTGGCGCCACGCATCTTATTTTATTAGATATATAGCGGATCGTATATAGTCGGCCGATCCTTATGAAAATTGGCAGATCAGATTGTTTTTCCCAAAATAGAATCTGTACCAAATCCCATCTTTCTAACTTAAAAAACACCAAAGCTATGCCGATTTCGATCGTTCTATGACAGCTATAGGATATAGTCGGCCGATCCTTTTGAAATTTTGTACATAAGATATTTTGGTCAAACATAGCATGTGTGGAAAGTCCCAACCCTCTAACTTAAAAAACACCAAAGTTATGGCATTTCCGATCAATCAGTTATATGGCAGCTATAGGATATAGTCGACCGATCCCGGCCGTTCCGACTTATATACTGCCTGCAAAGGAAAGAAGGATGTGTGCAAAGTTTCAACTCGATAGCTTTAAAACTGGGAGACTAGTTTGCGTAGATACAGACAGACGGACAGACGGACATGCTCATATCGACTCAGGAGGTGATCCTGATCAAGAATATATATACTTTAGGGTCGGAGATGTCTCCTTCACTGCGTTGCACACTTTTGACCAAAATTATAATACCCTCTGCAAGGGTATAAAAACCTCTTGACGAGGTAAAGTACCGGTGACGAACCTGCATGTGAAACGCAAAATATCTGATATCAATTTTAGTGACGAAAATATGCTATATAGGTGTACCAAATTGCATATAAAAAAATATTAAAAGAAAGATGGGATTTGGTACAGATTCTATTTTGGGAAAAACAATCTGATCTGCCAATAAGGATCGGCCGACTATATACGATCCGCTATATATCTAATAATATAAGATGCGTGGCGCCACCTAGCGGACTGCGACTAAACTGCAAGGGTATATCAACTTCGGCTCCGCCGAAGTTAGCTTTCCTTTCTAGTTTTAACAATAAATCACGATTTTTAGGGTGTTAAAAATATTTCATACGCGGTTTTGTGTCATACTCGACCAGATAAACAATTCCTACTAAGTCACTTTAAAGTACATAATCAAAGTTTCACGGCAAAAACTGAAATTAAGGGGGGGTTAGGGTTTTAAAATTTTTTTTTTTCGATTTTTTTTTTTTTTTATTTTCCTATTAAAGAACCTTTCAAGAATACTGTGTCCAAATTTTAGATGGATAGGTGCATTATTAACAAAGATACAGCGATTTTAGCAACCCCACCTCCGAGCCAGGCCAACGGTCAGAAAAACTTCAAAGCGTTTTTCCCAAAACTCACTTTTTCAAAGTCGGTGCCCATCATAACTTCAAAACTACTGAATCGATCGTTTTGAAATTTTTACCACTTCTTGCCAACATAATTGACCAGGTATCCCTGGAGAGTTTTTCCCAAATTTGTTTAAATTTCTATTTTTTAAATAACAAATTAGCCGATTTTTTTCCTCAAAAATCACGTTTTTCACTTCAAAGTGTTCCCAAAAATTTAAAAATCGGAACTTCTAAAAACCCTCCCAGGGATACCTGGGAAAAATGTCTATCTAACGAAAGAACTTTGATTTTTTGATTTCGGATAATCTACAACCGATATATGAGGGGCACCGCAAAGCAACTTTTTTTCGAGGAGCCTGCTAATAATGGTCGCCATTGCCGTAGTTCTTATTATTTTTTTCTGAAAATTTTACAAAACATTCTTCAAATGTTGTACTTCAATTTAAAAATAGTTTAAATAAATAGATGTTTACCAGATCCTCAAAAAAAAAACATGAAAATGTGTCTTTTTTTGCTCGCTCAGACCCTAACCCCCCCTTAAGTAAATTCTCAAGAAAATCTTTACGTGGCTTGTGACTCCCAAAGGAAGGTAATAATAATTTTATACAATTACTATTAGCTATTATACATAAAATTATTTTAAAAAATTTATTAAAAATAACTTATTATAGAGAGGAGTAACTAGCTACTAAGGCCATCGACTCGATAATTAATATAATATTACAATTTGTTTCAGTGATGTTTATGCTTAACCATTAATAAGAGTTATAACATGTCGTGCTGTTTAAATTAGGTGTATGATTTCCATTTCCTTAAGAAAGATATTTTTAGGTTTAAATTAGTAGTTGTTAGGGTAGCTAATAAATTTGAGAGCGGAGTAAGCCCAAAAAGGTTGGTCCTAAGTTTATGATAGTATCTGCATGAATCTAGTATATGTTTGACTGATAGTTCCTCCCTACAGTTAGGGCGGTTTTGCGTCTTTCGCCGTTTAGTATGTGCTTGTGTGTGAGTTTTGTGTGTATAGTTTTTAATCGATAATGGCGCATTCCTTTCTGTCGACCGACGCAGGGAATTTGGTTTCGTTTTTTCAGGGTTAAATTGTTTCTAACAGTGGATAATGGACTACCAGTCTTCTAATTCGATGTCGAGCAGTATTTGTTTGATATTTTTCCAGATTTCCTGCTGTACTCCGGGTATAATTGAATGGCACGGAGCCCGTCCGGCAAACTTTGCTGCTTTGTCGGCTAACTCGTTTCCAGATATTCCTATATGCGCTGAGACCCATAATAGCTTAATTTTAGCATTATTTTGTATGCAGAGGTAACGAATTTCACTTAGAAGGTTGCTGTTATTATAGAAGTTTTGGACTCCTTGCAGGGTAGGAAGACTGCCACTGCACATGATATATCTTCCTTTTAGTTTGAGGGAAACTGTAATTTCTTTAATAACGGCAAAAACCGAGTAGTTGTAAGGTAATAGCCCCCCACGAAATAATTATTCCGTATTCGTCTACCACTGCGAAAGAGGTTGTAGTTGATGGTAACTTCTTGGAATAGCTGCCTAAATGTTGCGAATGGTCTCCTAGATTTTGCAGAAGTGTCAATGGCCGTGGAGGGTAATTTCCATGGGGGAGACAGGATGACTTCATTCCATCGGTAAGGCTTTCGAATATTGTATCTCTTCACAAACTGAATGCCTCTTCGTATAGTGGATTAAACTTTGAATTGCCTTCGATCCTTCAGGGCCACGTCGTAGTCCTTGCAAAGAATGGAGTTCATTGAGCACATGAGTTTTGGTATCTGCTTAAAAGTGGTTTGAGATACTCTGGTTTTAATATCCGGTAATCCCGCTTCGGCCAGGAGGCATTTCGTTGGGGTCGTTGGAAAGGCGCCAATACTCTTATTTAGATAAGATCTTATTTAGGTTAGATCTTATTTAGGTTAGATGGCGCACACCAGCCGTAGATAGGGAGGTCATACTCGATTTTGGACAGCATCAAGGCTCTCGTCGCTTGTATAAGTGTTGTGGGGTGAATTACTAAGCGCTTAGTTTTTTAGAATTTTTTAATGTTAAGCCTATTGATAAGTTTTATCTTTAGTTCTATCACAAACCATACAACATATAGACTTCTCATTTTATACAACGAAAATGAACGCAAAAATTTCCAGCGACAGGCCCCCAGAGGCCCCAGAGAGAATCTTACTCTCATTCTTAAGCTCAAATTCTCTCTGAACGTTTTTGGTTGTTCGCTGAGAGGCGCATCATCAAGAAAATTGCTCCCCGGTTAAACTGATCTTTATATGTATGCGTGCTTACGCATTCACCTACACGGTTTCATGTTCAGGCATGCTATCCTAAGAAAATTGGGGTATACATTATTCGCTAATGATGATAAAAATATGATTTATATTTTTATATTTCAGCTTATATTTTATATTTGTTATGGAATACGATTAAGTGGTAGCTGTAAAATGTTTTTCATACACATGTATATACACATGCATGTATATACATATACATGTGTCAACGAATGCATTTAAATCTATATATTAAGGTAGAAACAGGGTATATTTCAGTCGATTGCTTTTAAGTTGTTGTAATTCTGCAAGCGGATGGTGTTCCATACCCTTCTGATGGATGAGTTTTGTGGAGTGAGAATAAACAAAAACAGCTGATTTTTTGTTTCTGTGGGCATCAGTAGGGTATGCAAGAACCATCCGTTTGAAAATAAGAACAGTGTTCGTAAATATATAAATATGTAATTTCGTTAATATATATGTAAAGCATTTTACTGCTGCCATCTAATCGTATTCCTAAACATGTATAAATAGTATTAAATATTAAAATATATAATATAATATATAATAACATTTTTTCATAGTTTAATAATAATGAATACTCCCATTTTCTTAGGGTAGCATGCCTGAAAAGTTGCAAAAATCAAAAATTTTAGCTGCCTTCAAAACGAAGTTTAGCACACACATGAAAACGTGTAGGTGAATGCGTGAGCACGCATACATATAAATATCAGTTTAACCGCGGAGCAACCTTCTTGATGATGCGCCTCTCAGCGACTAAACAACCAAAAACGTTCAGAGATAATTTGAGCGTAAGATTCTCTCTGGGGCCTCCGGGGGCCTGTCGCAAGAAATTTTTGCGTCCATTTTCGTTGTATGAAATGAGAAGTCTATATGTTGTATGGTTAGTGGTTCTATACAATGTTGTTTGAAAGTGAGTCGTTAAACGATAGTCAGGCCGAGAATTTCAAGAAATGGTACGAGTTCAATGTCAATGTTATTGAAAAATAATGATGGATATGTATTTTGCATATATGAAAGAGTTTACATTTATTTACAGCAATGGTAGCACCGAAAGTGTTTCCCCATATTTGGATTTCACTAAGAATATCTTTGAATTTATTGTTTAGTGAATTGGTATTCTTACATTTGCTAAAAATAATGGCATCATCGGCATAGATTGACAGGTTAATTTGCTTATCTTAAAATGATGTTATTTAAGGATTGGAAGGCAATCATGAACAACAACACAGATAGGGGGGATCCTTGTGGATGCCATTGTGCAGAGTATAGAACTTAGATAGAGTGTTGTTTACTCTTTCTCGGATTGAACGGTTGATCATGAAAGCCTTCGCTAAGTAGAGGTTCTTTTGACCTACCCCCCACCGGGAAAGTTGATCCACTACGATCAAAAACCCTTTCGAAATCAGTTGCCAGAATGGTAACATGATTTTTGGTAGAAAGGGCATCAGATGCATAATGGTGGAGATGCAGAAGAGAATCGAGAGTGCTAAGCTGATGTTTAAAACCTTTTTTAAGTCTTTTGGCTACCATTTTTCAAGAGTCTCGCTTAAACAGCGAAAGAGAGAAATGGGTATAAAGGAAGATATGTCGTGGATTGGTTTATGCGGCTTTAAAACTAGGATTAGGTACGTGCTAGGTACTAGTTCCGGGTCTGCTGACTCCGATCGCTTGGTATTGGGATTCTGCTGAGCTCGGTGGTTTTGCTTGCTCCGGTCAGTCGATCATTCTTACCGATGATATTGCTGATTTCTGTTCCTCCCAACATTCCTCCCCCCATTAAGGAACTAAATCCAATGTGACTGTGCGTTGGTGTTGGACCCTCTCAGTGAACCGTTGCACTAAAAAAAATTGTGAATCTTTAAACTAATAACTACAAATCAAATATTAATACCAAAAAAAATATTTGAATCATGTTTGTGAAACCTCAAACATTCGTTAGATACCAACGATATTTCTATTCAGCCTGTTGTCTTCTTCGACTTATTGCGCGTCCTCATAACCATCCCTTGGTCATCCCATGTAGTAGTAGGGGTTGTTTTCTGGTTGGTTAGTGCTCATACAGGACTCTCGGTCCATTCTTGGCCTTGTTTTTTGGTCCCTTTTGGAGATACCTGTTACCCATGCCGGATGTATTGTTGACAAACTTGGACTTGTGGTTTAATGTCCTTCTGAGGCTCATATTGGTGATCCGCCTTCTGTGGGGAATTTCCCTATCTTCCAGGTTTTCCCAGTAGTTCCTCGAAGATGAATGTACTAGAACATCGCACGTATGCTTTGAATTCACCGATTCCTTTTAATGGCTTAATAGCTTCCGGTGTCCTTATCGCGTGATTAAGGACGATCTTTTCTGCCTCCAACTCTGGAGCTGATTCTAGTCGAGCTGGCCCGATCAAAATCCATCCCAGGGCGTTATTTTTAAGTAGTAGCTGTCCTTCTCCCAAATGTACTTTTTGTGGCCCCATAAGAAAATCTTCAAGATCGTCTAAACGCCCTTCAATCATGCCTTCTTTTTAGTGATGCAAGTCGAAGGTCTTCTGCTTTGTTTCCTCGTGCCGTTGGCTCAAGATTTTTGCCTGTTTTTTTGCCTGATGGTTTTCCATTCGAAAGTATGACTTCAAATTTTTTCACAATGTCTTCTAACGCCTTTCCTTAAGGCCTTAATGTCCTTTGTCAAATACTCTTTTTCAGGACTTAGTGCTAGCTCATGGAGCTTGGCATAATTTTTTTTAAATAGGGTCCACGACAGTTCACCGTCTTATTCTCTCCTCGAAGTACCCCTTTGAGTTTCCGCTCTGAGGAATTTTTAGTGAAGTTTTTTATTAGCCTTTGGATAGCTATATTGCCTTCAATTTTCTCATCAATGAGCATTTGCATGACGGTCTGATTCGGATCCCATGATTGAGGTTAAAGATGAACTGCCGTGTGTCTTGTGTTCAGGTTGTGATACATTAGAAACATAAAACCGAGTATGTGAATGTGTGAGACATATAAAGACCAGTTTAACCACCGACAAAAACCGCCTTCTTGATAATGCACTTTTCTGCGAGTAAACAAACAAAAAATTTCAATGAGATTATGAGCGTAAGGATGAGAGTAATTTTTACTCTGGGGCCTCTTGCAAGAAATTTTTGCGTCTGTCCGTCTGTCTGTCGGTTTCTACGCAAACTAGTCTCTCAGTTTTCAAGCTATCGAGTTGAAACTTTGCACACATTCATTTTTTCCTTGCAGGTAGTATATAAGTCGGAACGGCCGGGATCGGTCGACTATATCCTATAGCTGCCATATAACTGATTGATCGGAAATGCCATAACTTTGGTGTTTTTTAAGTTAGAGGGTTGGGACTTTCTACGGATTCCATTTTGGGCAATATAATCCGATCCGACGCCATATATCTGATCGATCGGAAATGGAACAACCTTAACACTTTCTTTATTGTTCCTTATTTCTTTCCAGCTTTCCTTTCTTGTTATACCCTTGCAGAGGGTATTATAATTTTGGTCAAAAGTGTGCAACGCAGTGAAGGAGACATCTCCGACCCTATAAAGTATATATATTCTTGATCAGGATCACCTCCTGAGTCGATATGAGCATGTCCGTCTGTCCGTCTGTCCGTTTCTACGCAAACTAGTCTCTCAGTTTTAAAGCTATCGAGTTGAAACTTTGCACACACCCTTCTTTCCTTTGCAGGGAGTATATAAGTCGGAACGGCCGGGATCGGTCGACTATATCCTATAGCTGCCATATAACTGATTGATCGGAAATGCCATAACTTTGGTGTTTTTTAAGTTAGAGGGTTGGGACTTTCCACACATGTTATATTTGACCAAAAAATCTTGTGTGAAAAATTTCATAAGGATCGGCCGACTATATCCTATAGCTGTCATAGAACGATCGAAATTGGCATAACTTTGATGTTTTTTAAGTTAGAAAGATGGGATTTGGTACAGATTACTCTTTTGGCAAAATAAATCGATATGCCGAATTTCATAAGGATCGGCCAACTATATACGATCCGCTACATATCTAATAATATAAGATGCGTGGCGCCACCTAGCGGACTGCGACTGAACTGCAAGGGTACATAAACTTCGGCTCCGCTCGAAGTTAGCTTTCCTTTCTTGTTTTTAATATGTATTCGAAATCGGACCACAGCGGCAATTCCGCATAATCCAGTGACTTTTCCCATTTTTGCCTTGTCACTGGATCCACTCTACTCAAAACTTATTGAATAACACTAGTTTACAAATTTAAATGTAATCGAGTGAACCTTAAAATTGATGATTGTTTTATAGTAATTTGGGGTCGGAGAACACGAAAATGACATCCGTTTATTTTTCTTAAGAACCGTTTTTGAGATATTTTTGAAAATCGTGTTTTTGAGGTCCTTTTTCAGTTTTTTGGTAATATCTCATGAAAAAAACTGTTTACAAACAAAAAAAGGATATTGATTGACAAGTATTGAAGTAACGTTTACGTGGATATATAATATGTGCAGATTGAATCAAATCTCTGTAATGCACAAGCGAACAAAGTACAAAAATAGTGTCATTTTCGACCAATTTTGAAAATTTCAATTTTTCAATTCAACAAAAATAGTGTCATTTTCGACCAATTTTGAAAATTTCAATTTTTCAATTCAACAAAAATAGTGTCATTTTCGACCAATTTTGAAAATTTCAATTTTTCAATTGGTCGAAAATGACACTATTTTTGTACTTTGTTCGCTTGTGCATTACAGAGATTTGATTCAATCTGCACATATTATATATCCACGTAAACGTTACTTCAATACCTGTCAATCAATATCCTTTTTTTGTTTGTAAACAGTTTTTTTCATGAGATATTACCAAAAAACTGAAAAAGGACCTCAAAAACACGATTTTCAAAAATATCTCAAAAACGGTTCTTAAGAAAAATAAACGGATGTCATTTTCGTGTTCTCCGACCCCAAATTACTATAAAAAACACTTTTTTATGGAGGTTCATTTTTGGTGTAAACTAGTGTAATCATTGAGGTTACAATTTTAGTATTATCTTCTATAGATAATAACACAGTGCAACAGTGATTCTGAACTTTTAAGGTGACATTTGTTTATCTGGTCGAGTATAACACAAAACCGTGTATGAAGAATTTGTAACACACTCAAAATTTTGATTTATGGTTAAAAAACCGTTTTTTGGGACTTGTTTGCGCTTAAATATTTCTGAACGCGTTTTTTAAACCAATTTCAAAATTATTTTTCAATAGTTAAAGGTTGTAGCTTGAAAGGCTTGAAAAAAAAAAATATATCACTGTGGACGGAAGTCCACGAGGTGACGACCTGCAAGCCTACGCGTGCGCGAGGAAACTATATATAGCCGAAGAATTAAAAATTTTCTGTAGGCAACTGATCTAAATGAAATATATAGCAATCGAAAGGTATTGTTTCAATTAAATAATTCTTTGATTTTTTTAAACAAAAAAGACAAAATTTTTACACAAGAAACTGAAATTTTCGCATTTTATTCGTGTTTTTCGGTAAAAATTGTTCGGATTCGCTAAAACGTGTTTTTCGGATTCGCCAGTTTTTCGGTAAAACTTACAAAAATTCTGTCATTCATGCCACATGTCAATGTTTTCTCATTAATACTGAATAAAACAAGATAAATTTCATTTAAACATAACAGAAATTGTTGAAGTCATAACGCTTTTCCCAAAAAATGTCAATTCAACCCAGCGAGCGCTCCGGAATAACAATGTGTATAAGAATAAGACCAAATTCCATTCTTCTGACAAAAATTCTGTCATTCATGCCACATATCAATGTTGTCTCATTAATTCTGAATAAAACGAGACAAATTTCATCAAAAAATTATGAAAATTGTTAAAGTTATAACGTTTTTCCCAACGACGACACAGACAGCTGGGAAATTTTCGGGAGGTTAAAAAATTTACTTCTTTGGTTCGCAAAGATGAGACATTCGTTATCAAAGACTCTTTTTAGTAGCTGGATGGGAGTCTTTAGCTGCATTGAAGGCATTGCATAAGGACATAACCATTGCATTGGTCGTTATTGCCAATTCTTCCAAGTGGTCTCCAAAATCATCCATTTTATCGAATTCCTCAATCTGGTCTTGCAACTCATTTGCTTTAGAAATTGTCTCATCTAAAACCTGAAGCTTGCACCCTATCTCGGTCTTTACGAAAGGGATGTGATCCAGCTTCCAAACGTTTCTCTAACCGGCGAACGCTTTTTACTTCAAACATTAAACCTTTTTTTATAACTAACAAGGGACGTGGAATTAATTTTTTGTTTGTTAGTATCCATTTCCTTTAAAAAAATGATTTGTTTATTTTTTTAATATGAAAGCGAACGCATAACGTACGGCTCGCATCGCGGAGATAGATCCGAGAAAGTTTAAGATAAGAGTAGGAGTAATAAAAGGAATTTAAGATTCTTAAACTAAGTTAAAATTAAGAAACTAAGTTAAGGTTTGTTAAGCTATGCAAAATTGAAATTGTAATTTGTCTTTCCTATGCTGGGAGCAGCACACGTTTATGATTTTGCTTCACCCATATGACAGAGCAATCCAACAAAAAAGGCGAAACGAGAGCAATGGGACTAGGCATCCCTGTTCTAATGACCCTGTTCTAATGAGTTTACATTTCGATCCATAAAGCTTTAAGTTATTTGCTAAACACCAATTTTGAAATTTGGAAAGTCAATTAATAAACAGTGTAAAAAGTAAGGGTCCAAGATGGCTTCCTTGGGGCACCCCAGATGTGGCGCGGACTAATCGCGAGGTAACATTGTTCGTTCGTAGAGCGTTGTGCGGTCACTAACGTATAAAAAGTTCTGACTAAATGTATAAAAGTTCGTATAAGAAAGTTAGCAAAGAACGTATAAAAGTTCTGACTAAATGTACCTGCATTCTGCAAGGGACTGATCGGGTTGACCAGGCGCTTGCTGTGATCAGGCTGGAGCTGATGTGAGATACTTGAAGTCCTGGGTTTGTTCTCCTCAAGTACAGATGGTAAGGGGTTTCGGCTGATTCATTATTGGCCGTTTCACGGGAGCAACACTCGAAGAAGGTTAGGTAACGAGGGTCCTACTTGTGGTCCGTTTCACAGGAGCGACACTCGAGGGTCCGCGGGTAACGCGGGTCCTACTTGTGGTCCGTTTTATGGGAGCAACACTCGAAGTAGGTTAGGTAACGCGTGTTCTACTTGTGGTCCGTTTCACGAGTGCAACACTCGAAGTATATTAGATACCGAAGGCTACTTGTGGTCCGTTTTACACAGGAGCCAATCGAAGTACGTTCGATGCCGAAATTTCTACTTGTGGTCTGTTTTACACAGGAGCAATACTCGAAGTATATTTGTTTTAAGAGAGTCCGACTTGTGGCTCGTTTTACACAAGATCACTCGAAGTAGGTTGGTTTTAAGAGCCTTACCTACCTAGATACTAAATTATACATAAACTAAGTTTAGGGAAGGTCAATGTTGTGTTAATGCCACTGTCACCCACCTCTGAGTCTGCTGTGGCGGTCATTCTTCCCGCTGATGCTGCTGATTTCTGCTTCTGGCGCCGTCTACTAGTGCTGGGTTATTAAGTTGGATATTGTTTCATGCTTATTGCCAAAAAGCAAAAGTTCCAAAAGGTCTGATTATTGTGTATTGT
The DNA here is from genome assembly GCF_017639315.1 of Drosophila ananassae. NCBI lineage: Eukaryota > Metazoa > Arthropoda > Insecta > Diptera > Drosophilidae > Drosophila > Drosophila ananassae. Next base: position 1,762,865 of record NW_025319041.1, on the reverse strand, counting down.
GATATGCTGATGACCATTGATTAGATCAGATTACTAAGTGTAAATAGAAAGGTAGTAGGTCTTGGCACTAGGTGCCAACAAATGTCTTTAAAGAAGACACGTTGGGTTCTTCCAGATAAGTAGCTCGAAATCCTGATAAGGAGACCAGTTCGGAAACCCAAAAGACTGAGTTTACTTATAAGACGCGAATGGTTAATAGAGTCAAATGCTTTACTGAAGTAAGTGTAAATGACGTTTTTGTGTAAGCCATTCCAGAACCCCTCCGTGACAAAAGATGTAAGCTCCAATAACATGATAGTGCGCCGTATAATGTCATGTTGTCTCGGAGACATTATTGAACTACATGGGTGTTGCAAAGAATTTCTAACATGGTTAATTTGCCAGAGTGACATGTCGAATATGCCCGCAGAGAATTCGTGTTGCGAGTTAAGTGGTGCGTAACAAATCGTCTTGAACATCTGCAAGGGCACATTTATTTTGAAAGATGCCCTGTGCCTGGTGTATGAGTATTTAAATTTTGTAATATCCACCACCTTTATGTCGGCTTTTGTTTTGGCTTTGATATGAGCCGAGATATCAATCTCGAAAGTATCAGGGGCAAGCCGGGAAACAAAAATGTGTTTCGATGGTGGGTTCACCTGCAAGGGTTTTCGTGCCGCCGTAACTAATACTGCGTACCGGTAATTAGTTCGTACCGGGGGTCCGGACGGTTGATTACGGGGACTTTTAAGGGTTTGAACTATGGGTCTGGGATCACTTAAAGCGATGTCACAGAGGACATATCAGACAATTGCTCATTAATTCTGAGATATTCGGAAGCCGAATTTTTCTCAGGTCCGGCCCTCGGGGTGGCCAGAGAACAAATAATGCGGCTGCATTGTTGTCGGCTGAGTAGGCACATCACTAAAAGAGGATTCCTTACGCTCATTTAGTAGCTGTAGTAGTAGTAGTTTATTACTAAACTGTGTATCGAGCGCATAGAGTTGGTCATTGATTTTATGAAAACCGCTAATCAACTCTTTGAATCCACTTTTATTCTGTCTCATGAACGATCATATTTCGTCCTAAACAGCACGACAACCGTTACAAAAGTGGAGACTAGACCTACGTGACCTACAGCCTAGAAGTAGTAGGCTGGGATGATGAGATTGTCTTATTATAAGACAAGCGATTAGTATGGGATAAAAAATATAGATAAGAATCTCAACTGAGCGACAATAAAAGCAGCACCATAAAAGATGAATAAGCAGAGCAGAGCTATATTCGTAAGAAACATAATAATATTGTTAATATACATACATTCCACTTGCAAGTGCATCCGCTGCTCATAAGAATTCATACATATATACATTCCACAACTCAGTGTACGGTTCTGAGGGCAAAGTGGGATAAGTTGTGTTCGACGCGTGCAAATATAATTAAATATAATCAAATAAATAACAAGCAATATTATTTTGGCGCCAAAGTTCAATTAGTGGCGATGAACCCCAGCGGCACCGTCACAGTAGCACTCACTCCAGCTCAAAGATCAAAGATCCAGATAAAAGGTGCCGTCCAGCCAGTGTCCAAAGTGGACGGTGCAATGATCCACGTGACTTCAAGGCCATCCACGGGGATCTTAATGACTTTGACATTTCAGAGATCAACAGCGACTTGCGATGGACCGTGTTTGAGCTTGTAGCGACGATGCATGCCGAAACCGAACACGAGACGTCACTGCGCTCTGCTCGAATTGCTGCCCATTCCACGCTTGCCAGCAGAGTTTCCACTATTCAAGCGGACGCAGCGCTCAGTCGGAATTTTCAAGCCTTGCTTCCTCTTCCTACATTCAGCGGATGTTATTCATAGTGGGCTGAGTTAACACTTGTGTATTATTATTTTGCAACGGCATTGAAAAATATCAATGACCAACCGAAAAATAAAAAGTTATATATTACTATTATTTTTAATCATGCTTAATTTTTCATGTTTTAGTGGTGGGCTATTCCGTTTTAAACAAACAATTCCGTATAATTACAGGTTTACATCCATAACCCTGCTATTCCTTTTAACCATAACATCGTCACACGTCATTAAGTACTCATAACATACATACATTCCCATCGTTGCTGGTGAAATGGGTCTAGGTATGGGAGGAATTCGTATTTGTAAAACACTCAGCGAATCTCTAATATCGTGGGCGCGTAATAGATAAGACACCTGCGCGACTTGCTCGATTCATTGGGCATCATGCTTATACTTCCTAGGGACAGCGTTAAAGGTAGTGGCGGAAACGCTACCCGCTAACTATTTTGAAAAAATTAAATTTAATGAATTCCAACTAATAAATGCAAATTATAGGCAAGTAAACATAAATAGCGAAGTACAGGACAAAGTAAAGTTAATATCGTTAGTCCTAGCATACAAGATCATGCAGACTAGGAAAGTGTGTAAATGAAAGTTCCCACCAAGACCGATTAAAGGCGTATTGTCCGTAGCGTTCGTTGAAGTCTTACAATTCGTTAACATTTTATAATATACTTTATTATTAAATTTCCATAAATTAAGTCAACCTACAATAAGATTACCATTTTTCCCGTGTCACATGGGAAAGAATTGCTCCATAACGCCAGGGGCTACGTTTTGCCATCTGGCGTTAAGAGGAGCATGCGAGCGTGCAGGAGCAAACGATCGCCATGCGTGTAATGCGTCCATGCCACAGAAAGTGCCACTGTCAACGAAACGTAATTTGTCAACCATGACACAGCATAGAAGAGGACTCCAGGAGTAGCCAGTTCACTGGTTGAGTGGGCGTAGTTTGGAACATACCAAAAAGTTCAGGATGGACGTCAACAACTATCGTTCACATTAGATGGTACTAATTGCAGGAGCAATATTCTTCGCGTTGATCTGCATCGGCTTAACCTATCGGCGAAACACCCAGGCAAGAAGAACTGCGTCCCAGCTAAAAGAGATGATATATAGCGTAGCTAACAAATTTAACCGTCGTTACTCCGGCTCCGCGGTAATTATACCATTTTATTATTATAAATTGGTTGCTTAGCTTTAATGGCAAGTAATTACGGAGGATAGTCCTCCCAAAAAGGAACCTTTTCAACAGAAGGTGCAGTAGAAGCAGTAGAAGCCTACCGAAGCAGTAGAAACTAGTGGCAGCGGCGCGGGATAACAAAATAACGTAATTTATATATGTTTTTAATTTTGTCCACAGGCAGTTTTTCATTTATGTATGTGCATGGGTTTATAATGAAATTTATACACATTTTACTATTCACTCTAGCTCTTATATTTTTCAAGTACGTATGCGGCGGTACGTATTCCAGCACATGACGGATCTTAAATTGTCTTTTTCCACTTTAAATTGTTTGCACAAATACCTGCGGTTCTTCGTTCGGATCCTTTGCTGCCACTTTCTTTGTAAAATCGATGCAGGTGCATGGCATGGGGATGCTAAGATGAATCTTTCCAGTTAATAGTTTCCCGTAAAATGTTATTAGACTTGTTTCGCGGTGCAAAATTAAATTTTTTTTATTTATTTATTTGTTGCAGAGGGCAATCTAATTTTGGTCAAAAGTGTGCAACGCAGTGAAGGAGACATCTCCAACCCAATAAAGTATATAGTAACATATCAACAAAATTTCTTTAAGTGTATATCAGTAAATTTTGTAAACCAATTTTGTAAACCGAAGCTGAAGCCTTTTGTATTGAAATTCGTAATCCAGCTGCAAATTGCATCATTCCAATTTTTGTAAAAACATAAACATTTAATTTTTCAATTCGGCTGAAAACAGTCTCATTTAAGATTTCCAATTTCTAAGAGCCACTTCAGATTGAAAACCAAAACAATATTTTGGTAAACAGAATCCCGACTCAAATCTTTCTCACTCCTTTTAAGTGAAATAAAACTAAACAGCTCAAACCATTCTTAAATGGGCATCCACTTCACAGGAAATTTCACATTTTCTCGTCACCTCGATTAATTGAGACCCAAAGTCTTCCACGTCAACTGACACCTCAAGTAATAGGTTCCGACTCAATCGATTTCCTTCAGAAAACAAAGCCTCTCTGAGAGAAAAGCTTCTTTCGAGCTTTGATCTGCAAAAAGCTTCAGCAAGGGTAGCTATAAAAGGGACTTAGAGCCCCAAAGTTAAGTTAGTTCTGAAACTCCAAAAATTCTAAGCAGTTTTAAAAAAAATCACACTGTATCAAAAACGGAACTCAAATAAAAATATATTTTTTCAAACTATTTTTGAAGAAGATATTTAATTGGCGCAGTCGGTAGGATGTGTAAAAGTGACCAGTGATCAATCGAGATCATAGAACATCGTTGAAGTATTTTGTGCTAATGCAACTGCAGCCTTAATACTAACCGCGAGTGTTAATCGCTATTCATATCCGCAAAAGAACTTACGTGTTAGTTTCAATTTGTAGCCCACTTTTCGAAGTGTGACTGCTACCGAAAATATACAAAACACAAAAACTTAAAATAAATTAGTAGCCCGCTTTCATAGTGTGACCGCTACCGAAACAAATAAGAAATACGAACATTACAATGGCCGAACCAGTAGCACAAGTCCAGTTACTCTCCGAGCTACACCTTAATCAGGCTTTAAGCCAGATTAGGCAAGTTCCCAATTTTAATGGAAGCACCAGGGAATTAAGTGCATTCATCAGACGGATCGAATACATTTTAAATTTGTATCCATCAACTGATCCGCGTCAAACAGCTGTATTCTTCAGTGCAATCGAGATGCAATTATCAGGAGATGCCCAGCGAGTGTCACAGATATCAGCAGCAACCAATTGGCCCGATCTAAGGATTGCTCTCATCGATGAGTATAAAACCCAAACCCCATGCGAGGAATTACTAAGACGACTCTACAATACCCCTTTCAATGGAAGCATTCGTAAGTTCGTCGAGGATCTAGAATATAAAATATTTGTCATAACAAACAAATTGTCGTTAGAAAATAACAATTTAAATACAATGATTTATAATAATGCCATGAATAATACTGTAAAAGATGTAATAATGAGAAAACTTCCTGACAGGTTATTCATGACATTAGCAAGGCACGATATAACTACAGTCAGTAAACTTAAACAAGTAGCACAACAAGAAGGTTGTTATGATTCTGGTTCTGATAAAGTTAAATCACAACATAATTCAAAACAAAACGGACAAGATAGGAGAAATTATCAAAGAAATAATAATTTCCAAAGAAATAATTCCTTTTATAATAATAATAATCAACAAAATTATAATCAGCAAAGTAACTATAGACAACCAAATAATTTCAATCAACAACAATTTCAACAGGAATTGCAGCAAAATTTAAATCATGGTAGAGCTCAGAATCCTATGAATTATCAACAGCCAACATCTTCTTTACAAGGTTATAATTCTAACAAACCAGTGAAAAGACAGCGTGAATATTCAAGCGATCAATCTAGAATGGAAATCGAAAATTTTCATCAAATAGCCTCGGATCCAATAGAAGAAATAGAAATCCTTACATCAGAATAACTATTAACAATCGCGCATTTAAATGTGTAATAGATACAGGAAGTTCAATAAACCTAATAAAAGAAAATTATTTTAATTTCCCACAAACATTAAAAACGTTAGAAGTACACACAATTAATGGTGTAATTAAATTAAATAAGTCCGTAAATTTTAAATCAAGTAAACTTTGTCCGATCGATCAACCATTTTGGGTTCACAATTTTTCGCAAAAATATGACATATTGATAGGAAGAGAGTATTTAGAAGCATGTGAAGCAATTATTAATTATAAACAGGAAACAGTCACTTTGAGCGGATTTGTTTTTTCCATGATATATAACCACGAAGATTTCAAGAATTCCGAAATTGAAACATTGGAAGATTATCTCAGTCCACCTTCATCTGAGGATATATCTTTTAATTTTGCAATTAATAATGACTTAGAAGAAAATAATAAATTTCGAATAAATCATCTTAATAAAGAAGAAAGAACTAAATTAAATAACATTTTATTTGAATTTAGGGATATCCAGTACAGGGAAGGTGAAAATTTGACCTTTACCAGTGCTATAAAACATTCAATCCAAACCAAACATGAAGATCCTATTTACAAAAAACCTTATAAATACCCCCAAGCTTATGATCAAGAAGTAGAAGACCAAATTAAAGAAATGATGAATCAGGGAATAATACGTAAATCGAAATCCCCTTATTGTTCTCCAATATGGATAGTCAAAAAGAAAGAAGATGCATCAGGTAAAAAGAAATTTCGAATAGTAATAGACTATCGAAGTCTAAATGAAATAACTATTGATGATAAGTATCCGATACCAGTTATGGATGAAATACTTGACAAACTTGGAAAGTGTCAATATTTTACAACAATTGACCTTGCCAAGGGTTTCCATCAAATTAAAATGGATGAAAATTCTATTTCAAAAACAGCTTTTTCTACTAAAAATGGACATTACGAATACACACGAATGCCATTTGGTCTGAAAAATGCGCCTGCAACTTTCCAACGTTGCTTGAACAATTTATTAGAAGATTTAATATACCAGCATTGCCTTGTTTACATGGATGACATAATTATATTTTCTACTTCATTAGAAGAACACATATTGTCCATAAAAAAGGTGTTTTCAAAACTTCGAGAAGCTAATCTTAAACTTCAACTTGACAAATGTGAGTTTATGAAAAAGGAAACTGAATTCCTTGGACATATAATAACAACAGAAGGAATAAAGCCAAACCCCCAAAAAATTGAGGCAATACAAAAATTTCCAATACCAAAAACTCAAAAAGAAATAAAATCATTTTTAGGTCTCTGTGGATTTTATAGAAAATTCATACCTGATTTTGCTAAAATTGCAAAACCTATGACTGTAAACTTAAAGAAAGGTTCCACTATAAATTCAACCAATAAAGAATATTTAGAAGCATTTGAGAATTATTACATCAGACCCAATTTTAATTTACCCTAACTTTGAAAAATTATTTTCCTTAACAACAGATGCTAGCAATGTCGCCATAGGCGCAGTATTATCGCAAAATCATAAACCTATTTGTTATGCAAGTAGAACTCTTAATGAACATGAAATTAATTATTCAGCAATAGAAAAAGAGCTTCTGGCTATAGTATTTAAGTATAGTATAGTATAGTAATATTTTAGGTCTTATCTCTTTGGTAGAAAATTCGAAATCCTTAGCGATCATAGACCATTAGTTTGGCTTCATAATATAAAAGAACCAAACATGAAACTACAAAGATGGAGAATAAAATTAAACGAGTTTGACTTCACTATTAAATATTTGCCGGGAAAGGAAAACCAGGTAGCTGATGCTCTGTCAAGAGTGAAGCTAGAAGAAAATTTTTTAGGAGAAACACCGGATAATACCGAGTCATTACCCACAATAGCAACAGTTCATAGTGCACATGAAGACAATCAGAATTATATAGAAATAACGGAAAGACCTTTAAACTATTACAATAGACAAATTGAATTTCATAGAGGAAACTCAAATGAAGTCAAATTGAGCCAATACTTTCATAAAACCAACCTTAAAATAATTTATAAAGAAATGACCCATGAATATGCAAAAGAATTAATTAAAGAATATTTGTGCTCTAAAAAAAGTGTTATTTATTTTCCTTGTGAAATGGACTTCATAATATTTCAAAATGCTTATATAGAAATCATCAGCCCAAACAACTTAACCAAAGTTATGAAAACTAGTACAATATTAACAGATGTCCAAACATTCGCCGAATTCAAGGAAATTGTCCTTAAAGCTCACGTAGAATTATTACATCCAGGAATAGAAAAACAAACAAGCCTTTTTAAAGAAAAATATTATTTTCCCGATTATCAGAGATTAATTCAGAATATTATAAATGAGTGTGAAATTTGTAACCTTGCTAAAACAGAACACAGAGATACAAAACTTACATTTGAATTAACCCCAGAAACCTTTAACCCCAGAGAAAAATATGTTATAGATTTTTACATGATCGATAATAAACAATTCTTATCTTGCATTGATATTTATTCCAAATATGCTGCTTTAATAAATGTCAACAGTAGGGATTGGTTAGAAGCAAAAAGGGCATTACTCATGATATTTAATGTAATGGGTAAACCAAAAGAAATTAAAGCCGACAAAGACTCTGCATTTATGTGCTCAGCATTGCAACTTTGGCTGCAATCAGAAGATGTAAGAATAACTATAACCACAAGTAAAAATGGCGTTTCTGACATAGAGAGATTTCATAAAACTATTAATGAAAAATTAAGAATTATAAATTGTGAACAGAATCCTGAAAATATAATTACTAAATTTGAAACAATCGTTTATATTTATAATCATAAAACAAAACATAGCTCTACAGGTAGAACACCAGCAGACATTTTTATTTTCGCCGGAACTCCAAGTTATAATATTCAAGTGAATAAAATAAAGAAAATAAACAAGCTTAATAAAAATCGTCATACATTCGATATTGATACTAGGTATAGACAAGCTCCACTTATAAAATCTAAAACAACAAATCCTTTTAGGAAGACAGGCCAAATTACACAAACTGACGAAAAACATTATGTAGAAAAAAATAGAGGTAGAGAAATCACACACTATAAATCTAAATTTAAAAAGAAAAAGAAAATTAATACCAGCAAATATAATAATTCCAGATTTCCACCGGAAGACAACCCAGCTTAATAAAATTATCTTTTATATAATAACTTTATTATGTCTTATATATCACGCCATGTGTCAGAACATAGATATCAATCCAATTCAAGCAAAAAATGGATACTTAATTTTCCAAACAGGTAACATAGATCTTCCCACTAATTATGAATATCATTGTCTCACAGTCAATTTAACTAAAACTGAACAAACTTATAAAAATCTAATGGAACAAACACGAGAATTTGAACATTTGGATCAAATTCAATATCTAAAAGAAAAATTAAATAGAGAAATGAATGGAATAAAAATTGCTCAACGAAACAAAAGAGGACTTGCAAATTTTGTAGGTACCTTTTATAAATATTTATTTGGCACATTGGATCAACAAGATAGGGAAGAATTAGAATCAAAAATTGATAACTTGTCCGAAAATAGTATACAGATCAACGAATTAAATAAAGTTATTGATGCAATTAATAAAGGAATAGAAACAGTAAATCGTTTAAATGAAAACCAAAATGAAAACCAAAGGTTAGCAATCCTTATTTTCAATTTACAAGAATTTACAGAGTACATAGAAGACATTGAATTAGGAATGCAATTTACAAGATTAGGCATATTCAACCCAAAGCTCCTAAAACATGACCCGCTTAAACATATTAATTCAGAAAAATTGTTAAATATTAAAACATCTACTTGGTTACAAGTTAATACTAACGAAATATTGATAATTTCTCATATTCCTCGTACTATTATTAAAACCCCCATTTACAAAATTTTACCGTATCCGGATCAGAATCAGAATATAATAACCGAAACATTGCATGATAAATATTACATAAAAAATCAGCAAGTCTTTAAAGTAAAAACAAAAGAAATAGTAAATAATAAATGTATAATAGGTCTCTTAAGACAAACAAATACAGAATGTAGATATACAAAAATGTACAAGAACTTCGAATTAAATTATATTGAACCCAACATTATAATAACATGGAATTTACCAAAAACTTTGTTAAATCAGAATTGTATAAATAAAGATCTAATAGCAGAAGGAAACAATATAATAAAAGTATTCAACTGTTCTATACAAATAGAAGATGTAATAATAACAAATACTATGCTTGATTACACCCGAACTATTTATGTAAACAACAACATAACTAAACTCGAACCTTTATCGTATATCGTAGCCAAAGAAATATTCCAAAACCACTCAAAACAATATTTTAAAACTCAAACAATTTTACTAATACTACTAGTAGTAATAATTATTATTATAATCATATATTTGATTTATAAATTTAAGAACATCCCAAAAAGGATAATAATTAATTATAAAAAACAAAAGGTTATAACTCCCGAAGAAGAAACTATAAGTTCAGAGAATAAAGAACATGACCTACAGTTATACCCCAAACTAACCGCCTGAGGACAGGCTAAATTCTTAAGGATGGGGAAGTAACATATCAACAAAATTTCTTTAAGTGTATATCAGTAAATTTTGTAAACCAATTTTGTAAACCGAAGCTGAAGCCTTTTGTATTGAAATTCGTAATCCAGCTGCAAATTGCATCATTCCAATTTTTGTAAAAACATAAACATTTAATTTTTCAATTCGGCTGAAAACAGTCTCATTTAAGATTTCCAATTTCTAAGAGCCACTTCAGATTGAAAACCAAAACAATATTTTGGTAAACAGAATCCCGACTCAAATCTTTCTCACTCCTTTTAAGTGAAATAAAACTAAACAGCTCAAACCATTCTTAAATGGGCATCCACTTCACAGGAAATTTCACATTTTCTCGTCACCTCGATTAATTGAGACCCAAAGTCTTCCACGTCAACTGACACCTCAAGTAATAGGTTCCGACTCAATCGATTTCCTTCAGAAAACAAAGCCTCTCTGAGAGAAAAGCTTCTTTCGAGCTTTGATCTGCAAAAAGCTTCAGCAAGGGTAGCTATAAAAGGGACTTAGAGCCCCAAAGTTAAGTTAGTTCTGAAACTCCAAAAATTCTAAGCAGTTTTAAAAAAAATCACACTGTATCAAAAACGGAACTCAAATAAAAATATATTTTTTCAAACTATTTTTGAAGAAGATATTTAATTGGCGCAGTCGGTAGGATGTGTAAAAGTGACCAGTGATCAATCGAGATCATAGAACATCGTTGAAGTATTTTGTGCTAATGCAACTGCAGCCTTAATACTAACCGCGAGTGTTAATCGCTATTCATATCCGCAAAAGAACTTACGTGTTAGTTTCAATTTGTAGCCCACTTTTCGAAGTGTGACTGCTACCGAAAATATACAAAACACAAAAACTTAAAATAAATTAGTAGCCCGCTTTCATAGTGTGACCGCTACCGAAACAAATAAGAAATACGAACATTACAATGGCCGAACCAGTAGCACAAGTCCAGTTACTCTCCGAGCTACACCTTAATCAGGCTTTAAGCCAGATTAGGCAAGTTCCCAATTTTAATGGAAGCACCAGGGAATTAAGTGCATTCATCAGACGGATCGAATACATTTTAAATTTGTATCCATCAACTGATCCGCGTCAAACAGCTGTATTCTTCAGTGCAATCGAGATGCAATTATCAGGAGATGCCCAGCGAGTGTCACAGATATCAGCAGCAACCAATTGGCCCGATCTAAGGATTGCTCTCATCGATGAGTATAAAACCCAAACCCCATGCGAGGAATTACTAAGACGACTCTACAATACCCCTTTCAATGGAAGCATTCGTAAGTTCGTCGAGGATCTAGAATATAAAATATTTGTCATAACAAACAAATTGTCGTTAGAAAATAACAATTTAAATACAATGATTTATAATAATGCCATGAATAATACTGTAAAAGATGTAATAATGAGAAAACTTCCTGACAGGTTATTCATGACATTAGCAAGGCACGATATAACTACAGTCAGTAAACTTAAACAAGTAGCACAACAAGAAGGTTGTTATGATTCTGGTTCTGATAAAGTTAAATCACAACATAATTCAAAACAAAACGGACAAGATAGGAGAAATTATCAAAGAAATAATAATTTCCAAAGAAATAATTCCTTTTATAATAATAATAATCAACAAAATTATAATCAGCAAAGTAACTATAGACAACCAAATAATTTCAATCAACAACAATTTCAACAGGAATTGCAGCAAAATTTAAATCATGGTAGAGCTCAGAATCCTATGAATTATCAACAGCCAACATCTTCTTTACAAGGTTATAATTCTAACAAACCAGTGAAAAGACAGCGTGAATATTCAAGCGATCAATCTAGAATGGAAATCGAAAATTTTCATCAAATAGCCTCGGATCCAATAGAAGAAATAGAAATCCTTACATCAGAATAACTATTAACAATCGCGCATTTAAATGTGTAATAGATACAGGAAGTTCAATAAACCTAATAAAAGAAAATTATTTTAATTTCCCACAAACATTAAAAACGTTAGAAGTACACACAATTAATGGTGTAATTAAATTAAATAAGTCCGTAAATTTTAAATCAAGTAAACTTTGTCCGATCGATCAACCATTTTGGGTTCACAATTTTTCGCAAAAATATGACATATTGATAGGAAGAGAGTATTTAGAAGCATGTGAAGCAATTATTAATTATAAACAGGAAACAGTCACTTTGAGCGGATTTGTTTTTTCCATGATATATAACCACGAAGATTTCAAGAATTCCGAAATTGAAACATTGGAAGATTATCTCAGTCCACCTTCATCTGAGGATATATCTTTTAATTTTGCAATTAATAATGACTTAGAAGAAAATAATAAATTTCGAATAAATCATCTTAATAAAGAAGAAAGAACTAAATTAAATAACATTTTATTTGAATTTAGGGATATCCAGTACAGGGAAGGTGAAAATTTGACCTTTACCAGTGCTATAAAACATTCAATCCAAACCAAACATGAAGATCCTATTTACAAAAAACCTTATAAATACCCCCAAGCTTATGATCAAGAAGTAGAAGACCAAATTAAAGAAATGATGAATCAGGGAATAATACGTAAATCGAAATCCCCTTATTGTTCTCCAATATGGATAGTCAAAAAGAAAGAAGATGCATCAGGTAAAAAGAAATTTCGAATAGTAATAGACTATCGAAGTCTAAATGAAATAACTATTGATGATAAGTATCCGATACCAGTTATGGATGAAATACTTGACAAACTTGGAAAGTGTCAATATTTTACAACAATTGACCTTGCCAAGGGTTTCCATCAAATTAAAATGGATGAAAATTCTATTTCAAAAACAGCTTTTTCTACTAAAAATGGACATTACGAATACACACGAATGCCATTTGGTCTGAAAAATGCGCCTGCAACTTTCCAACGTTGCTTGAACAATTTATTAGAAGATTTAATATACCAGCATTGCCTTGTTTACATGGATGACATAATTATATTTTCTACTTCATTAGAAGAACACATATTGTCCATAAAAAAGGTGTTTTCAAAACTTCGAGAAGCTAATCTTAAACTTCAACTTGACAAATGTGAGTTTATGAAAAAGGAAACTGAATTCCTTGGACATATAATAACAACAGAAGGAATAAAGCCAAACCCCCAAAAAATTGAGGCAATACAAAAATTTCCAATACCAAAAACTCAAAAAGAAATAAAATCATTTTTAGGTCTCTGTGGATTTTATAGAAAATTCATACCTGATTTTGCTAAAATTGCAAAACCTATGACTGTAAACTTAAAGAAAGGTTCCACTATAAATTCAACCAATAAAGAATATTTAGAAGCATTTGAGAATTATTACATCAGACCCAATTTTAATTTACCCTAACTTTGAAAAATTATTTTCCTTAACAACAGATGCTAGCAATGTCGCCATAGGCGCAGTATTATCGCAAAATCATAAACCTATTTGTTATGCAAGTAGAACTCTTAATGAACATGAAATTAATTATTCAGCAATAGAAAAAGAGCTTCTGGCTATAGTCTGGGCCACTAAATATTTTAGGTCTTATCTCTTTGGTAGAAAATTCGAAATCCTTAGCGATCATAGACCATTAGTTTGGCTTCATAATATAAAAGAACCAAACATGAAACTACAAAGATGGAGAATAAAATTAAACGAGTTTGACTTCACTATTAAATATTTGCCGGGAAAGGAAAACCAGGTAGCTGATGCTCTGTCAAGAGTGAAGCTAGAAGAAAATTTTTTAGGAGAAACACCGGATAATACCGAGTCATTACCCACAATAGCAACAGTTCATAGTGCACATGAAGACAATCAGAATTATATAGAAATAACGGAAAGACCTTTAAACTATTACAATAGACAAATTGAATTTCATAGAGGAAACTCAAATGAAGTCAAATTGAGCCAATACTTTCATAAAACCAACCTTAAAATAATTTATAAAGAAATGACCCATGAATATGCAAAAGAATTAATTAAAGAATATTTGTGCTCTAAAAAAAGTGTTATTTATTTTCCTTGTGAAATGGACTTCATAATATTTCAAAATGCTTATATAGAAATCATCAGCCCAAACAACTTAACCAAAGTTATGAAAACTAGTACAATATTAACAGATGTCCAAACATTCGCCGAATTCAAGGAAATTGTCCTTAAAGCTCACGTAGAATTATTACATCCAGGAATAGAAAAACAAACAAGCCTTTTTAAAGAAAAATATTATTTTCCCGATTATCAGAGATTAATTCAGAATATTATAAATGAGTGTGAAATTTGTAACCTTGCTAAAACAGAACACAGAGATACAAAACTTACATTTGAATTAACCCCAGAAACCTTTAACCCCAGAGAAAAATATGTTATAGATTTTTACATGATCGATAATAAACAATTCTTATCTTGCATTGATATTTATTCCAAATATGCTGCTTTAATAAATGTCAACAGTAGGGATTGGTTAGAAGCAAAAAGGGCATTACTCATGATATTTAATGTAATGGGTAAACCAAAAGAAATTAAAGCCGACAAAGACTCTGCATTTATGTGCTCAGCATTGCAACTTTGGCTGCAATCAGAAGATGTAAGAATAACTATAACCACAAGTAAAAATGGCGTTTCTGACATAGAGAGATTTCATAAAACTATTAATGAAAAATTAAGAATTATAAATTGTGAACAGAATCCTGAAAATATAATTACTAAATTTGAAACAATCGTTTATATTTATAATCATAAAACAAAACATAGCTCTACAGGTAGAACACCAGCAGACATTTTTATTTTCGCCGGAACTCCAAGTTATAATATTCAAGTGAATAAAATAAAGAAAATAAACAAGCTTAATAAAAATCGTCATACATTCGATATTGATACTAGGTATAGACAAGCTCCACTTATAAAATCTAAAACAACAAATCCTTTTAGGAAGACAGGCCAAATTACACAAACTGACGAAAAACATTATGTAGAAAAAAATAGAGGTAGAGAAATCACACACTATAAATCTAAATTTAAAAAGAAAAAGAAAATTAATACCAGCAAATATAATAATTCCAGATTTCCACCGGAAGACAACCCAGCTTAATAAAATTATCTTTTATATAATAACTTTATTATGTCTTATATATCACGCCATGTGTCAGAACATAGATATCAATCCAATTCAAGCAAAAAATGGATACTTAATTTTCCAAACAGGTAACATAGATCTTCCCACTAATTATGAATATCATTGTCTCACAGTCAATTTAACTAAAACTGAACAAACTTATAAAAATCTAATGGAACAAACACGAGAATTTGAACATTTGGATCAAATTCAATATCTAAAAGAAAAATTAAATAGAGAAATGAATGGAATAAAAATTGCTCAACGAAACAAAAGAGGACTTGCAAATTTTGTAGGTACCTTTTATAAATATTTATTTGGCACATTGGATCAACAAGATAGGGAAGAATTAGAATCAAAAATTGATAACTTGTCCGAAAATAGTATACAGATCAACGAATTAAATAAAGTTATTGATGCAATTAATAAAGGAATAGAAACAGTAAATCGTTTAAATGAAAACCAAAATGAAAACCAAAGGTTAGCAATCCTTATTTTCAATTTACAAGAATTTACAGAGTACATAGAAGACATTGAATTAGGAATGCAATTTACAAGATTAGGCATATTCAACCCAAAGCTCCTAAAACATGACCCGCTTAAACATATTAATTCAGAAAAATTGTTAAATATTAAAACATCTACTTGGTTACAAGTTAATACTAACGAAATATTGATAATTTCTCATATTCCTCGTACTATTATTAAAACCCCCATTTACAAAATTTTACCGTATCCGGATCAGAATCAGAATATAATAACCGAAACATTGCATGATAAATATTACATAAAAAATCAGCAAGTCTTTAAAGTAAAAACAAAAGAAATAGTAAATAATAAATGTATAATAGGTCTCTTAAGACAAACAAATACAGAATGTAGATATACAAAAATGTACAAGAACTTCGAATTAAATTATATTGAACCCAACATTATAATAACATGGAATTTACCAAAAACTTTGTTAAATCAGAATTGTATAAATAAAGATCTAATAGCAGAAGGAAACAATATAATAAAAGTATTCAACTGTTCTATACAAATAGAAGATGTAATAATAACAAATACTATGCTTGATTACACCCGAACTATTTATGTAAACAACAACATAACTAAACTCGAACCTTTATCGTATATCGTAGCCAAAGAAATATTCCAAAACCACTCAAAACAATATTTTAAAACTCAAACAATTTTACTAATACTACTAGTAGTAATAATTATTATTATAATCATATATTTGATTTATAAATTTAAGAACATCCCAAAAAGGATAATAATTAATTATAAAAAACAAAAGGTTATAACTCCCGAAGAAGAAACTATAAGTTCAGAGAATAAAGAACATGACCTACAGTTATACCCCAAACTAACCGCCTGAGGACAGGCTAAATTCTTAAGGATGGGGAAGTAACATATCAACAAAATTTCTTTAAGTGTATATCAGTAAATTTTGTAAACCAATTTTGTAAACCGAAGCTGAAGCCTTTTGTATTGAAATTCGTAATCCAGCTGCAAATTGCATCATTCCAATTTTTGTAAAAACATAAACATTTAATTTTTCAATTCGGCTGAAAACAGTCTCATTTAAGATTTCCAATTTCTAAGAGCCACTTCAGATTGAAAACCAAAACAATATTTTGGTAAACAGAATCCCGACTCAAATCTTTCTCACTCCTTTTAAGTGAAATAAAACTAAACAGCTCAAACCATTCTTAAATGGGCATCCACTTCACAGGAAATTTCACATTTTCTTGTCACCTCGATTAATTGAGACCCAAAGTCTTCCACGTCAACTGACACCTCAAGTAATAGGTTCCGACTCAATCGATTTCCTTCAGAAAACAAAGCCTCTCTGAGAGAAAAGCTTCTTTCGAGCTTTGATCTGCAAAAAGCTTCAGCAAGGGTAGCTATAAAAGGGACTTAGAGCCCCAAAGTTAAGTTAGTTCTGAAACTCCAAAAATTCTAAGCAGTTTTAAAAAAAATCACACTGAATCAAAAACGGAACTCAAATAAAAATATATTTTTTCAAACTATTTTTGAAGAAGATATTTAATTATATATATTCTTGATCACCACCTGAGTCGATATAAGCATGTCCATCTGTTTTTACGCAAACTAGCCTCTCAGTAGTATATAAGTTGGAACGGCAGCGATCGGTCGACTATATCCCTGCCATATAACTGCTGCCATATAACTGATTGATCGGAAACACCTTACCTTTAGTGTTTTAAAGTTAGGGAGTTGGAGAGAGAGATTTTCCACACATATTATATTTGGTCAAAATATCTTATGTACAAAATTTCATAAGGATCGGCCGACTATATCTTATAGCTGTCATATGAACTGAACGATCAAAAATAGAATTTTTTAAAGATGCTTGCGGCTGTTTCAAACATTGTAAAATTGATTTGATGGTGAACTCTCATAAAGATCGACCCACTATTAACGCGCCGATATATATATATATAAAATATGCTAATACTTAACTGTATGGGTATATAAACTTCGACTCCGACCGAAGTTAGCTTTCCTTTCTGGTTTTTTTTAAAGTTTTTTTTTTCACAAAAACACCACCTCCGTCGCCAGGATCTTTTATTTTTTTATATATATATATATATTGGGTCGGCCAACGAGTACATCAAGACGTGAGCCTGTACGGGCTGTAACTGTGTACACCGCTGGTAGTGCGAGTATACTCTCCGCGGGAGGGCGGCTAGTAACAGGTCCCGGTAAGGTCATGTCTCTACCGAGAATGCTGACGCATTGTAGTCGGGCGGGGAGAAGAATACTCCCTTCCTCTAATCAGTCCAATCCAAGGTGGAACAGCATTTGCGGAGGGATGCATGTCCGGGGCGGAGCACGGACGTTAATATGCGGACTCTGGGGGACCAGCCAACCCCAACAGGTTTAAGCAAGCCAATCATTTTAAGCGGGCTAAGCTATGACGGACGAACGAACTCCTTCCCGCCTTCTCGTGGGTCCATGAATTCCATGAATCTACCAACAACAAAAACAAAAAAAAATTAGAGGGGTGAGTCAACTTTCGATTTTATCCTCAGCTCTAAGTTCTTAGTGGGTAATAGAGGCTCAGATTCTCACCTTTGTCGTCAAGAACAGGAGAGAAGTCCTTGATATTACCCTATACTCGTACTTCCTAGCTGATGCAGTCACCAGCTGGAGGATCCTTGATAAGCGCTCTCCAGACCACCGCTAGCTAGACCACCGCCAGCTAGCTAGCAGTACGCAAACCTAGGAAGGCAAACTGGGAGCTCTGTAAAAAGATACTAAATAGGTCCTTAGAAGAACTACCTACAAGGTACCTACCTACAAGGTTTTTCCCAACGAAGAATATAGAAAGACTACGGATGGACGGTGAACTTCGTGAAGCTAATAATCCCTTGAGACTCCTACCAACACTTCCCAGGCTGCTCCGTGGTAAGGACAACCCGATGCATAGCCAGGGATACCAGGGTTCACTGGAATACCACCTAAGCATAGGAATCTTAAATGAGCGACAAATAGTTTTAAGCCTCCGGGCCGGACGGCATACCTAAGACAATGGAATCGAGAAGATCTTCAGCACAGTCTTCACTACTGACATGGCGCCAGGGACGTGACTGCGTATGAAGATTTTTTCCATACCCAAGGCAAAGAAACCCTCCCACTGCACACCATAAAAATCCGGTCAACAGGAGGGTCGAGACGACTCTTGAAGAATCGTCAATTCGAAGATTCGTTAAAAGGGCCACCCCGCAAGGAGGTGTACTCTCCCCACTACTTTGGAACGTGGCGGTCAACAACCTACTGCGGGCCTTTGTAGGGAAATTCCCGCAAATGCTGTACGGACCTTACGGACTGAGAAGCTGGGAGTGCTCTCAGCATGGGCACATGAGAACGGGTTCGGAATTAATCCATCCAAGACAGAGCTCGTTCTATTTACTAGGAAATACCAAGTCTTAAGCTTCCGAAGCTCCTAGGGGATCTCTTACCCTGATTGGTAGTGCGGAATACCTAGGCATCACTCTAGGCAAGAAACTGGACTGGAAGCTCAATACCGTAGATAGGGCAAATAAAGCGGCAATTTCACTCTATACCTATCTATGGACGAGGACTAGTTTTGGCCATACCAAGTTGGACTACTGTATCCCCGTGGATCAATACACCATAAACTACAAAGTCGTCATCCCCTCTAGGGAGGAATGGGATGCGTAAACCCCGGGACCAGCGGGCTCCTTTCATATCTACACGAATGGATCAAAGCTCAACGTCCAGGTGGGAAGCGATTTCTTTTGTGAACATCTGGTTCTAAATGAGTCATTCAGGCTGCCCGGCCATTCCAGTGTTTTTCTGGCTGAAGTAATAGCCATTAAAAAACACTTAAGTCCCCTGTAATATGCACATATATGCACAATTAATATTTTATATATATATCGACCACCCACTGTACCAAGAGTACTTAAAGGGTACACGCTGTAACACTTTGTCGCAGTGTTTACGTTATTCAAGGTCTCGGTCATAAACCTAAGTGCACCGAAATATTAATCACCCGCTGTGCCTTTGCTGTACGCCGAAAAGTGAAAATGTCCGCATATATGTAACACGAGTTGACCCTATGCATGTCTACATTCCTCCGTCTAAGCGAACATATATACATAACATAACTATATAATTAAGAATTCATAACCGTCTCTCCGCTACCGCTATGTGCAGCGCAGCTACGAGACTTAGACCTCCTTTAACTCCTAAGTAGATTTGTAAAATCAGAAACTTCTCTGAGCTCGGAGCGGCAACAACAGCTGCTCCTGACCTAAATAAAATAAAGAAGATTAAACTCAACTTCGGCTGCTTATTATATTAAAATCATTGGGACCTTCGATGAAACATGATACATGGCGACCGTGACAGCACCTTCAGGACATCGACATCGAAGGATCTCCAACAACTAGGACGTCGAGGGATCCATAAATAAAACATACAATAAAACAACATGGGTCGATGAAGAACGCAGCAAACTTCAGCAAACACATGAAGATCGACATTTTAAATGCATATCGCAGCCAACGCTGGCCAAAGAAACGGAGACTAAAGTAAAAAAAAAACTGTGTGAGTAGAGTGATGTGATGGGAAAGCACGGTGGAGTACAACAAAAAAAAAAAAAGAAGGAATAGCGCATCAGAGAGAGAGACTACTCTTTATGAAAACTTCAGCACCCGCATGGTCAACAGCTCAATAGCTACAAAACGAGCTTGATTGCTTATAAAAAAAAAAACCCGAAAACAAATCCCAATCCCATCTACTCACTCAAGTATTATAAAAACACTTGAAAAACAAACTATTAATACACCAACACAAAAGAAGCTCCCACAACGAAAGTATAAATGCCTCAACGACTGCAGAGGACTCCTGGAATCACCATTTGTGAACACACCTGTGCCAGCACCGGTGCCCCAACAGCCTAATGGAAGAAGAGAAGTCTGTGCAGCCAGCACCGGCCCCGTTTAGCGCTTCAAGCTAAACCCGGAACAGTGAACCGACAGCGCTACCTAGAGCGCAAAAATTTTTTTTCCCCCCCCATGCACTGCGTTGCATATTTTTTTGTAGTGCACTGACCGACATTAAAGTTGCCCGATTAGCGTACAAAAAAATAGGCAGGTTTTTTTTTCATTTAAAAAAGAAACAATAAGAACAAAAAACAATATATATACAAAAAAAATAGGCAGGTTTTTATGTAAAAAAAAAAGAAATAAAAATAAGAAAAAAAAAAAACAATATATATGTATATAGCCAAATAGGGCAAGTTTTTAAATGAGCCAAACTGAATGGCAAATAAATAATAAATTAAATTAATTAATAAATAAATAATAAATAAATACCAATTTTTGAGAAAATACCCAAAATGGGTTTAGTAGATGTAAAACAAGTGGACTCCACAGCAAATGTAATAAATAAAATTGAGTCCAAAACAATGAACACAGAATTGACAAACATTCTATTATCAATTATTGTATTCATTTTGATCGCATTCATTTTGTACAAAGCATACATCTTATATTATAAGATATATAGCGGATCGTATATAGTCGGCCGATCCTTATGAAAATTGGCAGATCAGATTTTTTTTCCCAAAATAGAATCTGTACCAAATCCCATCTTTCTAACTTAAAAAACACCTAAGCTATGCCAATTTCGATCGTTCTTTGACAGCTATAGGATATAGTCGGCCGATCCTTATGAAATTTTGTACATAAGATATTCTGGTCAAATATAACATGTGTGGAAAGTCCCAACCCTCTAACTTAACTAGGTCCCTCTAACCTAAAAAAAACCAAAGTTATGGCATTTCCGATCAATCAGTTATATGGCAGCTATAGGATATAGTCGACCGATCCCGGCCGTTCCGACTTATATACTGCCTGCAAAGGAAAGAAGGAACTGAGAGACTAGTTTGCGTAGAAACAGACAGGCGGACAGACGGACAGACGGACATGCTCATATCGACTCAGGAGGTGATCCTGATCAAGAATATATATACTTTATAGGGTCGGAAAATTATAATACCCTCTGCAAGGGTATAATAATAAATAAAATAAAGAAAGTTGAAAAGAAATAATCCCAGTATGAATACACAAAGAGCCGTAAACAAAACATATGAAAAGGACCCATATTTCAATGAAAGAATCCAGCATTTAGTATCAACAACCCCAGTTAGTGTGTATGAGTTCTTTATATAGAAACATTTAACTGCCATGTTTCACTGTACCGCAACCCAAAAAAGAATAGTATTAACAACAATTCTGGGTGTGCTAGTGAAATCAAGAATAGATGAGCATCCAATTTTAGGTAGAACGATTTTTATGATGGTTTCTAAAAGATAATCCATACCCCTAAAATAATGGAAAGGAATGAATTATCGAAAGAACTATCAAGCATTAAAGCAGAATTCGACAAATCGCATAAATCACTAACACAGAATAGACCGATACAAAAAACAACGGTCATTAAACACGTAGAAATATTAGTTAAATGCTTTAATGAAGCTCGAATATTAATATATGAACACAGAGAAAAGTTAAATCCAGATCACTGGTCTCGAGTATTCGAGTTTTTGATCAGACTAAGATCTAATCTAACAATTGAAGCTGGTGACGAACCAGAATCAAAAGAAGTTATTGACCAACAAGAAATAGAAGAAGGAGATATTAACAACCTTACGATCCCGGCAGTCTTTACTCAATCTGAATTATCAGACCAGGACTTGACCGACTCTGAATTTAACGACAGCATTGTAGAATTAAAACCAACCACAATGGCTGATGAGAGCATTGCCCAAAGGGCATACATTAAGGAAATATCGAATGCCATCCCTGAATTTAACGGGCAAAGGATACACCTTCAAAGATTTATAACAGCTTTGAAGTTAGTTAACCTAACGAAAGGCACATTCGAGAATTTTGGTGTAGAAGTAATTAAATCCAAAATAATTGGATCAACTTTATACAGAGTCCAAAATGAAAGAACTATAGAAGCAATGGAAGCAATAGAATAGAAGCGGAAAAACATCTGACATAATTCAGATAACAAATTCAGTACCAAGGAGTTCACCACCACAATGGTTAAAAACTGTGAGCATGGCCGCCTCAAAACAATATTGGAAGCAGGCACTTTCGTAACTATGAATGAAGCCGTCACAAAGTACATACAATGCAGTACTGAAATGACAGGTAATGCCAATTCAATATTATACACCCAACGGGGAAATAATTATCACGGTAGAGGTAGTAATCAAGGTAATTATAATAATACCAGATATTACCAAAATAACGGTAATAATAATAATAATCAAAATAACAATATTAGGATGGCCCAAACGAATTCGGAAAACTCCCATGAGGTCGGAGCGGCAACAGCAGCTGCTCCTGACCTAAATAAAATAAAGAAGATTAAACTAAACTTCGGCTGCTTATTATATTAAAATCATTGGGACTTTCGATGAAACATGATACATGTTTAAAAAATGGTAAAAAACAACAAAATTCACACTATAAATCTCAGTCAAAGTACATTTGTTAGTTTCATAAACGCAGCAACAGGAAAAGAATTAGTTTTTCTACTAGATACAGGTGCAGAAATATCCATATTAAAGGAAAATTCTGATAATTTTCAAAACATTCAAGATAATCATATCATAAACATACAGGGTATAAGCCAAGAGGTTACCAAATCAAAAGGCATAACTTCTATCGAAATTCAAACTTCTAAGTACATCATCCCACATGATTTCCATATAGTAAATGTGCAATTCGCTATTCCTTGTGATGGGATACTGGGAATGGATTTTATCAAAAGGTACAATTGTAATTAGACCAAATGGCAACAACTCCCTTATTCTGCCAGCAAGATCCCAAGTCATCCGAAAAATTAAGATAAATTCCGAAGAAAAAAGAGTATTAATTCCGAATCAAGAGATTCATAAAGGTATCTATATAGCAAATACCGTCCAGAACGCATAAGTAAGACTCCTAAATACCACAAATATAGATCAGGTAGTTAATATTAAAAATATTCATCATGAACCACTTTCAAACTACGATGTAGTAAAAACAGACCCAGAAAACCGTAAAAAAACTGTATTATCCCAACTTACAAAAAACTTCCCACCTCAATTCAATGATCAACTTACAAAATTATGCACCCAGTATAGTAATGTATTCGGACTACAAACCGAAGCGATCACTACAAATAACTTCTATAAACAAAAACTCATAATCAACAAGACGAAATTCAAAGACAAGTCCAAAAACTCATTAATGATAAAATAGTGTCACCTTATAATAGCCCACTTTCCCAAATTCAGAAAATAAAAAATAGCGATTAGCAATTGATTATCGTCAAATTAATAAAAAACTCTTATCTGATAAATTTCCACTCCCTAGAATCGATAACATTTTAGATCAACTAGGTAGAGCAAAGTATTTCTCATGTCTCGACTTAATGTCCGGTTTTCATCAAATTGAACTCGAAAAAAATTCACGAGATATAACATCCTTTTCAATAAACAATGGTTCATGTCGTTTCACGCGATGACCATTCGGTTTTAAAATAGCTCCCAACTCCTTTCAGAGAATGATGACTATAGCTTTCTCTGGATTGGAACCTTCGCAAGCATTTCTTTACATGGATGACTTAATAGTCATAGGTGGCTCCGAAAACCACATGCTCAAGAACCTAACTGATGTTTTCGAGAAATGTAGGAAACACAACCTAAAGTTACATCCCGAAAAATGTTCATTTTTCATGCATGAAGTCACCTTCCTAGGACATAAATGCACAAATAAAAGAATCTTGCCTGTCGACAAAAAATACGACGTCATTCAAAATTACCCAGTCCCACATGATGTGGACAGCGCTAGAAGATTCGTTGCATTTTGCAATTATTACAGACGTTTTATAAAGAATTTTGCAGAATACTCCCGTCACATAACAAGATTATGTAGGAAAAATGTAAAATTCGAATGGACAACAGAATGTCAAAACGTTTTCGAACATCTAAAATCAGCATTAATAAACCCAACTCTGTTGCAATACCCAGATTTTAGCAAAGAATTTTGCATAATTACAGATGCTAGCAAATACGCTTGTGGAGCAGTACTAACTCAAAATAAAAATGGATTACAGCTTCCAGTTGCATACGCATCAAGATCCTTTTCGAAAGGTATAAGCAACAAGAGCACTACAGAACAAGAATTAGCAGCTATTCATTGGGCAATAACATACTTCAGACCATATATTTATGGTAGGCACTTCACTGTCAAAACAGGCCACAGAGCACTTAGTTCCAAACTGACAGTTCCAAACTGACACGAATGAGACTTGAATTAGAGGAATATAATTTTACAGTAGAGTATCTAAAGATACAGTATAGAAAAGTTATTCTCTAGAATAACAGTCACCGACTTGAAAAACATACATTTAAACAATAAAATTCTGAAAGTCACTACCAGAAACCAAAGTAGGCAAAAATCCTGCGCAGGAAAAGAAAAAACAGAATTGCATAGGCAATCCATAGAAAAAGCTTCAAAGCCCAACGTATATGAAGTCATTAATAATGATGAAGTACGTAAAATAGTGACCCTGCATGTAAATAACAATATGAGTTTATTTAAGCACGGAAGGAAAATTACAGCAAGATATAATTTTAGCGATTTGTATACTAATGGAACCCTTGACTTAGGTCAATTCTTTCAAAGGCTTGAAAAGCAAGCTGGTATGCACAAAATCAGCCAACTTAAAGTGGCACCGTGGGAAAATATATTTGAACATGTTTCAATTGATAATTTTAAATATATGGGCAATTATATATTGAAATCATTAAGAGTAGCGCTACTCAACCCGGTGACCGTAATAAAAAATAATAAAGAAAACAAGAAAGGAAAGCTAACTTCGGGCGGAGCCGAAGTTTTTATACCCTTGCAGATGAGTCGCAGTCCGCTAGGTGGTGACACGCATCTTATATTATTAGATGTATAGCGGTCGTATATACTTGGCCGATCCTTAAATCGAATTATTTTGCCAAAAGAGGAATCCATTGAAACTCCCATCCTTCTAACTTGAAAAACAACGAAGTTATAGCATTTCCGATCAATCAGTTATATGACAGCTATAGGATATAGACGGCCGTTATGACATTTGGCAGATCATATAAGTTGGCCCAAATTAGAATGCACAGAAAGTCTCATCCTTCTAATTTAAAAAACAACGAAGTTAAAGCATTTCCGATCAATCAGTTATATGGCAGCTATAGGATATAGTCGGCCGATCCTTATGAAATTCGACAAATCAGATTGTTTTCAAAATAAAATCAATTCTCAAGTTCTCAAGAAAATCAAGTTTTCAATAAAAAATAAAATAATAGATATACAAAAATGTACAAGAACTTCGAATTAAATTATATTGAACCCAACATTATAATAACATGGAATTTACCAAAAACTTTGTTAAATCAGAATTGTATAAATAAAGATCTAATAGCAGAAGGAAACAATATAATAAAAGTATTCAACTGTTCTATACAAATAGAAGATGTAATAATAACAAATACTATGCTTGATTACACCCGAACTATTTATGTAAACAACAACATAACTAAACTCGAACCTTTATCGTATATCGTAGCCAAAGAAATATTCCAAAACCACTCAAAACAATATTTTAAAACTCAAACAATTTTACTAATACTACTAGTAGTAATAATTATTATTATAATCATATATTTGATTTATAAATTTAAGAACATCCCAAAAAGGATAATAATTAATTATAAAAAACAAAAGGTTATAACTCCCGAAGAAGAAACTATAAGTTCAGAGAATAAAGAACATGACCTACAGTTATACCCCAAACTAACCGCCTGAGGACAGGCTAAATTCTTAAGGATGGGGAAGTAACATATCAACAAAATTTCTTTAAGTGTATATCAGTAAATTTTGTAAACCAATTTTGTAAACCAATTTTGTAAACCGAAGCTGAAGCCTTTTGTATTGAAATTCGTAATCCAGCTGCAAATTGCATCATTCCAATTTTTGTAAAAACATAAAAATTTAATTTTTCAATTCGGCTGAAAACAGTCTCATTTAAGATTTCCAATTTCTAAGAGCCACTTCAGATTGAAAACCAAAACAATATTTTGGTAAACAGAATCCCGACTCAAATCTTTCTCACTCCTTTTAAGTGAAATAAAACTAAACAGCTCAAACCATTCTTAAATGGGCATCCACTTCACAGGAAATTTCACATTTTCTTGTCACCTCGATTAATTGAGACCCAAAGTCTTCCACGTCAACTGACACCTCAAGTAATAGGTTCCGACTCAATCGATTTCCTTCAGAAAACAAAGCCTCTCTGAGAGAAAAGCTTCTTTCGAGCTTTGATCTGCAAAAAGCTTCAGCAAGGGTAGCTATAAAAGGGACTTAGAGCCCCAAAGTTAAGTTAGTTCTGAAACTCCAAAAATTCTAAGCAGTTTTAAAAAAAATCACACTGTATCAAAAACGGAACTCAAATAAAAATATATTTTTTCAAACTATTTTTGAAGAAGATATTTAATTATATATATTCTTGATCACCACCTGAGTCGATATAAGCATGTCCATCTGTTTTTACGCAAACTAGCCTCTCAGTAGTATATAAGTTGGAACGGCAGCGATCGGTCGACTATATCCCTGCCATATAACTGCTGCCATATAACTGATTGATCGGAAACACCTTACCTTTAGTGTTTTAAAGTTAGGGAGTTGGAGAGAGAGATTTTCCACACATATTATATTTGGTCAAAATATCTTATGTACAAAATTTCATAAGGATCGGCCGACTATATCTTATAGCTGTCATATGAACTGAACGATCAAAAATAGAATTTTTTAAAGATGCTTGCGGCTGTTTCCAACATTGTAAAATTGATTTGATGGTGAACTCTCATAAAGATCGACCCACTATTAACGCGCCGATATATATATATATAAAATATGCTAATACTTAACTGTATGGGTATATAAACTTCGACTCCGACCGAAGTTAGCTTTCCTTTCTGGTTTTTTTTAAAGTTTTTTTTTTCACAAAAACACCACCTCCGTCGCCAGGATCTTTTATTTTTTTATATATATATATATTGGGTCGGCCAACGAGTACATCAAGACGTGAGCCTGTACGGGCTGTAACTGTGTACACCGCTGGTAGTGCGAGTATACTCTCCGCGGGAGGGCGGCTAGTAACAGGTCCCGGTAAGGTCATGTCTCTACCGAGAATGCTGACGCATTGTAGTCGGGCGGGGAGAAGAATACTCCCTTCCTCAAATCAGTCCAATCCAAGGTGGAACAGCATTTGCGGAGGGATGCATGTCCGGGGCGGAGCACGGACGTTAATATGCGGACTCTGGGGGACCAGCCAACCCCAACAGGTTTAAGCAAGCCAATCATTTTAAGCGGGCTAAGCTATGACGGACGAACGAACTCCTTCCCGCCTTCTCGTGGGTCCATGAATTCCATGAATCTACCAACAACAAAAACAAAAAAAAATTAGAGGGGTGAGTCAACTTTCGATTTTATCCTCAGCTCTAAGTTCTTAGTGGGTAATAGAGGCTCAGATTCTCACCTTTGTCGTCAAGAACAGGAGAGAAGTCCTTGATATTACCCTATACTCGTACTTCCTAGCTGATGCAGTCACCAGCTGGAGGATCCTTGATAAGCGCTCTCCAGACCACCGCTAGCTAGACCACCGCCAGCTAGCTAGCAGTACGCAAACCTAGAAAGGCAAACTGGGAGCTCTGTAAAAAGATACTAAATAGGTCCTTAGAAGAACTACCTACAAGGTACCTACCTACAAGGTTTTTCCCAACGAAGAATATAGAAAGACTACGGATGGACGGTGAACTTCGTGAAGCTAATAATCCCTTGAGACTCCTACCAACACTTCCCAGGCTGCTCCGTGGTAAGGACAACCCGATGCATAGCCAGGGATACCAGGGTTCACTGGAATACCACCTAAGCATAGGAATCTTAAATGAGCGACAAATAGTTTTAAGCCTCCGGGCCGGACGGCATACCTAAGACAATGGAATCGAGAAGATCTTCAGCACAGTCTTCACTACTGACATGGCGCCAGGGACGTGACTGCGTATGAAGATTTTTTCCATACCCAAGGCAAAGAAACCCTCCCACTGCACACCATAAAAATCCGGTCAACAGGAGGGTCGAGACGACTCTTGAAGAATCGTCAATTCGAAGATTCGTTAAAAGGGCCACCCCGCAAGGAGGTGTACTCTCCCCACTACTTTGGAACGTGGCGGTCAACAACCTACTGCGGGCCTTTGTAGGGAAATTCCCGCAAATGCTGTACTGACCTTACGGACTGAGAAGCTGGGAGTGCTCTCAGCATGGGCACATGAGAACGGGTTCGGAATTAATCCATCCAAGACAGAGCTCGTTCTATTTACTAGGAAATACCAAGTCTTAAGCTTCCGAAGCTCCTAGGGGATCTCTTACCCTGATTGGTAGTGCGGAATACCTAGGCATCACTCTAGGCAAGAAACTGGACTGGAAGCTCAATACCGTAGATAGGGCAAATAAAGCGGCAATTTCACTCTATACCTATCTATGGACGAGGACTAGTTTTGGCCATACCAAGTTGGACTACTGTATCCCCGTGGATCAATACACCATAAACTACAAAGTCGTCATCCCCTCTAGGGAGGAATGGGATGCGTAAACCCCGGGACCAGCGGGCTCCTTTCATATCTACACGAATGGATCAAAGCTCAACGTCCAGGTGGGAAGCGATTTCTTTTGTGAACATCTGGTTCTAAATGAGTCATTCAGGCTGCCCGGCCATTCCAGTGTTTTTCTGGCTGAAGTAATAGCCATTAAAAAACACTTAAGTCCCCTGTAATATGCACATATATGCACAATTAATATTTTATATATATATCGACCACCCACTGTACCAAGAGTACTTAAAGGGTACACGCTGTAACACTTTGTCGCAGTGTTTACGTTATTCAAGGTCTCGGTCATAAACCTAAGTGCACCGAAATATTAATCACCCGCTGTGCCTTTGCTGTACGCCGAAAAGTGAAAATGTCCGCATATATGTAACACGAGTTGACCCTATGCATGTCTACATTCCTCCGTCTAAGCGAACATATATACATAACATAACTATATAATTAAGAATTCATAACCGTCTCTCCGCTACCGCTATGTGCAGCGCAGCTACGAGACTTAGACCTCCTTTAACTCCTAAGTAGATTTGTAAAATCAGAAACTTCTCTGAGCTCGGAGCGGCAACAACAGCTGCTCCTGACCTAAATAAAATAAAGAAGATTAAACTCAACTTCGGCTGCTTATTATATTAAAATCATTGGGACCTTCGATGAAACATGATACATGGCGACCGTGACAGCACCTTCAGGACATCGACATCGAAGGATCTCCAACAACTAGGACGTCGAGGGATCCATAAATAAAACATACAATAAAACAACATGGGTCGATGAAGAACGCAGCAAACTTCAGCAAACACATGAAGATCGACATTTTAAATGCATATCGCAGCCAACGCTGGCCAAAGAAACGGAGACTAAAGTAAAAAAAAAACTGTGTGAGTAGAGTGATGTGATGGGAAAGCACGGTGGAGTACAACAAAAAAAAAAAAGAAGGAATAGCGCATCAGAGAGAGAGACTACTCTTTATGAAAACTTCAGCACCCGCATGGTCAACAGCTCAATAGCTACAAAACGAGCTTGATTGCTTATAAAAAAAAAACCCGAAAACAAATCCCAATCCCATCTACTCACTCAAGTATTATAAAAACACTTGAAAAACAAACTATTAATACACCAACACAAAAGAAGCTCCCACAACGAAAGTATAAATGCCTCAACGACTGCAGAGGACTCCTGGAATCACCATTTGTGAACACACCTGTGCCAGCACCGGTGCCCCAACAGCCTAATGGAAGAAGAGAAGTCTGTGCAGCCAGCACCGGCCCCGTTTAGCGCTTCAAGCTAAACCCGGAACAGTGAACCGACAGCGCTACCTAGAGCGCAAAAATTTTTTTTCCCCCCCCATGCACTGCGTTGCATATTTTTTTGTAGTGCACTGACCGACATTAAAGTTGCCCGATTAGCGTACAAAAAAATAGGCAGGTTTTTTTTCATTTAAAAAAGAAACAATAAGAACAAAAAACAATATATATACAAAAAAAATAGGCAGGTTTTTATGTAAAAAAAAAAGAAATAAAAATAAGAAAAAAAAAACAATATATATGTATATAGCCAAATAGGGCAAGTTTTTAAATGAGCCAAACTGAATGGCAAATAAATAATAAATTAAATTAATTAATAAATAAATAATAAATAAATACCAATTTTTGAGAAAATACCCAAAATGGGTTTAGTAGATGTAAAACAAGTGGACTCCACAGCAAATGTAATAAATAAAATTGAGTCCAAAACAATGAACACAGAATTGACAAACATTCTATTATCAATTATTGTATTCATTTTGATCGCATTCATTTTGTACAAAGCATACATCTTATATTATAAGATATATAGCGGATCGTATATAGTCGGCCGATCCTTATGAAAATTGGCAGATCAGATTTTTTTTCCCAAAATAGAATCTGTACCAAATCCCATCTTTCTAACTTAAAAAACACCTAAGCTATGCCAATTTCGATCGTTCTTTGACAGCTATAGGATATAGTCGGCCGATCCTTATGAAATTTTGTACATAAGATATTCTGGTCAAATATAACATGTGTGGAAAGTCCCAACCCTCTAACTTAACTAGGTCCCTCTAACCTAAAAAAAACCAAAGTTATGGCATTTCCGATCAATCAGTTATATGGCAGCTATAGGATATAGTCGACCGATCCCGGCCGTTCCGACTTATATACTGCCTGCAAAGGAAAGAAGGAACTGAGAGACTAGTTTGCGTAGAAACAGACAGGCGGACAGACGGACAGACGGACATGCTCATATCGACTCAGGAGGTGATCCTGATCAAGAATATATATACTTTATAGGGTCGGAAAATTATAATACCCTCTGCAAGGGTATAATAATAAATAAAATAAAGAAAGTTGAAAAGAAATAATCCCAGTATGAATACACAAAGAGCCGTAAACAAAACATATGAAAAGGAC
Source organism: Drosophila ananassae (assembly GCF_017639315.1). NCBI lineage: Eukaryota > Metazoa > Arthropoda > Insecta > Diptera > Drosophilidae > Drosophila > Drosophila ananassae. The sequence continues at coordinate 1,730,891 of NW_025319041.1, read as the reverse complement.
CCATATTTCAATGAAAGAATCCAGCATTTAGTATCAACAACCCCAGTTAGTGTGTATGAGTTCTTTATATAGAAACATTTAACTGCCATGTTTCACTGTACCGCAACCCAAAAAAGAATAGTATTAACAACAATTCTGGGTGTGCTAGTGAAATCAAGAATAGATGAGCATCCAATTTTAGGTAGAACGATTTTTATGATGGTTTCTAAAAGATAATCCATACCCCTAAAATAATGGAAAGGAATGAATTATCGAAAGAACTATCAAGCATTAAAGCAGAATTCGACAAATCGCATAAATCACTAACACAGAATAGACCGATACAAAAAACAACGGTCATTAAACACGTAGAAATATTAGTTAAATGCTTTAATGAAGCTCGAATATTAATATATGAACACAGAGAAAAGTTAAATCCAGATCACTGGTCTCGAGTATTCGAGTTTTTGATCAGACTAAGATCTAATCTAACAATTGAAGCTGGTGACGAAATAGAATCAAAAGAAGTTATTGACCAACAAGAAATAGAAGAAGGAGATATTAACAACCTTACGATCCCGGCAGTCTTTACTCAATCTGAATTATCAGACCAGGACTTGACCGACTCTGAATTTAACGACAGCATTGTAGAATTAAAACCAACCACAATGGCTGATGAGAGCATTGCCCAAAGGGTATACATTAAGGAAATATCGAATGCCATCCCTGAATTTAACGGGCAAAGGATACACCTTCAAAGATTTATAACAGCTTTGAAGTTAGTTAACCTAACGAAAGGCACATTCGAGAATTTTGGTGTAGAAGTAATTAAATCCAAAATAATTGGATCAACTTTATACAGAGTCCAAAATGAAAGAACTATAGAAGCAATGGAAGCAATAGAATAGAAGCGGAAAAACATCTGACATAATTCAGATAACAAATTCAGTACCAAGGAGTTCACCACCACAATGGTTAAAAACTGTGAGCATGGCCGCCTCAAAACAATATTGGAAGCAGGCACTTTCGTAACTATGAATGAAGCCGTCACAAAGTACATACAATGCAGTACTGAAATGACAGGTAATGCCAATTCAATATTATACACCCAACGAGGAAATAATTATCACGGTAGAGGTAGTAATCAAGGTAATTATAATAATACCAGATATTACCAAAATAACGGTAATAATAATAATAATCAAAATAACAATATTAGGATGGCCCAAACGAATTCGGAAAACTCCCATGAGGTCGGAGCGGCAACAGCAGCTGCTCCTGACCTAAATAAAATAAAGAAGATTAAACTAAACTTCGGCTGCTTATTATATTAAAATCATTGGGACTTTCGATGAAACATGATACATGTTTAAAAAATGGTAAAAAACAACAAAATTCACACTATAAATCTCAGTCAAAGTACATTTGTTAGTTTCATAAACGCAGCAACAGGAAAAGAATTAGTTTTTCTACTAGATACAGGTGCAGAAATATCCATATTAAAGGAAAATTCTGATAATTTTCAAAACATTCAAGATAATCATATCATAAACATACAGGGTATAAGCCAAGAGGTTACCAAATCAAAAGGCATAACTTCTATCGAAATTCAAACTTCTAAGTACATCATCCCACATGATTTCCATATAGTAAATGTGCAATTGGCTATTCCTTGTGATGGGATACTGGGAATGGATTTTATCAAAAGGTACAATTGTAATTAGACCAAATGGCAACAACTCCCTTATTCTGCCAGCAAGATCCCAAGTCATCCGAAAAATTAAGATAAATTCCGAAGAAAAAAGAGTATTAATTCCGAATCAAGAGATTCATAAAGGTATCTATATAGCAAATACCGTCCAGAACGCATAAGTAAGACTCCTAAATACCACAAATATAGATCAGGTAGTTAATATTAAAAATATTCATCATGAACCACTTTCAAACTACGATGTAGTAAAAACAGACCCAGAAAACCGTAAAAAAACTGTATTATCCCAACTTACAAAAAACTTCCCACCTCAATTCAATGATCAACTTACAAAATTATGCACCCAGTATAGTAATGTATTCGGACTACAAACCGAAGCGATCACTACAAATAACTTCTATAAACAAAAACTCATAATCAACAAGACGAAATTCAAAGACAAGTCCAAAAACTCATTAATGATAAAATAGTGTCACCTTATAATAGCCCACTTTCCCAAATTCAGAAAATAAAAAATAGCGATTAGCAATTGATTATCGTCAAATTAATAAAAAACTCTTATCTGATAAATTTCCACTCCCTAGAATCGATAACATTTTAGATCAACTAGGTAGAGCAAAGTATTTCTCATGTCTCGACTTAATGTCCGGTTTTCATCAAATTGAACTCGAAAAAAATTCACGAGATATAACATCCTTTTCAATAAACAATGGTTCATGTCGTTTCACGCGATGACCATTCGGTTTTAAAATAGCTCCAAACTCCTTTCAGAGAATGATGACTATAGCTTTCTCTGGATTGGAACCTTCGCAAGCATTTCTTTACATGGATGACTTAATAGTCATAGGTGGCTCCGAAAACCACATGCTCAAGAACCTAACTGATGTTTTCGAGAAATGTAGGAAACACAACCTAAAGTTACATCCCGAAAAATGTTCATTTTTCATGCATGAAGTCACCTTCCTAGGACATAAATGCACAAATAAAAGAATCTTGCCTGTCGACAAAAAATACGACGTCATTCAAAATTACCCAGTCCCACATGATGTGGACAGCGCTAGAAGATTCGTTGCATTTTGCAATTATTACAGACGTTTTATAAAGAATTTTGCAGAATACTCCCGTCACATAACAAGATTATGTAGGAAAAATGTAAAATTCGAATGGACAACAGAATGTCAAAACGTTTTCGAACATCTAAAATCAGCATTAATAAACCCAACTCTGTTGCAATACCCAGATTTTAGCAAAGAATTTTGCATAATTACAGATGCTAGCAAATACGCTTGTGGAGCAGTACTAACTCAAAATAAAAATGGATTACAGCTTCCAGTTGCATACGCATCAAGATCCTTTTCGAAAGGTATAAGCAACAAGAGCACTACAGAACAAGAATTAGCAGCTATTCATTGGGCAATAACATACTTCAGACCATATATTTATGGTAGGCACTTCACTGTCAAAACAGGCCACAGAGCACTTAGTTCCAAACTGACAGTTCCAAACTGACACGAATGAGACTTGAATTAGAGGAATATAATTTTACAGTAGAGTATCTAAAGATACAGTAGAGAAAAGTTATTCTCTAGAATAACAGTCACCGACTTGAAAAACATACATTTAAACAATAAAATTCTGAAAGTCACTACCAGAAACCAAAGTAGGCAAAAATCCTGCGCAGGAAAAGAAAAAACAGAATTGCATAGGCAATCCATAGAAAAAGCTTCAAAGCCCAACGTATATGAAGTCATTAATAATGATGAAGTACGTAAAATAGTGACCCTGCATGTAAATAACAATATGAGTTTATTTAAGCACGGAAGGAAAATTACAGCAAGATATAATTTTAGCGATTTGTATACTAATGGAACCCTTGACTTAGGTCAATTCTTTCAAAGGCTTGAAAAGCAAGCTGGTATGCACAAAATCAGCCAACTTAAAGTGGCACCGTGGGAAAATATATTTGAACATGTTTCAATTGATAATTTTAAATATATGGGCAATTATATATTGAAATCATTAAGAGTAGCGCTACTCAACCCGGTGACCGTAATAAAAAATAATAAAGAAAACAAGAAAGGAAAGCTAACTTCGGGCGGAGCCGAAGTTTTTATACCCTTGCAGATGAGTCGCAGTCCGCTAGGTGGTGACACGCATCTTATATTATTAGATGTATAGCGGTCGTATATACTTGGCCGATCCTTAAATCGAATTATTTTGCCAAAAGAGGAATCCATTGAAACTCCCATCCTTCTAACTTGAAAAACAACGAAGTTATAGCATTTCCGATCAATCAGTTATATGACAGCTATAGGATATAGACGGCCGTTATGACATTTGGCAGATCATATAAGTTGGCCCAAATTAGAATGCACAGAAAGTCTCATCCTTCTAACTTAAAAAACAACGAAGTTAAAGCATTTCCGATCAATCAGTTATATGGCAGCTATAGGATATAGTCGGCCGATCCTTATGAAATTCGACAAATCAGATTGTTTTCAAAATAAAATCTGTACCAAATCCCATCTTTCTAACTTAAAAAACACCAAAGCTATGCCAATTTCGATCGTTCTATGACAGCTATAGGATATTGTCGGCCGATCCTTATGCAATTTTGTACATAAGATATTTTGGTCAAATATAACATGTGTGGAAAGTCCCAACCTCATAATAATAAGAAGACGTAGTTAACCGAAACAGCTGACCACGGATTTATCTCGGGTCTGTCAGAATTAATAGGAAATGAGCTCATGGATCAAAGTTGTTTATAAATCATATAACGTATATGCTTATGACGGAAATGGGAGCAACTTGTGTTCTAAGACTTTTGAAATATCTTTAGCTTGCGGTAAAAAAAAAAAAAAAACTTTCATCTTTCATTTATTTCATTTCTTTCCAACGTCTAAATAGTAAAAAAAAAGAAACATATAATTCAAAATAAGCTCTTATGATTTTTGTTGGGACTTGTGCCATCATTAAAATATTCATCCTACTATTTACTCGTATTCAGGCGTAAATTTTCTTTGATACTCCCAGATGTGCTTTTATTAGATTTGTACAGATTCTGCGCCGAAGCTCATTACTTAGTTTTCTTGTATATTCTAGTTAGTTGAACGGCCGCTGCGCTTTGGGGTTAAACTTAGCCCATAAACAAAAATTGTAATTGTTTCTATTAGCTTTTAGCGTTACAATTTTATTTATAAAGCGATTGGAGATAGCCCTGCGTTAACAAGCCTTATATCTGGAATAAGTCAAAACAAGCTTGCAAAAATTATGTCAAGATATAGCTTATGTCAAGAATTAGATGAATGTGAAAATTTCTATTCAATGAATTAGTGATACTGGGGACACTGGAGTCACCAAAATAACATTCTCATATCATATAAACAAACCTTCACTTAGTTGCAGACTTTTGTCTAAAACTATAATACCCCTCCACATATGACATAGACAGGTTCCGTGAAGAATATATTTATATCTGTGCAGAGGTAACTCAGTGAACCAGACATCTGCGACCCTACAAATTTTAAATTTTCTTGACCGGGATTACCTCCTGAGTCGATATAAGCATGTCCGTCGGTTCGCCTGTCTGCCTGTTTCTACGCAAAATAGTCTCTCAGTTTTAAAACTATTGACTTGAAATTTTGCAAACATCCTTAATTCTCTTGCACGCAGTATCTTAGCACGTCTTAGGTCAGACTATAGCTACCAAATAACTGATTGAAACACCATAACTTTGGTGTTTAAGTTAGGCATTATGAGTACATCCCCCATAAGATAGGAGGATGGTACTTTCTATGGTTTCTATTTTGGGCCAATTTATCGGACCATATCTGGTATATAAATGAACGATCAGAAATTAGATAGTGTTTTTGAAGAAAAACACTATTGGGTTAGGATTTTTTTAGTTCGTATTATAATTAATAAGTTTTTTAATAAAATTCTCACAAGGATAGCTTAAACATAGCCGATATTTGCGATTTATATCTTATAATATAAGCTGCCACTGAATATAACTGAAAGGGTATATTAACTTCGGCTCCACCCGAATCTATGTATCTCTTAATTTTTATACCCTTGCAGAGGGTATTATAATTTTGGTCAAAAGTGTGCAACGCAGTGAAGGAGACATCTCCGACCCTATAAAGTATATATATTCTTGATCAGGATCACCTCCTGAGTCGATATAAGCATGTCCGTCTGTCCGTCTGTCTGTTTCTACGCAAACTTGTCTCTCAGTTTTAAAGCTATCGAGTTGAAACTTTGCACACATCCTTCTTTCCTTTGCAGGCAGTATATAAGTCGGAACGGCCGGGATCGGTCGACTATATCCTATAGCTGCCATATAACTGATTGATCGGAAATGCCATAACTTTGGTGTTTTTTAAGTTAGAGGGTTGGGACTTTCCACACATGTTATATTTGACCAAAATATCTTGTGTACAAAATTTCATAAGGATCGGCCGACTATATCCTATAGCTGTCATAGAACGATCGGAATTGGCATAACTTTGGTGTTTTTTAAGTTAGAAAGATGGGATTTGGTACAGATTTTATTTTGGGGAAAACTATCTGATCTGCCAATTTTCATAAGAATCGGCCGACTATAAACGATCCGCTATATATCTAATAAAATAAGATGGGTGGCGCCACCTATCGGACTGTGACTGAACTGCAAGGGTATATCAACTTCGGCTCCGCCCGAAGTTAGCTTTCCTTTCTTGTTTTTGTTTTTTTTTTAAGTATTGTATATTTTTTTTATTATAGTATTTTTTATACCCTTGCAGAGAGTATTATAATTTTGTCTCTCAGTTTAGGAGCTATCGAGTTGAAACTTTGCACACATCCTTTTTTTCCTTGCAGGTAGTATATAAGTCGGAACGGTCGGGATCGGTCGACTATATCCTATAGCTGCCATATAACTGATTGATCGGAAATGCCATTACATTGATGTTTTTTAAGTTGGAGGGTTGAGACTTTCCACACATGTTATATTTGGCCAAAATATCTTGTCTACAAAATTTCATAAGGATCCGCCGACTATATCCTTATCATATCATATCATGTCATAGATCGTTAGAAATTGGCATAACTTTGATGTTTTTTAAGTTAGAAAAATGGGACTTGGTACAGATTCCATTTTGGGCAAAATAATCTTATTTGACAAATTTAGCCTACAATAGCATCCATATAACTGAACTATCAGAAATGGCACAACTGCAAGGGTATATCAACTTCGGCTCCGCCCGAAGTTAGCTTTCCTTTCTTGTTTTACAGTATTATTATAGTATATAGTATAGTCTATAGTTAATTTTTATAAAAAAAATTTATTTATATTACCTCTCTTATAAGGGAGCGGTTCCGTTCTCTGAAGTGAGATTTTCGCATAGGATACTTCCTTGGTATACCAATAACAGACTGCTCTCTTTCATTGGACAAAATATAAGCCGATGGAATTTGAATACGAAATCGGTTATTAGGAAGATCCCCAACATAGTATCCAGCAGCACTGCCTTTAATTTCTTTGTTAGATTTTTCAGTTTTTATTTCAGAGGAAGGAAAATTTCCAATACGCCGGATGCTTGCAGGAAAATCTGCCTGGGGCATATTTCGATTATTTTTAACATTTTGATGGTGTTGTCCGCTTAAAATATGCATACGATTAGTACCACTATACTGGTTATAATTTTCATCTGGGCTCCGGTTTTCATCCATTAAAATTGAGTCAGAGGAAGCGGTCGATTTTGAGTAATATGGCGACTTAACGCTGAAAAATAAAAATAGGTTTACGCCAATGTTTTAAATGTTCTAAATGTTTTCTTACTTCCTTCCGTTAGCAATCTCTTTTAGAGCTGCAACTCGTGCTGCTAATTCTTCATCTCTTCGTTGTTGAGTTAATTCTTTTGCCCTCTCAGTCCAAATGAGTTCTTTTAATTTCTGAAAACTACCTTGTACAGGAACGTAATTCTGATTTTCTTTTATGCTAGTTCCAGTTCCATTTGGTACTCCCATATATCGATTTTTGCTAGATCTCCGCGAAGAAGAAGCTCCATTTGGAGGTCGAATTTCTGCTCCATAAAAACGTGTTTGAATTAGGCCCGAGCTACCAAGCCCAAAATCAAAAGCTCTTTGATGCTGATCGAATGGACTCCGATGCGAAGCAGTTGGCTCTCGACTGACAACACGACCAAATACAGGAGATTGGGGTCTTTCTCTAGAGCCCATCCGAACTCTGTTTTAGATTAAAAAAAATATTACTTTAATAGAACCTTACAATTTTACTAGATAATAATATTTTGATTTAACATATAAGTTTTATTACGTCGATCAGCCAACTTAATGGCTATAATACGTGAAGTATAACCAGAGTAGAGTAGAGATAATAATAAAAATCACATATTTATAGATATGATTGACTGAATATATTATACTTCCCGCTGCATACCCTTCTTCCCCAAAACCGACTGCGGGCGCTGCCGCAAAATGTTGTGAGGAGATAAGATCTCCCTCACGCCAAGACAGGTGGCAAGAGGGGCAGCAGCGGGGAGAAAAGGAATGCTAGCACGGCTGCGTCGGACGGCACAGCGCGGCTGTATTTTGAAAGTACGGAAGAAAAGAAATGCGTCGAGTGCAGACGGCGGGGCAAGTAAAGTAAGCCCGCCGAAAAAAATGCGCGGGAATTGGAGAAAGTTAACGGCGAGAGCAGAGGAGCGAAGGATTAACGGCCGGAAGCGAGATTTGCAAGGATTAACGGGCGCCTCAGGCACTATATAAGAAAGGGCCCCTGGAGCAAATCGGGACCGAGTCTTCTAGGGAAGCTAGAAGAGTTGAGTGAAAGACCCCCCGTAGGTAAGTCTGACATTCAAGCGGGAAAGTTTCCTTGGAAGAATTAGGAGTATAGGCTTAAGGACCCCCCGTGAGTAAGTCCGACAGTTTCAAGTGCGGGATTTAAAGCGAGTGCGCAAGGATCAGGATCAGTAGCTTAAGGACCCCCTGTGGGTAAGTCCGGCGGTCGGGTTATTCCCGGACACGACAGGTATCCCGGACACGACAGGTGTCATAGCCATAACGATGGATCGGCCTGGAGTACGCCTTGTCGATTCCTGACCGTTAAGACCAGCTGTGATCCTGTAAAGCGAGGCGTAGCCAGTTCGGGAACTCAAACCCAACAATGACCCAACTTCGTGCCCTGATCCGGCCGCCAGGCACCGAGAAGCGTATCCTGCCCGGCGTATGCTTGGAAGGTGAGCCTAGCGGTCTGCTAACGTGCCGGCCACGGCGAAAGGGCATTACCAGTGAGCCAAGGATACCGAAGGTCCACGGCACCCGCAAAGGAGATGCAGTGACAGGATCAGCGAAGGAAGCAGCAACAGGAGCGGTGACGACAGAAGAGCAGCGACGACGAGAGAGCAGCGACGTCAGAAGAGCCGCGACGTCAGAAGAGCCGCAACGACGAGGGAGCGACGGCACCGGCAACGGCACAGGCCCGGCAGCTGGAGCACGTGAGTCCAAACGGAGGGAACCGTGAGCCGTTTTGGCGCTGAGCCAAGCAGCCGGTGAGATTGACCCTTTTGTAACTTTATCGAAAATAAAGGGGATATTTATTAAACGAAGCACCTTTTATTATTTCTGGGCTCGGGCAATCACGTCGAATACGATCCCCCAAACTCTGTGAGCTAGCCGCAGCACTTGTTGCGAACAAATATTAGCGAAAACAGTTCGTTACAATGTTACATCGCTGGGTTAGATCTAAGACTAAAGGATAAAGTAAAATTTCGAAAGATCGAAGATTATAGAAATATGATGCCACTTGTAAGAGGCGGTCACACAAGCGCATCGTCGGCACCGCTTACGTCGCGGATACTCGTCCGGGGCTGCTTTGCAGCTATTCTTACTGTAAGGTCATTCGCTATCCGTAACCTGCGACCCGTTCGGTAGTCCTAAGCTAGGCATCTTAGGGGTCATTTCACAAACTCTTTAAGCTTAAGACTATTGCTGTTAATCCGAGCGCATTTTGCTTCTTTTTTGCTACCCTCTGTAGAAGTTATGGTAACAGATCAAACCGGGGATTCATTGGCCACTTATCTTCCGGTTCCTTTAAAATCGATGCACCTGTTAACTAGATCAATTCTACAGTCTCCTTTACGTCTCCACCTCTTGACACTATATCTGCCTGGTTATGTTTAGTCGGTACATGGCGCCATCTGACCACTCTTGAATCTCAACTCTACGTATGATAAGAGGCTTGATCTTGCGGCAGAGATCTGTGTGAAGATGAGCTTTCTACTGGTTCCATTTTGGGCAATCTAATTTGATCTGCCAAATTTCATAAGGAACAGACGACTATATTATACCATAGCCTTCATATAATTGAACGATGGGAAATGGCACAACCTTAAGTGCAAGGGTATATCAACTTCGGCTCTGCCGGAAGTTAGCTTTCCTTTCTTGTTCTTGGTAATTCAGGCTAGATCGACGGTTGAGCAGTTGAAGAACTTACCATATTTTATTTGATTTATTTATTGGATATAAGCCACAGCTAAAAAACAAGAAAGAAAAGCTAACTTCGGGCGGGGCCGAAGTTGATAAGCCCTTGCAGTTAGGCAGCAGCTATTATTATTATATATATATCGGATCGTATACAGTTGGCAGATTCTGCAAAATACGCGTCGATTGGTACCTCAACCATCCCGATCCGACATTTCGTTCAAAAATTATTCAGGAAAAACGAAGTTAAAAGAATTTCCCAAATGAAGATGTTTGTAAAATTTGTCTCCGAAAAATGTCCCGTCCGCGTGTCTCTTATTTTGTCTTTTAAAATTTTGAAAAAAGTTCAGTATGTTCGTTATTAAAACTGAACAGATAACATGAATACAATAACAGGAGATTACAGTAAAATTACTGCTTTAGGACTCGGGAAACATTACGTCCTCTTGTCCAGAGATCGCTGGGGTGTCTTCGTTTCAGTCTTCTTCGGTTATTTTGATTAGCTAGAGACGCTGCTAGGTGGTTGGGGTGCGCTAAGAGGCGATCGCTGTAGCGACTCGAGTGACGGTTGATCTGCTCTCTAATGGAGGGAATGTGGAGATCATTTGCTAGGGCGTCGTTTCGAACATACCAAGGCTCGTTTGCCATCATGCGAAGCGCTCGGTTTTGGGTTCTCTGCACTTTCATGACACTTGTGTCAGAAGCCATGCCCCATATCTGAATGCAATATGTGATCGAGGGCAGCACGATAGATTTATACAGCAACACTTTGTTGCCAAGGCTGAGCTTGCTTGTTGGCTTAAGTAACCAATTTAGCTGCCTGAGTTTACTCCGACATGTAGCTGTTATTTTCTTGGTTTGTTCCTTCCAGGTGAGCCGCTTGTCTAAGATCAGACCCAGGTACTGGGCGTCGTGGAGTTCGACTCTGGGTAGTGACTTTGCTCTCAAAGTGAAACTGCAATGTTGCGACTTCCTGCTATTTATGGCAATATTCCACCTGTTAGCCCACTTGCCATATGAGTCCAGAAATTCCTGGGTGATCCTTGATGCCTCGACTCGGCAGGAAGAGTTCACAAGGAAGGCAGTATCGTCAGCGTATGTGGCCAAAAGTGTGCCCGGTTCCACTAAACTTGGGAGGTCCGATGTGAACAGAGTGTAGAGAACGGGACCCAGAACGCTTCCCTGCGGAACGCCAGCACGAGCAAGTCTAATGCTTGACCTTTCCCCTCTCACCTCGACCATAAAACTTCGATCAAGCAGGTATGATTTTAGCAGCAGAAATTGGCCAGTCGGGAGTAATGACTTCAACTTATGAAGTAGTCCGAGATGCCATACGCGGTCAAAAGCTTCCTTGACGTCGAGGAAAATTGCAGAGCAGTATTGCTTGTTTTCAAAGGCCTTTAAAATGTGATTCACTACTCGATGTGCTTGCTCTGGGGTCCCATGACGATGCCTAAAACCAAACTGATGGTCGGGAATGGCGACCTTCACGCTTCACGCTATTCTCTCGAATATTTTAGAGAATGTAGGAAGCAAGCTTATAGGTCGGTATGACTCTACAAGGTTCTCCGGTTTTCCTGGCTTTGGTATCATCGTTATCACAGCACACTTCCATTGGGAGGGAAAGTGGTGGATACGTAGCATTGAATTAAAGAGGAGAACGAGGAACAGGATACCCTTCTTAGGCAGAGCCTTGGCAATTCTATTGTCTATGCCATCGAATCCCGGCGCTTTATTGACATGTAGCTTTCAAATATGGAGACAAACTTCTTCTGGGCTGACATGTGGGATCGGTAGAGCATTCGGTGAAGGAGCATTTATGAAGGCCATTGTTTCTTCAAGATCCTCTGGGCTCGCAAGGTCGAATGGCTGAAAGCGTTTCTCTAGTTCGTCCGCGAAAGCTAAAGAAATCTCTGAGTCAGACCTGCACCATGTATTGTCAGTTTTCTTTATGGGGATCTTTCGGAGAGGCTGTCGTTTGATGTTTCGTGTCGATTTCCAGAGGTTGAAGCCGTACGATTTGGTGGGGTCCGCCTTGAGGAGCATCTCATCAAAATATTCGCGCTTGGTTCGATGCAGAAGTTTTTTAAGCTCGTTCTCGGCACGACGGTAAGCCCTCTTGTCGACTAAGTCTTGGGATCTCATATATCTGCGACGTAAGGATCTTTTCAGCCTTACCAAGTCCATAACTACAGGTTTTAAAAGAGCCTGAGGTGGATTGGGGTGGCTTGAAACTTGTCTACAGGTTGAGGACTCGGCAGCGATATGAATGCTCCGGATAAATATCTCTACAGCGTCGTTTATGTCCTCGGGAGAGTTTAACACCAGATTGAGGTTTACAAGCCGGTTGACTGCTGCTTGGAAGCGCGGGATACTCGCGTTTCGAGGGAGGATACGAGGCCTATTCCGAATTATTTGCGCAGCTACTCTTAACTTTATAATCAGCGGGATGTGATCAGAGCTAAGCTCAAGGCTTTCTGTGATGGAGAGACACTCGGACCGTATCCCTCTATAGACGGCAAAGTCAATAGCTGTTGGCGTTCTTTGGCTGTATGGATAATGCGTAGGTCCTCCAGTTGCAAGGACCTGGACGTTTGATCTTTGAACAACATCTGCGAGTGCTCTTCCTCGGCTGGTTGAGTTTCGGGATCCCCAGATCGTCAAAGAGCTTTTCAAAGTCGTCAGCAGAACACTGAAAGTTTGGTGGACAGAATATAGATGCAATACCTATTTCCCCAAGGTCGGTTTTAACTTTGACAGAGACACATTGTACATTCGTGCTTTGTAAACTGTAGGACTGGTAGCATTTAATACCACGTTTTATTATTATTGCAGACCCACCGCGCTTACGATCGGCAGGATAAGTTGCTTGATGGATATCGTACCCATGCAAGTTGTAGTACGACCTCGAGCAAAAGTGTGTTTCACTAACCAGCATAATGTCAATATTATGACTTTGCACAAAGAGCTCCAGCTCAATGGCTTTGTTGGCCAGTCCGTCGGCGTTCCACACACCAATGCTCAGGCCGATTTGGCTCATGGTTGTGTCGCATTAACTGGGATAGATCCAGGGAAGCCTTGAGCTGTTCCTGGAGTATTTTGGGGTAATAATCTAGAGACAAGACCCATCATCGACACCATCATTCTTTTAAATTTTTTAAATAAAAACGCATAACTTTACAAAAAATGAAGCTTATTTCACATGCATATCTTTTAAATATCTTTTTCCCTTATTTTAAGAGCAAATGTCTAAATCTTAAGGATACAAGAAATACACTGAAACCTCAACTAAAAAACCCGTTAAAATGTTTTCAAAATTAACTTCAACAATCCATTTATAATAAATGTGGAGATAGCATTTGAGTTAACGCAACTTTTGGCTGGCTGGCTTTTTGGTATGCATAGATCAGAGTACCCTATCCCCATGTATTTTGGACCGCTGAACACGAATCTGAAGTCCGTTTTGGTCCTGCACGTGTACGTTTCTTCCTAACCTCAAAAAAAGTTTCACATTTTTGGAGGTATGCGACTTTTTTTTAAATTTATTGGATTTTCATGAAACTGGGTACCCAGGGGTTTTTGGGGTCGCTGATTACGAATTTGAAGTCAGATTTTCAAAATTCAATATGGCGGATCCAATATGGCAGACGAATTTTTAAAAAAATTTTGGATTTTCTTTAAAATGGGTACCCAGGGGTTTTTGGGGTCGCTGATTACGAATCTGGAGTCAGATTTTCAAAATCTACAACAACAACAATCCGCGGCCGGATCAGGGCACGAAGGGCCTACCTACCCCACAGGACACGCCCCCGTTTGCGCTCGCCACTCGCCTCCAAACACCTGCGTGCCTACGCTCCGCAAGATTTATGGCAGACCAGAGGTACCCACGGGGTAAGCCTATCTTCCGAATAGCCTTCAGCCTATACTCCTAATTCCGCCAAGGAAACATTCTCGCTTGAATGTCAGACTTACCCACGGGGAGTCTTTCACTCAACTCTTCCAGCTTCCCTAGAAGACTCGGTCCCTATTTGCTCCAGGGGCCCTCCTTATATAGCGCCTGAGCGCCGGATACCCCCTCGCTCCCAACCTTAGAGCATTCCAAATGCATTTATGCGTTTCTGTATTTTTTAAACACAGTTGCGCTGTCGCGGGCCGCTTCGTTTCCCGCCGTCCCCGCTCTCTCCTATAACATTCGAGCGTGGCCGTGGGGGCCCGCCCGGGATCATTACGTTTCACAGTGATTCCTCTTTCTCCTTCTTCCGTGCGCGCTGCCGTGCTAGCTTGCCTGTCCCCCTTGCCACCTGTTTTGGCGTGTGGGAGATATAATCTCTTCACAAGTTCTGTAATTGTGTTGCTCGTTGTTGTAGACAGCAAATGGAAATTGAGAAAATTCGCTTACACAGATTAGCCACATGGACTCAAATATGGGGCTAGTGAAATCAATGTGAACACGCTCTTAGATTTTTCTTGCTTCAGACTAACTGTCGTACTCTTTCGGCGGTGTTGATTTTTGATATCTTGATCAATGGTAGGACACTAAACAAGTTACCTGACTAACTAATTCATATTGATTATGTTTGGCTGGAATTATTAGACGATTCATATCTGTATGATGTTGGTTAGTGGTAAGTGCAAACATTCGATTGAAAATTCACTAAAAAAGAGCAATAAAGCTCCTGTATCGGTTGAAGTTTTTCTGGCCAGCTTATCGGTATAAATTTGAGAAAAATGGTTGCCTGGATTCAATGTTTTTTAGAATTTGGCTGTGTATTACTTATTGTTGTCAAGAGTACTTAGGTCGAAAACTGTTTGTCTTTCGGTTCCTCAGTGCTGAAGATAAGAAAGCACTACTCCGATTCCAAAGGATGAGGCATCGGTAGCTAGTATTACCAGTAGTTTTTCATAGTATTGAGCCATTGAGTTGAGTTTATAATGAGAGTTTTTAAATCTGTGAACACTTGATGGTGTTGAGGCTATCACTTCACCAAAATAGGCGCCAATGGTGCCTATCTACAGATGGAATTGGATGATGGTTGTAAATACACCTCTGGCCCTTTTCCAATATCAGCTCTTTCCGTATGGAATTGCCAACGCCCCGGGGACTTTCCGACTTGCATTTTACGATTATTTGAAATGCATTTTTTGGTGGCTGCTTGGACCAACTCCCCCCCATTGAATAGTGGGCCTTCAATAACAATGTTAGAAGGGGCAGCAGTGACATCATTGCAGTGGTTATTCTGTGGGTTGTCCTTCCTAGCATACCTAGCAGAAAACACACAGGCAAATCGAGTATTCTGAGCAATGTGACCTAACTGGATTTGGCCAGCCAACAATAGGTCAAAGAATAAGCTGGCTCCAATCAGAAGGTCCACGGAAGGTCAGAAGGTCCATGGACTGCCAAGACGGAAGGTTGTCGTTGTTTCCGGCAAGAGTGTCTTTCCACTTGGGTTTTGTGGCAGGATCCAACTTCTGCAGGATAATCTTGATAAGCGAGCATCCTTGGATCTCGGCAGCTGATCCGGAACTCATAAGAGCCCGCATATGCCCATTGAGCCGATCCGATAGCTCCCGCAGAGTAGCAACAGACCCTGGCTCGACCACACGAAGCTGCAGGATCTCAATAATGTAAGACTGAAATATTAAACGCCGATTACTGAAACGATTCCGCAATAGGTCAAGGCCCACATCGTAGTTCGCTTAAGTTATTTCCAGAGCTCTCACCGTATCCAAAACTGACTCGCGCAGGCATGAAATGAGCCACCGGAGCTTTTCCATTTTCGTTAGGTTAGGATGGCTGTCAATCGTGGTCTTAAAAAGGGCGCCGAAATCCGGCCAATGTTGTTGAATGTTGGCATCGGCAACGGTGGCAAGGAGGGGGCTGGCTTGTATAGCATTGGCGATACACTGGCACCGTCGAGAAGTGTGGAGTGGGCAGCGATTCTCATGGAGGCCTTGGCAACCTCCACTTGCACATCAGTCGCCAGCTGCGAGAATCTCCAATACAGATCGCTCCCGATCTCGCTAAAATTAAGCTCCTCCAACTCTTCTTGAAGCGCGGTGAACCGCTCACGCAAACGCTTCCCCAACTGACTCCAGCGTCATAATGGTGCAATCCTCATTCCGCGCCGCAGCTTTCACC
This sequence comes from Drosophila ananassae, assembly GCF_017639315.1. NCBI lineage: Eukaryota > Metazoa > Arthropoda > Insecta > Diptera > Drosophilidae > Drosophila > Drosophila ananassae. The sequence goes on along the minus strand of NW_025319041.1, from coordinate 1,714,575 downwards.
TTATGATGCAGCGCCTCCATCTCCTGGCAGGACACCTCTTCTCCGCAGCATTTTTTCCCAAGTTTCGGCAGCAGCTCTAATAGTCTCAGCTCCAGACTCCATTACTCAATTAAAATGCAACTTGTAACAACAACAACAAGGGCATTTTCTTGGCACTTTTAATGCTGATCACAATAATCAACCGGAATGAAATTACGTCAGGATCACCAAATGTTAATAGGTTTTAATAGCAGCCGAATAATTAGACGCGTTTCTAATCAGATTTTCAATACATTTATTTCGATTCAATTTAACCCTTATCTATGCTGCTCCAATCAATTCCAAATCACAACCAATGCAAACCAATAGCTTGCGCAAAAGCTCTACCAAAGCGTAGACGCTACAAATAACAATAAAGCGCATTCGAAACTGGGAGACAAAACAGAGAAGAATACATGCTGATAACAACAGCTGCAGCTAAGCATTTATGATTATTTTAAATGCATTTCTTGGTGGCTGCTTGGCCCAACACCCAATCGCGAATGTTTTGAATAAATCCATACCAAAGAGATTGAATTTTCTATGCTTGCTACTATTGAATTAATTTCCCTTTTCTGCCACATTTCACAACCGTATGCAGCTTTTGTGTAATAGAAGCGCGTCTTTATTACAAATGCGGTTGCTCCTAAGTCTGTTTGAAATTAAACCACTTTGTCCAAATTTCCACATCAATGGCTTTTCAGTTCCTTTCATTTGTCACTACTATTACACAGTATACTCCTTCAGTCATTTCTTTTATTTTTGCATCTTTGTTGTTCTGTTTTTTAGCACGTCTTCAAGCATTGTGAAAAAATATGAGGTTTCGTTGTGAAATGCTTTGTGAGCTTGTCTGTGAGTTGCTTGTATGCAAATGTGTTCAAATCAGGGACCGTAATCACTATGCGTTATATTTTAAAAATCAGAAAATAATTATTATTTTCTGAACGAAAAAATAAAAATCAAATGCAGGTGGGCTATCAAATTCACGAGAGCGGGCGACTCGAATAGATACATAAAGATAATGAAAAGATAAACAAATTCAATAAATTATTACCGGCCAAACTTTCCGGCGACTGCTTGACCCGACAATCAAAAATAATTATTGCTTGTGTTTTTTATTTTTTTCGCACAAAAAAATATAACTCAATTCATGATTCGCAATCTATTAAATTTTTTGGACACATGAATTCATACCTCTATATAGGTCCAAATTAACACTATGATTTTTCCGCGAGTCCACCAGTAGATGGAGTCCTTTCAACTTTTATATGGGTCGGCTTCTTTACACAGCCAGATTTTCTGCGCCATTTTGGTGACTGTTAAGCAAACGTATTAGTATAGCTGTCAATATTTCTGTAACCACCAATCATGTATGAAAATTAATTTAAATTGCCTTCATAATTTTGGCTTTATTTTATTTAATGTTTGTTAATTTAATTTTATTCATTCATTTAATGTTTTAATGTTTAATTTTGGTTTATTTTACTTAATGTGTCACTATGTGGTAATTCCACAAGAAATCTTTCACTATTTTGTGACGCGTCCGATCTTATTGCACATTTCTTATTATGTCACTACTACCCATCATTAACCCATTCGACCCCGAAGTTGCCTGTGAGCAATTTCAAAAGTTTAACGGCTATCGGTAGTCGGTGCTTTTGTTTTTGTCTGCTTATTCTTCGAGATAACGGTGCTTTGATGTGTATACTTACAATGTAAGCAAAAAAAATTCTAGTTTGCGCATCATTTGACGAAATTATTTGGAATGTGCTGGACGTGCCTCGCGTAAAAAGTGTTTGTTGTATTGTGAGGTATATTGAAAAAAAAGTGATTTACTTTTAAATTACGCATTAAAAGTGGAAGAATGTGAGTGAAATTTGTTAATAAATGAATTCTTTAATGCATGTTGTAGTTCAATCTAATTGATTTCTATTAAAAAACAGCTGAGGAATTTTCAAAGTAATAAAGTTGCTTGTGAGCAACCTTGGGCCATTGCACCACCAAAATATGAGACCAAAAGAAAAAGGTTTATCAAATGATGATATTGAGAGAATTGTTAACTTCGATTGGGATGTCTCCAGTGACGAAGAAAGTGGTGATGAAATGGAAGACATCTCTGAAGACAGGGACAGAGATAGAGACAGGGATAGGGATAGGGATAGGGAGAGGCGAGGTGGGAGGGGGCCGGGGGATAACGGAGTCGTCAACAATCTCGGCAAGGACGTGCGCGGCAAGAAGCACGACGTCAATATCAACATCATATCCGACGGGGGCACTGGCCACGCCCACCCGCACCGCAAACTGGGCGGCGGTGCCAGCGGCAGCGCCAGCAGCAACCGTTGCCGCCAGGTCCAGGGTCCGGGTGGTCAGGGGTCAAGTCCGGGGCATCGCAGCTCCCTGAAACTGACCGCCGAGTGCCTCTCGAACGTAACGGCCTCCACATACTGCAACGGGAATGGGAGCGGAAACGGAACCAGCATCGCCATCCCGGACGACAGCAGCACCAGCAACTACGGGGACGGGGAGGAGAGCTTCGTGGTGAGCAGCATGATGGTGCCGCCGCAGCGGTGGCCTCCGGGCGGCGTCGACCTCCTGCGCCACAAGGACGTCTCGTTCAGCGAGTGCAGCAGCAGCACATTCTCCTCCAGCACTTTGGAACGGGACCTGGATTTCCCTTTGCCGCCCCCTTTGGGCGACAACTGGGCATATAGCTTCTCGATGTCCGGCAGCTGCCGCCCACGACCCCCCTTCTCCCGTTCCCGTTCCCGCTCCCTCTCCCGATCCCGCTGCAACATCTCCTGGATGTCCATGCTCCGTTCCCGCTCCAGCTGGTCCATGATCTCCAGGTCCCGTTCCAAAGTGCTGGAGGAGAATGTGCTGCTGCTGCACTCGCTGAACGAGACGTCCTTGTGGCGCAGGAGGTCGACGCCGCCCGGAGGCCACCGCTGCGGCGGCACCATCATGCTGCTCACCACGAAGCTCTCCTCCCCGTCCCCGTAGTTGCTGGTGCTGCTGTCGTCCGGGATGGCGATGCTGGTTCCGTTTCCGCTCCCATTCCCGTTGCAGTATGTGGAGGCCGTTACGTTCGAGAGGCACTCGGCGGTCAGTTTCAGGGAGCTGCGATGCCCCGGACTTGACCCCTGACCACCCGGACCCTGGACCTGGCGGCAACGGTTGCTGCTGGCGCTGCCGCTGGCACCGCCGCCCAGTTTGCGGTGCGGGTGGGCGTGGCCAGTGCCCCCGTCGGATATGATGTTGATATTGACGTCGTGCTTCTTGCCGCGCACGTCCTTGCCGAGATTGTTGACGACTCCGTTATCCCCCGGCCCCCTCCCACCTCGCCTCTCCCTATCCCTATCCCTATCCCTGTCTCTATCTCTGTCCCTGTCTTCAGAGATGTCTTCCATTTCATCACCACTTTCTTCGTCACTGGAGACATCCCAATCGAAGTTAACAATTCTCTCAATATCATCATTTGATAAACCTTTTTCTTTTGGTCTCATATTTTGGTGGTGCAATGGCCCAAGGTTGCTCACAAGCAACTTTATTACTTTGAAAATTCCTCAGCTGTTTTTTAATAGAAATCAATTAGATTGAACTACAACATGCATTAAAGAATTCATTTATTAACAAATTTCACTCACATTCTTCCACTTTTAATGCGTAATTTAAAAGTAAATCACTTTTTTTTCAATATACCTCACAATACAACAAACACTTTTTACGCGAGGCACGTCCAGCACATTCCAAATAATTTCGTCAAATGATGCGCAAACTAGAATTTTTTTTGCTTACATTGTAAGTATACACATCAAAGCACCGTTATCTCGAAGAATAAGCAGACAAAAACAAAAGCACCGACTACCGATAGCCGTTAAACTTTTGAAATTGCTCACAGGCAACTTCGGGGTCGAATGGGTTAATGATGGGTAGTAGTGACATAATAAGAAATGTGCAATAAGATCGGACGCGTCACAAAATAGTGAAAGATTTCTTGTGGAATTACCACATAGTGACACATTAAGTAAAATAAACCAAAATTAAACATTAAAACATTAAATGAATGAATAAAATTAAATTAACAAACATTAAATAAAATAAAGCCAAAATTATGAAGGCAATTTAAATGAATTTTCATACATGATTGGTGGTTACAGAAATATTGACAGCTATACTAATACGTTTGCTTAACAGTCACCAAAATGGCGCAAAATCTGGCTGTGTAAAGAAGCCGACCCATATAAAAGTTGAAAGGACTCCATCTACTGGTGGACTCGCGGAAAAATCATAGTGTTAATTTGGACCTATATAGAGGTATGAATTCATGTGTCCAAAAAATTTAATAGATTGCGAATCATGAATTGAGTTATATTTTTTTGTGCGAAAAAAATAAAAAACACAAGCAATAATTATTTTTGATTGTCGGGTCAAGCAGTCGCCGGAAAGTTTGGCCGGTAATAATTTATTGAATTTGTTTATCTTTTCATTATCTTTATGTATCTATTCGAGTCGCCCGCTCTCGTGAATTTGATAGCCCACCTGCATTTGATTTTTATTTTTTCGTTCAGAAAATAATAATTATTTTCTGATTTTTAAAATATAACGCATAGTGATTACGGTCCCTGATTTGAACACATTTGCATACAAGCAACTCACAGACAAGCTCACAAAGCATTTCACAACGAAACCTCATATTTTTTCACAATGCTTGAAGACGTGCTAAAAAACAGAACAACAAAGATGCAAAAATAAAAGAAATGACTGAAGGAGTATACTGTGTAATAGTAGTGACAAATGAAAGGAACTGAAAAGCCATTGATGTGGAAATTTGGACAAAGTGGTTTAATTTCAAACAGACTTAGGAGCAACCGCATTTGTAATAAAGACGCGCTTCTATTACACAAAAGCTGCATACGGTTGTGAAATGTGGCAGAAAAGGGAAATTAATTCAATAGTAGCAAGCATAGAAAATTCAATCTCTTTGGTATGGATTTATTCAAAACATTCGCGATTGGGTGTTGGGCCAAGCAGCCACCAAGAAATGCATTTAAAATAATCATAAATGCTTAGCTGCAGCTGTTGTTATCAGCATGTATTCTTCTCTGTTTTGTCTCCCAGTTTCGAATGCGCTTTATTGTTATTTGTAGCGTCTACGCTTTGGTAGAGCTTTTGCGCAAGCTATTGGTTTGCATTGGTTGTGATTTGGAATTGATTGGAGCAGCATAGATAAGGGTTAAATTGAATCGAAATAAATGTATTGAAAATCTGATTAGAAACGCGTCTAATTATTCGGCTGCTATTAAAACCTATTAACATTTGGTGATCCTGACGTAATTTCATTCCGGTTGATTATTGTGATCAGCATTAAAAGTGCCAAGAAAATGCCCTTGTTGTTGTTGTTACAAGTTGCATTTTAATTGAGTAATGGAGTCTGGAGCTGAGACTATTAGAGCTGCTGCCGAAACTTGGGAAAAAATGCTGCGGAGAAGAGGTGTCCTGCCAGGAGATGGAGGCGCTGCATCATAAGGTGAAAGCTGCGGCGCGGAATGAGGATTGCACCATTATGACGCTGGAGTCAGTTGGGGAAGCGTTTGCGTGAGCGGTTCACCGCGCTTCAAGAAGAGTTGGAGGAGCTTAATTTTAGCGAGATCGGGAGCGATCTGTATTGGAGATTCTCGCAGCTGGCGACTGATGTGCAAGTGGAGGTTGCCAAGGCCTCCATGAGAATCGCTGCCCACTCCACACTTCTCGACGGTGCCAGTGTATCGCCAATGCTATACAAGCCAGCCCCCTCCTTGCCACCGTTGCCGATGCCAACATTCAACAACATTGGCCGGATTTCGGCGCCCTTTTTAAGACCACGATTGACAGCCATCCTAACCTAACGAAAATGGAAAAGCTCCGGTGGCTCATTTCATGCCTGCGCGAGTCAGTTTTGGATACGGTGAGAGCTCTGGAAATAACTTAAGCGAACTACGATGTGGGCCTTGACCTATTGCGGAATCGTTTCAGTAATCGGCGTTTAATATTTCAGTCTTACATTATTGAGATCCTGCAGCTTCGTGTGGTCGAGCCAGGGTCTGTTGCTACTCTGCGGGAGCTATCGGATCGGCTCAATGGGCATATGCGGGCTCTTATGAGTTCCGGATCAGCTGCCGAGATCCAAGGATGCTCGCTTATCAAGATTATCCTGCAGAAGTTGGATCCTGCCACAAAACCCAAGTGGAAAGACACTCTTGCCGGAAACAACGACAACCTTCCGTCTTGGCAGTCCATGGACCTTCTGACCTTCCGTGGACCTTCTGATTGGAGCCAGCTTATTCTTTGACCTATTGTTGGCTGGCCAAATCCAGTTAGGTCACATTGCTCAGAATACTCGATTTGCCTGTGTGTTTTCTGCTAGGTATGCTAGGAAGGACAACCCACAGAATAACCACTGCAATGATGTCACTGCTGCCCCTTCTAACATTGTTATTGAAGGCCCACTATTCAATGGGGGGGAGTTGGTCCAAGCAGCCACCAAAAAATGCATTTCAAATAATCGTAAAATGCAAGTCGGAAAGTCCCCGGGGCGTTGGCAATTCCATACGGAAAGAGCTGATATTGGAAAAGGGCCAGAGGTGTATTTACAACCATCATCCAATTCCATCTGTAGATAGGCACCATTGGCGCCTATTTTGGTGAAGTGATAGCCTCAACACCATCAAGTGTTCACAGATTTAAAAACTCTCATTATAAACTCAACTCAATGGCTCAATACTATGAAAAACTACTGGTAATACTAGCTACCGATGCCTCATCCTTTGGAATCGGAGTAGTGCTTTCTTATCTTCAGCACTGAGGAACCGAAAGACAAACAGTTTTCGACCTAAGTACTCTTGACAACAATAAGTAATACACAGCCAAATTCTAAAAAACATTGAATCCAGGCAACCATTTTTCTCAAATTTATACCGATAAGCTGGCCAGAAAAACTTCAACCGATACAGGAGCTTTATTGCTCTTTTTTAGTGAATTTTCAATCGAATGTTTGCACTTACCACTAACCAACATCATACAGATATGAATCGTCTAATAATTCCAGCCAAACATAATCAATATGAATTAGTTAGTCAGGTAACTTGTTTAGTGTCCTACCATTGATCAAGATATCAAAAATCAACACCGCCGAAAGAGTACGACAGTTAGTCTGAAGCAAGAAAAATCTAAGAGCGTGTTCACATTGATTTCACTAGCCCCATATTTGAGTCCATGTGGCTAATCTGTGTAAGCGAATTTTCTCAATTTCCATTTGCTGTCTACAACAACGAGCAACACAATTACAGAACTTGTGAAGAGATTATATCTCCCACACGCCAAAACAGGTGGCAAGGGGGACAGGCAAGCTAGCACGGCAGCGCGCACGGAAGAAGGAGAAAGAGGAATCACTGTGAAACGTAATGATCCCGGGCGGGCCCCCACGGCCACGCTCGAATGTTATAGGAGAGAGCGGGGACGGCGGGAAACGAAGCGGCCCGCGACAGCGCAACTGTGTTTAAAAAATACAGAAACGCATAAATGCATTTGGAATGCTCTAAGGTTGGGAGCGAGGGGGTATCCGGCGCTCAGGCGCTATATAAGGAGGGCCCCTGGAGCAAATAGGAACCGAGTCTTCTAGGGAAGCTGGAAGAGTTGAGTGAAAGACTCCCCGTGGGTAAGTCTGACATTCAAGCGAGAATGTTTCCTTGGCGGAATTAGGAGTATAGGCTGAAGGCTATTCGGAAGATAGGCTTACCCCGTGGGTACCTCTGGTCTGCCATAAATCTTGCGGAGCGTAGGCACGCAGGTGTTTGGAGGCGAGTGGCGAGCGCAAACGGGGGCGTGTCCTGTGGGGTAGGTAGGCCCTTCGTGCCCTGATCCGGCCGCGGATTGTTGTTGTTGTAGATTTTGAAAATCTGACTCCAGATTCGTAATCAGCGACCCCAAAAACCCCTGGGTACCCATTTTAAAGAAAATCCAAAATTTTTTTAAAAATTCGTCTGCCATATTGGATCCGCCATATTGAATTTTGAAAATCTGACTTCAAATTCGTAATCAGCGACCCCAAAAACCCCTGGGTACCCAGTTTCATGAAAATCCAATAAATTTAAAAAAAAGTCGCATACCTCCAAAAATGTGAAACTTTTTTTGAGGTTAGGAAGAAACGTACACGTGCAGGACCAAAACGGACTTCAGATTCGTGTTCAGCGGTCCAAAATACATGGGGATAGGGTACTCTGATCTATGCATACCAAAAAGCCAGCCAGCCAAAAGTTGCGTTAACTCAAATGCTATCTCCACATTTATTATAAATGGATTGTTGAAGTTAATTTTGAAAACATTTTAACGGGTTTTTTAGTTGAGGTTTCAGTGTATTTCTTGTATCCTTAAGATTTAGACATTTGCTCTTAAAATAAGGGAAAAAGATATTTAAAAGATATGCATGTGAAATAAGCTTCATTTTTTGTAAAGTTATGCGTTTTTATTTAAAAAATTTAAAAGAATGATGGTGTCGATGATGGGTCTTGTCTCTAGATTATTACCCCAAAATACTCCAGGAACAGCTCAAGGCTTCCCTGGATCTATCCCAGTTAATGCGACACAACCATGAGCCAAATCGGCCTGAGCATTGGTGTGTGGAACGCCGACGGACTGGCCAACAAAGCCATTGAGCTGGAGCTCTTTGTGCAAAGTCATAATATTGACATTATGCTGGTTAGTGAAACACACTTTTGCTCGAGGTCGTACTACAACTTGCATGGGTACGATATCCATCAAGCAACTTATCCTGCCGATCGTAAGCGCAGTGGGTCTGCAATAATAATAAAACGTGGTATTAAATGCTACCAGTCCTACAGTTTACAAAGCACGAATGTACAATGTGTCTCTGTCAAAGTTAAAACCGACCTTGGGGAAATAGGTATTGCATCTATATTCTGTCCACCAAACTTTCAGTGTTCTGCTGACGACTTTGAAAAGCTCTTTGACGATCTGGGGATCCCGAAACTCAACCAGCCGAGGAAGAGCACTCGCAGATGTTGTTCAAAGATCAAACGTCCAGGTCCTTGCAACTGGAGGACCTACGCATTATCCATACAGCCAAAGAACGCCAACAGCTATTGACTTTGCCGTCTATAGAGGGATACGGTCCGAGTGTCTCTCCATCACAGAAAGCCTTGAGCTTAGCTCTGATCACATCCCGCTGATTATAAAGTTAAGAGTAGCTGCGCAAATAATTCGGAATAGGCCTCGTATCCTCCCTCGAAACGCGAGTATCCCGCGCTTCCAAGCAGCAGTCAACCGGCTTGTAAACCTCAATCTGGTGTTAAACTCTCCCGAGGACATAAACGACGCTGTAGAGATATTTATCCGGAGCATTCATATCGCTGCCGAGTCCTCAACCTGTAGACAAGTTTCAAGCCACCCCAATCCACCTCAGGCTCTTTTAAAACCTGTAGTTATGGACTTGGTAAGGCTGAAAAGATCCTTACGTCGCAGATATATGAGATCCCAAGACTTAGTCGACAAGAGGGCTTACCGTCGTGCCGAGAACGAGCTTAAAAAACTTCTGCATCGAACCAAGCGCGAATATTTTGATGAGATGCTCCTCAAGGCGGACCCCACCAAATCGTACGGCTTCAACCTCTGGAAATCGACACGAAACATCAAACGACAGCCTCTCCGAAAGATCCCCATAAAGAAAACTGACAATACATGGTGCAGGTCTGACTCAGAGATTTCTTTAGCTTTCGCGGACGAACTAGAGAAACGCTTTCAGCCATTCGACCTTGCGAGCCCAGAGGATCTTGAAGAAACAATGGCCTTCATAAATGCTCCTTCACCGAATGCTCTACCGATCCCACATGTCAGCCCAGAAGAAGTTTGTCTCCATATTTGAAAGCTACATGTCAATAAAGCGCCGGGATTCGATGGCATAGACAATAGAATTGCCAAGGCTCTGCCTAAGAAGGGTATCCTGTTCCTCGTTCTCCTCTTTAATTCAATGCTACGTATCCACCACTTTCCCTCCCAATGGAAGTGTGCTGTGATAACGATGATACCAAAGCCAGGAAAACCGGAGAACCTTGTAGAGTCATACCGACCTATAAGCTTGCTTCCTACATTCTCTAAAATATTCGAGAGAATAGCGTGAAGCGTGAAGGTCGCCATTCCCGACCATCAGTTTGGTTTTAGGCATCGTCATGGGACCCCAGAGCAAGCACATCGAGTAGTGAATCACATTTTAAAGGCCTTTGAAAACAAGCAATACTGCTCTGCAATTTTCCTCGACGTCAAGGAAGCTTTTGACCGCGTATGGCATCTCGGACTACTTCATAAGTTGAAGTCATTACTCCCGACTGGCCAATTTCTGCTGCTAAAATCATACCTGCTTGATCGAAGTTTTATGGTCGAGGTGAGAGGGGAAAGGTCAAGCATTAGACTTGCTCGTGCTGGCGTTCCGCAGGGAAGCGTTCTGGGTCCCGTTCTCTACACTCTGTTCACATCGGACCTCCCAAGTTTAGTGGAACCGGGCACACTTTTGGCCACATACGCTGACGATACTGCCTTCCTTGTGAACTCTTCCTGCCGAGTCGAGGCATCAAGGATCACCCAGGAATTTCTGGACTCATATGGCAAGTGGGCTAACAGGTGGAATATTGCCATAAATAGCAGGAAGTCGCAACATTGCAGTTTCACTTTGAGAGCAAAGTCACTACCCAGAGTCGAACTCCACGACGCCCAGTACCTGGGTCTGATCTTAGACAAGCGGCTCACCTGGAAGGAACAAACCAAGAAAATAACAGCTACATGTCGGAGTAAACTCAGGCAGCTAAATTGGTTACTTAAGCCAACAAGCAAGCTCAGCCTTGGCAACAAAGTGTTGCTGTATAAATCTATCGTGCTGCCCTCGATCACATATTGCATTCAGATATGGGGCATGGCTTCTGACACAAGTGTCATGAAAGTGCAGAGAACCCAAAACCGAGCGCTTCGCATGATGGCAAACGAGCCTTGGTATGTTCGAAACGACGCCCTAGCAAATGATCTCCACATTCCCTCCATTAGAGAGCAGATCAACCGTCACTCGAGTCGCTACAGCGATCGCCTCTTAGCGCACCCCAACCACCTAGCAGCGTCTCTAGCTAATCAAAATAACCGAAGAAGACTGAAACGAAGACACCCCAGCGATCTCTGGACAAGAGGACGTAATGTTTCCCGAGTCCTAAAGCAGTAATTTTACTGTAATCTCCTGTTATTGTATTCATGTTATCTGTTCAGTTTTAATAACGAACATACTGAACTTTTTTCAAAATTTTAAAAGACAAAATAAGAGACACGCGGACGGGACATTTTTCGGAGACAAATTTTACAAACATCTTCATTTGGGAAATTCTTTTAACTTCGTTTTTCCTGAATAATTTTTGAACGAAATGTCGGATCGGGATGGTTGAGGTACCAATCGACGCGTATTTTGCAGAATCTGCCAACTGTATACGATCCGATATATATATAATAATAATAGCTGCTGCCTAACTGCAAGGGCTTATCAACTTCGGCCCCGCCCGAAGTTAGCTTTTCTTTCTTGTTTTTTAGCTGTGGCTTATATCCAATAAATAAATCAAATAAAATATGGTAAGTTCTTCAACTGCTCAACCGTCGATCTAGCCTGAATTACCAAGAACAAGAAAGGAAAGCTAACTTCCGGCAGAGCCGAAGTTGATATACCCTTGCACTTAAGGTTGTGCCATTTCCCATCGTTCAATTATATGAAGGCTATGGTATAATATAGTCGTCTGTTCCTTATGAAATTTGGCAGATCAAATTAGATTGCCCAAAATGGAACCAGTAGAAAGCTCATCTTCACACAGATCTCTGCCGCAAGATCAAGCCTCTTATCATACGTAGAGTTGAGATTCAAGAGTGGTCAGATGGCGCCATGTACCGACTAAACATAACCAGGCAGATATAGTGTCAAGAGGTGGAGACGTAAAGGAGACTGTAGAATTGATCTAGTTAACAGGTGCATCGATTTTAAAGGAACCGGAAGATAAGTGGCCAATGAATCCCCGGTTTGATCTGTTACCATAACTTCTACAGAGGGTAGCAAAAAAGAAGCAAAATGCGCTCGGATTAACAGCAATAGTCTTAAGCTTAAAGAGTTTGTGAAATGACCCCTAAGATGCCTAGCTTAGGACTACCGAACGGGTCGCAGGTTACGGATAGCGAATGACCTTACAGTAAGAATAGCTGCAAAGCAGCCCCGGACGAGTATCCGCGACGTAAGCGGTGCCGACGATGCGCTTGTGTGACCGCCTCTAACAAGTGGCATCATACACTTTCCTTTTCCACACTACAGTACCCACCTCCCATCCCAAAACACCATCTCACGACGGGACGCACTAAGGTGTCACCCGATCCGTGCCGAGAATCAGCCTGGGCGGGGGCCCGCTGGACTGTCCTCTTTCAGCTCGTTGGACCACCTATAGAAAATTCTTAGCAACATCAGCCAAAAAAGAAGTCGGGATCTCCTAAATAACCCACTAATCCGGCGGCATTGACGAGTGAGTCTGGTCAATGGTCGAATACGAAGCAAATAGCGAGCGAACCACCCGTCCGGCCAAGCTGCCTAGGCAGGGTCTAGAAGAACCCCGCCCCAAAACGAGGGTGGCCTGCGGAAAGCCACCCACTACCGCCACAATACCATTTTCCAGCCTTAGTGCCATGATCCCTCCTTCAGGTGTAGTTAAGGGCTGCGAACTTACGACGATTCGCGAAAAAAAGTTTACTTACGTAGAGAAAAGAACAGCGAAGAAAATCGGCGAAGACTTCTGAGGAGTGGCTCAAAAAAGTGGAATGGGCAAAAAGCGTACTCCCGGAGTACGGAAGAGTAAAAACTCACAGATCTAAAGCAAGAGTCAAAACCACAACCCAAAAGTAAGCGATCTCAGGATGATCCAGTAGGACCCACGGCAAAGCGGCTGCGCACACAACCGAATCGGTCCTTCGCGAAGGAATAGCAAAAAGTCGCACTCTGCTCAGGGTTATCGACAAAGGTAGCGCCGATGCAAAATTCCAGGGAAAAAGTGAAGATGTGTCTATTTTCGGAATTATTATATTGCGAATCACGACACTATTATGGCTACGGATACTTATCCATGTAGCTTTCTGAAAGGTCCTGGAAAATCACTCCTTTCTCAACAGGTATATTGATATATCTCTCCTTCATAAAAGCACAAAGCCAGTAGTTTTTGAAACCCCCAGAAAGGCTAAATGGGCCAAATACTATAAAATTGAGCATTATAAAATCTTGAGCATTATTGCACCACAGCCACCAGACCATCCGCAAACCGTGAAAAGCGTTAAAAATTTGGCGCCAGAATTCGCGTTTCTTAAGTAAGCTTAACTTAAGTAGTGTCTTAACCAAAATTTTTGATATGTCAGAAATAGATCCACAAAGCATTCAAAAATTTATCAAAGTCTCAGGGTGGGAAAACTGTGGCACGAAATCACACTTGTGAGTCCACGAAAAACAAGACCGAATTCGGTCTAAGTGTGAGGCTTGCCTCCGAGAAAGGAAGGAAAAAAAGTTGGCATGTGTATGTCTATTAGATGCCAATTTTCTGCAATATCGCATCATAAACTTCTTGGTCAACTAAAACGATTTTATCGTCTGAGCAGGACTGAACATTATGCAAAGAATATTATAAGAAAAATACTCGAGTGCTATTTAATGTTAAATAAACTCATTCGAGGTACCTAAACGGTTTTTTTTTTTAGACAATATTGAGAAATCTAAAGATAAAGCTCCATCACAGTGTCCTACGGCTTAAAAGCAAATCAACCAAACTTGGAATCGTTTTCGATGCTTGGCTTCCGATAAGACTTAAACACAGAAGTGCATAAGCTGTGCGATGCCAAAAGCTGTCTTCGAAGCGCTGAGCCTTATTTATTTTAATAAGACTAATTTGGTCAAATGTTCATCGAAATCCCCTTGGATGCCCAGACAAGTTTTTCTTATGAAATTATGTGCGGCGCTCATGATGGGTGGGTGATCTTATCGTGCTTGAGTTTTTCAGGTCTTCACTCACGGCTTTTTCCGTGGCATTATAGTTCCTACCATTATCTGAGAATATTTTCTTTGGTTTCCCTCGAATCCCTTCATAAAGTTGGGTGGGCATATGATGCAGGAACTAGTATCCTGGCAGTAGCCGATCTCAAACAGGGCTACCTATGTATTCTCTTTATAATCAAAAATAATCAGCGCCTGTATTGGTAAACGGTCTCTCGGAGCATCGTTGGCTTGTTTTTTGCACAGATTTAGGAATTAGTCGGGAATGGCTGATTTAAAAAGATGCCTTGATGTTGTTTCATAAAGTTTCATGAGCGAGATGGTGGTACTTCTCATGGAAACACCTTATTATTATATTGGGTATTCTGGAACCGTTATGAGTGGCATTCTGAAGTCGTTATGAGTGCTACATCAGCTATGTCTTCTGAGATCATTCTAAATCTAGCCCGCAGAAATCCATCGTTGTCCAGGAATTCGTTTAATCCAATCTATTCCCCTTAAGGAGCGTTGTTTCTTTTTAACTCTTCAGCGATGGCGATGGATTTAGATTGCTTGTATGGAAGAGGGAAAGAAAGCTTATATTAGCCTTTGTCCCCGCTATTGGCATGTTTTGGCTGGCGCATTTTGGCGATAAATATATTCGCCGCCAATCCGAAAAAATGTTGCCCGTTGAACATAACCGCTAATATTGCATGAGTCGTCATCCCATATCTCTGAAGTATCAATGCTGCTCTCCTGCCCAGATGATTTTGTCCAATCGCTGGAATTGGTCTTCAAAAACTCCGGCCCCGTTGACCACGTCTCTTGCTGAGGCTTGCTGGTGACCTTTGTAGCTCTGTCTCCTATATTCAATTCCGAAGGATATATTCACCACCATTGCTGGACCAGTATCTATGATTTCGGCGACTCTGAGCAACACGAACTGATGAAAGTTACGTAGTTCCATAGTTAGCCACTGCAATACCACTACATACGCGGAATCGTTAGTGGTTTTGAAGGTGTCACCTTGGTCACCTTGCGCAAGTATAGACAGCAAAATACGCGTACTTGCTGACTTCAACGAATGTTTGAAGCTCGATCCAGCTTAGCTCCGTTATATTGGTCTCAATTTCATCTGCAGGTGAATAAAAATTCTTATAACTTTTTAAATACATATTCCGTCTTGTTATTCGGAACGATATTGCAAAATCGCAATGACCTTAATGACGGATAATAATGTTTATTTTGCTTGCAGATGAAATGGAGGGAAACAGAATTGATCACTTCCTCTCTTTGTTATAAAATCTTTCATTTGTCAACTTTAAACATTTCGGTGTTTATTTTTATTTAATTACATTTATAAAAACAAACTTATGCATTGTGCAGTGATATATTCGGAGGTAAAATAACTATTTTATTAATTATCTTCCAAAAATAGCCCTGCTCTGTTTCTTCATCTATTACGGTGTTGCTTCTATTCTCGCTCAATAGAGATTCTTATTTCTATTCTTTATAGCTTACTAACTCACACTAATAGCTCTCTTTTCGTTTCCCTAGTACATTGGTACAAGGTACGTCAATAAAAAAATACAAAATATTATTAAATTAATTATTTAATAATCATGGAATTTAAACTTTTCTGTGCGTTGAAGTCTTGCAATCAGACAATCTCTTCTTCCCAGCCTACTATCCACTGCTGGCGCTGTGAAAACGTTTTACACGCTAAGTCTGCCGGATTCACGGCCTCAGTTTCGGATGCTATTTAACGTAGGTCTGGTCTCCACTTATGCTGTGACGGTTGTCAGGACGAAATGAGAACGTTCATGAGACAGACTAAAAACAGCGGCTTTCATAAAATCAATGACCAACTCTGTGCGCTCGATATACAGTTTAGTAGTCCTCAACTATTAAATGAGTCTCCAAAGCGTAAGAAATCCTCCTTTAGTGATGTGCTTGTGGCGAATAATCTTCAGCCTACTCAGTCGATAATTATGCAGCCGCTTATATCTCTGGCCACTCCAAGGGCCGGAATTTGGGAAAATTCGCCTTCCGAATATCTCAGAATAAATGAGTAATTGTCTGATATGTCCTTTGTGGACATCGAGTGATCCTAGGCCCAATAATTCAAACCCTCTTAAAAGTCACCGAACATGGTCGGGACCCCCGATACGAACTGATGCCGCAGTATTAGTTAGGGCCCTTGCAGGTCATCCCACCATTGAAACACATTTTTGTTTCCCAGATACTGATACTTCTGAGATTAATATCTCGGCTTACATCAAAACCAAAACAAAAGCCGACATAAAGGTGGTGAATATTACAAAATTGATATATTCATACACCAGGCACAGGACATCTTTCAAAATATGTGTGCCCTTTCAGATGTTCAAGACGATATGTTTGTTTCGCCAATTAATTTACCGTCTTTACAGCTTAACTCGCACCACGACACCCCTGCGGGATGTAACTCGGGAAAATTAACCACGTTAGAAATTCTAAAAAAAAAAGGTCGGTGGGAGGTTTTAATCGAAAACAATAGCTTAATTGACCTTAGGGCTTAATTGACCTTAGGGCTTAAATCTCATAAAGTTCCTCCCATAAGTTTATTCCGTAAGGCTGAGTTTATGGAAGTAAATAAGTTTATTTTGGAATTTAATTGGTCCGATCTATTGGCATGCGACGATATAAGCATTCCCTTTCATAAATTGTATTACACCTTGAATATATTTTTCGACGCTTGCGTGCCGTGGAAATATCCGTCCGCTTCTTAACTTATCCGCCTTGGTATACAAGCCCCTATTAAATTTAAAGAACGTTATGAGTAGACTTTTAAATAAACTAAATTTTCTGGCTGTACAGTTAGTTATTTAATATACTTACTAGCTCGGTCCAATGTATATTCACCGCTTCCGGATTCAGTTTACTCAGGATCCGAAGCAGTTTTATAACTTTGTAAATACTAAGCGCAAACATGTATCTTTTCCTTCTCTGCTTTCGCCTGAGAGCTCATATGCGAACACTGATCAGGTCTTTGCACAGTTTTTTCAAAACAACGCATTCACCTAGCAGCAGTCCAGCTCAGCCTTACATATAAAATATTCAATCAGCAAACCTTATATTTTGCCCACCTTTCGATCAAAGTGGTGTATTATCGGATCTTCTTAAGGTCAAGCCCGTGTATTCGCCAGGCCCTGATGGAGTACTAGGCTATGTTCTGAAGAACAGCGCCGAGGCTATGTGAAAACCGCTCCTTAAATCTATTCTTCTAGCATGATAAAGGGAGGCATTTCTAAACTGTGAGCAATTCCAAAGCTTTTTGAAAAACTTATCACTCCACATTTGCAACACCCATGTAGTTCAATAATATCTCCGTGCCAGCATCTAACATTGGAGCTAACATCTTTTGTCACGGATGGGTTCTGGAATGGCTTACAAACAGAATGTATTTACACTGACTTCAGTAAAGCATTCGACTCTGTTAACCATTCGCTTCTTATAAGTAAACTCAGTCTTTTGGGATTCCCAACGTATCTCCTTATCTGAATTTCGAGCTACTTATCTGGAAGAAGACCCAACGTGTCTTCTTTAAAGAAGACTTCGCGTTTAATCCGCGTCATATCTGGGGTGCCCCAAGGAAGATGGTATCCTTGGAGACCCTTAGTTTTTACACTGTAAACTTATTAAGGAGCCCCTTGCCTGAACTGTTTGATTTGTACTTATGTACGCTGATGACGTTAAGGTTTGTCTTCAGTATAAATTCACAATTCAATTTGGATAAATTTCTAAGTTGGTGTTTAGTAAATAATCTAAAGCTTAATGGATCAAATTGTAAACTGATGCCATTTTATCGATCTAGTCCTCACCAGACTATGCTCTTCCTCTATGGAAACGCCGTAGAACAATTAATTTAGGTCAACGATCTGGCTTTCCTATTAGATTTGAAACCTAAATTTACGGAACATATATTCATTTATCCACCAGCGAGGACTTGAGTTCAACCTTAAAATTTAATTCAATTAAATTGCTTTCTTGGTCTTTAATATTTGAATGTGGACTCAGCTAGGTAATTAAGAATGTTTATTCCAAAAAACTGCCTTCGCGGTGGATTTTTTCTGGTTGTAAATCGAAAGAAAAGAAAGTAATCGTGACAGCATCGAAAGATATGCATGGTTTTTAGGAAGTAAAGAAAGAGGATAAAATTTGAAATTGAATTTGTAAAAAAAAAAGATAAAAAAGTAAGATTTTACAGGCCGTCAGCCAATCGGGTACAACAGGGGGAGAAACGCATGAGCTCATGTGCCGTAACTGTGTACACCGATGGTAGTGCGACTATACTCTCCACGTGAGGGCGGCTGGTAACAGGTCCCGGTTAGGTCATGTCTCTGCCGAGAATGCTGGCTAATTGTAGTCGGGCGGGGAGAAGAAAACTCCCTTCCTCAAATCACACCAATCCAAGGTGGAACAGCATATGCCGAGGGATGCATGTCCGGGGGATGCACGGACGTTAATATGCGGACTCTGGGGGACCGGCCGACCCCTCAGTTTTAGCCAGGCTTATCATGACAAGCGGGCTATGTCATGATGGAGGAACCCCTTCCCGCCTACTCGTCGGTCCAAAAATAAACAATAACACTATAAAAAAAAAAAAAAAACAGTGGAGAACGGAACTCCCTAAGAAAGTCCGGAAATGGGATCTCGGATCCGTCAATCTCCAAGGCAGATAGAGGCCAAAGAGATGCTGGGATGGCGAAGCTCCCCACTGAGGGACAACATCCGGAGGCGAGCGGCGCCGGTGTAGGGGGAGATGCCAAGGCACCGACCCCCAAAACGGGGCCCACTATGGGACCACCGAGCGGTGTGGGGGGTAAGATCCCTGAATCGAGCTCCTTTCGCACCGGCGGCAACCCTAAGGAAGGCCCCGGTCCGACGACTGCTGGCCCCCTGCAGCGGAAGGGCTCCTATAAAGATAGGAGGAGAGCGGCCTTCATCCTAATGAGGGCAGACCCATCGGCGGAGTCCAATCCCGATCAGGCTGTAATTATAAAGTGGGCGAGGGAAATCCTGCCTGACTTTCAGCCAGCAAGAGCGGGAGCCAGATTGGACCCAAAAAAGCCGACAGGAGTAGGCGACTCTGCCAAGGAGAGTGCACAGAGTGCGAAAAGGCAGAGGTCGACCGACGGTGGAGCGCCCCTAGCTAGGAAGAAGAAGGTGCAGACACAGAGTAGCAGATCCTTCGCCGAAGTTACCAAGGGCAGGACCATCATTGGGGTCATTGATAATGGCTCCAAAGATGGCCTGATCCCCAAGGAGCTTTGGCGTAAGGTAGTGAATGAGCTGCATGGGCGCTTCATGGAGGAGATGCTCAAGAGCGGAGGACCCCCACCGGACTGCAAAGATGCAGGGTGGTACCAGGGTAGCATCAAGGTGATAGCGTGCCAAGATGCGAGGTCTGTAAGCCTCTACAAGCGAATGATAGCGTCGCTTGGGGAGGTTTACCCAGGAGCCAGATTGGAGGCGGTGGACTGGGACAAGATCCCCAGCAAACCGAGGGCCCGCGTATGGCTGACAGAGAAGCCGGCGGACCCTGACACCATTCTGGCCATGCTTAAAATCTGCAATCCCACACTCCCTACGGCGGACTGGAGGGTCGCCAAGGTGGAGGAAGCAGTGGGACTGAGAAGGCAGGTTGTCCTCACTCTTAATGAGGAGACTGCGAAGATCCTGGAGGGTGCCGGTAGCCGTATCAAATACGGGTTCGAGCACGTTGCGGTGAGGATCTACAAGTCGGATGCGAAGAGTAAACCTGGAGGCATCGACTTGGAGATGGACGCACAGGAGCTGGACTCGGGGGAACCGACCGAAGAGGTCCGCCCAGAAGGAATGTCGGATGTGGAGGAGGACATTCTGGAAGGGTACACCTCAGAGGAGAGTGACCTGGCGAGGGCTCTTGGTGGCGTCGGCATGGAGGAGGACTCTTTACTGGGCTCCGACACCGAGGCGGAGGTTACTGTGGTGGAGAATCTAAAGGATGTCCCTGACATTCCTGCAGATAAACCTCCATCACAGTAAGGTGGCTTCCGCCGCCCTCCTGCTCCATCTTGCAGAGGATGGAGCTGACGTGGCCCTCATCCAAGAACCCTGGATCCACGGAGACAGGATTCTCGGTCTGGGGGCGTCGGACTTCAGGCTGTACACAGCCGATGTAACAGGTAAAAAGCGAGCATGCATACTCGCAAAGAAAAGCCTTAATACCTTCTTGCTACCAAATTTCAGCAATGAAGATCACGTAGCCGCATCGATAGAGGGCCCAGACGGCCATCTAAGAATATGCTCGGCATATATGGGTCACGACCACCTAAGACCTCCACCCCATTCGCTACTCAGGCGGCTTGTGGAAGACAGCGAAAGGAAGGACATCGACCTAATAATAGGATGCGATGCCAACGCTCATCACAGTCAGTGGGAAAGCACTGACACAAACGAGAGGGGTGAGTCAATCCTCAGCTCTAAGCTTTTAGTGGGTAATAGAGGTTCAGAACCCACTTTTGTAGTCAAGAACAGAAGGGAGGTTCTTGATGTCACACTATTCTCGCACTCCCTGGCTGATGCAATCACCAGCTGGAGAGTCCTTGACAAACACTCATTTTCAGACCATCGCTATATTGAGATAGTAGTAAATTTTGAAAACTTTACCAAGCAAGCAGTACGAAATCCTAGAAAGGCAAACTGGGAGCTCTATAAAAATATACTAGATAGATCCTTAGGCGAACCGCCTTCGGAGACCATCGAGACCTATGAGGGGCTTAACGCCATGGTAGACAAGCTTACTGCGACTAGTGCAAAAGCTTACCACAAGGCCTGCCCCAAAAAAAGGATAGGTAGCAACAGATCGAAGAAGCCTCCGTGGTGGACCTCGTCTTTAGCCCCGTACAAAAAAAATGCACGTAGGGCCTTCAACCACGCGCACCGTTCCAACACAGACGAGGCGTGGGAAACCTATAAAGCTGAACTTAGGCAATATAACATAGAATTGCGCAAGGCAAAGAGGGTTGCCTGGGCCAATTTCTGCACCAACATTCAGGAGACATCAGAGGCCGCCCGCCTAAGAAAGATTCTCTCGACTACAGCCCCCATCGCAGGTTACATTAAGAACACGGAGGGGTGCTGGACAACCTCAAGCCTGGAAACCCTGGAGACCCTTATCAACGCACACTTCCCGGGTTGCTCTTCGGAAGGAACAACCCAGGTGATGCGTAGCTAGGGTCATCAGGGCTCGCTCAACTACCTACTTAGTGACAGAAACCTGAAATGGGCAATGGACAGTTTTAAACCCTTCAAATCTCCGGGACCGGACGGTATTCTACCAGCTCAGTTATCCAGAGCCGGTATTAACCTAAGGAAATGGATTAAGAAAATCTTCAGCACAGTCTTCACTACTGGTATGATACCAAAGACATGGCTGTGCACGAAGGTTGTATTCATACCCAAGGCGGGGAAACCATCCCACTGCACCCCCAAGGACTTCAGACCTATAAGTCTGTCTTCCTTTCTCCTTAAGACGATGGAAAGACTCTTAAGTCACCATCTACAACTTAACATTAACCCAAACGACATCTCTTGCTCTCAGCATGCCTACAAAAGGGGCCGATCAACAGAAACAGCCCTGCACGATATCACTATGATCGCCGAACGAGCGATTAATTTTAAGGAATACGCACTTGTGGCTTTTCTAGACATAGAAGGGGCCTTCAATAACATCCTACCGTGCTCAATAATCGACGCACTGACGGGACTTGGAATAGAC
Source organism: Drosophila ananassae (assembly GCF_017639315.1). Classification (NCBI taxonomy): domain Eukaryota; kingdom Metazoa; phylum Arthropoda; class Insecta; order Diptera; family Drosophilidae; genus Drosophila; species Drosophila ananassae. The sequence goes on along the minus strand of NW_025319041.1, from coordinate 1,692,685 downwards.
AATCGATCAACTCACCTAATACGGCAGATCCTGGTTAACAGGAGTGTCGAGGCTACACTTGGAGGTTCGACTATTCGAAGATACGTCAAGAGGGGCACCCCACAAGGAGGTGTACTCTCACCACTACTCTGGAACGTGGCGGTTAACAGCCTACTACGTTCCTTAGAGGGTGGCGGATGTAAGATCATTGCGTACGCGGACGATGTTGCTATTGCCTTCGTGGGGAAATTCCCACAGACGCTATGCGACCTAATGACAGGGAAGCTCGAAGTTCTGTCGGCCTGGGCGCAAAAGAACGGGCTGGGAGTCAACCCATCCAAGACAGAGCTCGTGCTGTTCACCAGGAAGTACAAAATACCTAGCTTAAGACTTCCGAGGCTCCTAGGAGAACACTAGCTCTTAGTGATAGTGCGAAGTACCTAGGTATCACACTAGACAGGAAGCTGGACTGGAAGCTGAACACCGCTGAAAGGACTAAGAAAGCGGCAATAGCACTCTATACCTGCCGCAAGGCGGTAGGCCTGAAATGGGGAATGTCCCCGAAGATGGTCAGATGGTTATACACAGCGATCATCAGACCAATTCTATTCTATGGTGTTGTTGTCTGGTGGCCCGCCCTAGACAACTCCTCATGCAGGGAAAAGTTCAGGAAGATGCAGCGCATGGCGGAAGTCTGTATGACAGGCAGTCTACGCACTACGGCTAGTGATGCCCTAGACACTATACTTGACCTACTACCAGTTGAACTGATGGGGGTAAAGACAGCTACTCTGGCAGCAATAAGACTGCGGGAGGCAAACCTATGGAGCAAAAATAGTTTCGGTCATACCAGACTGGACCTACAACATTTCATGCCTGAGGGGGGTACGGATTACTGTGTGCCCGTCGACCAACCCACTACTAACTACAAAGTCTTAATCCCCTCGAGGGAAGAATGGGAAGCCCGGATACCGGGACCGGAGGGCTCCATTCATATCTATACAGATGGATCAAAACTTAACGGCCAGGTGGGAGGCGGTTATTTTTGTGAGCATCTGAGCCTAAAGGAGTCCTTCAGACTCCCTGACCACTGCAGTGTGTTCCAGGCTGAAGTAGTAGCCATTAAGGAAGCACTTGAATCCCCAGCTCTAAGGGGAAACCGGGGTACAATATGTATCTTCTCAGATAGTCAAGCAGCGCTCAAGGCACTTGACGGATTCTCATCCAACTCCAGGACAGTCAATGACTGTCGCAGATCTCTCAACGAGATGGCTGAACAGCTTGACATCTACCTCATCTGGGTTCCCGGTCACAGGGACCACGAGGGAAACTGTGCTGCAGATGAACTAGCTAGGGCAGGGACTACCAACCCTCTCCTACCGGAGAAAGAACTTGTAGGCATACCCTTGGCTACTTGCAGGCTAAAGTGCAGGGAGTTTTTCGACCTGGCAGCCAATAGGAAATGGAATAATCTCCAGACCTGTAAAACATCACGTTTGATCTGGCCGACACGCTCTCAGAAAAGATCGGCGAGACTCATTGCTCTGACTAGACCGGAATGCAGCCTAGCGATTGGGGCAATCACTGGGCACTGGCTGATAGGTGAGCACGCGGCCAGGCTTGCAGTCCCTCACAATGATTTCTGCAGGAGCTGCAGGGATGAAGAGGAGGTAGAATCGGTATCGCACCTCTTATGCCACTGCCCGGCACTCGGACGCAGCAGGCTCAAACACTTCGGGTCCGAAGAACTCTCGGACCTTAGCGATCTCTCAGAGATCTCTCCACGCGGACTGGTCGCCTTCATAAAAAAAGCAGGCTGGGACCATGGGCCGCCATAGGAAGTCTAGGCATTTATACGCACCCTGGTAGACAGGAAGGGGGGGGGGGGGGGTAGCATCTCGGTGAAACCCCTTGCTCCAGCGGCAGCACAAGGAGCCCTTGCGGCTCAAGTGGAAGTGAGGGGGTATTCTATGACCCCCTTGCATCACCGCCCTAACCTAACCTAACCTAAGATTTTACAGAAAAAGATTCAGAAGGGTGATACATTGTGTCAATTTCATTTCAAGAAGATGTCACCTTAGGGGCTTTATTAACTTAGAAGCAAAGGGCTTTAGTCGAGTTTCCCAACTATATAACAAGTCGACTATATCCAGAAAGGTACTCATATATTATACATTCAAAACTTTATTTAGCCTTTAGTGTAAATTAAACAAAAAACATTTTTTTGCACACTTTTGTATATTTTGGAAAAAAACATTATTAATTCAGTAGGGAAGTAAAATGAAGCTCATCACAAAATTGTCCGATTTGGCTTTTGTTATACCCTAGCAAAAGGTATTATAATTGTGGTCTAAAGTGTGCAACGCAGTAAAGGAGACACCTCCGATCCTATAAAGTAAATATATTCTTCATCTCCTGAGTCAATATAAGCATGTCCGTCGGTCTATTAACTTAAAACTTTGCACACATTCTTCTTTCCTTTGCACGAAGTATATGAGTCTTAACGGCCGGAAAAGATAAAGATCTCCTTTCTGCAAAGACAGTAATACAAAATACAAAGAAGGAACTATCCGAATATACAAACATATATATTTATATGTTAGTTTAGGATGCCATAGTTGTTATTTAGAGAAATTATATCTTAAAGGCACTTTACAGTTCCAACAAAAATTAGAAACCCAATATCTCGACGTATCTCGGGACGACGTAAGTCTCATATATAAATTTTTCAATTTCCTAATAAATTATACTAATTACTTAGATCGACAATTTCCAATTTTTTTTCCTCCATGCAAAATTTTAATTGCTCCATAACCTTCATACTCCCCTGAGCCAAAGTTCAGAACAAACATAGGTTCCACACCCATAGTTTCCGCGGTACACCTAAGAGAAAAAATTGATCAAATTTTACGAATATGAATTATGTAGTCCATGTAATTGCGTGGACCATCATTGTTTTTAGTAAATATCATTTTTGAAATGTATGCGTACCAACTAAAATAAAACAAGAGAGAAAAGTTAATCTACGCAAATCTACGCAAATCTCCCAATTTTGCGTAGAAAGTCCTATAATGTAAACTTAAAAAACGCCAAAGGTAGGACAATTCCGAACAATCGGTGACTGTCTGTCTATTTCTATGCAAACTAGTCGCAAGCTCAGTTTTTTCAAGCATTGAACACGATAAAAATTCTAAAGATAGAATGTCAAGAGATCGGACCCATGGGAATACCTAATTAATAGTTTAATTAGGTTTAAAAAGGTTTAAAAAGGATCTCCTGCAGTCTAAATAAATACTTAAGTGGTGCACTTGAAACACTTAAGAAAGGGTCACATATCATGTCAAAGTGAAATCCGTTGATAAGTAGTTTAAAATAGATTTAAGATTTTCATGTATCTTGATTGTAAGTGAATTGTATGAAATAAAAACGAAACTCATTGGAGTAACACCTAATTATTATAAGGGGCTCCTCTTAACATTGGGTCCTTCGGGACACCCTGACGTTTTCCCCCTGTGGTAAGAGACTCCGGTTTATAATATTTTAACCTATAAGTGGCTGTAGAAAAATAAAAATTCTCATCCCAGGGTAAATAAAATAAAGCTTCGATCTGGGCAAAAAACAGCCCAGTTTAAAATCGTAATCAGGAAACAACTGACGTTTCCCCCAAGAGGTAAGGAACACAGAAAATAGAATTATATAAATGCCAATGAGCAAACATAAATAGAAAGAAAAAACAAAAATAAATAAACATTTTCTTCCTTTCTATGGTTTTATTCCGGACGTTAGCTTTTCTTTCTTGTTTTTTATAAGTTAGATGGATGGGACTTAGTACAGATTGCATTTTGGGCATTTGCAAAATTTTATTAGGAATTTGGCTTAACTTTGTTGTTTTTGAAGCTAGCAAGATGGGACTATCTACGGTTTCCGTTTTAAGAAATCTAATCCTATGTTTCATAAGAATCGGCTAACTATATCCTATACCTGCCATATAACTGAACGATCGGAAATGGCACAACCTTTCAATTTTTAAAGATGCTTGGGGCTGTTTCCAATATTTTTATACCCTTGCAGAGGGTATTATAATTTTGGTCAAAAGTGTGCAACGCAGTGAAGGAGACATCTCCGACCCTATAAAGAATATATATTCTTGATCAGGATCACCTCCTGAGTCGATATGAGCATGTCCGTCTGTCCGTTTCTACGCAAACTAGTCTCTCAGTTTTAAAGCTATCAAGTTGAAACTTTGCACACATCCTTCTTTCCTTTGCAGGCAGTATATAAGTCGGAACGGCCGGGTTCGGTCAACTATATCCTATAGCTGCCATATAACTGATTGATCGGAAATGCGATAACTTTGGTGTTTTTTATGTTAGAGGGTTGGGACATGTGGAAAACATGTTATATTTGACCAAAATATCTTATGTACAAAATTTCATAAGGATCGGCCGACTATATCCTATAGCTGTCATAGAACGACCGAAATTGGCATAACTTTGGTGTTTTTTAAGTTAGGAAGATGGGATTTGGTACAGAATCTAAAAACAATCTGATTTGTCGAATTTCATATGTATCGGCCGACTGTCCGCTGTCCGCTATTGCTGCCATATAACTGTTTGATCGGAAATGCTATAACTTCGTTGTTTTTCAAGTTAGAAGGATGGGAGTTTCCTCTTTTGGCAAAATAATTCGATATGACAAATTTCTTAAGGATCGGCCAACTATATAAAATCTGCTATATATCTAATAATATAAGATGCGTGGCGCCACATAGCGGACTGCGACTCAACTGCAAGGGTATATAAACTTCGGTTCCGCCCGAAGTTAGCTTTCCTTTCTTGTTTATTAACATTTTTAAACTAACCAAATTCCAAAACCTTTGCAAATTAAAAATACGTATAACTTCAGAGCCACTGTAGCTATAGGTATAGGATGCTATATAGATGTTCGGCACGTGCAAGAAAAACAAAAAAAAAATCAGTCACGTGCCGAACAAGTATATTTTTTATTTGCAATTTTGTACACCTATATAGCATATTTTCGTCACTAAAATTGATATCAGATATTTTCGGTTTCGCATGCAGGTTCGTCACCGGTACTTTACCTCGTCAAGAGGTTTTTTTATATGATCTTATATTATTAGATATATAGCGGATCTTATAAAGTCGGCCGATCCTTATGAAATTTGGAATATCGAATTATTTTGCCCAAAGAGGAATCCATTGAAACTCCCATCCTTCTAACTTGAAAAACAACCAAGTTATGTAAATTCCGATGGTTCTATGTCAGCTATAGGATAAAGTCGGCAGATCCTTAAGGAATTGTACATAAGATATTGTGGCAAATATACCATTTGTGAAAAATACCAACCCTTTTACCCTTGGTGTTTTTTAACACCAAAGTTATGGCATTTCCGATCAATCAGTTATTTGGAAGCTATAGGATATAGTCGACCGATCCCGACCGTTCCGACTTATATACTACCTGCAAGGAAAAGAAGGATATGTGCAAAGTTTTAACTCGATATCTAAAACGGAGAAGTCTCCTTCACTGCGTTGCACACTTTTTACTGGATTATCCTCGGATCTTATATTCCATAGATTCTATTCTGCATTTTTTAATGCCCGAATTTCATCTGTTCAACGCCTGATAAATTTTATATTATTTAACCCATTCTTAGTCCTTGTTAGCGTTATGGTTGAATCACTCCATGCATATATTTAATTTTTCATGGCTTCCGTTTGGGTATCATTAACTTACTGAGAAAATGTGCTGCGCATAATTTTAGTTTTGGAATAGTTTTTCTATTTTTGAACAGATTCACCTTACTTTTGCTAGCGATTTCGATTACTTCCATCCCACCTAGGCATATAATACTACCGCCTACGCCTTTTGCTAAGCGTCTGCGAAACCATGAATTTGAATACATAATTTTAATTTAAAATTAATCCATTTAGGGACTCTTATTTGCCCCAATGCCTCAAAGCCTGATTTGTATTCTTTCCTCAAAGCCTATCACCCTCTGGTCTATCAACTCCGTTATATTTGCCTACAACGAGCACTACTACATCGATCACCATATCGTGTACATCAACCACAACAGAAACATCGGTAGCTGCCTCTCAGCCTCCTCGAGCAAAAATCCAAACGGGCATTGACCGATATATCCAAGTAAAACGAAAGCTCAGTCCTCAGCTGAAAAAAAATGCTAACGCTGCAAAAGCGATGAAAGTCAACAATCAAGACGAACCGATTAATTCTCTGTCTGAAAACAGATTTTTATATTAAGCGAAGACTGTAATAATGAAGAGAATACGGAAGTTCCCAAAGCCAAGCAAAAGCCCCCACCCATTTACATACGTGATCAAAACTGCAGCGAAATACCTATACAACAACCAGAAAAAATATTACACCTACCAATTGAAGAGCAGCAAGGGCCTTCAAGTGGTCATAAAGGGTATTGAATCGTCGGTACCAATAAAAGAAATCATCGAAGCCCTTTCAAGCGCAGGTCTTAAAGTTAATGGAGCCATTAATATCATCAAAAGACAAAAAGTCCCCCAGCCTATGTTCAAAGTTGAGCTGCAACCTGAAACGAAAACAACTCCTAAAAATATGATTCATCCCATATACAAACTACAGTATCTTCTGCATAGAAGAATCATGGTAGAGGAACCTCATAAGCGCAACCAACATCTACACTGTTCAAACTGCCAAGAATGCGGACACTCAAAGTCGTACTGCACCTTGCGTGCAGTCTGTGTGGCTTGTGGCGGCCTCCATAACACTGCCATCTGTACCATAAATAAAACCGACCATAACTCTAAGAAATGTGGCAACTGCGGTGGAAATCATACTGCCAATTACAGGGGATGCCCAGTTTATAAAGAGCTAAAAAATCGCATGAATACAAAAAAACCCTTACAACAACGTCCGTTTGCCACTCACACTAACCACCAAACCACCACGGCGTCTTTGACTACACCTGGAGTTTCTTTCTCTAGCGCTCTACGATGGCCAGGTCAATTTAATAGCGTAGGTTCAGCACCACTGGAACCTGAAACTATAGGATATCCACCTCCGCCTACGGGTACTACGAGGGAAAGAGTAGGCCAAGAATCTGCAACCCCCGAAATAAAGGGTATCGAAGCAATGTTGTCCACACTTATAAGTCTAATGGTCACAATGCAAAATAATATGCAGGAGCTCATGCGAAACCAAAATCGACTAATGGAGCTTTTAGTCAAACAAAAATCCAATTAGATGGCTTATTTCCATCCAATAGATGGCCAATTAGAAGCGCAAAAATGAACTTTCATTTTCTTGATGATAATAATATCGATATTATGCTCCTCTCCGAATCCCATCTAACGAACAAAAACATCTTCTATCTGACGGGATATATATTACATGCAACAAATCATCCAGATGGGAAGGCTCATGGAGGAACTGGGATCCTCATAAAGCAGCGCATAAAACACCACTCCCTCCAACGAGCTGCTACAAATTCCTTGCAGTCAACTTCAATACGAATTCAGACCGTGGGAGGTCATCTACACCTAGCTGCAATATACTGCCCACCACGTTTCTGCATATCTGATATGGAGTTTATGCAATTCTTTGATACCCTAGGAGATTGCTTCATAGCAGGCGGCGACTACAATGCCAAGAACCCTCACTGGGGTTCTCGCCTAACCAACCTAAAGGTTAGACAACTATACAACGCTTTGATACAGCCAGGAAATAAACTAGACTTTCTATCACCGGGAAAGCCTACATACTGGCCAGCGGACCCACGGAAGAAGCCAGACTTAATTGACTTTGCGATCACTAGAAAAATTCCACGAAGCATCATTCGAGCCGAACCTTTCGATGACCTATCGTCTGACCATTCAGTTGTTCTTCTTCACCTATTTCAATATGCCGAATTACAAAATAATCAAATTTATCTCACATCAAAGAAAAAAAACTGGCTTAGGTACAAAAAGTACATAAGCTCTCACATAAACATAAGACCGTCAATTAACTGTAGCAAGGACATTCAAGATGCGGTCAACCACCTGGAAGACATGATGACCTCAGCAGCAAAGCTCTCGACTCCTGCGACCACTGAAAATACTCCGCCACAAATTCCTATATAGAAAATCTAGTCCGGGAAAAGCGGCAGCTCGGCCGTGAATGGCAGGCACACAGATCCCCTTCTTCAAAGGAAAGGCTAAAAACAGCGACACGAAGGCTCACAAAGGTCCTACGGAGCAGAGAAGAACTTGCTCAAAAATCATACATAGAACAGCTTTCCCCAAAAAGTACCAGGTGTCCTCTATGGAAAGCCCATCCTAACTTAAAGCCGCCCATAGAAGCAGATATGCCCCTTCGAAAACCAGATGGATCTTGGGCGCGCAGCGATGAAGAAAAAGCAAGCGGTTTCGCTAGTCACCTTTGTAAAGTTTTTACTCCAAATCAAGCAGCCTTTCCTTTCATTCTTCCAGAGCTACCAATTCCAGATCCAATTCCAGCTATAGAATTTCAAACAACTGAAATCACTAAGGTCTTCAAAGAGCAGCTCAAGCCAAATAAGACTCCAGGGTATGACCTCATTGCGCCGAAAATGATTATGGAGCTCCCTGCGTGCGCTATCAATTATATAAAAATTCTATTTAACTCTATTACAAAGCTTGGCCCCTTCCCCCAACAATGGAAAAAATCTATTATAATAATGATACCGAAACCAGGGAAAGACAAAGCTTTGGCCTCTTCATATAGACCAAAAAGTCTACTTTCATGCTTATCAAAGCTTTTTGAGAAACTTCTACTGCTCCGTATCACGCCTCATATGACTTCGAATAATATAATCCCTGAACATCAATTTGGTTTCCGAGAAAAGCATGGCACCATAGAGCAGGTGCGATGAACAGCGAGAATACTGTTCTGCTATATTTCTGGACATATCCCAGGCATTTGACCGAGTCTGGCTGCAAGGACTTATGTATAAAATAAAACTATTACTCCCACAAAACTGTCATGAGCTGCTCAAAACATACCTGCTTAATCGAGTGTTCACTGTAAAACAAAAAAACTTTACAACAGAAGAGTTTGAAATTAAGGCGGGCGTATCCCAAGGAAGCGTCCTCGGCCCCACCCTATATCTTCTATATACAGCAGATATCCCAACAGACCAGCGTCTAACTATGTCAACATTCGCCGATGATACAGCCATACTAAAAAGATCTAAATGCCCGCTGGAGGCATCCAGAAGCCTCTCCTCTAACCTTGCACTAATAGAAAAGTGGATGGCGGACTGGCGTATAAAGATAAACGGTGAAAAATCTAAACACATTACCTTTACTCTCAACAGACAAAACTGCCCCGCTCCAACTCAAAACAATACCATAGTCCCCTGAGGTCACATATCTCGGCGTCCACCTGAACAGGCGTCTTACGTGGAAAAAACACATTGAAGCGAAACGGGACCAATTAAGACATAAATCCAGAGGACTGCACTGGCTTATCAATCCTCGTTCCCCACTAATACCTCTCGTTAAAGTCGAAATTTCTCAACTCCAGGAAAAATACCAAAGGAAACTCTCCACGCACCAAAATCCTCTAGCCAGATCGCTAAACCAAGTTAGTCAACAATCCCGATTAAGAAGAAATTACCTTCCAGCCCGTTGACATCGGAGGCCCCATAGTATAGATGTTTACAAAGATAAACTAATTATTTATTAGATTAAGATTTTTAAAATTGTTGTTAGTCTCTTAATAAGAGAAGATCCAACAAATAAAAGATAAAAGTATGAAAAAAAAAAAAAAAAGTATTCTTCCCATTCCTTACGATCTTCATTACCTAGCTTTTGATCCCAATTAATTCCTGCTGTCCGCAATTTTTGTATAAAGATTTTTCCCACAATCGTTACCGGTGCCAACCAGCCTAATGGATCAAATATTTTTGATAATGTGGACAACACGAATCTTTTAGTTAATATTTTAGGTTCAGTTCAACATACTGTAAATTTAAACTCGTCCTTACTAGGGTCCCATTGTAGCCCATAGATTTTTAAAAATTGATCTTCTCTGATGCTAATTATTTTATTATCTCCTGAATTTTCTACCATTTTTAATATTTTTGCGTTATTTGAAACCCACTTTCTCAAATTATACCCAGAGTTCAATAGTTCCTTAAAAATTAATTAAACAATGGTTGTGGCATCTTCTATTGAATTTCCCAACCATTTTGTTTTCGCAATTTTCACCTACATCTTCTAATATTCTAAATGCTAAATATGGGGCGGAAGCGGTACCATAAGTAACCGTAGGTAGTTTTTAGGTTTTCACTGTTGTTTTAGGGTCATCCCTCCACAATATATATTGAAATTTTGTATCTTTATGTTTTATTTTAATTTTTCGGTACATTTCTCAATGTCCGATGGATACCTCATATTCCCACTTACGTCAAATTATGATTATATCGAAAATATATTTTTAAACTCTTGGTCCAACCCACAAGACTAGTTTGTTTTATTACTAGTTTTGGCTGAAGCATCAAAAACTACTCTTCATTTTGTTCTTTGATAACAGCTTGGCGAGGAAGGTAATATTTTCCTTCATTATTTACTTCTACCATATGCAAATATGGTAATACCATATTTATGGTATTATATATCATATAAAAAAACCTCTTGACGAGGTAAAATATCTGATATCAATTTTAGTGACGAAAATATGCTATCTAGGAGTAAAAAATTGCATATTAACAAGAAAGGAAAGCTAACTTCGGGCGAAGTTGAAGTTGATATACCCTTGCAGTTGAGTCGCAGTCCTTGTAATATTTGACCAAAATATCTTATGTACAAAATTTCATAAGGATCGGCCGACTATATCCTATAGCTGTCATAGAACGATCGAAATTGGCATAACTTTGTTGTTTTTTAAGTTAGAAAGATGGGATTTGGTACAGAATTAATTTTGGGGAAAAAAATCTGATTTGTCGAATTTCATAACTGATTGATCGGAAATGCTATAACTTCGTTGTTTTTCAAGTTAGAAGCATAGGAGTTTCAATGGATTCCTCTTTTGGCAAAATAATTCGATATGCCAAATTTCATAAGGATCGGCCGACTATATACGATCCGCTATATATCTAATAATATAAGATGCGTCGCGCCACCTAGCGGACTGCGACTCAAATGCAAGGGTATATCAACTTCGGCTCCGCCCGAAGTTAGCTTTCCTTTCTTGTTTTTTTTAACTCTATAGATTTTGACATTCAAGAAGGTGGAATAATTAAAAACCTTTCCAAAGACGTAAAGAATTTTTCGATAGCTTCAGTGGCTCTGAAGTTATACGTATTTTTAATTTACAAAGGTTTTGAAATTTGGAAATTTGGAAAAGGCCCTTTTTTATGTGGATTTAATTTTTGAAATATTTGAAAATATCTTATGTACAAAATTTAATAAGGGTGGGCCGACTATATCCTATAGCTGTCATAGAACGATCGGAATTGGCATAACTTTGGTGTTTTTTAAGTTAGAAAGATGGGACTTGGTACAGATTCCATTTTGGGCAAAATAATCTTATTGGCCAAATTTTATAGGGATCGGCCAACTATATCCAATAGCAGCCATATAACTGAACGATCGGAAATGGCACAACTGTAAGGGTATATCAACTTCGGCTTCGCCCGAAGTTAGCTTTCCTTTCTTGTTTTTCTTTGGGACCTCAAGATTAGTACCTCAACCGACCCGTCCGACATTTCTTTCAGAAGTTATTCAAGAAATTAGATTTTTACAGTTTTTTCAAAAAGTTGTAGAACAATAATTGCTCATATGACAATAACAAAAATCTCCAATTTTTTTCAGGATTGCCAAGAAAAAAATACAGACAAACAGACACACTGGCTTCATTTTGAAAAAACTGTAAAAATCGAATTTCTTGAATAACTTCTGAAAGAAATGTCGGACCGGGTCGGTTGAAGTATCAATCTTGTGAGTCTTCTCATTAAGACATGAGACACTGAAACACAAAGCAGAATTATTACAAAAGTTGCCATCAAGCAACAAAGTTCGAGGTTAGCCGAGTGAAGAGCGTCGTGGTTCCCAACACGGAGGGCCTGGGTTCGAGTCCAAGTTGAGTCAATGTTTGCGTTTTACTTTTTTTAAGCCCTTTTTTATTTGGATTTTATTTTTAAATAAATAAACTAAAATCTGAAAAGATATACTCCATATTTCATAGGGTATTGACCAAATATATGCAGACTCCAAAAAGCAAAGTTGCCAATCAAATACACACACATGTATAAGTAACTGCAAGCTTCACAGGAGGCTGCACAAAATGGGTAGCTGCACTTACAGGACTATATCTTGAGTTAACGGATTTTGCTAGATATGAGCGATATATCAAAAGTTGCGTCATCTCAAAAGCTATCTCCACGTGCAATATAAAAAGGATCAGTCGACCAAATTTTGAAAAATAATTTTTTTTCTTAAAAAAAAAGTTTATTTTTAGTGTATTTTTTTTTGTATACTATATAGACGTTTGGTCTCAAAGAAAGTGAAATTGATATTTAAAAAAATATTTCAACGGTGTAAAGCTCTTTTTAATATTTTTCTTAATTATAAAGTTATGAATTTTTTCATTAACAAAGTTTTTTTAATGTTGGCTGGCTTCATTTTGAAGAAGAAGAAAAAATCGAATTTTTCGAATAACTTCTGAATGAAATGTTGGATCGGGTCGATTGAGGTACCAATCGACGCGTATTTAGCTCTAGAATGCAAATATATAAAAATATTCTATCTTCTTCTATATCTAAAATGTATCCCCCAGTCCCACTTTAGTGATATAAAATTTTTTTACTTTCACCCTAATTTCTCCCAAACCAAATAACTTTTGGAATATGTTTTGACAAAAATTATCCAATTGAAACAATACCTTTCGATTGGTGTATAATTCATTTAGATCGGTTGCCTACAGAAAATTTTTAATTCTTCGGCTATATATAGAGTTTCCTCGCGCACGCCAAGGCATGTAGGTCGTCACCTCGTGGACTTCCGTCCACAGTGATTTATATAATATGGTTTCAATTCGAAGTTTTGCATTTTTTTGTAATAACTTTCGTAAGTTCATGAAACGATACATTGCTTAATTCTTCGAGCCTCCTAATGTTGTATCTTCTTGAAAAGGTATACCTACAATATATTTTCCATTCGGATCTTTTTTAGTAAATTTTTAAAAAATTAATTCCAGATATTTCTGTTTCTAAGTCATTGTTATCTTCTTCTTCTACCTCTCAAAATCGTTCTATTTGTTTGAGCTCGATACTTGTTGCTACAATTGACTTACTCCATCCAAACATAGTTTTTTGCCCATGAAGTTTTTTTTTGTTATCTCCGGTAGTAAAATTTATGGATATAAATCCGCACCAATAACCAGGTCAATTCGGCCAGGTATATCGAAATCGGGATCCGCTAAATAGAATCCTTTCCCATCCGACTTATTACTGATACTCCACTTATTTCAGTGTGCGCTTTTATTTTTGGCAACTTACATTTTTGTGCCGCTTCTTCAGAAATTAAAGTGCTTTGTGACCCATTGTCAATCAATGCTGTAAATTTCCCGAATTCACCATCTTTACCTTTAATCTGAACATACGCCGGGGCCAACAACGCTGGTTCAGAGGTCATGCATGTATTTACATTCTCTTTTTATATCCTTGTAGAGGGTATTATAATTTTGGTCAAAAGTGTGCAACGCAGTGAAGGAGACATCTCCGACCCTAAAGAGTATATATGTATATTCTGGATCAGGATCACCTTTTGAGTCGATATAAGCATGTCCGTCTGTCCCTCTGTCTGTCTGCCCGTCTGTCTGTCGGTTTCTACGCAAACTGGTCTCTCACTTTAAGAGCTATTGAGTTAAAACTTTGCACACATCCTTCTTTTCCTCGGTCGCGACCGATCGACTATATCCTAAAGCCGAAAATTCCATAACTTTGATGTTTTTTAAGTTAGAGGGTTGGGACTTTCCACACATGTTATATTTGACCAAAATATCTTATGAGAAAATTTCATAAGGATCGGCCGACTATATCCTATAGCTGTCATAGAACGATCGGAATTGGCATAACTTTGGTGTTTTTTTAAGATGACTTTAAGATGAGACTTGGTACAGATTCCTCTTTGGAAAAAAATAATCCAATATGCCAAATTTCATAAGGATCGGCCGACTATATACGATCCGCTATATATCTAATAATATAAGATGCGTGGCGCCACCTAGCGGACTGCGACTCAACTGCAATGGTATATCAACTTCGGCTCCGTCCGAAGTTAGCTTTCCTTTCTTGTTTAAAATGCAACATGCTATGGTGTGAAAATTTTTGACAATACGAGCATGTACTAGCTCGCTTGCACATTTTGTGTTTGAACTGTGCTTTAAACATCTGAGCAAACATTTGTGCTATACAAATTCAATTTTTATTCGTTCTTTCCTGTGGACTTTATGCTTTAAATTTATAGAAAACAATTAATTGATTATTAATTGCACATCAGGCATATTTGGATATTTTTGTGATTTTTTTGTATTTTTTTGTATTATTTATTCTAGTTGGTAACTCATTTCCAACTGATGAAAAAAAATTGTAAGTAATTCTAGTTGATCTTAAAATTCGATGACATCTTTTAAATTCTAGATATCATTTGACTTTTTTACTTGGCCCTCATATTGTTGCAAAGCCTCAATATTAAATTTCTTTATAATTTTTACGCAAAAGTGCAATCTGGTTCTTCGGTCAGATTTTCTTTGAGACGCATCATATAAATTGTTTCATTTATAGAATCAATTGTATTTTTTAAATGCCTATATGAGTCCAAATTTATTTTTGGAAGGTCAATGAGGCGATTCAGTTGGTCTGAAAATATTTTTCTATTATTCTCATACCTCTTAATGGGCAACTCCCAGGCTGCATCATAATTATTGCCTGAGACAAGCAATATATGAAAAACCACATTTCGTGCTTCCCCTTTTAGAGCACTTTTAAGGTAGCTTAGCTTCAAGGATGGACTTAAATGCATTCTTGAATGCCCAAGCTCCTTGATTAGCTCATAAAAATGGTCCCAATCTTTGAAGTTTCCAAAGAAATTGGGGACCCCAATTTTTGGTAGGGTAGGTAGTTCGTCTATTTTAGGGCTACCACCTTCTTCCTTTTCTAATCGACTTACTTCGATTTTATTATTCATTTGCTCAATGTTTATGTAACACCTTCTTTGAGCTCTATTATTTTGGACATATATTTGTTATTAATCCCTTAATATTTATTAAATCGGACATTGTTTCTACTCTGCTGAGAAACATTTTTAATTTTTTAAGTCTTATTGGAAAGGTTTCAGCTTTCCTTTCCTGAATTTCTATGTAAGTTTTCTCGAGGTAATCCTCGAGATTCTTTATAGCACCCTCAAGCCTAGAAAAAAGCTTAGCCTGGCCAATAATGTTTTTATTTTTTTCTTTGGCGGACTTAAATTTTGATAGCATGCTATCGAAATATTTTTTGTAAAATATTCGTGTTCTGCAGCACCAAATTGAACCTAATGATTGTGATTGGTACAGGCTCTTAGCTCCAGATTTTTTTGCGACTCCCTATACTCTTATAAATAGGTATTTTTTGCTAGTAGCGCATCACTTGCGGGTGAGGCGCACCTGGTCTTTTCTTATGTCGACATTTTGAATTTCTTTTTTTTTTGTTTAAATTAAAATTAAATTTAAGTTATAAAACTAAGCAGAAAATGTAGAAAAAAAACTAGAAGAAAAAGAAGAAAGAAAAACGTAAGATGACGCGATTTATGAATTGATGCAATTGTTCTCTTTCATACATAAATTAACACGAGTAATACGATTTTTGAAGATAAAAACAAGAGCAAATTCTAACCCAAAGTTTTTAACAGCAAAAGCATTAAAAGAAACAGAAATAATCATACTCAAAAAACAAAAGGAGTGGCAATTTAACAAAGAAATACAATGCCCAAGAACAGGTAAAGAGATTGAAAAATACTTCGGGTAGGTGGAAGACTGCAAAACATTTCGACTTTGATAATAAGGGATGCTCATAAAAACACGCTTCATGGAATATGAATATTGGGTGTTTGGGTTGAAGAATATATGAAGCAAGAAAGGAAAGCAAAGAAAGGAAGTTGAAATACCCTTGGCCGATCCTTATGAAATTCGGCAAATAAGATTATTTTGTCCAAAATAGAATAAAAGCAAGAAAGGTAACTTCGGGCGGAGCCGAAGTTGATATACTCTTACAGTTAAGGTTGTGCCATGTCCGATCGTTCAGTTATATGGCGGCTATAGGATATAGTCGGCCAATCTTTAAGAAATTTAGTAAAAACAAGAAAGAAAAGCTAACTTCGGGCGGAGCCGAAGTTGATATACTCTTGCAGATAAGGTTTTTCCATTTCCGATCGTTCAGTTCTATGTCGGTTATAGGATATATTAGGCCGATCCTTATGAAATTTTGTACATAAGATATTTTGGCCAAATTTACCATGTGTTGTCCCAAATTCCCAACCTTCCAACTTAAAAAACACTTAAGTTATGGCATTTCCGATCAATCAGTTATATGAAAGCTATAGGATATAGTCGACCGATCCCGGCCGTTCCGACTTATATATTACCTGCAAGGAAAAGAAGGATGTGTGCAAAGTTTCAACTCGATAGATCTAAACTGAGAGAGACTAGTTTGCGTAAGAGTGAATTTAATTTGTAAAAAATAGTTTGTAAAAGTTTAGGGTTCTTTAGTCGTTATTTAGAGATTGTTGTGCCATCAGCGTTTTATAGCGGCCGAATTAAATAGACGAGGTTCAGTTTATATTTCTCTATTTATTACGGGACAATTTAACCCCAAAACGAAATGCAGCCGATCCAAACAATGCCGAATATACTAGTAAGAACAAGAGTTTTGGCGCAGAAGCTCTTCCAAAGCGCCCAAAAGCGAATGCGCAACAAATGGCAACAAAGTGCATGCGAAACTTGAAGACAGAAGAGAAGATTAAGTTCCGCTGCAGCTAAAAAAATTATCAGTATTCTAATCGGCTTATCTGGTGGCTGCTTAGCCTAACACAGATATTTATCGATTTAAGTTTGACTTTTAAATTTTCTTATTGGAATCGCACATGCTTTAAGGGTTTTTGGTGCGTAAAATGTCGTTTTAAAATGCTTTATATAATCTTTGCCAAAGATTTTTTGTCGAAATATTTTTAGTATGTATTACTTACGCTCCTAACATTCGTGGGTTTAAATAAAGAGGTTCCCAAATATTATATTTGAAAGGATCTCGATATGTTGGGATTTCATTAGTTATTTCAGCTGCACGCGATTGCCTTCGTGAAAAGCTATTTGAGAAGAGAAAATTAA
This sequence comes from Drosophila ananassae, assembly GCF_017639315.1. Lineage (NCBI taxonomy): Eukaryota > Metazoa > Arthropoda > Insecta > Diptera > Drosophilidae > Drosophila > Drosophila ananassae. The sequence goes on along the minus strand of NW_025319041.1, from coordinate 1,675,306 downwards.
TATAATAATATAATATTAACAATTTTACAAAGCTTACATCCACATTGCCCGAAGCTCCTCGCATGATGGTTCCTGTGAGTTGATTGAAAATGTTTTTGGCACAAACACTTCACCAACTGTCCTAACATTGGAAGATGAATCTTCGATTTTTCTTTCATTGCTATAATTTTCGCTTTTTCCACGATTACGTGGGATCAAATAGCTTGCATCGCTTTGCTTTAGATTTGCCAAAATAACCAATAAGTCAAATTGAATACATTTTATCTGCGATAATATATGATACAGTATATAGAAAAACGTGCAATCTTGTAGTCTAAATTAGTAGTATACTTACCAATAACCAACTGTAATGCATTTTTAAAAAGAATCTTAAAATCCCTCAAATATTATTACATTAATTGGAAAATCGCTCCTTTTCTTGCATCGGGCTATTATAAATTCCCAAAGTGGAATAATCTATTATTAAAAAAGAAAAATGTAAATAAGTATGCGAAACATAAATATATATATATATATAAGGTTTTACGTCAATTTATATTCGAAATCATGCAAGAACATATAAATTTTTTCTATATTTGGTTATAAATTTTTAAAATGTACTTCATTTATTTGTAATGTGTTTTATAGGGTCAAAATAGTATGATTGATAAATTAATATAATGATAAATAATAATTAATAATATAAGGTTAAAACAATGTCGCTTGAAACTTTCAGAGGAGGCACAGTATTTAAGTTTTTTACCCAACTCAAAAACCATTTTAAATTTTGTTCAGATCACAAGCCATTCTGGTCACAAACCATTCTGATTAGGGCTGACACCTTGTAAGTTTAAGTATATCAAGGGATTGATTAGAACCTTTTCCAATTCTATCGATGAATTTTAACATTTATTTATTATACCCTTGCAGAGGGTATTATAATTTTGGTCAAAAGTGTGCAACGCAGTGAAGGAGACATCTCCGACCCTATAAAGAATATATATTCTTGATCAGGATCACCTCCTGAGTCGATATGAGCATGTCCGTCTGTCCGTCTGTCCGTCTGTCTGTTTCTACGCAAACTAGTCTCTCAGTTTTAAAGCTATGGAGTTGAAACTTCGCACACATCCTTCTTTCCTTTGCAGGCAGTATGTAAGTCGGAACGGCCGGGTTCGGTCAACTATATCCTATAGCTGTCATAGAACGATCGGAATTGGCATAACTTTGGTGTTTTTTAAGTTAGAAAGATGGGATTTGGTACAGATTCTATTTTGGGGAAAACAATCTGATCATAAGGATCGGCCGACTATAAACGATCCGCTATATATCTAATAAAATAAGATGGGTGGCGCCACCTAGCGGACTGCGACTGAACTGCAAGGGTATACAAACTTCGGCTCCGCCCGAAGTTAGCTTTCCTTTCTTGTTTTTTTTTTAACTCATTCTGCTGAAAATCTTTAGGCGCAATAGGCTGTGTCAGAACTAAATGAAATTGAAGAGTTTCCGATCGAAAGCAATTTCTGTGGCACCCATGTACTATTTTGACTCTAATACTGGCACACAGTATTTTTGAATTCGTTGATCTGAAAGACTATTAGAGATAAAGCTATCCTCCTTGGCACCTACATTGTACCCATGCAGATCAAGCATGTGTCAAAATTTTAGCAACCCCGCCACCCAAAATTAAATCAATAAAATGAAAACTGTTTCAATAGCTACTTTAAATTTTCATTACAATATTCAACCAAATCTGACATTTTTAGATGATCAAAAGGACTTTATGGTACTCGTTGAGAATAGATGAAAATTACACAAATATAATACTTTTTCGCCATTGACTTACAAGTGCCCGTGAATAAAAAATAAAACCAATGGAGTAATAAAAACCCCCCAACACCAACAACGAAAAGTAATAAAAACTCTGCGGCTAACAACTTAATTCATTCGGATATTTATACCCTTTCAAAGGGTATTACAATTTTGGTAGGTAAGGAGACATCTCCGACCATGTAATGTATACATATATGTGTGTATATATATTCTTGATCAGAATCACCTCCTGAGTCAATAATCATGTCCGTCTGTCCGTTAGTCTACCTGTTTCTATGCCAACGTGTTTTTCAGTTTTAAAACAATCGAATTGTAACTTTGAAAAAATCCTTCTTTTATTTGCAGGCAGTATATAAGTCAGAACAGTCGGTATCGGGTGACTATATCATATAGCTGCCATATAACTGATTGATTGAAAATGTCATAACTTTGTTTTTTAAGCTAGATAGATTCGACTTTCTACGGATTCCATTTTCTACAACTTAATCAGATCGGGCGTATTCATTGCCTCTGTCCATATGGGTGCGGCGTACAGAACTTGCGCCGAGACAATGCTCAGCAGAAGGCTGTTCCTGTTCTGCCTCGGGCCTCTGGTGTTCAGGAGGAGGCGAGGCCTCTAAGAGTGGCCTTACCCTGTATGTTATGGCCACTCCACTGATCTCTACCTGGCACTACTTCCGTTCTGTGGGGGCTAGGCTAAGCATTATGCATTATTGAGCCACCACTCAATTGTCTTAAAAGCTTCTGTTGTCGCTCTTGGGTTTTCCCCTGCCGAGTCGCAAAGCTCCATAAAGCACTTAGTTCCTCTAAGCTGTCGCTGCCTGTCGCTCGTTGCATCAGCCTCCTTATCTTCTTGCACTTTTTGCGGATGGAGTCGATCTAGCTGCTCCACCAATACCCCAGGGTGTGATGCCTTGGATAGCGGCGTCGAGCTTAGCTGCGAAGGTGTCAGCTATTTCATCAGAGCCTCCAGGTGGGACGTTGCCGATGTCGCGTGCTTTCTCGGTAAAGATCCTCGTTTGGAGTGTGTCTGATCTAAAACCTCGAAGGGTTACCTCCTCGCTTATACCCCAGTCAGCATCGGCAGCTATAGAGGGGCTGGCGTGCGTAAGGTGCTGAGACTTAAGATAGTTTAATTAACATCTAACTTAGCATAAAGTCAACATTTAACAAACTATTATTAGCTTAGCGAAATTGTTCCTGCAGCATAATAAATCCAACGATATAAAGGAGTCTATTCAATGAATTCAAGGAATGAATTCTAGAATTAGAGGCCTTGGATAGGCAACCTTCAGGTTGACAAAACGTTGGTGCCAAAAGATTGAAGAATTCTACCAACCGCCCATTCAGAACAGGCAGAAACATCCAGTCTGGACACCAAGATGGCTGAGAGAGACCAAGCACCACCGGAGCAACAGAGCACCCCAGGATGGATCAAGGATGGATGCCAAGATGGCAGGCCGAGGAAAAGCATTGAATGGCTCAAAAATAGCAGAATCGACATTGGGCTGCAAGTCCGAGGCAAGAACCAGTAGACAACCCAGCGCTTGCATGCCACAAGTGCATGGGCATGGGCCATCGGGAAGGGTGTAGAATGCTGCCATTATCAGCAGTTGTCGGTAGTCGTCAAGATCGAAAAAGCTAAAATTGAGGCCTTAACAGATACAGGGGCAACGTCAAGCCTTATTGCAGAGAAGTTAGCAGGCAGCCCAGAGATTGCCGGAAAACGCGTAGCGACAAGATGTGCCGTGAATTTGGACAATGGGAGTCACACGGAGTCACGGGCGATACTACAAACAAGCGTAAGCTTCGGCGACAAGGAGAAGACGCTGAACCTGCAGGTGATGCCAGGCTTGGGAGACAGTGTGATGTTACAAAGCTAGAAGAGCTGTTAGAGAAAGTGTGCATTGAGCCGTGAAATACAGCGTAAAGCTCACCGATTGTTATAGTAAAGAAGAGGAAAGTCAATGAAGGAAGTGTGTGGACTTTCAACAGATTAACGCAAAATTAATAAAGTATGCGAATCTAATGCACCACATCAATTATATTTTAGAGCAGCGGAGAGAGGCAAGGATTTTTAGCTTGCTCGAATTAAAGGACGGATAATGGAAAATCTTAATAGAGGAGGGAAGCAAGAAGTACACTGCTTTCACAGTTCCAGGAAAAGGCAACGTACCAGAGAAAGTGATGCCATATTAGATGTCGGGTTGCACTCAGCTTTTGCAACGTTTCAGAGGGTATTGGGCTAGGTCGTAGGCCCAAATATAAATAGATAAATATAAATAGATGCCATCATAGTATTCAAACGGACAAGTTCGACGGATTATCGAACTGGACGGAGATTGTACTGAAACGCTACAAAAGGCAATCCTCGAAAGAATTGTTGCACGGTACGGGGTGGCAAAAGCCAAAGATGATCACGCAATGATCGTCCAGCTGATGGACAACGCCCAGTTCAGTTTGCAAGAGATTGGTTTTGGGACATGGGACGAGCACCTACCAGAGTTAATGGTGGCAGTAAACTCAAGCGTGTCAGACTTCGTGGCCTTGCCAAGTCTTAGGTAATAGAGCAGAGAGTCAATAATGCTGAGGGCTATGTTTGATAAAAGCGCACTAGAAACAGATATCTGACAAAACACCCCAACGGAGATCGCGGTGAAGCTACGAAAAGTGGCACTGGACCAAACTCGACAGTAGAACTTGAGGAGACGGAAATGGAGTCCAAAGGTTGGCGGCACCATGTGGACGAAGGTGCATCACTTGTCCAAGGCTGCCGAAGGATTCAAGTGCGGCATACAGACACGAAGAAAGAATAGAAGGCACACCTAAGCGCGGCAAAAGAGTCGGCACCAAAAGCATAGGAGAAATATCTAATATATAAAATTCTCGTGTCACAGTTTTCGTTACCATACTCCTCCGAAACGGCTTGACCGATTTTGATGAAATTTTTTTTGCTTATCCGGTATCTATGAGAATCGGCCAACATCTATTTTTCATCCCCCTAAATGTTAGGGGTAGTCCAACCCTAAATTTTTATTTTTATTTTTTAGACAAAATTTTTAATTTCTCTTTTTTTATGATACAACATACAAAAATACATGCAATCCTCAATTTTCACCCTTCTACGATCAACCGGGAATGATTGCCGGGAAAATCCATAAACAGCATTTTTCTATTTCCCATACAAACGTTTTTTAAACAAAATGGAGACTACAATAATAGTAGGCGCCGGTATGTGATATTGTTTGACAGCTACTCATTGTTCTCTGCTCAGTTAATTTTATGTGACAAACCGATATTGTGTTCACTGAAAAATTGTGAAAAAAATTGAAAAAAATTTTTATTTGAAATTTTATTACTTCTCAAATTTCGCGGGAAATTTTCTCAATTTGATTAATTACAATTTACGATGCCGAGGAGAAGACTTAGGTCGTCGTAGTCAATTAAATGTGCGAAGAGCTACCTCACGTGCTAGCCGCACTGATGACCAGAGACAGACAGAAGAAAATAGTCGTATTGCTATGTCAGAATTGCGTTCTTTAGTGAGTGACAATGTAGGAGATAAGCTTAGAATGCAACGAGTTCGTGTAAATCAAACACAACAACAGCAAGCTAGACATAATGAAAATGAGCGAATCCGCAGACGCAGTGCTTCTGTGATTCTTGAACGAGCTGCATTCCACTATGATCCGGCAATTGATTATTGTGCCGACAAAACAGTAACAATTGCGGAAATGAAAACACTTTGTAAATATTGTAAGGCGTTAAAGTACACTGGTGAATTTACTGGATTATGTTGTGCTAAAGGCAAAATAAAATTGCCACAAATGGTCCCACCACCAGCTCCTTTACGCTCTTTAGTTTCTGGGATTAAAAATGATTATTATTTATCTATTGCTATTCAATACAGTTCATATTAAATTATAATCAGTCAATGTGATTATAATTTAAAGCAATTTAGGTGTGTTTCTAACGAAAAAGGGTCAATTTTAAATTTTTTCCCGCTCCACAAAGTTCAAATCCAATCAAATTATTCGTCGCGTGCGCTTTGGAGGATCTAATGTCGCGTTTCGAAATTAAACAAAAGTGAATCGCGATCGCGAAAAATTTTCAGAGTCACCAATTGTAATTAGTACTATAATTTAATTTATTTGGTCAGCTCCACGAAACTTTACTTTAGCTATCTTCAGTTCTTACTGTATCAGATATTTTTAAGTTTGAAAAATTTTAAATTTTATCACAAAAGAAGTTTCAAGAAAAAGTCACAAAAGAAGTTTTGTTAAGAAAAGAAGAAAAAAACAACAGCTGGCAGTGCGAAGTCTGCCGGGTCAGCTAGTATATTTATATAAATGTATGTCGGAGAAAAGATAGATTTAATTCAAATAATATTTACTGATTAATTATAAGTTAAGTGTATGGTCCAAAAGGAAATAAATGAGTATTGAAAATGAAGAGAGAGAAGCTTATTAGAATAAGAGCGCGGTAGGGAAAGAGAGTAAAGCCCTGCTGAGCGTGGCGCAATGATGGAAGGAAGGAAGTGGAATGGGAAGGCAATCGAGAACAGCCATCGGAAGTGAAAGGTCATAAGGAAGAATATCATTGCGACTCGCTGCGTGTGCAAAATAGAAAATGACTGAGAAAAACGACCAACATTTCCCGACATCAGAAGTGGGATCACCGCCCCTACAAGATAACTCGGAAGATAGCTGGCGCAGACTATTAGAATCGCAAAATAGAGTGATAACCGAACTATTAAAAGCAACGCCGCAACCTGACACGCGCGCCGCATCCGCGATGTTACCGATATTCAACCCCGAAGCTGCAGAAGCCGATGCGGCAGCATGGTGCAAAACGGCGGATATGATTTTAAGTGAACATCCACAAGAAGGTGCATCCTTGGTGATGACGCTCAGCAAATCGCTACTCGGTAGTGCATCGCAGTGGCTTTCGCAAATTTGTTTTCCCGGAATGAGCTGGTCGCAATTCAGAGATTTGTTCATGGAACGCTACGAAGGCAACGAGACGCCGGCAGCAGTGTTGCTCAACATGCTCAAGGGACGTCCTAATGCAAATGAATGCCTCTCGGTGTATTCAAGCCGACTAATTACATCGTTATTGACCAAGTGGAAATCAATGACCCATGAGGAGATCGCTATATCCCTAGTCTTGGCTCATGCATCCCAAATCGACCCCAGACTGCAGTGTAGCGTTCACCACAAACATAAAAACACGTGCTGAACTGCAACAACAACTCAAGGCGCATACGTTCAGCAGAAATTTAGAATTTTCTGCATCAGCGGGACCCGAGAGGAATAGATTCAAAATGCAGACGCCGATTGGATGCCATAATTGCGGAAAACTTGGACATAAGGCAATGGAGTGTCGCAAGAGGAGAACAGAAGAACGAAACGAGACTAGACATGGCGAAAGCAACAACAGAACAACGATGGTACGAGAGAGATCAACAATTACTTGCTTCAAGTGCGGCGGCGTTGGACATATCGCTTCAGTGTGTACGAGAGGAACAGCAACAGCGAGCCGAAGCAGCAACAAAAGGAGAGTAGACATGTGCGCATTACATCAGCCAAATGGGACTGCAATTCAATTTGGTAAGAAGTTTCCATTTTTCTTTGATTCTGGATCAGAATGCTCTTTGGTTAAAGAAACAGTTGGCGCCAAGCTGGCTGGAAAGAGAATCCATAACATGGTTGTTTTGAGAGGCATAGGCGACAATGTTGTCAAGAGCAATATGCAGATTCTGTCCACCATACAAATTTCACAATTTAATTTTGAATTGTCATTTCATGTAGTAGATAGTGCCTCAAATATGAAATGATAATTGGACAAGAAATTTTTGAGCTTGGTTCTGGAGTAACTTTAGAAAGAGATAGATTCGATATCTACAAAACTCAAACCGTATTGTCTTTAAATAATGATAAAAATGTAAACGAGATAGATCATAAAAGTAATGTTAATTTGGAGCTAAGTAATAGTGATAAGTTAAAACTAAACGACATACTGGCCAAATATTCCAAATTTCTCATTGATGGCATTCCAAATAGACGTGTTAAGACAGGTTCTTTAGAAATCCGTTTAGTGGACGTAAACAAAATAGTACAGAGACGACCATATCGTCTTAGCGAGAGTGAGAAAGAAATAGTAAGAGAAAATATTCAGCAAATGCTAGAATCCAACGTAATTAGACCAAGCTCCCCTTTCGCTAGTCCAATGTTACTTGTAAAAAAGAAGGACGGCAGTGACAGACTGTGCATAGATTATCGAGAACTCAACGCAAATAATGTGTCAGATAGATACCCCTTGTCATTAATATCAGACCAAATAGATCGCCTGCAAGGCGGTAAATATTTCTCTAGCCTAGACATGACCAGTGGCTTCTATCAGGTGCCAATTCACCCCGATTCGGTTGAGCGAACTGCATTCGTGACACCAGAGGGTCAATATGAATTTTTAGCTATGCCCTTTGGCCTCAGAAACGCTTCGTCAGTCTTTCATCGTGCCATAGTTCGAGCTTTAGGGGATTTGGTTAATAAATATGCAGTAGTCTATATCGATGACGTATTAATTGTTTCTAGTACTATAGAGGAAGCATTTGACAGATTGGAAACAGTTCTAAGCGCATTATCAAAGTCAGGCTTTTCCTTTAACATTAAAAAATGCAAATTTCTGCAAACGGAGATAGAGTACTTAGGTTTTCTTATAAGAGATGGCGAGCTAAAACCCAATCCTCGAAAAATACAAGCACTAACACAACTTCCCAAACCAGAATCAGTCACACAAACTAGACAGTTCATAGGTTTAGCATCTTACTTTAGGAAATTTGTCCCACATTTCTCAGAAGTAATGAAGCCTCTTTATCTGCTAACATCAAAAATAAACGAATTTGAGTGGAGCGAAAAGCATGAGGAAATTCGAAAAAAAATTATTAAGGTGCTAACTAGTGATCCCGTTTTGATCATATTCGATCCAAATTTACCAATAGAGCTGCATACGGATGCTAGCGCCAATGGGTATGGCGCTATGCTATTGCACATGGTAGATGGTCAGCGCCGTGTAGTTGAGTATTACAGTAAATGCACCAATATATCCGAGTCAAAATATCATTCGTATGAACTCGAGACATTGGCGGTGTACAATGCGATTAGAAATTTCCGACATTATTTAAGCGGCAGAAAGTTCACAGTATATACGGAATGTAATTCTGTTAGTGCAAGTCAAAAGAAAGCGGCATTGACGCCGCGAGTTCATCGTTGGTGGTCATTTCTGCAGTCATACGAATTCCAGGTGGAATATAAAAAAGAGAGCCAAGTGGCTCACGTTGACTGCTTGTCTAGGAATCCCGTCACCATAGTAGAGCAGGAAAGTTTGAGTAAGGTAGTGGAGGTACGAGTTGACTTGGCAACTATAACCCACAACTGGCTTATATCCGAACAGAAGCGTGATCAAGACATATCGCAAATCATGACCGAGTTAAATAGTGATGAAATGCAGAAAGAAACAGCTAATTCTTATGAAATCAGGAATAGTTTGCTGCATCGTAAAATTCAAAGAAATGGGAAGACACGATGCTTGCCAGTCGTACCCAGGGCATTCAGGTGGTCGGTGGTTAATCATGTTCACGAAGCTGTAATGCACTTGGGGTGGCAAAAAACCCTAGATAAGATTTACGAGCAATATTGGTTTGATGGAATGTCAAAATACGTGCGAAGATTTGTAGAAAATTGTGTGACATGTAAATTGTCAAAATCGGTGACAGGTAAAATACAATCGGAGTTACATCCCATTCCCAAAGTAGAGATACCATGGCATACGGTGCACATTGATATTAGTGGGAAATTAAGCGGAAAAAAGGACGAGAAGGAATACGTAATAGTTCAAATGGATGCCTTCACCAAATTTGTTTACCTGTACCACACGTGGAACTTGGACACGGTGAACTGCATACAGTCAGTAAAGTCTGCGATATCAGTATTTGGTGTTCCTAACAGAATTATAGCGGACCAAGGTAGATGCTTCACGAGTAGCGAATTTCGAAAATTCTGTTCCAATAACAAAATTTACCTTCATGTAGTAGCAACGGGTGCCAGTAGGGCAAATGGCCAGGTGGAGCGCGTTATGAGTGTGCTAAAGGGCATGCTAACGGTTGTAGAGACAAGTGAGCGAACATGGCAAGAAGCATTGGGCGAAGTACAATTGGCAATAAACTGTACCATGAACCGGGTAACTAACCATAGTACATTAGAGCTGATGATTGGCAAAGAAGCGAGACCCTTGGGAATGCTCACTGTAAATGAGGAAGGGCGTGTAGATCTGAATAAGGCTAGGAAGGACGCTAAGGAAGGCATAAGTAAGAATACTCAGTATGATAAGGCAAGAGTAAATAAAAAGCATGCTCAGGTAGTAAGGCATAAAATTGGCGATCATGTATTGCTGAAAAGCGAAGAGCGGCACCAAACGAAGTTGGATCCAAAGTTTAAGGGACCATTCGAAATTGTACAATTGCTAGATGGTGACCGATATTTGTTAAAATCATTGACAACTAGAAGGGTGTATAAATACCCGCATGATAGTGTGCGTAGTGTGCCTAAAGATCGAGAGACCTTGGAATTTGAAGAAGAGCTTGACGACGGCAAAAAGTAAGTATTGTATGTAAGTATTGAAAATGAAGAGAGAGAAGCTTATTAGAATAAGAGCGCGGTAGGGAAAGAGAGTAAAGCCCTGCTGAGCGTGGCGCAATGATGGAAGGAAGGAAGTGGAATGGGAAGGCAATCGAGAACAGCCATCGGAAGTGAAAGGTCATAAGGAAGAATATCATTGCGACTCGCTGCGTGTGCAAAATAGAAAATGACTGAGAAAAACGACCAACATTTCCCGACATGTACATGTTGCGCTATCGGAGTTTTGATAGCGGCCGAATTAAATAGACGAGGTTTATTTTCTATTTCAATTTATTATGGGTCAATTTAACCCCAAAAAAAATGCAGCGGCCTATCCAAAATAATGCCGAATAACAAGTGCATAAACTAAGTGCTTGCACAGAAGCTCTACCAAAGCTCCCAAAGTGCATGCGCTACAAAAGAACAACAACAGAATCAAAAAATATGGAACTGCTGATAACGGGCAATTAGTGGACCGCTGCGGCTAGTTACACTGAGAGAATTAATTAGTAATAATTACGATATTTGATGCTGGCACAAGTCCCTACAGTACGTATATTAAAAAAAGAAAACAAACAAGAAGAGGGACAAGATAACAACACAAAATAAAAACAAGAAAGGAAAGCTAAATTCGGGCGGAGCCGAAATTTATATACCCTTGCAGTTGAGTCGCAGTCGGATAGGTGGCGCCACGCCCCATCTTATATTATTAGATATATAGCGGATTGTATATAGTCGGCCGATCCTAATGAAATTTGGCATATCGAATTATTTTGCCCAACGAGGAATTGAAAATCCTTCTAACTTGATAAACAACGAAGTTATAGCATTTCCGATCAATCAGTTATATGGCAGCTATAGGATAAAGTCGACCGATCCCGGCCATTCCGACTTATATACTACCTGCAAAGGAAAGAAGGATGTGTGCAAAGTTTCAACTTGATAGCATTAAAACTGAGAGACTAGTTTGCGTAAAAACGGACAGACGGTCAGACGGACATGCTCATATCGACTCAGGAGGTTATCCTGATCAAGAATATATACTTTACAGGGTTGGAGATGTCTCCTTCACTGCGTTGCACACTTTTGACCAAAATTATAATACCCTCCACCTAAAAGTGACAAGATAGACGAAAATCAATAAAAGTATACAAAGTGAGTTACGAAGGCGATGACAGATATTGCATATATACTTTCCGGAAAAGAAATAACGACGAATATAAAATTTTAGGAAAAATATAATAATTATATTGAAAATGTAGTATAGATGTGGTCATCAAGTATAAACCAACTTTTTAAAGACGACAAGAAAAAGAAGAAGTGAGTTTACACAAAAACGATGACGAAGATACTCTTTAGCGAGACTCTTTTGAGAGAAGACCCAAGTCTACAAATTTATTTGCAGTTGAAACAACTGAAATGACTGATTTTGAGGTGTCACTTCTTACTCACTTAAAACCGCTGAACCAAAATGCCAAACAATGATGATTTATAATTTTATTTCAAAAGGGGAAAGCTGTTTTATGGGCTTTTAAAAAATCCCTAAGCCTTAACGTACATTTTAACACCAAGATCAAGAGATTATTAAATAAGAGTCTCTTAAAATTAAATACTGACATTCAAAATCCTTAACCCTTTACAAAGTAAGTTAAGTTTTAAAAATTAAATTAGGCGAATTTATAATATCCTTTGCAAAGGTAAGAGAAACTTCGGCCTATCTAGCTAGTATTTTTATGGAAATATTATTCGTTATTGATCATATTTACATAATTTAGTATTGAGTGCAATGTTTTATGGTGCATTTTAATAACAGGTGCTGTGCAAAAACATGAAATACTTTGTGCAATTAGTAAAAACTCGTTTTCACTTTGGAATATACATTTACTTTTTCCGGCTTTTATGAAAGTTTCCATTTATGCATTTAGGCATGTTAATAAAGATGATTTTTGTTATCAACGGTCCCAGCGCAATATAATCAAGAAAACGTAAGCACTTGGGGAACCATGGGAAATAAAGAATCCGCATATAAGTTAAAATTTTCGCCATTCCCAAATTAAAATTCGATACGGGGGCTCAACCTGTTAAAATTGGGCGTAAAATAATTAAAAAGTTCAACTAACAAACAATAAATTATTATTTATTTCGTTTGGTTTGCTTGAATTCAGAGTTCTCACTGCATTTTTAAGCAAAAAAAACTATTACCTTTACTGCTTCTATTGTTATCACCAACACCAGTATTATTTTTTAAAATAATATATTCACTATGTATATGTGACTATATGTATATGTGTATGTGATATTTGTGTATATATTCGCATGTACTTATGTACTTATTTCACACTTCAACACATGCGCAGAGGAGACTATGAATATTTTTTAAGCTTCCTTAGTAAGTATACATCACTAAGTTTTATCATTTTTCGAAATGTATATGATCTTTTTAGCACTTTTTTAAATTATCATAGCCGATTTCAAACTCTGAATAATAAAAACTTAAAAAAAAACAAAACGACAACAGCGACTTTTTTAAACTTTTTTACCTGGAATGCTTATTTGTATGTAGCCTTGCGTTTTTGGTGAACAAGCTTCAGCTGTGAATATATATCTAAAAAAGCTTTTTGGTACTAATTTTACAAAAGTATACCAAAATTACTAGGATATTTTATACATTTTGTCTATAACCGTTTTAAGATACGATTTTAAGTACACGAAAATACTGAAGAACGTTTAGTTTAAATAAATGTAGAAATTGATTTTAGCGATGTTTTAGATTGTTATAAAAAAATATTTCTGAATACTTTCGTTTACTCTTCTTCATACAAGTTAGAAAATATTTGTTATATAATTTCCAAAAGACCGCATATTTAAATATATTTAAAAAAATGAAGTAAAATTACAGTTCTCGGTGAGTAAGCAAGATAAAAGTTTTAACCGGAAAGTTTTTAAAAGTTTACCGGAAAACCTTTTAATTTTTATACCCTTGCAGAGATTATATAATTATATATTTATATATAAATATAATTATATAATTGTGGTCAAAAGGGTGCAACGCACTGAAGGAGACATCTCCGACACTATAAAGTATATATATTCTTGATCAGGATCACCTCCTGAGTCGATATAAGCATGTCCGTCTGTCTGTCGGTTTCTACGCAAACTGATCTCTCAGTTTTAAAGCTATCGAGCTGAAACTTTGCACACATCCTATTTTTTCTTGCAGGTAGTACATAAGTCGGAACGGCCGGGATCGGTCGGCTATATCCTATAGCTGCCATATAACTGATTGATCGGAAATCCCATAACTTTGGTGTTTTCTAAGTTAGAGAGTTGGGACTTTCCACACATGTATTGACAAATTTTGAAAAAATCTCTTATGTACAAAATGTACAAATTTCCATAAGGATCGGCCGACTAAATCCTATAGCTGTCATAGAACGATCGGAATTGTCATAAATTTGGTGTTTTTTAAGTTAGAAAGGTGGTACAGATTGGTTTTATTTTGACAAAGTAATCTAATTTGCCTAATTGCATGACTATCGGCCAACTATATCTTATAGCTGTCATATAACGGGGCTGACCGACTGTATCATATAGCTGACATATAAATGAACGATCGGAAATGGCACAATTTTGCTATTTTTATTAGAAACTTGATTTGATGGTGAAATTCTCACAAGGATCGGCTAACTATATAAGATCCGATATATATATAATAATATAAGTTGATACCTAACTGCAACCCGAAGTTAGCTTTCCTATCTTGTTTCTATCGTGTGGTGAATCAAGCTGTTTTTCGTGGAAATTTTTTCAGAAATTTTTTATATTATATAATGGAACATTATCTCAGGAATATCCTGACAAGGTTTATGTCGATCTTACTAAAACTTGCTGAGATACCGATTTTCTAGTTTCTTTCTCTCCATATACTTTCAATTGCTTTTAAAACTTTAGACGCGTTTTCCTCAAAACAACTTTTTTTAACCATTTTTACCGGCAATAATGGGCTGATTTTTATTTTAAAAGGGTACCTCCGACTTTACAACCGCGCCAAAATCGCATAATTTTCAAAATGGTTTCGTTTATCCGCACAAAAAACTAATATTTTAAGTAAATCAATTCATTATTTTTATTTCCGATAACACTGTTAGGCCACCTTTACGCACCGCAAGATAATAATTTTTTGAAGCGACTCCGGCCAACTGCCCGTCACGGGATAAATAATAATTATTTCTTAACAAACAAATTCCTAGATACTCTCCAAATATAGCAATTTATCGTGTAAAAAAATTGAATAATTATATTCACTCAGAAATGAAAAAAAAAAAAAATCGCAAAAATCTGCATTTTTTCTGCCTCTGAAACCATCCTGCCCCCTTAAACAATAACCCTTTTATTTCCATATTGTTTAAATTAATAAGATGTTGTGCGGCGATGATTCGCCGTTGACAATTTCTATTCCGCCACGGATTGTTCCTGGAGATGTAAGGTTGGGGCAACAGGCCCTTTGATGTCTTCTAGCCGGCTGGCCGTAGAATATCCAGTTAGGGAGATTAGGTTGGAGGGATGACTGTCCCTCTTTATCTGCTGGCCTAGAGACTCAGTCAGATTTGTAATAATACATGCTTTACGACAGATCGTCGGAGTTTCAGTATGAGAGCGATGGCTCTTTATTTCATAATTGTCAAAACAGAACTGAACTTAAGAACTAACAAAAGTGAGACTCATAGCGGCCACTCCAATGGGCAGTGCTTGCCGGCTATGCACGAGCTTCCGGCCAGACGCTGGGTCAGCAATTTGGCCGGAGCGAGCTGTCGAACGATCGGTCGTTGCCGTCGCCCGGTTGACTTAGTTAACTTTTACAAGGGGTGAATCTCTTCGGTGTTGACTACTCCGCCGGGTCCTCGCTGACTGTACGAATGCGGCTCCCCCGATCGAGCGCTCGTCCTACCGTCGTTCGCCGGTCACCGTTCCGGGTTGGTGCCAATATACACGCCCCCCGAAGCTTTCGCCTAGCAGGACGTGTGGTCTTGGTGCCTGGCGCCTGTTCGGCTCATAGTTCCCTCCGTTTGGACTCACGTGCTCCAGTTGCAGGCCTTATGCTGCTCCTATCCGGCCGCGGTCGCTGCTCCAGTTGCCGCTCTCGTTGTTGGTGTCACCGTGGCTCCGCTCCCGTCGTCGTCGCTGCTCCTGGCAATTGATTCGCTCCCGTTGACGCTGGTCTTCTTCTGTGGGCCCCGTGGACCGTCGTTATCCTTGGCTCATTGGATACGCCCCAGCGCCTGGATCAGGAGTCTCTTGACTTGACCGGGTTGTCCCTGTTTGATTTTACTGTTGGGCTTGCGTTCCTGAGCTGTTTACGGTTGTAACTGTAGAAATCGATAAGGCCAGACCGATCCGTCGCTATTTCTATGACACCAGGATACCTTTCGTGTCCGGGAATAAATCAACCCCACTTGATTTACCCTGGGGCTTCAGTTCCGCCGCGAATCCATGATCCTTTCCTCACTTGCTCCTTGACTTATCCTTGCTTGATGACTCGTGTACAGCCGCCGGACTTACCCACAGGGGGTCCTTGAGCCACGGATCACAGATCCTTGCGCACTCGCTCTAAATCCCACACTTGAGACTGTCGGATTTACCCACTGGGGGGTCCTTCAGTCCTACACTCCTATACTCCTGAAAGAAAACTTTCTCGCTTGAATGTTAGACTTACCCACGGGGGTCTTTCACTTAACTCTTCCAGCTTCCCTAGAACACTCGACCTCGATTCTCTTTAATGGTCCTCCTTATATAGCGCCTGAGGCGCCTGTTAATCCATGCAAATCTCGCTTCCTGCCGTTAACCCTTTGTTCTTCTGTTCTCGCCGTTAATCCTTTCTTGAATTCCCGTCGCATTTCCATTGGCGGGATCCTTTTGTTGCCCCCCTTTGCCCCGCTTGGGCCACCGATTCTTATTGTTATTATGCAGGTCACCGGACTACGTCCTCATACCGCCGCGGTCCCCACTTTGGCCATTTCAAACGCATTTATTCGTTTTTGGCTTTTCTAAACACAGCTGTGGTGTCGTGCGCCGCAACGTTCCCCGCCGTCCCCGTTTTCTCCTACGACATTCGAGTGAGGACGCGGCGTCCCGCCCGGAACCGTTACTATCCACGCTGATTCCTCTTTCTCCTTCTTCCATGCGCTCAGCCGTGCTGGTTCTTCTGCCCCCGCTGCTGCCCCCTCATGCCGTCTACATTTCAAACGCATTTATTTCTTTCCGTACTTTCTAAACACAGCCGCACTGGCCGTCCGGAACCGTCACGTTCCACGTTACGTTCCACGTCTTCTCTTTCTTCTTTATGCGTGTGCGCAGCCGTGTCAGTTTGCCTGCCCCCCGCTGTTGCCCCCTCTTGCCACCTGTTTTGGCGTGTGGGAGATTTAATCTCCTCACACTTCCCTGCTTCTTCGGGAAACGACAGAAGCGGCGAGGTTCCAGCTTCTCGTTTGTTTTTGTTTTCTTCTCATTTTTCATACCCTTGCAGAGAGTATATTATTTGGTCAAATCTCTGCAACGCAGTGAAGAAGTCATCTGCGACCCTATAAAGTGCATATATTCTTGATCAGGATCACCTCCTGTGTCGATATGAGCATGTCCGCCTGTCTGTCGGTTTCTAAGCAAACTAATTTTAGAGCTATCGAGTTGAAACTTTGCACACATCCTTCTTTTCTTTACAGGCAGTATATAAGTCGGAACGGCCGGGATCGGTCGACTATATCTTATAGCTGCCATATAACTGATTGATCGGAAATGCCATAATTTTGGTGTTTTTTATGTAAGATGGTTGGGACTTTCTACACATATTAGTATATATTATGCATAATAAGATATTACGACAGCATATTACGATTAGCATAATAAGATATTTGGCCAAAATATCAAAATTTTACAAAATTTCATAAGGATCGTCCGATTATATCCTATAGCTGTCATACAACGATCGGCATACAATTGGCATAACTATGATGTTTTTTAAATTAGAAATATGAGACTTGGTACAGATTCTATTTTAGACAAAATAATCTGATTTACCAAATTTCATAAGAATCGGCCGACTATATCCTATAGCTGCCATATAACTGAACGATCGGAATTGGCATAGCTTTGGTGTTTTTTAAGCTAGAATGATGGGACTTCCATTCCATTTTGGTCAATCTTATTTGTTCTGGAAAATTTCATTAGGATTGGCCGACTATATCCGATAGCCGCCATATAACTGAACGATCGGAAATGGTACAACCTTGACTGAAAGGGTATATAAACTTCGGCTCCGCCCGAAGTTAGCTTTCCTTTCTTGTTTTCCTTTCTGGTTTCCAAGGGTGCCAGGTAGGGATCTAACTTAAAAATTGCGTGCTCTTGACAACATACTCTCCGAAATGAGTCCCGATTTCCTATAGATGGTAAGAGTGGGGACGAAAGCGCTTTCGATGGGTCACTGAAACAAAGTTTTACACAAAGACCTGTTTCCCCTATGGGGTCCGCACAAACAAATAAAACCAACAAAAATCACAATTTGCAGAGACAATTCATTTTGATTAAGATGGTTCCCCGATTAAAATCGTTAGTACAATTATGTTAATATATACTTTTTTTCTCTTTTTTTTTTCTTTACTTTTTCCCCGGTGATGATTTTTTCGTATTTTCTTGTTTTTTTCGGTTTATATCTCTATCATTTTACTCTACTGTTTAACTGATCTTATAATACGACTCCAAGAGCCTTGAAATCACTTTGCCGGTTCACTCTACGGGTTCACTGTCGGACCGGATCCTAGGCTGGAACCCACTCAGCTTGGACCTTCTAAAAAGGGGAAACCTCAGCCGTCTTCGTCCCTCACATTCCGGTCTGACGCGCTAAACTTCAATTAGGGCCTCTTCTGCGCTCCTCCGTTCGCTCGAACCTAGCTTTGGTTCGAAGCGAACTTGCTGCGGTACCCTATTCTAAGCTGGGATTACTGCTGCTCCTTGGCGCTCTTCTTGTCCGCCTTTGATGGGACTGGCTTCTTCGAGCCACCTACAGTCCTTTCCTTTGGCCTCCACACTTGGAATAGCCAATACGAACTTCTGCTTGGGCCTGCTAAAACTTTGAGAAATTTGAATTTGGGACTACGCCCACCTCTTCCTTGACTATTGACACACTCACCATGGGGTGTTCTCCAATGGGGAGCCTTTGCGCGTCCCAAAAATTACCTCAAATGCGAGCTGGATCTACGGTTATTCTTGCCTGCTACAAGGCTGCTTCACCCTTCTTGACAGTTCAATGTCTCGCTCGGGAATGAACCGACCTACTCTCATAACCAGACCGACGCTTTTTAGGCGGTCTGGATCCTGGGGTCCACAAATGGCGAACTACCGGAATTTAATTGTTTCAGGCGCTTCCTCACTACCTACAGCTACACCCTTCCCATAGATGGCGCCTCCTTCCGCCAACTGCGGCTTCTAGGGGTCACTTTACGTAATGGCAAGTGCTACAATTCCACTTCTTGTATACATATTTCTATTTTGATGTAGGCATTTAAAGGATTTGTCAAACGCACTCTTTACTTCTGTAAGCTCATCCTTTATTTCTTTTCATTCCATGCTATTTTTATCACAATTACATTACCAATTAAAGGATTTTTATTTAGGGACATATAAGGAGCAGTAGTAAGCAAATATAGATATTTTTTATCGAAAGTGTCGATTATCATAAGCTATGTGTAAAAATTCTACAACTCTACAACCACGTGCTTTTAAGTTACAAATTTTTAAGTGATACAACCTTTGGGTTTTTTCACAATATGAAAAAAAAGGAGTTTCGTGTCCTGATTAAGCACTGTTTTTTGATCGGAAAAAATACAGTAGAAGCAAAAACTAGGGTTGATAAACATTACTCAGATTCTTCTCCGGGAAAATCAACCATCAAAGATTGGTACAATGAATTTCAACGTGGTCGTGTGGACACTGAAGACGCTGAACGCAGTGGTCGCCCAAAAACAGCAGTTACGCCAGAAAATGATGCAAAAATCCGAAAAATGGTATTAGCCGATCGCAAATTGCAATTAAAGGAGATAGCTGATGCCTCAAAGATATCGGAAGGCAGTGTGTTTACGATATTACATGAACATTTGGATATGAGAAAGATCTGCTCAAAGTGGGTGCCACGATTGCTAACACCGGACCAAAAGCAACAACGCATCGATGCTTCCGAGACGTGTTTAAGCAT
Organism: Drosophila ananassae; assembly: GCF_017639315.1. Lineage (NCBI taxonomy): Eukaryota > Metazoa > Arthropoda > Insecta > Diptera > Drosophilidae > Drosophila > Drosophila ananassae. Next base: position 1,655,581 of record NW_025319041.1, on the reverse strand, counting down.
GTTGAAGCATAATAGGACCGACTTTTTTCGCTGTTACGTAATCATGGATGAAACCTGGATACACCACTGAGTCGTCAGTCTTCTGAGTGGGTGGTAGCCGGTGAAAGCCGTCGGAAGCGTCGCAAAACACAAATATCGGCGGGTAAGGTTATAGCTTCTGTATTTTGGGATGCACATCGGATTTTATTTATAGACTACCTGAAAAAAGGTAAAACAATAAACAGCGAATATTATATAAAACTGCTGGATCGACTGGAGCGCGTTATCAAGGAAAAACGTCCACATATAGCAAAGAAGAAACCACTGTTTCATTAGGATAATGCACCGTGCAACAATTGTGAAATTGAGTCAATTGAGGTTCGAACTTCTGCCGCATCCACCCTATTCTTCAGATATGGCTCCCAGTGACTACGGGCTTTTTTCAGATCTCAAAAAGCACCTCCAAGTCAAGAGATATCGATCAAATGAGGAGGTGATTGTCGATACTGAGACCTTTTTTGAGGGTAAAAGTTCATCTTTCTACAAAAATGGCATAGAAAGGTTGGAGAAGCGCTGGACTGAGTATATAGCCGTAGATGAAAACTATATTGATTAATAAAAAAAAAAATTTTTAAAAAAGTGTTTTTCCTTTTTAGGCCGGGAACTTATTGAGCGGTGTGATAACTTCGAAAAAATTTTACACTTTGGTACTGTAGACAGAATAATTCCTTTTTGTGTTGCCGTGCAATGGATCAATACAGAAAATTGTAAGTTATACCTTTCAATATATTCGGGATCTCTTTTTAAGGTTTCCCTTATTGCCTTATTTGCAGGCATTGAGACAAAGATATATAGTTGTTTTCCTTTAAATTTACCATCATATTGAAAAAAAATATTTGTATTCTTTTATTCTTATTATTTTTAATATATTTTAGATTTTCAATTTTTTTTATGTATTAATTTGTTTATTCAAAATAAAACCGTTAGTTTTCAATGTATAAATTTTAAATAAATTACAACTATCATAATTATTGTGGGCATATGTAACTAGATCCTATCCAGATCGTTTGCTTATCTCAGTGCCTTGTTTCTTATGCATTTAGTGTGCATAAAGTATGCTTTATACAGTATATATCCACCCATAATTATAACAACTATCAACAAAAATATATTTGTTAAATGGGAATCGATATTTGTTGATTCTATTTTATTAATAACATTTGCAGTGGAATCCACCGTCTTTGTATCGATCAATCCCATTGTATTTATATTATTAATTTCGTTACAATTATCAAATTTACTTATGTTATTTTTGTTCATTAGCATTCTATTTTTTTTTTTATTATTTTAAGTCGGTTTTGTTTTTACAAATGTCTACCTAATTTTTCGCATAGCTTTACAGGCTACACTGCGACGGAAAGGGTTCCGCTTAATTTAACATAAAGTCGTTTATAACTATAATGTATCCTAGTATATTAATAATACAACGCAGTGCATTAAAAAAAATAGTATTTATTGTTGTGCGCTCTTTGTAGCACTGTCGGTTCACAGCTCTGGGTCTGACCTGGTACGCCGGACGGTGCCGGTGCTGGCTGCACAGTCTGCTCCTTGTTTGCTGCTTCTCGTTGGGGCACCGGTGCTGGTCCTTGCACAGGTTTCGAACAGGTTGATTCGCAGAATGGACTCTCCAATGGTCCTGGGCAATCTTTGGGGCATTCCTTTCGTCTTTTTGGCAACTGTTTTTGAATTGGAGATGTTAATTTTTTTTCGTTTATTTGTTTAATTATTGAGTGAGCTGGAGCCTTGGTCTTTATTTTTACAAGGCTTGATTTATGAAAGTAAAGTTCTTCTTGCAATTTTTGGGCTTTGGCCCAGGGTGGTGGCAGTTGATTTGTAAATAATAGCCGTTTAATGTGCGCTCTTCTTTTTTTTATTTTGTTCTTTACGCCCCCTCTTTTTTGCCATGGCTCCATCTCTACTCACTCACATTTATTCGCTCCGCTTTTCCAGTCTTCCAATTTTCCTTTGTCTTTCCTTTGTTGTTTTTGAAGTAAATTATTTTTGGTCCTGCACGGTCGCCATGCAATATAATCCATTTATTCTTAGAGAGCGACAAGTCGTGTCGCTACTCCATTCTGATTCTTTTCGTACAATTTCACTTATTCTAAACCTTTCATAAAAAGGCTGCGCTGCTGCAGAGGGACGCGGCCGAGCGTCGGCAATATATATTACTTATATATACAGTAACGAACTGTTTTTGTTAACTTTTGCTCGCAACAAATGCCGCGGCTAGCTCACAGAGTTTGGGGGAACGTTCCACCGAATTTATAGATTCGACGTGATTGCCCAAACCCAGAAATAACACAGGGTGCTTCGTTTAATAAATATTCCCTTTATTGCGGTAACTTTACAAAACGGTGAATCTCACCGGCTGCTTGGCTCAGCCGACCGACCGCTCGTCCTCCCGTCGATCCCCGATTCCCGCTCCGGGTTGGTGCCAATACACACGCCCTCCCAAAGCTTCCCAGGACTTGTGGTCTTGGTGCCTGGTGCCGAAACGGCTCACAGTTCCCTCCGTTTGGGCCTGTGCTGTCGCTGTTGTTGTCATCACTGCTCTTCTGTCGACGCTGCTTCCTCGTCGTCGCTGCTTTTCTGACGTCGCTGCTCCCTCGTCGTCGCCGCTCCTATTGCTGCTTCCTTCGCTGGTCCGGTCGCTGCTTCTCCTTTGTAGGTGCCGTGGACCTTCGGTATGAAAGTCTAATATGTTTAACGTGAGCACCTGCCATGTTGGCTTAATCTCACGGCCCCCTTGGCCGTGGGATATGAAACTATGCGTCAATCAGCGCCCCTTTGGAACCATGTTCCGCCGGAAACCGAATGTAAGTCAATCTGTTCGGTCATGACTTAATCCTCGGTTAAGGTGGAGGCCTATCTAAAACCTCTTCCGATCTAAGGGATCACGGCACGCGGTTGTGTAACGCAACTCCACGTCGAGCGTGAGGGCTCTATCCGCATTTGGGTGATAAACCACAACCACCACGTAGCTCACTAAGGGGCCTCAACCATTGCCTGGACGGAACAAGTTACGTGGGCTCTGGCTCCCGTGGTACCAGAAATTATCACAGCCTCCGGTCAGGCGCCGTGCCAACAAGGACACTACCGATTTTGACTCCAGAACAGTCACGGGTAGGTGGCCCTGTATAGTGCATAGCTGCTGGGAATAGATTATGAAGTGGCCAAAGCCAAGTCATAAGGTGGTACAGTTTTATCTACCATGTTCATGGACATGGCTTTCTCACTGTTCGGAGGCGAAGACTATTCCTTCCTCTTCCGCAAAGCGTGGACATCGCTGCGGGTCAGTGACCAGACCGCTCAAAAACGGCCAGCTATGTTCCCAACAACCCCTAAGGGCTTGTGACATGGCGGAGTTGGAGCACCATCTCCGTGAATCCTCATCACCCGTGGTACCAGAAAAATCTTATGGTCAGGTTCGTGCAACTAAACGAAGCACTCCCAGTTTGGTTACCATGAAGCTTGGGGACTGGTAACCCCGGCGGCGGGCGAAAACCCGGCGAACTTTACACACACCTATTCACTCGATCCTTATTTACGCACCATTCACCCCTAACACATCTCGGCATCTACAAATCAACGCATTCGTCGACGACTGAATACGGTTCTCGCAAACACATTCAACCTATTAACCCTATTGCTAGTGGAGAGCACTTGAAGTCGAAGTCCCCCCCAGCCTGAACCACACCCAACCCGCCCAGATCTCGAAGATCATCATACAACGGACGCTCACAGGGAATATGTTTCCAGGTCTCCTGCCGAGAGCCACACCGGCATTCCGGACTGTCTGCCAGGTTCCGCCTATGCAAGAATGCATTCAGCGACCCATGGCCAGTCAACAGGAACCCGGCACTAAGGTTAAAACCAAAGTCCGGTCGATCGACAACAAACGAGACATCTGGAATGAACTCGTAAGTAGCCCGCATATTCTCACTTTCATCCCATCGGGCTTGCCAGTCCGACAGGACACATTCCTCCGTAGAGACACTGCGACACACAGGCATACACCTCAACAAAATCAACCTCTGCACACTTAAAATTTTCATTCTGCCCCTAACGTCCAAGACTGCATCGTACCACGCAGGTGATCCGCTTGCTGCATAAGCAACAAATAGACCACCATATATGGTGCGAACAGCTTTTCTGCTAAGGCCCCATTCACTTCTCAAAATTCGGCGCAATCGTCCAACCGTACTGACCAATCGGTTCTTCAGATTGGCAAGGTGTGGTGCGAAGCGCAACCGTTCTCCAACGGTCACGCCCAGGTACTTCACCTGTTTCAGCAGCATTGTCACAGTCTTATCCCTTGCCACGCTGACACCCACACTGTTGCCCCACTGGCCAACAATGCGCAAGCACTCTGAAGCGCTTGCCTCAATCGTGGAACACGACTGGCCCTCAACCAAGATGAGCAAGTCGTCCGCATACGCACAACACTGCCATTCTTGCCCTAGCTGCCAAAGCAGGGGATCCATCATGAGGTTCCATATAAATGGACCACAGATGCAACCACGAGCCACATCCTTCCAAACAACCTCATTTACTCCCTCAATGCATGATCATTCATGCATTTCGTCCCGAGAAATAGCTCTTCCAAAGAGCTACGTCCCGGCACCCACACTCGTTCAGAACTTTTGCAAGAACTGGAACGAGACTGATGCCCCGAAAGGAACGTGGATTGCTCCGGTCCCTATCGAGTGACTTTAGGAGCACACTCACTCTTGTGCACTTCCATGCACTCGGAAAGGCCCCCTCGCTAACACACTTTGCATACAATTCGTATAAGTGATCTGGAATGGACTTCCGATACTTTTACAAATTTCCCCCGTAAACCCATCCAAACCAGGCGCTTTCCCAGAGTGAAGCTTGGTGAACGCCCACTCAAGCTCGCTCATCGGGAGGGGGTCGGCATCACCCACTGCATCAGGCATTGAGTGCTGCCGATCCTCCCAAGGAAAGAATTCGGACAAAAGACATTCCACTCAGTCCTTCCAGGTTATAAGCACTTGGCCTCTTCCTCAGAGACCGGAGAGACCGCTTCTCGGCTTGCAGTTCACTCGTCCACCACTAAACACTGCGTGGTACGATGCACCTTGCGGTACCTCGCAAACATGGAATCATTCGCACTTGTAACCCACCCTGTCACACATGCAACTTGCTCATCCACATTCATAGCACAGAAGGTGCTAAACGGGACTTGCGCCGCCGCTTCTCTCACATAATTCCCATGAAGGGCCCAATTCGCTCCACGATAGCACCACCCATTAAGCCCCTCATTCGCTTCCGGGGCCAAGGCGCGGGTCACAACAATCTCAATCGGATTATGATCACTCACGCCATGACCCCCCAACACATTCCATTGAAAGTCACACACTCTCATTGCTGCCTCATTCGCGAGAGTAACATCAATGTCACTCGCTCCGTTCGGACCGTTAAATGTGTACCACTCGACTTTGTTAACAACCTGCACATCCTGGGTGATCACCCATTCGGCCAGCGTCTCACCCCGGTCATAGTTCCGACGGCCAGGCCCAAGCCTGGACATCTTACTAAACCAGAAAGGGGACGACGCGTTCGCATCAAGGCCAAGAATGACAGGATTGCTACTCACCTGGAGTAGTACCGCATTCATGTACTGAAGGTACGAATCTATTGCCTCGGAAAACTTGCAATATATACTCACAACATACAACCTACCAAAAATTCCCTCTAAACCCACACATACCAGTACGTACTGGCCGTACTGGCCTTCAAGCGGCACTCCTGGACCTTGTGGTCGAAGCCCACGCAGCATGTCTAAAGCGGCTAGAGCCTTCTCGCTGACCTCCAGAATCACGTTCGTCGTGCCTCCATCAGCTGCGGTCCACGGCTTCGATGCAAAGTGCACCGAAGTCTTGAAGTTGTTCGTCCACAACTCCTGCATGAAGTCCTTCGGTGTCAGCGCCATGTCCACATCGAAGACCGTCAGGCGGGGCTTGACTTCCTCGACGCAGCAACCTTCGACGCCTCCGAGGCTGACGGCGTGCGGATGATGGCTCCGCCACGCTTCAGCTCCCGGACTTCGTGCACACGGACTCCTAGTGCTGGTGCGACCTTCTTGCGCACCTTATCCACGATCTGTCGCCTGCAGAGCTCCGGGTCCGTCCCCTTCACCACACAGGACCAAGTCTCCCGCACCTTTGTACGGGGGACCGGAACTGCGACTACGGGGGTGGCGGCTTGTCAAACGGCGTTGGGGCTCAGCGTCGATGTCGTCGGCGGCGGCATGGTGAGCCGGGTCTCCAGCTCCGCAACCCGGAGCATCAGAGCCACCACCAGCTCGTCATAGCGGCACCAGCTCGTCATTGCCGCTCAGCAGGGCATCTCGGACGATACGCTGGGTGTCAGACAGCTCCGTGAGGACCGCTCCATGTCCAGCAGCAACGGCTGCACGAGCACCGATCTTCTCCTTGACAGCAGCGGGGGCAAGAGTTGTTGCAGCAGCGGGGGCGACGGCGACGGGCTCGGCAATGATAGCGGCGATGGCGGCGGCAGCGGAGGCGACGGCGTTGGCTCCATGTGCGGCCTCCAGGCCAGCACCATTCTATCCTCCAGGGCAGGAGAAGGTCATCTCTGCGCCGGCCTTCTTCGGCGAGCTCCACACGCTTCGGCTCCCGCATTTCCTCCTCCAGATCGAAGGAGATGGAGCGCTCCCTCGACTTCCTTGCCTGCCGTATGGCAGCTGGGACGTCGACCGCGACGCTGGCAACGCACGCGACGCTGACAGCCCTCGCTATGCTCGAGCGAGTGCCTGAGCAGCTGCGGCAACCTCGACCGCGCGGCATATTCAAATTTAAATTCGAAAATTCGAGTTTTCCGCGCCACAAAATGCTCCAAATTTAGTACCAAAAAGTTTACTAAACACGGTCACACTACACACAGCTGTTCCACAACTTTTTACCTATATGGCAACACCAAAAACAGCTGTTAACAGATGTTTTTATAGTTTTCACCGCGATAGCAGCACCGACGCACAGCTGTTTTTAAGCTTTTTTACGCGTTCAACGCGGTTGGCAGCACCAAAGCTCAAAGCTTTATTGGTTATGCCGAAACCACGTGGCGAATTTTCGCGACGCAGTGAAGGAGACATCTCCGACACTATAAAGTATATATATATATGTATCTATATATATATGTTCTAGTATTATATGTATATTCTTGATCAGGATCACAGGATCAGGATCATCCTGAGTCCACATAAGCATGTCCGTCTGTCCGCCTGTCTGTCTGTTTCTAAGCAAACTAGTCTCTCAGCTTTAGAGTTATCGAGTTGAAACTTTGCACACATCCTTCTTTTCCTCGGTCGACTATATCTTATAGCTGCCATATAACTGATTGATCGGAAATGCCATAACTTTAGTGTTTTTTAGGTAAAATGGTTGGAACTTTCTACACATTTTATATTTGGCCAAAATATATGTACAAAATTTCATAGGGATCGTCCGACTATATCCTATAGCTGTCATACAACGATCGGAATTGGCATAACTATGATGTTTTTTAAGTTAGAAATATGAGACTTGGTACAGATTCTATTTTAGACAAAATAATCTGATTTGCCAAATTTCATAAGGATCGGCCAACTATATCCTATAGCTGCCATATAACTGCACGATCGGAATTGACATAGCTTTGGTGTTTTTTAAACTAGAATGATGGGACTTCCATTCTATTTTGGTCAATCTTATTTGTTCTCGAAAGTGTCATTAGGATTGGCCTTTGGCAATTAATTCGCTCCCCTTGTCGCTGCTCTTCTTCTGTGGGCGCCGTCGACCTTCGGTATCCTTGGCTCACTGGGAATGCCCTTTCGCCGTGGCAGGCACCTAATCCGTGTTAGCAGACCGATAGGCTCACCTTCCTGGCATACGCCGGGCAGGATGCGCTTCTCGGTGCCTGGCGGCCGGATCAAGGCACGAAGGGCCTACCTACCCCGCAGGACACGCCCCCGGTACGCTCCGCAGGATCTATGGCAGACCAGAGGTTTTAGAGTCGCGTCTCCTTTAACTCCAGGTGATACGCTGTGCATACGCCCCAGCGCCTGGATCAGGATTCTCTTGACTCCTTATCTGATCTCCCGGGGTGTCCCTGCTTGGTTTCACTGTTGGGCTTGAGTTCCCGAGCTGGCTACCCCTCGCTTTACAGGATCACACCTGGTTTTAACGTACGCCAGGCCGTTTCCTCGCTATCGCTATGACACCAGGATACCTGTCGTGTCCGGGAATAACCCATCCCAACTCGTTTTACTCTTGGGTTTCAGTTCCGCCGCGGATTTTTGATTTTTTTTCCCACTTGCTCCTTGATTTCTACTCCTTATCTGAATCGCGTACCGCCGCCGGACTTACCCACAGGGGGTCCTTAAGCTACTGATCGCAGCTCCTTGCGCACTCGCTTTAAATCCCGCAATTAAGACTGTCGGACTTACCCTTGGGGGGTCCTTTAGCCTATACTCCTAATTCCTCCAAGGAAACTTTTCCGCTTGAATGTCAGACTTACCCATGGAGGGTCTTTCACTTAACTCTTCCAGCTTCCCTAGAAGACTCGGTCCCGATTTGCTCCAGGGGCCCTCCTTATATAGTGCCAGAGGCGCCCGTTAATCCCTGCAAATCTCGCTTCCTGCCGTTAATCCTTCGCCGCATTTCTGTCCGCGGGTTTTCTTTATTTGTCCGCTTGGGCCTCCGATCCGTATTGTTATTGTTCTGGTCATCGGACTTCGTCCAGATACCCCCTTTGGTCACTCCAAATGCATTTCTGTGTTTTGTGAATTTTGCTAATCACAGCTGCGCAGTCGCGGGCCGCTTCGTTCCCCGCCTTCCCCGCTCTCTCCTATAACATTCGAGCGCGGCCCTGGAGGCCCGCCCGGGACCGTTACGTTCCACGGTGATTCCTCTTTCTCCTTCTTACATGCACGACGCCGTGCTGGTTCCTCTGCCCCCGCTGCTGCCCCCGTATGCCGTCCGTACTCGACGCATTTCTTCTCTTCCGTTCTTTCTAAACACGGCTGCGCTGGCGCTTCCGACTCTGCCGTGCTCGCTTGCCTGTTCTGTAAAAAAAAGTTACACATTTATTACCTTTAGAGCCAAGCGAACACAAGTATGCAAAAAACATATATTATTTCAAATGAATATAACAAGAACAGTTTAACATTAAAAATATTTTAAATTTGGATACGTAATGAATAAACTGACAACTTCAAAGTTCGGTTTTGTTGTAAAATATTCGATGCGCGCAAGCTGCGCTGAGCAAATGAACACCTTCTCACAACTTCAATTCTATTTTTACAAAGAACCGTAAGACTTCCAGAAAAATTTTGTTTCTTTTTTTATTTTTGGCCTATGGGCGCAACCACCTATTGCATGTTGTCGCGGATCGATTATCGATAGTTAGTATTTAAGTAGAATTTTGTTATTGTGCACTCGTGAAGAGATTGGGCACACTAGGATAGAAAATAATGGCGCGTGTGGTGAATTTGTGATTGTTGTCATAGAGTGTGGGAGGTTAAACTGCGGTAAGCTTTTGTAATTTATCATTCTTCTTACCCTAACATGTAATCCCCATAGAATAAAACATACGCTGTACGAATACACATTGGTTTGTGTTTTAGAAGCGGGTTGCCCCATCGCCGCCGTACATATGTTTAAGGCATCTCCCCCCCGAGAGACGACAGAAGCTTTTATTCACAATCAGGCGACATTGTTTTGAAAACAACACCCTGGTGAGAGGGTCGATCTTGCCTGGACGACATGATGCACCATTCGCCCAGAAGGAGTCCCCGACTGAACGAGGGACAGAATATCGCAACGCAAGTAGATGGCAGCATTTTGGCCCCGCAACCGAGTGTAGGGGCGTCGCAAGCCGGCGGCCGAGGTAGTGAAGCCCCGGCGTCATCAGCGCAGCTGGCAGCATCTGGAGCCACCAGGAAACCGAAGGTGGCCGACCTCATGGATAGGATTGCCGAGTTGGAGAAGGAGTTGAAACGCGCTCGCAGGGCTAATATGGAACGCACTGACCCCGTTATGTCGAGTGAGGTTGGGGTAGGACAGCCGCCATTTGCAATCGGCCTGACCGTACCCAACGCAACAAGTGTGTATCATGCGGCGTCAGAGAGACCGCCATCCTGGAGCGGATCTCAAACGGTACCGTGTTCGCAGAACTGTACCACGAGGATTAATCACGCATCGCCATTTTGCGATACCGGCACTACTGTTCCAGCGCATGGTTTCGGGCTGCAGAATGAAGTGGCCGGCGGAACATCGGTACGTGCGCCTTCTCCTGGAGACGGTGCTTGGGCGACGAGCATTGGAGGAACTGCACGCTGGGCGCCACGAAAGCTTCCTGAACTGCCTACGTTCGGAGGGAAGCCAGAGGACTGGCCCATTTTCTACTGCGCGTTTACGGAGACGACGCAAGCGTATGGTTGTACGGACTTGGAGAACAACCAAAGGCTACTGAAGGCGTTAAAGGACGATGCGCGTGAGACGGTGAAGTCGTTGTTGATTCACCCCAGCAATGCGAATGCAGCGGTGGAGCAGCTGCGATTCAGATACGGCCGACCGGAGCAACTAATACGCAGCCAGCTCAACAGCATTCGAGATGTGCCTGCAATTACGGAGCACAACCTGGGAAAGCTCGTCGCATTCGCCACCCATGTCAGCAACCTCAAGGCTTTCCTACAGTCAGCGAAGGCGGAGCAGCACCTGGGTAACCCTATGCTGATGGAGGATCTTGTGGCCAAGCTCCCAATAAGCAAACGAGTGGACTGGGCAAGGCACGCTGCAACTATTCAGCCCTATCCGACGATTGTGGACTTCAGTTCGTGGTTGATGGAATTAGCCAATGTGGTCTGCGTGGTGGCGGACATTGATGGAAAGGAGCCAAGGCGTCGATTGCTTCATGCCAGCGTCGACCGAGAGCAGGACGAGCAATAGGAGAGCTGCCGCAGGAATTGTCCAATTTGTGAAGGCCTTGGACAACATGCAGTTCGGGACTGCCAACGATTTATTGGAGCCACACCTACAGAGAGTTGGAGACTCGCAAGAAGACATCGCAAAGCGGGCATATGACTGGATCCTGCGCTGCGTCAGGAGAGTGCCCCGTGAATGGATGCAGGAGGAACCATCACCGTCTTCTTCATGAGGAAAACAATGGAGGCTTCAGGAGACCGCCACAGCGAGGCGGCAATTGAAGAAGCTACAACCGGCAGGCAGCCGGACCGAGGGAAGGCGTCCGAGTGAATGAAGGAGCAGCCTCATCCGTGGATGCCTCTGCGACGCCGGAGAGAAATTTGAGCTGTGTCGACGAGGACCGAGAACGACTTCTGTTCCGTGTATTGCCGGTGACGCTATACGGAGGTGGGAAGCAGGTGGATACGTACGCTCTTCTGGATGAAGGTTCTTCGGTGACGATGATCGACAACGAGCTGGTTGCAGAGCTAGGCGTACAAGGAGTACGTCGTCAGCTGAACGTCCAATGGTTCGGAGGCAGGGCCACAAGAGAGCCTACTAACGTGGTACGTCTGGAGATCAGTGGAGCAGGCAAGTCCTCCCGACATGTGCAGAGAAACGTCTATGCCATCTTGAACTTGAGTCTGCCGATGCAGAGCCTCCACAGAAGGGATGTTAGGAGCGTGAACAAGGACGCTCGATTACCAATGAAGCCCTACGTAAATGCAGTGCCGAAGCTGCTTATTGGTTTGGACCATGGGCATCTAGGACTGCCATTGAAAACGAGACGGTTTGCCAGCGAGAGACCGTACGCGGCCGCAATCGAATTAGGATGGGTTGTTTTTGGGCCTGTAGAAGGACGACGAGACACGCCATCACCGAGCTCTTGTCTGCTAGCCACGTCGTTGGATGATAACGTGGAACGAATCGTCGAGGACTACTTCGAGATCGAGACCTTCGGTGTGAAGGCGGCGCCAGCGGCCGCAGCCAGCGACGATGTGAGGGCTCAGAAGATCTTGGAGGACACTACGGTGCGAGTTGGCCGCCGATACCAGACGGGATTACTGTGGAAAACGGATAACATTGTGCTGCCACGTAGTTATGATATGGCGTACAATAGATTGGTCAACATCGAGAAGAAAATAAAGCGAGATGGGCAGTTCGCCCAAGAATACTCACGGATTGTTAATGATTATGTTGACAAAGGATACGCTCGGTGTCTGGAACGACAGGAGATCGATTCGGGAAGCGATAGAACATGGTACTTGCCGCATTTTGGAGTGGAGAATCCCAACAAGCCAGGGAAGATCCGATTAGTATTCGACGCAACGGCACGAGTTGGAGGAGTATCGCTAAATTTTGCGCTGAGCAAGGGGCCGCAACACTATAAGGCCTTGGCATCTATCCTCTTCCATTTTAGGGAAGGTGCCGTCGGAGTCTGCAGCGACATTAAGGAGATGTTTTACCAGGTGCTGATCCGACCCGAGGATAGATGTGCGCAACGATTTCTGTGGAGAGATGGGAATGACCAACGGGACCCCGACGTCTACGGGATGTGCGTGATGACCTTTGGAGCAGCATGCTCACCGAGTGCGGCGCATCATGTGAAGACAGTGAATGCCAAGCGATTCCTGGATTCGGATCCCAGTGCAGTCAAAGCCATTGCCGACTACCACTACGTGGATGACTATGTGGACAGCTTTGCCACAGAGAGCGAAGCTATCGAAGTATCTAGCAGAGTGAAGAAGATACATGCAGAAGGCGGTTTTGAGCTTTGCAAGTTTTCGTCCAGTTCGCCTACAGTGGAGAGGATGCTTGGACCCAGTGATCACGCCCAGAGTATTGGATGGGGTGAGGCCGAGCAAAAGATTTTGGGAATGCGGTGGCAGCCAGCCACGGACGACTTCAGGTTTCGAGTGAAGTACCACAAAGTCGCCCCCGTCGTGTCCGATGGGAAGAGAATTGCCACCAAAAGGGAATTCTTGAGTATGGTCATGTAAACGTTCGACCCCTTGGGATTCCTGTGTTGTCTAATGATAACAGCGAAGTTGTTGCTGCGAGAGGTCTGGAGAAGGAAGATCTCATGGGATGAACCACTACCGGCTGAGATGTACAACGCCTTTATGGACTGGCGTAAAGAGATGGAGAAAGTGGAACGTTTTCGGAGCCCACGTCACTACTTTGGATTCGGACTGGTGAAGACTGTCGAGATGCACGTATTTGTGGATGTGAGTCAGTCGGCATTCGCATCAGTGTTCTACTGGAGAATCACGTACGAGGACGGCGACGTGCAAGTGAGGTTCGTGTGCGCAAAGACGAAGTGTGCACCGATGCGAACGATGACGATTCCACGGTTGGAGCTGCAGGCAGCAGTTCTAGGAACGAGGTTGATGGACACAGTCAGACAGGACCATAGTGTGGCCATTGCAGAGACTGTGCTATGGACGGATTCGAAGACAGTGCTGCATTGGATTGGCAGCACACACAGGCGCTACATGCAGTTCGTGGGGAACAGAGTAGCCGAGATTCTGGAGTCGACGAAGGTGGCCCAATGGAGATGGCTACCATCCGCCGACAACGTGGCAGATGATGCAACTCGAGCGCAACGCAGCGTGGACCTAAGCGAGGCTGGAGAACTACGGCCTCAATGTAGCTGAGTGTGAAGCAGCTGAGGAATTGTTATTCCGTAGAGCACAACGTGAGGCGTTCCCCGATGAGGTGCAGGCCGCAGAGAAGGGCTTGGACGTCGCCAAAGGAAGCGACATATGTGGACTGGCGCCATACCTAGATGACAATGGAATCCTGCGAGCGTATGGCAGGATCGATGCGGCGCTATGTATACCGTACAGCGCCAGGAGGCCAGTGATCCTCTCCCACCGGCATGGTCTCACGGAGATGATTGTGCGCGACGCCCATGTGAGGATGAAGCATCAAAACGTGGATGCTACGATGGCGGAGATCCGGACCAGGTTCTGGATTACGAGACTGCGGAGAGTGCTTCGTAGTGTGATCTCGGGATGCAGCGAGTGTAAGCTGCACAGAGCACGGCGATGCCGCCGATTATGGGACCCCTGCCAGATGATCGTTTGGACGCCTATGGCTGGCCGTTTAAGAGCACAGGCCTCGACTACTTTGGGCCGCTGCTAGTGACCGTTGCTCGGCACCAAGAGAAACGGTGGGTGGCCTTGTTTACCTGCCTGACGACCAGGGCGATTCATCTGGAACTGGCACATGACCTGTCGACTGATTCCTGCATACTTGCAATCAGGAATTTCATATGCCGTCGAGGGCCTGTACATAGACTGCGCAGCGACAATGGCAGGAACTTCGTTGGAGCAGACAGAGAGGCCAAGAGATTTGCGGAGATCTTCGAACCCGAGAGGATCCAGTCGGAGCTGTCAAGCAAGGGAATTGAATGGATCTTCAACTGCCCAGCGAACCCATCAGAGGGTGGAGTCTGGGAGCGAATGGTGCGGTGCGTGAAGAGGGTGCTACGCCACACAGTGAAGGAAGTGGCGCCGAAGGAGCACGTCCTGGAGAGTTTCCTGATAGAGGCGGAGAATGTCGTTAATTCTCGTCCTCTCACCCATTTGCCAGTGAGTGCGGACCAGGAAGCCCCTCTCACACCCAATGATCTCCTCAAGGGAGCAGCTTGCCCACCGGATACCCCCCGGCCTGGATGGAGGCATCGTCAAGGAAGGAGCTACGCGGAAGCAGTGGCGCGTGGCAAGGATGTTGAGAGACCGATTCTGGAGGAGGTGGGTCTTGGAGTACCTACCCACGCTGACACGGAGAGAGAAGTGGTGCCGCAGAGAGAAGCCAATTCAACGAGGAGACATTGTCTTCGTTTGCGATCCAGCCATTGCGCGTCGAGACTGGCGGAAAGGCGTCGTGGAGGAGACCTTTGCTGGAACGGATGGTGAGGTCAGACGAGCCCGCGTTAGGATCATGGATGGAGATCGGACCCGCTGGATAATGCGCCCCGCTTCAAAGTTGGCGGCTTTGGATTTGAGTGAAGAAGTTCTTCACGGAGGTGGGGATGTCGCGGATCGATTATTGATAATTAGTATTTAAGTATAATTTTGTTATTGTGCTCTCGTGAAGAGATTGGGCACACTAGGATAGAAAATAATGGCGCGTGTGGTGAATTTGTGATTGTTGTCATAGAGTGTGGGAATTTAAACTGCGGTAAGCTTTTTTAATTTATCATTCTTCTTACCCTAACATGTAATCCCCATAGAATAAAACATACGCTGTACGAATACACATTGGCTTGTGTTTTAGAAGCGGGTTGCCCCATCGCCGCCGTACATATGTTTAAGGCATCTCCCACCCGAGAGACGACACATGTTATGTTTTCTATATGTCCTTGCCTAGGCGTCGCTGCCCTTTGCTGATTGGGCTGTCGCTGACTTGGGCCTGCTGCCCACTGTGGACTCGCCTGCTGTTGTCTTGGGTCTACCGCCCAATGTTGATTCGACTGTTGCTGCCTCATTTGGCTTTGATCCTCCGGCTGCCATCTCTACCTCCATCCTTGTCCTAGTGGGTTATGGTGCGGTTTCTCATTCTGCCACCTCCTGCCTACCGCCGGCTGACAGTGATCCCAGAGTGGTTCTGCGGAGGCCTGGCTATTAAAAGCCTCCTTTTTCAGGGCCAACTCCTCAAACTCCTCGGCTAAACTCATCACTTCTTCCAGCGACGCACATGCATATGGCCCTATAAACATTTTCATGCGCGACATGCAGTTCTCCACCTTTCCAACCCCATCTTCGTGGATTTCCCTAGTGGCTTCATTAGAGTCTGAATGTCCACCATATATTCCATGAAAGGTTCTCCTCGTTGCTGCTCCCGCTGCCGAACCAGATTCGCCGAAATAAATTTTCGAAATAACCTTTCGGCAGAAAGAAAGACTCAAACCTCCTTCTGAATTTCTTCCAGGTTAGCCACTCCTCATCGTTCATTATGAAGCATCTTTGCGCTCTGCCCTGGATTAATTCTGGCATCGCCCGCGGGAATGTGTTTATGTCTAAAGGGTATGTTTTAGCGGACCATGCCACTCGGTCCACAAATTCTACTGGTTCTCCTGTTCCTTCGAACCGGAATGACCACTCCCGGACTTGTTCGGCCCCTTTTGCGTAGTCCACCTGCACCGGGTCCGGCTTTCGAACTTGTGGCTGCATTCTCCTCACGTCTTTTATTTATGGTACCGCCAGACTTTGAATGAGCTTCTCTGACTCAGTCTCCTAACAATTCATTTGTAACAAATCTCGCGGCTAGCTCATAGAGTTTGTGGACCGTTCCACCGATTTTATAGATTCGGCTTGACTGCCCGAGCAAAGAAATAACACAGATGCTCCAAATGCTCGTCCTTCCGTCGTTCCCCGGTTACCGTTCCGGGTTGGTGCCAATATACCCGCCCCCCCGAAGCTTTCGCACAGCAGGACGTATGGTCTTGGTGCCCGGCTGGGATCCGGGATCTTCATCCATTCTTAAATTTTTGGCTTACCTTACATATTAAAATAAATCATTCTTAAATTTAATCATTCTTAAATTTAAAGCAATGCTCTCGATTTAATCTGTGGTATGGGTTTCTATAATTAAAACGAATTTTGAATAGATATTGACGTGTCAAGCAGCCGCCGGAAAGTTTGGCCGGCAACAATTTATTGAATATGTTTCTCTTTTATTTATTTTAAATAAAGCTTTAATAAAGCTCCCGAATACGCTCGGTAACTGAACATTTGGTGACCCCGACGTGATTGTGCTTAGGAAAATAATTTGTTAAATTAATAAGCATAATTATATAAACATATACAAAAAAAAATTAAAAACATTATTCGGTTTGTGATTTGTGCGAGAAATATTAGCATCTATTCATACATACGCTGTTTGCAGAGTGCTACAATCGCTCATACATATTGACAATAAATAAACGAACTAAAATAAATTTTTTGTTGCGAAAATGATTACGTTTTTCGATTATGCCTCATCTGGAAAGAAATTATTCCAGAGTAAAAGTGCAGTTGTCCTTTTTGCGGATATTCAAGGATTGTTGTCCTCCTTGAAATCAATGGAGACATTTCCGGAGGCGATGTTAAATGTGCGGCTCAGCGAATTTGAGGGAATCGTCGCGGATTTCAAGAGCACACACAAGGAGCTGTCCAAGCTAGATGTTTCAGAACTCAAGAGCTATCTGCGCGTCAACTTCAATGATGCGGCGAGGGAGGCTCGATTCATCCTGGACCAGGAGATTGTGCGGCGCTCCAGTTTGTTGCCGGCGAATTCGACGCTAATCAACGGCACTTCTGCCACCAATTTTGATGCGTCGTTCGGCAGATCTTTCCAGGCTTTGCCGCCACTGCCACTTCCACTTTTAGTGGAGGTTATGCGGAGTGGCTTAAATTTCGGTCACTATTCTCGACCATGGTGGACACAAACCCATTTACAAGTCGGGTCGGGGAGCTTCAACGGTTGCGGTCCTGCCGTGAAGCTTCGTGAATCGGCCTTGGAGATTGTTCGATCGTTGGAGCTCACAGACAATAATTATGACGTCGCATTGGAGCTGCTAAACAAAAGGTTTAGAAATTGCAGGCTTATTTTTCAAGCTCATGTTAATGAGATAATGCATATTAGGGCCGTAGAATCCGCATCGGTGACGAGGCTTCGCGAGCTTTCGGATAAATTTAATTCACATATGCGAGCCCTGTCAAGCATGGGCATAACGAAGCAGATTGCTAGCTGCATCATAATCCAAGTACTGTTGCAGAAGGTCGATGATGCCACGCAGTCTAAGTGGAAGGAAATGCAAGCTGACTCTGATTCCTTGGATCCCTGGGAGTCCATCGCCAGTTTTCTTGAGCAAAAATGTCGGACTTTGGAGAGCATGGATTTGCCGACGATATCACGTGCACCAAACTTTGCGGTAGGACGACGTAGACCCTTTCACCCAGGTAACTCTGCATTTGTGATCACAAACTCTTCCGCGTGCATGATCTGTGATGGCCATTCTCACGTGATAAACTCCTGCCCAAGGTTTTTAAGCTTGTCGCCTAAGGATCGTTTAGGCGAAGTTAGGCGATTGGATTTATGCCGTAAGTGCCTTCGATCTGGGCACCTATCTCGGCATTGCAATGCGTCAAGCTGCCGTGCGTGTGGACGCAGGCATCATAATCTGCTGCATTTTGGTGAAAATTCGCCAGCTCAAGGCCAACACCCCTCTCCCGAGGTTTTCATATCTAGCGACGCTGTTTCTGATTCAGCGTCCGCCGCCATCATTTCTCTCGTCGCTAAGGATCGGTTTGGTGATGTGGTGTTGCTAGCCACTGCCAATATTCTGGTTGGGAACCGCTCCGGAGATCTACTGATCTGCCGAGCGCTGCTCGATTCTGGCTCGCAGGTGCATCTATTCACTTCAAGGCTGGCGGACCAGCTGCAGCTGCGGAAGATAAGGACTCCGGTGACTGTATCCGGTATAGGAGGCGCAGGGTTCTCTATAGATGGGTTTTCCGTGTAAGTCAGCTTGCAATCCCAATGCTCTGACTACTCTGCGCAATTAACTGCGATCGTACCCTCCAACATCACTGACCTTCAGCCCAATTTTGCATTGGACATCAGCTCTTGGAAAATTCCCGCCAATTTAGAGCTAGCGGATCCTCATTTTCACCAGCCTCAGCCAGTTTATTTGCTAATTGGAGCTGGATTATTTTACGAGCTGCTTTGTGTGGGGCAAATTCATCTGTCTCCTGGTTTGCCCTCCATCCAAAAAACTCGGCTCGGTTGGATTGTTTATGGAGGCGGAGGCCCTGACGATGGTAAGGTCCTGATGGCAGCTGAGCAGTCAGAGTTGCTCGTCCAGCCTCAGACGGAACCGGTGAAGGTGGAGTCTCATCGCAGTTTTGTCTCCAAGTCAAAAATGAAGTGCCTCCGCAAAGTGTTCAGCGAGGAGGAGAAATATTACAAACACCGTCTGGCCGGGATCTGCACAGTGGTGGCTAGTGTGATAGGTCATATATTACCCAGTGTGGATGTGAAGCCGCTTTTTGACTTTTACAGCGAAATGGAGGAGCTACAAGGCTGGCAGTCAACAAATTGTGCCTGATACCCCTTCATGATGCTGTTGAAAGCCCATCTTCCAACAGGGTTAGTATGTCAAGCAGCCGCCGGAAAGAGATTCGGCCGGCAATAATTTATTGAATATATTTATCTTTTTTTTGTCTCTATCTTTGTCTCTATTCGCGTCGCCCGCTCTCGTGCATTCGATCGGCCACCTGCATCTGCCGTTATGCGCTAGCGTTGTCTCGCTCTCTCGCGGTATCTCTCGATCGTTCCGCAGCATCAAGCGTTGAGTCGCGCTCCCGCGTCTATTACTCTAATTCGGTCGTCAACCCTACTCAGTCACATATGTACATATATCATTTGTAGAAACCCCAAAACAAATAAATTGTATCAATATCTCTAAATCTAACTGTGCTTGTTTTTATTAAAGCCAATATTTAGAAGACAAAAATAAAGCCCCCCGAAAACGCTCGGTATCTGAACAGATATCAATACAAGCTAAAAATATTCTTTGATACATGAAATAATAGTATGTAATTGTAATTATGTATTTTTATCGGATATTTTTACTTTCGGGAGTTTTTTCAAAGGTTAAGGCTACATCTATATTGGATAATTTTTTATTTTGGATTAATTTTTTTCCATGTGGAAAGCCCTTTGAAAAATTACGAAATCTTCGTCATTATTTATGTATAATACAAAATTTAAGAATAATGTTTTTTTCTGTACGTTCTGTCATGTTAGTATTTTTTATTGTATCAATAGTTTTATTAAAGTATCGGACTAATTCTAATATAGTAATATTCATTTCATTTTTCAAATATTATATTATTGGATGATTAAAATCATTAATGGGGTTTTGTTATTTGAATACAGTTTCCATTGTCTTCTTGGGCGCTGTAAATAATAGCTCCCGAACTTTATAAATCATCTTAATTTTGGAAAGTTTCTTATAGATGTTCTTTGTTTGATTGTTTTTTGATAACCAAGCCGTCTGCTACATAATTTTGTTTTTCTTTGATGTAATTCACAGTCATATTGACTGATATATTTTCCATTTTTGCCATCCATCCATCCATCTTATTTGGTTCTTTAACGTTGTGTAACCAAACTAGTGGTTTATGATCGGATGTGATTTTGAATCTTCTTCCAAATAGATAAGGACGGAAATGTTTAGTTGCCCATACTACGGCTAATAATTCTTTTGCAATAGTTGAGTAATTCACTTCACGATCATTTAATGTTCTACTTGCATAGCAAACTGGTCTACCTTCTTGGGCCAAGACAGCTCCTAAGGCATAACTAGCATAAGGCGTAAGGTTAAATTTTTTTTCAAAAACAGGATATTTAAGGATTGGATCAAAACTTATTATAGTTTTTAATTTTACAAATGCTTCAACGTAACTAACATCTCTAATATTTATTTTGGAACCCTTCTTAAGGCTCATAGGTTTAGCAATTTTTGCAAATTCCCTAACAAGCTTTCGGTATAATTCGCAAAGACATACAAATGTTATTTGGGTTTGCTTTTATTCCATCCGTAGTAATTTTGAGCCAAGACAGCTCCTAAGGCATAACTATGTAGCATAAGACGTTAAGTTAAATTTTTTTCAAAAACAGGATGTTGGGCCAAGCAGCCACCAAAGAATTCATCTAAAATAATTATAATATGCTAAGCTGCAGCTGTTGTTATCAGCATGTTTCGTCTCTGTTTTGTCCCCAGTTTCGCATGCGCTTTATTGGCATTTGTAGCGTATGCGCTTTGGGGAGCTTTAGTTGAGCTTCTGCGCAAGCTCTTGTTTTGGCGTTTGTTGTGATTTGGAGTTTATTGGAGCCGCTTGTATTAGGGTTAAATTGAGCCCAAAATAAATATATTGAAACTATAATTTGAAACGCGTATAGTTATTCGGTTGCTATTAAAAACTATTAATAGCTCAACACAGGATATTTAAGGATTGGATCAAAAGTTATTATAGTTTTTAATTTTACAAATGCTTCAACGTAACTAACATCTCTAATATTTATTTTGGAACCCTTCTTAAGGCTCATAGGTTTAGCAATTTTTGCAAATTCCCTAACAAGCTTTCGGTATAATTCGCAAAGACATACAAATGTTATTTGGGTTTGCTTTTATTCCATCCGTAGTAATTTTGAGCCAAGACAGCTCCTAAGGCATAACTATGTAGCATAAGACGTTAAGTTAAATTTTTTTCAAAAACAGGATGTTGGGCCAAGCAGCCACCAAAGAATTCATCTAAAATAATTATAATATGCTAAGCTGCAGCTGTTGTTATCAGCATGTTTCGTCTCTGTTTTGTCCCCAGTTTCGCATGCGCTTTATTGGCATTTGTAGCGTATGCGCTTTGGGGAGCTTTAGTTGAGCTTCTGCGCAAGCTCTTGTTTTGGCGTTTGTTGTGATTTGGAGTTTATTGGAGCCGCTTGTATTAGGGTTAAATTGAGCCCAAAATAAATATATTGAAACTATAATTTGAAACGCGTATAGTTATTCGGTTGCTATTAAAAACTATTAATAGCTCAACATTTGGTGACCCCGACGTGATCTCATCCCGGTTGATTATTGTGATCAACATTAAAAGTGCCAAGAAAACGCCCTTGTTGTTGTTACAAGTTGCATTTTAATCAAATAATGGAGTCTGAAGCTGAGACTATTGGAGCTGCTGCCGCGAACCGGGAAAGGATGCTGCGGAGAAGAGCAGAGGTCACCTGCCAGGAGATGGAGGCGCTGCATCATAAAGTGAAGGCTGCGGCGCGGACTGAGGATTGTACTATTATGGCGCTGGAGTCAGTGGAGAAGCGTTTGCGTGAGCGGTTCACCGCGCTTCAAGAAGAATTGGAGGAGCTTAATTTTAGCGAGATCGGGAGTGATTTGTATTGGAGATTCTCGCAGCTGGCGACTGATGTGGAAGTGGAAATTCAGGTGGAGGTTGCCAAGCGCTCCATGAGAATCGCTGCCCACTCCACACTTCTCGACGGTGCCAGTGTATCGCCAATGCCATACAAACCAGCCCCCTCCTTGCCACCGTTGCCGATGCCAACATTCAGCGGCGGCTATGCCGAGTGGCCGGATTTCTGCGCCCTATTTAGGACAACCATCGACAGTCACCCGCACTTGACCAAGATGGAGAAGCTCAGGTGGCTCATTTCCTGCCTGCGGGACTCAGCCCTGGAGACTGTGAGGGCGCTAGAGATTACCGACGCTAACTATGATGTTGCCCTTGACCTTTTGCGCAACCGTTTCAGCAACCGTCGGTTAATCTTCCAGGCTCACATCAACGAAATCCTGCAGCTAAGGGTGGTTGAGCCGGGATCCGTTGCTACTCTTCGGGAGTTATCCGACCGATTCAATGGACATATGCGGGCCCTCATGAGTTCCGGGACGTCGGCCGAAATTCAAGGGTGCCTCCTCATCCAGATCCTCTTCCAAAAGCTGGACCCCGCTACAAAGGCCAAATGGGAAGACTCTCTGGCAGGAAGCACTGATGACAGCCTTCCATCTTGGGAGTCTATGGCACGATTCTTAGAGCAAAGGTGCCGGACTCTCGAAAGCGTTGACTTTTCTTTGGCGTATTCACCAGTTAACCAAGTAGGCCGAGGTAGATCGTCCAATAACCGATCCTCGTGCATGGTTATTAACGCCAGTCCTGTTCTATGCGCCCTGTGTGGTGTTTCGGCGCACGAGCTTCCAGCTTGTCCAAGGTTCAGTGCTTTGCCAATTGAGGAACGATACGACGAAGTGCGGCGTCTGGCTCGCTGTTTTGTTTGTCTGGAGGATGGCCATCTCGCTCGCGGATGCTCAGCTTCCCGCTGCTCGACGTGCAATCACCGTCATCATATTCTGTTGCACCCTCGCGGGCAGGTTTCACCCGCACGAGTCTCACGTCCCATCGGTGCAGTTGCTGGTGCGAACCCATCCCGCTCAATCAACCCTGTTATGAACCAGGATCGCAATGCTGAGCTAGTGCTCCTGCCAACAGCAAATGTACTCGTTCGTGGTCGATCTGGAGACTTCCTGCCTTGCCGAGCGTTACTGGATTCCGGTTCACAAGTACATCTCATCTCGTCGCGGCTGGCGAATGAACTTCAGCTTGGCCGCTCCAAATGCTCCACAACGGTGGCCGGTTTCGGCGGCGCTGGATTTGAAACAGATGGAGCATCGGTTAATGTGTGCTTGAAGTCCCGCCTTAGCACATATTCAGTGGAAATTGAGGCTGTTGTGGCTTCACATATAACGGACTATCAGCCCAGCCAGGACATAGATGCTTCGGGCTGGAAGATTCCTGGTAATATGGACCTAGCTGACCCCAACTTCCACAAAACGCAGCGAGTGGACCTGCTGATTGGAGCCGGCTTATTCTTTGACCTGTTGTCGGCTGGCCAAATCCAGTTAGGTCACGGGCTCCCAATTGCTCAGAACACTCGATTTGGCTGGGTGTTTTCTGGCCACGGTGGACTATCACGGGATGTGTCGGCGCTCTGTGTTAGGGAGGACAACCCATGGAACAACCTCTGCAATAATGTGACTGCTGCCCCTTCCGACATTGTTATTGAAGGCTAACCCTTCAATGGGGGGAGGATGTTGGGCCAAGCAGCCACCAAAGAATTCATCTAAAATAATTATAATATGCTAAGCTGCAGCTGTTGTTATCAGCATGTTTCGTCTCTGTTTTGTCCCCAGTTTCGCATGCGCTTTATTGGCATTTGTAGCGTATGCGCTTTGGGGAGCTTTAGTTGAGCTTCTGCGCAAGCTCTTGTTTTGGCGTTTGTTGTGATTTGGAGTTTATTGGAGCCGCTTGTATTAGGGTTAAATTGAGCCCAAAATAAATATATTGAAACTATAATTTGAAACGCGTATAGTTATTCGGTTGCTATTAAAAACTATTAATAGCTCAACACAGGATATTTAAGGATTGGATCAAAAGTTATTATAGTTTTTAATTTTACAAATGCTTCAACGTAACTAACATCTCTAATATTTATTTTGGAACCCTTCTTAAGGCTCATAGGTTTAGCAATTTTTGCAAATTCTCTAACAAGCTTTCGGTATAATTCGCAAAGACATACAAATGTTATTTGGGTTTGCTTTTATTCCATCCGTAGTAATCTTGAGCCAAGACAGCTCCTAAGGCATAACTAGCATAAGACGTTAAGTTAAATTTTTTTTCCAAAAGGTTTAGCAATTTTTACAAATTCTCTAACAAGCTTTCGGTATAATTCGCAAAGACATACAAATGTTATTTGGGTTTACTTTTATTCCGTCCGTAGTAATCTTGAGCCAAGACAGCTCCTAAGGCATAACTAGCATAAGACGTTAGGTTAATTTTTTTTCCAAAAACAGGATATTTAAGGATTGGATCAAAAGTTATTATAGTTTTTAATTTTACAAATGCTTCAACGTAACTAACATCTCTAATATTTATTTTGGAACCCTTCTTAAGGCTCATAGGTTTAGCAATTTTTGCAAATTCTATAACAAGCTTTCGGTATAATTCGCAAAGACATACAAATGTTATTTGGGTTTGCTTTTATTCCATCCGTAGTAATTATGTGGCCTTAAAATTCTGTTTAGATATTATTTTCTTAATCGGACAAAGACTTTTTGAAGGGATGTAAAATGTTCTTTGAAGGAGATTGAAAATATGAGTATACCATCCGGATATACTAGGCAATGAGTTCCTATTATATCATGATGAATATTATTCATTATACCTGTTGGGCTAAGCAGCCACCAGATAGGCTAATTAGAATATTGATAATTTGTTCATCTGCAGCGGCATTTAATCTTCTCTTTTTGACTCCCAGATTCGCATGCACTTTGTTGTCATTTTTGTAGCGCATGCGCTTTTGGGAGCTTTGGAAGAGCTTCTGCGCCAAAGCTGTTCTTCTTCTTGTTGTAGTTGAAGAGTTGTTATTGACGGGCCGCTATTTGTTTTATTGTGCGGAATTAGCTCAATAAATTAAATATAAACAATTGAATCTCGTCTTTAATTCGGTCGCTATCAAAAAGCTGATCGCTCAATATTGGTGACCCCGACGTGATCGCGCCCGAAGTTCAATCAGTTTAATTGCCCGAGAAACTGAAAAAACTGCGGTACGAAAACCTCATAAACAAAAAAAAAATAACAAACATCTCTTGGTTTTCGATTTGATTCGCACGCGCTGGAGATTTGCGGGATGGAGTCTGGATGTGGAACTATTGGATCTGCTGCCGCAAGCCGGGAAAGGATGCTGCGGAGAAGAGCAGAGGTGACCTGCCAGGAGATGGAGGCGCTGCATCATAAGGTGAAGGCTGCAGCGCGGAATGAGGATGGCACCATTGTGGCGCTGGAGTCAGTGGAGAAGCGTTTGCGTGAGCGGTTCACCGCGCTTCAAGAAGAGTTGGAGGAGCTTAACTTCAGCGAGATCGGGAGTGA
This sequence comes from Drosophila ananassae, assembly GCF_017639315.1. Taxonomy (NCBI): domain Eukaryota; kingdom Metazoa; phylum Arthropoda; class Insecta; order Diptera; family Drosophilidae; genus Drosophila; species Drosophila ananassae. Next base: position 1,630,065 of record NW_025319041.1, on the reverse strand, counting down.
CCTTTATTGGAGATTCTCGCAGCTGGCGACTGATGTGCAGGTGGACATTCAGGTGGAGGTTGCCAAGCACTCCATTAGAATTGCTGCCCACTCCACACTTCTCGACGGTGCCGGTGTCTCACCCATGCCATACAAGCCAGCCCCCTCCTTACCAGCGTTGCCGATGCCAACATTTAGCGGCGGCTATGTTGACTGGCCGGATTTCTTCGCCCTGTTCAAGGCCACGATTGACAGCCATCCGCATCTAACAAATATGGAAAAGCTCCGGTGGCTCATTTCATGCCTGCGCGAGTCAGCCTTGGAGACGGTGAGAGCGCTGGAAATTACTGACGCGAACTACGATGTGGCTCTTGACCTATTGCGCAATCGGTTTAGTAATAGGCGATTAATTTTCCAGTCTCACATCAACGAGATCCTGCAGCTTCGTGTGGTCGAGCCAGGTTCTGTTGCTACGTTGCGGGAGCTGTCGGATCGGTTCAATGGGCATATGCGGGACCTCATGAGTTCCGGATCAGCTGCCGAGATCCAAGGATGCTTGTTCATCCAGATTGTCCTTCAGAAGTTGGATCCGGCCACAAGAGCCAAGTGGGAAGACACTCTCGCCGGAAACCACGACAGCCTTCCGTCTTGGGAGTCCATGGCACGATTCTTGGAGCAAAGGTGCCGGACTCTTGAATGCGTCGACTTTTCTTTGGCTGCGTATCCACCATCTAACCAAGTGGGCCGAGGGAGATCTTCGAATAACCGATCGTCATGCATGATTATCAACGCCCGTCCAGCTCTATACGCCCTGTGTGGTGTTTTGGCGCACCCGCTTCCTACATGTCCAAGCTTCATTGCCTTGCCACTTAGTCAACGGTACGACGAAGTGCGACGGCTGACCCGCTGCTTTGTATGTTTGGAGGATGGTCATTTTGCACGCGGATGTTCAGCTGCCCGTTGCCCAAAGTGCAATCGCCGACATCATGCTTTGTTGCACCATTGCGGGCAGCTGCCCAGCTCAAACAATTCCCCACCACTACGAAGCTTGGGTTCCGCCGTTGGTGTTGCCGTTGCTACCCCACCGTCCCAGTCAATCAACACGGTCTTGACGCAGGATCGCCCTACTGAAGTGCTTCTGCCAACCGCCAATATCCTCATCCGTGGTCGATCAGGTGCCTTCCTGCCTTGCAGGGTGTTATTGGACTCTGGTTCACAAGTTCACCTTATCTCATCGCGGCTGGCAAGTCAACTTCAGCTTCGTCGCACCAAAAGCTGTGTAGCGGTCGCCGGTCTCGGCGGCACTGAGTTTGCTACGGATGGATCCTCCGTTAATGTGTGTGTGAAGTCTCGACTAACCACATATTGTGCGAACCTAGAGGCGGTTATAGTGTCTCATATTGCGGACTGTCAGCCCAGCCTTAAAATTGATATTTCGAAATCGAAGATTCCTCACGGCGTAGCGCTGGCTGATCCCAACTTCCACAGACCGCAAGGTGTGGACCTGCTAATTGGAGCCAGCCTGTTCTTCAACCTATTGTCAGTTGGCCAAATCCAATTAGGTCACTGCCTCCCAGTTGTCCAAAATACACTATTTGGATGGGTAGTTTCTGGACGCAATGGACTATCGCGGGATGCTGGATTGCCCTATGCAGAAGGAGAAGAGGAGAAGAATCAACGTTCCGGACCCCCTGCACTCGTTAGGAGAACTCGACTCCCGCATTGGTCTATTGGGGGGAGCAATGCATGGTCAAGAGTTTGGAAGAAGTTGGTGTGCCTTGTTCGCCCTGTGAGTTCTAAATCTTCTTAATGAAAAAGACGTGTCTGCTGCCCTTCTAAAATTGTTATTGAAGGCCCACCCTTCAATAGGGGGGAGGATGTTGGGCTAAGCAGCCACCAGATAGGCTAATTAGAATATTGATAATTTGTTCATCTGCAGCGGCATTTAATCTTCTCTTTTTGACTCCCAGATTCGCATGCACTTTGTTGTCATTTTTGTAGCGCATGCACTTTTGGGAGCTTTGGAAGAGCTTCTGCGCCAAAGCTGTTCTTCTTCTTGTTGTAGTTGAAGAGTTGTTATTGGCGGGCCGCTATTTGTTTTATTGTGCGGAATTAGCTCAATAAATTAAATATAAACAATTGAATCTCGTCTTTAATTCGGTCGCTATCAAAAAGCTGATCGCTCAACAATACCCTTGCAGAGGGTATTATAATTTTGGTCAAAAGTGTGCAACGCAGTGAAGGAGACATCTCCGACACTATAAAGTATATATATATATGTATATGTATATATTCTAGTATTATATGTGTATTCTTGATCAGGATCACCTCCTCCACATAAGCATGTCCGGCTGTCTGGCTGTTTCTACGCAAACTAGTCTCACACTTTTAAAGATATCGAGTTGAAACTTTGCACACATCGTTCTTTTGTTTGCAGGCAGTATATAAGTCGGAATGGTCGGGAGCGCTCGACTATATCCCATAGCTGCCATATAACTGATTGATCGGAAGTGCCATAACTTTGTTGGTTTTTAAGTTACATAGATGGTTGGGACTTTCTATACATGTTATATTTGGCCAACATATCTTATCGACAAAATTTCATAAGAATCGGCCGACTATATCCTATATCTTTCATAGAACGATCGGAATTGGCATAACTTTGGTGTTTTTTAAGTCAGAAAGATGGGACTTGGTACCGTTTCCATTTTGGTCAAATAATCTTATTTGCCAAATTTCATAAGAATCGGCCGACTATATCCTATAGAGGCCATATAACTGAACGATCGGAAATGAAACAACCTTAACTGCAAGGGTATATCAACTTCGGCTCCGCCCGAAGTTAGCTTTCCATTCTTGTTTTTTTTTCATTCTATTATTAATTTTTTAGACCAAAAGGTATTCTAGTATACATATTCATAATGTCTCTTCTTGGTAGAAAATGGTGTTTTTTGTATTGAACTTGGGTCTTTTTCAATTTGATGAAAACCATTTGCTAAATATAAAGTTGTAAAATATTGACACTTCCCTAGTTTGTCTAATATTGCATCCATATTGGGAATCGGAAACTTATTGTTAATGGTTAATTCGTTAAGCCCTCTGTAATCAATAGCCGTACGAAATTTTGGAATGCCCGGTGCATCCATTTTGGGAACTATTACTATTACAAAAAGGAGATTTAGATTTGCGGTCAATGCCTTATTTAATCATATCTGCTTTTTTGTTTTCTACTTTATTTCATAAATATAAGGATAAGTTTATTGTTGGCACCTAGTGCCAAGACCGAATAACCTAGCTCTAATTGACGGCGCCAGAAACATAAGTCAGCAATATCAGCGGTAAGAATGACTGACTAACCGGAGCAAACAATACCAGTAAGCTCAACAGAAACCCAAAACCAAGCGATTTGTGTCAACAGACTAGTACCTAGCACCTACTTTCTTTAACATTGACCTTATTGTACGTAATTTAATAACATTGACCAGCTAACCATTGTTAAGAATATGTAATTCTCTGATCTTATAAAAGATCAGAAGGACCGCCAGTAGGAACCAGCTATACCTAATCATCTCCGAGTGTTGCTCTCGCTAGAAGGACCGCCGGAGAAACCTAAACCAATCAAGCACCACCACCATATACCTGAGGACAACCAACCAGGACCTCAATTATCTCACATCAACCTCATAAGGATCGGCCGACTATATCCTATAGCTGCCATATAACTGAGCGATCGAAAATGGCATAACCTTTCTATTTTTAAAGATGCTTGGGGCTGTTTCCAACATTTTTATTAGAAAATTGATTCGATGGTGAATTTCTCATAAGGATCGGTCAACTATTTACGATCTGATATATATATAATTATATAAGTTGCTACCTAAATGCAAGGGTAAGTTAATTTAGTTAGGTGGTAGTAGTAGTTGTTGGTACGTTTCTGATGACGATATCTTCAGGTGCGGGTAATGTGTTAGTTAATTGGGGTAGGTGGTAGTAGTAGTTATTGCTTCGTTGCTGGAGAGTTGCTGATTGTCCCTGGCGGTTGCCTAGGATTTTTCCTTCTTGCTGGAAGTTATGGTAGGAGTTACTAACTCCGTTATTACCGCCCTTGAGGCTGAGTAACCACTTTTACAAGTGAATTGACTTTTACGGCTTGTGCAGGAGTTTTGATATAAGAGTTCTTTATTGTGTGAAGCTCAAGCATAAACTGAAACTTAAAGCTAACAAAAATATATTTCATAGCGGCCACGCAAATATGCAGTGTTCGCCGGCTATGCACGGGCATCCGGCCAGACGCTGTGTCAGCAGTTTGGCCAGAGCGAGCTCTTAAGTAATCCGACATCAGTTAACTACTCCCCCTTCAAGAATGAGGCCGTCCTCGGCCGACCCTATTTGGGCGATCATCTCTTTTAGTTGGGCCGCGGTTCTTCGGGCCTGAGTGACCCGCCGATAGGTCAAGCCGATGCAAATCAAAGCGCAGCATATTGCTCCCGCTATGAACACCATCTGATATATTTGATGATGGTTGATCTTCTCCCCGAACTCCTTGATGTGTTCCAAGTTACGTTCACTCAGCCGGTGAAGGTAAGGAAGACTGAGAACGTTACGTTCCATAGTGACGTTCAGGGAAGGCGAGCTGGCCAATCCTGCGTGGAGCTCTTGAGCGCATGATCTTCTCCGCGCCAGCCGACAAAACGTAGCCCCTGCTGTCAAAGAGCAGTTTTCTACCGTAAGGATATTGCCTCGCATTCAGCAATAACATTGTCCTCCAGCCTGAGTATGGTGTCGTGATGTGACACCGGAAAAACGGTGATCCTGTTGCAGGTCGACTTAATTTTTGGGAACTTAATAATAAAGTGTAAGATGTTATTGGATTGTAAGATCTTAACGGACGATACGGACAAAACATCCCTAATCGCGGTGTCGGTGGGCTCTTCCATCCACGCACCTTCCAGGTCTGGCGAGTTAACTTTGGCGAGTGCTTCTGCTAGTATTAAACCCTGCAGCTCCATTATTATCATCCTTTTTCGAGTTAAAAGCTTCTTGAATAGGTGCCCTATATCAATTTGGGACTTTTTAGCTGACCCCAGAAGTTGGTTATCGGCAGCGGAAATTTTATTAATTCCTGCCACCGGCGTTCCTGCCACTACTTTCAACGCGGTCCCTAGGAAGTCTAAGCTTCTTGCTATCCTATGATGGATGCTCAACGAGTCGAGCAGGTCGCGCAGATGGGTGACATCAACAATCAAGAGTTTCTGCATGTGATACTGAGGGAACAGCTCTACGGTATCGCTAATGCCTTTGTCGATTTTATGGCATCTATCAAGCTCTACCAGAGTGCTGTAAAAGCGTTCCACCTGTCCGTTTGAGACACTGTGGAGGGGCGGAGCATTTGAAATGCTAACGCTGAAATGGTTTTCCAGCATGGCCACGATGGTGTGCGAGTTCAAAAATGGTTCGTTGTCGCAATGTCAAAAGGTCATACCTTTGCCTTAGGGAAAATGTTCATCAGCTGTAGTAGAGCTGGTTTGAGGTGATGTAGGTTTGAGTAGAGGACCGGTTGGACGACGGAAAATTTCGAGAATTTGTCGATGTACGTAAGGAAATACTTTTTATTCGTGGAGAAGATGTCTATGTGTAGCATTTCTCCTACATGAGATGGGATTGGTGTTTCGCCAAGCTCCTGTTTCTTTGGATGTCTGTCGTATTTAGCCTTGGCGGAAGTCCTGCAGGAATTGACTATTTCGTTCGCCATTTTGGTCATTTTCGGGAAGTAGTAATCGGAGAATACCTGCTTCACGTTTTCTTGGGCAGACCTGTGAGCTCTGTTGTGCTCGACAGTGAGAATCTCCCGCCTCTCGTCAATTGCAAAAATATCCGTTACTCGGTTTTTGCAGTGCCAAAATTTGGTGGCAGATAATTGCCGAACCAATTTGTCCTGTATCATTGCTGGCGTGTGCAAATCGCAATGGATGGCGTTTACGCCTTTTGGAACTATCACGTCCGCGAGCTCCTCCAGCAATGATTCCTCGCAAGTGAAGTCAATGTTATATCGTCTCTTGTTTCCAAAGAGAACGTTTTTTAGGAGGTCTTGAATTTCGCCATTGACGAAATCGGCTGCCTCCATCGGGTACGGGTAGGGTCTGGCATAAATGGGCTCCTCATCAACTGTCCTAATGGTGGCAACCACTGACGAATTGTAAGGTAACGGCTCATTTGGGTTCGCGGAGGCATTTTTCCTGTCGCTTAGCATTTTTGAAAATGCTTTTCTGACTGAAGGTGGTGCACTGGAGCAGTCCACTTCAGTAAAATTTACATTGAGCCATGCTTGGAATTCTAGCTTTTCTATTTCGGAACCCCATTTGAGGTGTCCGGAAGCTAGGCAAAGCGATGCCCCTGCCTGTTTTAACAGGTCAAGGCCGATGATGGCATCAAAGGAGGACAAATCTGGTAAGATGAAGAACGTGGCCTTCAAGTTGAATAGGGAAACGAAGCATTTTATTTGTGATCGCGGTAAAGCCATGGATAGAATGTACTGAAAATGGCGAATCTACTGGGTGGACGCCTTTCAACCCTTCGTACGGACGGATGCAATTTTTTGACGTGCCCGTGTCTATTAAAAGCTTCAGCTTTTTTTAGCCCCGCTACTCTTCGCTTGACGACGGGTAGCAGGGACTTTCCCCTAAAAAATTAATGACGTCCGAATCATATTCCTTAATGGCGACGTCGTCAATTTTTTGAGGCGCGTCTGAAGCTACGTCGGTATATTTCACCCCGGATTCACCTGCGCTCTGCACGACGTGGTTAACCCTCTGCCAGCGCAGGAGCCTGTTGCGCCGTTTGATATTGTTTTTTATCCTTGTCCTCCTGGCTTCTGGCAAACGAAGCCGCGAAGGAGAACCTCTCGTGGTTAGATTCTATTTCTTATGCCAAAGCGAGGGCTGAAGGCATATCTTTCGGCTTTGCCGAAAAAAGGACATCCGTAAGGCTGCGCTTCAGTCCCGAGATAAAAACTCGAAGTGCGTCGTCCCGGAATTTGTCACACAAAACCTTTGCCGCCGAGGCTTCGTACGACATGGTGGCTTTGTTGGTGAGCAAGGTAAGTTTTTTCTCGACCTCGTCATAGTATTGCAGTAGGGTCATATTTCCCTGCCTGAGAGTACCCATCTCCTGCTCGATAACGTGAATCTGACGCTTGTCACTGTACGTAAAGTCGCGTCGAAATTCAGCACAGTGCCTAACGAGGATAGCACGGCATCGGCAGGGCATCTTATTTTACTCCTTATAATGATAACGGCCTGATAATGGCGCTAGCTTTTTACGTAGTTCCTAAAAATATAATATGCGGCTACCGCCGCTTGCCGCCAGGAAACGTATGCTTTTTGCGCTCCCGTAAATTCGGACAGGCACTTGACGGCATCTAGGGGCTCGTCACATTTGACGTTGTCCCTAATTTCTATGGGTTCATACGCTTTGATTTTGGGAGCTTCCGCTTGCGCGGGATCGATTTGTACTGTGTTGACCTGTTCGGGCAGCTTGTTGGCACCTAGTGCCAAGACCTACTTCCCTGTATGCACACTTAGTAATTTGATCCAATCAATATGCATCAGCATGTCGCAACATAAAAAAACCACTAACCGATTTTCTCACCTATAAACAATTAGTAATAAGCATAAAACTATATCCAACCTATTAACCCAGCACTAGTAGACGGCGCCAAAAGCAGAAGCAGCATATCAGCGGGAAGAATGACCGACTGACCGATGCAAGCAAAAACAAACGATCTGAGTCAACAGACTCAGAGGTGGGTGACCCTGGCATTAACATTAGGTTTAGCATACCAGTCTACTTCTAGTATTGCTCCCGTGAAACGGACCACAAGTAGACCCCGCGTCACCTCATTACTTCGCGTGTTGCTCCCGTGAAACGGACCACGAGTTGATCCCGCGGCATACCAGTCTACTTCGAGTGTTGCTCCCGTGAAACGGACCGCCAGTAGACCCCGCGTTACCTAACTACTCCAAGTGTTGCTCCCGTGAAACGGACCACGAGGAAACCCCGCGGCATACCAGTCTAGCTCGAGTGTTGCTCCCGTGAAACGGACCACCAGCAGACCACGCGCTATCTAACCTACTTCGAGTGTTGCTCCCATGAAACGGACCACAAATAGAACAGGCCGATAGGGAATCAGCCGAACCACCATACCACCGGTACTTGAGGAAAACCACCCCAGGACTTCAAGCACATCAACTCCAGCCTGATCACCGCAAGCGTCTGGCCAACCCGAACAGTCCCTTGCAGAATCCAGATAAATTTAGTCAAGACTATTTACGGTCTTTGACTACGACTCCGGGACCTACCGTTACTCCCGTGAGTTCAAGTTTGACGTAGTTGCCGCATAACGCTCTACGGACGAACACAGCTGTTGTATAGCCAGGTGAAGTTCGTTTTCCCTACGTTGGCTTTCGATATTGGCTTCTTGAACGGCATGTTGAACGGTCGCCTGTATAATGGCTGTCATTTGTTACATGCTGACGCTCTAGCGTTTGCGCTTTTTGGGGTGGAAGATCTGGCCGGTCTTTCGGCATCGGACTCAGAATCACTGGAGAATTTTCTTACGCTTCTATATCGTCGGAAGGGATTGCTCATGTGGAGCTGTAGCTATGTATAAAACCGCTGAGCCGTCATTTTAGTTATGTGTGCGGGATCGTCGAACTGCACTATTGCTTTGCCAAGTAGAGGCAAGGTAAGGGGTACGCGGGGACTGAGCCTCCGCCATGACAAAAAGAGAAAAATAAAAATAACATAGTGCCATACACTGCATACGCGACCGAATCGTATTCCCAAAAATGGAGTGGGGAAACAAAACGGAAAGGAAAATAAATAACCAAGACTGCGCAGCTAATACAAAGAACTTTTGTGTAACAAAAGAGACATATAAAAGCTGAATTAAATGCACACAATAATATGAATTATTTTTGATTGGAAATTAAATTTTGAGTTAGTGACTTTTTTTCTTGGTTTAGAATTTTCTATTCTGCAACTTTTGCGTTGTTGTATAAAAATGATTATTTAATTATTCATACAGATAAAAGAAATGCAAACAATATTGGAAAGTAAATATCCCATAATGTAAAAAATGTTAAAGGGGCTACAGTTATTTAGCTGGCAGTGCAAGGAACACAATTTCACTACTTTATTTTATTTTTTATTTAACAAAAAACTAATGCAGACGTGAAGGAATTATTGGTGAAAGTGCTCACTTACATGATTTTGCGATAGGCGCCAGTTAATTAAGTTAGGTGGTAGTAGTAGTTGTTGGTACGTTGCTGATGGCGTTGTCTTCAGGTGCGGGTAATGTGTTAGTTAATTATGGTAGGTGGTAGTAGTAGTTATTGGTCCATTGCTGGAGAGGATGTCTTCAGTTGCGGTTAATATGATTGTCCCTGGCGGTTGCCTAGGATTCTTCCTTCTTGCTGGAAGTTATGGTGGGAGTTACTAACTCCGTTGTTACCGCCCTTGAGTTGAATTGACTTTTACGGCTTGTGTCGGAGTTTTGATATAAGAGTTCTTTATTGTATGAAGGTCAAGCATAAACTGAAACTTAAAGCTAACAAAAATATATTTCATAGCGGCCACGCAAATATGCAGTGTTCGCCGGCTATGCACGGGCATCCGGCCAGACGCTGTGTCAGCAGTTTGGCCAGAGCGAGCTCTTAAATAATCCGACATTGCCGTTGCGCGGTTAACTTAAGTTAACTGGTATATAAACTTCGGCTCCGCCCGAAGTTAGCTTTCCATTCTTGTTTAATTTAATTTCTGTAGCGTTTTTTCCAAGGCTTGTGGCTGAAAATTTTCAAGTATTGGTTCTGATCTATGCTAGTGATATGAGTCAGGGGGGCGAGCTCGTTTTTGAGCAACATTAACAGATCGATTTTTAGCTGATGTGTTTTCATTATGATTTTCGAAACACGGTTATTCATTCGTAATACTATCAAATTGGTTACTTTAATTTTGAATCCCATTGTTTGTTCCATTTAGGTTGGAACTTTGGTTTCTGTCCCTTTGATTATTATTAGAATTATTAATATTAGAAGCATTTTATGTGCAGACTATTGATTGATTATATCGATTTTCAAAACTTCGGGATGGATTATAAATTCTATTATCATAAAGACGTACAGCTTGTGCAGCTTGTTTTAATTTAGTTGAGGTTGATATTTCATATCTGTATTAAAGATACTTAATGGTACTTTTTCTCGAATTACTGTTGCTATGTGATGATTTTGATCAGTTGAATTCGCTGATGAGTAACGTCCTTAGTTCATTTAAGTCCTGGATCACATTCCTAAGAAGAATCGTACGTGCAGGTTTAATGATCAGGTTCAAGATAGCTCCTTTGATGATTTCGTTTTGAGTAGACGATGTTGTTTTGTATTGGGTAATAAGGTTATCAACGCGATTTATAAATAGTGGTAAATGCATTTTATCACCATCAAATTTATCAATTTGTTTTAGTTGCATGAATAAATTATTCATATTACTGTCAGACAAGGCGTGTCTTGCTGCAGCTGATGTCGATGCTTGTTCAGATGCCATTTTAATGTTTTTTTTGTTTTTATTTACTTTTAATTGTATTTGTTGTCTGTATTTTCAGCGACGCTAGCAGCATAGATGGACTTTTGTTGAATAATTTCCCAGGGTATAGGTTCCCAGGATAAGCACTTATTTATTAATTTTGAGCAAAAGGGGTTTGATGTGCCTGGATGCCAATGATGCCACAAGATGCCAAAGTTTGTGTCTAACCTATTTGAATTATTCCCACAGTAGGCTCTGGAATGTTGTTTATATATGATTTGAAAGGTATAGCAGGGTATACTGGGTGTATAGAGGTTTCGTTATCTACGGTATTTGCAGATATGTCTTTTGCACTTAAATTGGTAATGAAAACTCAGTTAACACAAATCTCCGTATGGAGATCTGCTCCAATTGCTACGAGGCAATCTTAAATTTTTTCCAGGGTATTTATAAATGCAGTGGAATTGTCTCTGTTGGGCCAAGCAGCCACCAAAATATGCATGCAAAATAATCATAATATGCTTAGCTGCAGCTCTTGTTATCAGCATATATTCTTCTCTGTTTTGTCTCCCAGTTTCGCATGCACTTTGTTGTTATTTGTAGCGTATGCGCTTTGGGGAGCTTTGTTAGAGTTTCTGCGCAAGCTTTTGGTTGGCGTTTTGTTGTGATTTGGAATTTATTGGAGCAGCATAGATAAGGGTTAAATTGAACCCAAATAATAATATTGAAAATCTGATTTGCAACGCGTCTATTTATTGGGCTGCTATTAAAAAATATTAACGATCAACGATCAAAATATTAACTATCAACGAAAATAATAAATGTGTTTCGGACCACAGTGATATTGAAATAATTGATTTTTATTTTTATATAAGTAACATTTTATAAAACTTAATGAAATTAAATTTGTGCAAAGAATACGTACCCCTATATTTACAAAGAACGAATATGACTTATTATTGCGATCACCTTATAGTAATGTTTGGTCATTGAGATTTTTCAATGACTTTTATCCAAAATAATAACAAGGTAATTATTAGTTTCACCACGTTATAAAAATGTTTATTTATTCGCATATGAAGTGGAGACAGAAAACTCCGATTTAGAATGCGTATGCACTGAGATAAAGATTACAAGTGGGCCCGCCTTTTAGCATAGGACGGGCGAAAGCTCGTTAACTTAGTGACAACAATAAAATAAAGCCGAGCGGCCGAGAAGAGTCGGCTTGCGACTAACAACAGCGATTAGAAAATGACTATAGGCTAAACTATAATTAATACATTTATATATATATGTTTCATTTATTCATATATATGATTCGATTTATGCCGTGGCTGCTGCCTGACCCGACAGGTAACTTATACTGAACTTTAATATAATTCAAACATTATACATAGTCTTAAAAACAAAATTAAATTTTGTATGTTAAAAAGTTAACTTTTTAAACTCATTATTGACTCTTTCATAATGCTTTTAATATTATAATTATTATTTATTTATTTAACTAAACAATTATTTTTTTAAGATATTATCCGTTGCAAGAAACGTATTTTTATACCCTTGCAGAGGGTATTATAATTTTGGTCAAAAGTGTGCAACGCAGTGAAGGAGACATCTCCGACCCTATGAAGTATTCTTGATCAGGATCACCTCCTGAGTCGATTCAAGCATGTCCGTTTGTCTGTCGGTTTCTGGTCGAAACGGGGGATCGGTCGACTATATTCTACAGCTGCCATATAACTGATTGATCGGGAATGCCATAACTTTGGTGTTTTTTAAGAAAGAGGGTTGGGACTTTCCACAGCTACGAGAAGTTGGGTAGGGTGAAATTATATTTTTTGGAAAAAAAGGGTGCAATCGATTGCCCATCGAATGACCACAAATGACCATCAATATTTTTAAATGACCACCTCCCGTTTGAAAAATATTCAAAAATTAAAATTTTCGAAAAATTTTCGAAAATTTTAAAACTTGACTTTTTGAATTTTTGTTTTTAAATCGAAATAAACGCAATGGTACTCTTTTAGAATTTTGAAAAAACTTTTCGTTTTTAGTTTTGGTCATTTTTTGGACAGGTAAAAAAAAATTTCGAAAAAACTACTGAATTCGTTTTCCATTAGAGTGTGATAAACAATGACAATCTTTTAAAATTAAAAAAAAAAAACATTTAATTTTCCAGATACTTGATTCTTAAAGTCTTAAAAATAAAAAAATTAAAAAACCAAAAGATGACCATCTTCAAAAAAATTCGATTTCCATCATTGCCCATCCCTTAAAACTTAAAAATTTAACAACAAAATCTTTGCCCATCATGGCCCACATCTAAAAACTTACAAATTTTACAAAAAAAACTGTGCCCATCACTGCCCATATCTTAAAACTTAAAAATTTAACAAAAACAAGAAAGGAAAGCTAACTTCGGGCGGAGCCGAAGTTGATATACCCTTGCAGTTCAGTCGCAGTCCGCTAGGTGGCGCCACGCATCTTATATTATTAGATATATAGCGGATCGTATATAGTCAGCCGATCCTTATGGAATTTGGCACATTGAATTCTTTTGCCCAAAGAGAAATCTGTACCAAGTCCCATCTTTCGAACTTAAAAAACACCAAAGTTATGCCAATTTCGATCGTTGTATGACAGCTATAGGATATAGTCGGCCGATCCTTATGAAATTTTGTACATAAGATATGTTGGTCAAATACAACATCTATCTTAAAAAACAACGAAGTTATGGAATTTCCGATCAATCAGTTATATGGCAGCTATAGGATATAGTCGACCGATCCCGGCCGTTCCGACTTATATACTACCTGCAAGGAAAAGAAGGATGTGTGCAAAGTTTCAACTCGATAGCTCTAAAACTGAGAGACTGGTTTGCGTAGAAACCGACAGACAGACGGACAGACAGACAGACAGACAGACGGACAGACGGACAGACGGACATGCTTATATCGACTCAGGAGGTGATCCTGATCAAGAATATATATACTTTATGGGGTCGGAGATGTCTCCTTCACTGCGTTGCACACTTTTGACCAAAATTATAATACCCTCTGCAAGGGTATAAAAATATTGGCATAGATTGGGCATAGATTTTTTTTGTCAAATTGTTAAGTTTTAAGGGATGGGCAATGATGGTCATGATTTTTTTTTGTTAAATTTTTAAGTTTTAAGATATGGGCAGTGAGGGGCACAGTTTTTTTTTGTAAAATTTGTAAGTATTTAGATGTGGGCCATGATGGGCAAAGATTTTGTTGTTAAATTTTTAAGTTTTAAGGGATGGGCAATGATGGAAATCAATTTTTTTTTTAAATTTATATCGGCCGTCTATATCCTATAGCTGCCATATAACTGATTGATCGGAAATGTCATAACTTCGTTGTTTTTCAAGTTAGAAGGATGGGAGTTTTAAGGGATTTCATAAGGATCGGCCAACTATGCGTGGCCATTGGTGGTCATTTTGGTTTATTTCGATTTAAAAAAAAAATTCAACAAGTCAAGTTTTAAAATTTTTGAAAATTTTCATTTTTGAAAATTTTTCATACGGGAGGTGGTCATTTCAAAATATTGATGGTCATTTGTGGTCATTTGATGGGCAATCGATTGCACCCTTTTTTCCCAAAAAATATCATCCCGACGTAACTCCTCGTATCTAATTTCCGCACTTGCTATATTTGGCCAAAATATCTTATGTACACAATTTCATGAGGATCGGCCGACTATATTATATTACGATCTGAATTAACATAACTTTTGTGTTTTTTAATTTAGAAAAATGGGATTTGGTACAGATTTTATTTTGGGCAAAATAATCCGTCTATATCCTATAGCTGCCATATAATTGAACGATCGGAATTAGCATTACTTTGGAGTTTCTTTTTAAGCTAGAATGGACTTTCTACGATTCCATTTTGGGCAATATAATCCGATCTGCCAAATTTCATTAAGATCGGCCCACTATATCCTATAGACGCCATATATCTGAACGATCGGAAATGGAACAACCTTAACTGCAAGGGTGTATCAACTTCGGCTCCGCTCGAAGTTAGCTGTCTTTTCTTGTTTTTTAAGATACTGCCTGGTAAAGGTGGAGCTTTTGAGTTCTGCGTATGCAGTCGTTAAACATTGTACGCGGTTTTCTTTAAACTGAGTTTTACAAAACTTTTCTTTATCATATCTCAAAAACGACTGACTTAAAATTTTCGGAGTATACTCAGCCCATCTAAATATAGGTATCGAATATACTAGAATAAATTTCCACAATGAAACACTAGGATAATAACAACCCAGAACGGTCGCATGAACCAATGTACCAATTTAATGTAATCGACAAAATATTGTAACACAATACACACTTTTTAAATTGATAATTTATCATTTTTACATTTTGCTTTATTTCCAGTAATTTAACACCTAAGAATAAAATATATATATTATATATTATATATATATAAATATTATATTTTTATAAATAATAAAGTCAGTCTCAGACAAAACAATCCAACTTGGATTACAATATTTATTACGGGTCAGCTTGACCCCAAAACCAAACGCAGCGGCCGGTCCAATCAATGCCGAATATACAAGTGCAATAACTAATAGCTTGCGCAGAAGCTATTGAAAATCAGGCAGAATCAAAGAAGATGGAACTGCTGATAACAGGCAATTAGTGGACCGCTGCGGGAGAGACTGGGAGAACTAATAAATGATAATTACAATATTTGATGCAGGCACAAGTCGCATCACCTATTCTGAACTCGTTGTTTTCAGCACATCCAATTTGTTCAGGTGCTAGTTGCGGCATTCGGCAAGTTGCGGCCAACCAGCAGTCGGTTTATGTACCCTTTGCTTAACTTAATAAAAACAGATTAACATTTAAAATAACAAAATCAGAAACGAATAGTGATTTCCATTGTTCCACAAAATGCATCAATAGTATATCCACAACAGTGGGATACCATGGTGCACCTCAAATCCACGGGCCTTCAGTCCCCAGCTATCGTTGCAGCGGGAAACAAGAACTACAACCTTCTTACGATAGAAAAGGTAACGGTCCAAGCGGACAACGGACAAGCAGCTAAATTTAAAGCGAGGAGTAGGTCAGGAGGCATAGACTTGGAGATAAACGTCCAAGAACTAGACTTGGAGGAACCGACTGAAGAGGGGCGCCCTAAGGGAATGTCGGATGTGGATGAGGACATTCTGGAGGGGTATATCTCAGAGAAAAGTGACTTGGCAAGTTTCTTTTATTTCCTTTTCATCGAATTCTGCGCATTTGGCTGGAATGATCTTTTGTATCATTGACAACAGGGCGCGATGTTCGAGAAATCTCGTGTCCAGTTCTTCCAAATATTTATGAAAAATGGAATTAGTATCGATATTCGATAATATTCTTCAGCATTTCCAAAATAGTCGTCTCGGTGGTTTTAACCCCTACTCGCCGAAGAACAATTAGATCGATAATAATCTTCACGGCGATTGGAGTCGCTAACTGAAATATTTGCGCAGCCCTGATTTATCTCAGCTCAATTAATTCTTCAACCGTAAAGCAAATAAATACCAGTGCTTTATGAACAAATCCCAGAGATGCAAGATGTTCGACCCAACGCGATACACAAAATTTAAGAAGACGTGTCTGCTTGGCACTAGGATTTTCTGCCAGGATATGTTTTTTCAACAAACTTCTAGCTTTGCTCGACAGACGAAAGAAGTTGGCGACTTGCTTGCCTGTTCCAATCCAGTTCCGAATCGGCGTAATGTCGCACACATGGGTAATTGCCAGATTTAGGTTGCGATTGGCACAATGAAAATAAAGAGAATCTGGACATGTCTTCTTTACATTAGCTACACAGCCTGAAAAACTCTCCACTCATTGCTCGAAATCCATCATAACCTTCAAAACAAACCGTTCAAGTCCTTGTTTTACGAATCAAAAGTTTTACAACATGGAACTGCGAAATGTAAAAAGGGCTGCCTGGGCTAGTTTATGCACCAATACCCAGGGGATAACAGAGGTCACTTGCCTAAGAAATATCTTCTTAAATACGGCCCCCAACTCCGAATGGGTGGTAGACTACGTCAAGCCAAGAATCCCTTGAGGCTCCTATCAACACTTCCCAGGCTGCTCTGTGGAAAGGACAACCCTTCCACTGCACCGCATAGTAACCCAAATGATATCTTATGGCACCTCTTAAGGAGGTGCATTCTCCTCACCACTCGGTGCGGCTAACAACGTTCTGCGGGCCTAGAGGGTAGCGCCAACAAAATGCTATAGTCTTTGTAGGGGAATTCCCGCTAACGCACCTAATAGCACAGAAGCTGGGAGTGCTCTCAGCATGGGCACATAAAAACGGGCTTAGAGTTAATCTTGGTCGGCAGACTTGTTCTGTTTACTACAAAGTACAAAATATCATTTACGGGTAACCAGGATACCATAAGTATCTTTTTGGACAGTCGAGCAGCACTTAAGGCACTTGACGGCATGTCATCCAACTCTAGCACAGTCAATGACAGTCGAAGATCTCCTAACGAGATGGCGGAGCAGTATAACATTCACCTAATATGGGTACCCGGTCATAGGGATCTGGAGGGAAATTGCGTCGCGGATTAACTAGCAAGGGAGGGGACTACCAAACCTCTCCTTCCGGAAAAAGAACTAGAAAGCATCCCCTTAGCAACTGGTAGGCTCAAATGCAGGGAGTTTTTCGACCTGGCAGCCGTTGTGAAATGGCATTATCTCCGGACTTGTAGATCCTCGCGTTTGATCTAGCCCACTCGCTGTGGGAAAAGATCGGTGAGACTCATCGCCCTCAACAGGCCAGACTGTAGCCTGGCGGTAAAGGCAATTACCGGGCACTGGGAGAAAGATCACAAAACAACTTGGTCGTCGATGTCTTTGGGACATTGCCTTCATGTGTTGTTCCCCAACACATGTGCCTCAAAATTACTATTTGACATAGCTTGCAAATAACTGTTAACCGATTCGAGCGGTTGTGAGGAGATTAGATCTCCCACACGCCAAGACAGGTGGCAAGAGGGGCAGCAGCGGGGGGGGAACAAGCAAGTCAGCACTGCAGCGTGGGATGGGCCAGCGCTGCTGTGTTTAGAAAAACGGAAAGGGAGAAATGCGTCGAGCACAGACGGCATGCGGGGGCAGCAGTGGGGGCAAGAGGAACTCGCACGGCGTCGCGCACGAAAGAAGGAGGAGGAGGAATCACCATGGAACGTAACGGTCCCGGCCGGGCCGCGCTCGAAGGTCATAGGAAACAGCGGGGACGGCGGGGAACGAAGCGGCCGGCGACTGCGCAGCTGTGTTTACAAAATGCACAAAAACACAGAAGTGCATTTGGAATGTCCAGGGGGGATTGCGGGGTATCGGGACGAAGTCCGATGACCGGCACAAAAATAATGCGGATCGGAGGCCCAGGCGGGGCAATCGGGGGAGGGACAATAAAGAAAGCCCGCCAATAGAAAGACGGCGGGATAGGAGAAAGCTAACGGAGAAAGTGAATGAGCGGAGGATTAACGGCAGGAAGTAGATTTGCAAGGATTAACGGGCGCCTCTGGCACTATATAAGGAGGGCCCCTGGAGCGAATCGGGGCCGAGTCTTCTAGGGAAGCTGGGAGAGTGAGTGAAAGACCCCCCGTGGGTAAGTCTGCCATTCAAGTTGGAAAGTTTCCTTGGAAGAGTTAGGAGTACAGGCTGAAGGACACCCCGTGGGTAAGTCCGACAGTCCTAAGTGCGGGCTATTCAAGCGAGTGAGCGAGGATCTACGACAAATAGCTTAAGGACCCCCTGTGGGTAAGTCCGGCGGCGGTACGCGAATAAAGCAAGGAGCACGGGGAAGGAATCAAGGATCCACGTCAAAGCTAAGGCCCAAGGGTAAAAGAGTCGGGTGGAGTTATTCCCGGACACGACAGGTATCCTGGTGTAGTGGCGGCAACGACGAATCAGCCTGGCGTACGCCTTGTCTGCTCCTGACGAGAATCCTGATCCAGGCGCTGGAGCGTATGCACAGCGTATCACCTGGAGTCAAAGGAGACGCGACGCCCCAACCTCTGGCCTACCATAGATCCTGCGGGGCGTAGGCACGCAGGTGTTTGGAGGCGAGTGGCGAACGCGACCGGGGGCGTGTCCTGTACGGTAGGAAGGCCCTTCGTGCCCTGATCCGGCCGCTAAGCAGCGAGGAGCATATCCTGCCCGGCGTATGCCTGGGAGGTGAGCCACTCGGTCTGTTAACACGGATTAGGTGCCGGCCACGGCGAAAGGGCAAATTCAGGCGAGCCAAAGATTCCGAGTCCACGGCACCCCAAACGGAGGAACTGCGACGGCAGCAACAACGACGAGGGAGCAGCGGCAGCAGTATGGCAGCGACGACGAGAGAGCAGCGGCGACAGACAGGCAGCAGCAGCAGCAGAAGACGACAAGCAGCAACACAGGCCCCGCAACCAGAGTCCGTGAGTCCGAACGAAGGGAACCGAGAGCCGTTTCGGCGCCAGGCACTAAGACCGCACGACCTGCCGGGCGCAAGCTTTGGGAGGGCGTGCGTATTGGCACCAACCCGGAGCGGGGATCGGGGATCGACGGGAGGGCGAGCGGTCGGTCGGCTGAGCCAGACAGCCGGTGAGATTCTCTTTATTCCTTTGTAAATTAATTACAATAAAGGGGATTTATTTGAAAAGAAGCAATACCGTGTTATTTCTGGGCTCGGGAAATCACGTCGAATCTATAAATTCGGTGGAACGTACCCTCAACCTCTGTGAGCTTGCCGCGGCGTTTGTTGCGAGCAAAACATAGCAAAACAGTTCGTTACACCTGGCGCCCAAACTACGTGATTGCTTTAGAGTCTAGGAGTAACACTGCTTCAAGATGGGGAGGAAAAATTGGATCTACGCGCTTCGCAAAGAAGAGTTGTGCGAAGTGTGCAGAGAGCTTGGTCTCGCAGCGGATGGAACCGTGGAGATCATGAAGGCACTGGTGGCAAGGTGGGTCGACGAAACAAAGGAGGATGAAGTGATGGTGGTCGCGCGGGGATTCGAGGAGAAGTTCGCGCAAAGGACCACGCCGAGGCAGAGAGCGGTGAGCGAATCGGAAAAGCTCATTCAAAGTCTGGCAGTGCCAGAAATGAAGAGCATGAGGAGCATGGAGCCACAAGTGCGGAAGCCAGTCCCGGTACAGGTGGACTATGCGAAGGTGGCGAGACAAGTCCGAGAGTGGTCGTTCCGATTCGACGGAACAGGGGATCCTCTCGAGTTCGTGGACCGAGTAGCATGGTCTGCCAAAACATACGGGATGGATATAAACACAATCCCGCGAGCGATGCCCGAACTACTCCCGGGCAGAGCGCAAAAATGGTTCCTAATGAACGACGAGGAGTGGCCCACATGGAAGGAGTTCAGAAAGAGCTTTGAGGCCTTTTTCCTGCCAAAAGAATACTTCGAGAAACTGGCAGACCAGGTAAAGCAGCGGAAACAACAACGAGGAGAGCCTTTCAAATAGTACATGGTGGACCTTCAGGCGCTAATGAAGCCGTTAGGAAAGTCCACAACAGGTGTCATTGATAGGCTCGTGGAGAACTACATGCCACGCATGAAAATGTTCATGAGACCCTACGCATGTGCATCACTCGAGGAGGTCATGGGTCTAGCCGAGGAGTTCGAGGAGCTGGCTTTGGAAGAGGAGGTCTTCAATAGACAAACCTCAGCGGTACACGGAAGATGGCCAAAAGAGGAATCGCACCATAAACCACCGGAGCAACAAAGCCATCCAGGACAGGGATGGGGGCAGAGATGGCAGCCTGAGGAGCATCGCCAAACGCCACAGCAACAGCCGAGCCAGCAATGGACAGGCCCAAGGCAACAGCAGACGAATAAACGATGGGCAGCGAACCAAAGTAGCCAGGCGAACATGCAGTGGGCAGCGACGCCTAGACAGGGACACGTAGAAAACCCAGCACGAGCGTGCAACAGTTGCGGAGGCATGGGCCATTGGGCCAGCGGGTGCAGGAACCCCAGAAATTTGTTCTGCAGGATGTGCGGCGCAGTGGGTGTGAGAAGCACGGAATGCTGCCAAAGAGCGGGAAACGTGCAGCGATCTCAGCCATAGAGAGGAAGGCGGAGATCGCGAGGTGCTGCCTCTCAGATCTAGTTGGAGGATTAGCCGGAGACGATCAGCAATTAGCGGCAGTCATCAAGGTCGGAGGAGCAGGAGTAAAGGCCATGGTGGACACCGGGGCAACGGCGAGCTTCATTTCAGAAAAGCTAGCAGAGGACCCGCGAATCGCCGGAGAACGGAGAGCAACAAGGAGACTAGTAAAGTTAGCCAACGGGAGCCACATAGAGACTCAAATGGTACTCCTAACAACAGTAAGCTTTGGCAACAAGAAAAAGGATTTGAATATGATAGTGTTGCCAGGCATGGGAGACAGCGCGGTGCTTGGATGGAATTTCCTCGCAGAATTCGGCACAACAATCAACTGCGCAGGCCACCAAGTCACGATCCCGAGAAGAGAAAGATGGAGCGGATGCCTGGAGGATAGGTTGTCCATAGCCATAGCGGGACCCTCGGAGGAATGGGAGCGCGAGCGGGACAGAAAGTTCATCGAAGAAGAGTTGGCGGCGTTCACAAATCAGAAGGGTTGTTCAAACATAACCCAGCATAAAATCACAATGAAGTACGACATCCCAATTAAACAAAGATATTACCCAAAGAACCCCAAAATACAGGGGGAAATTAATGAAAATTGTGGAAGAACTGCTGGAGAAGGGATGCATCGAGCCTTCAAACAGCGCCTACAGCTCACCCATTGTCATGGTGAAGAAAAAGACGGGTCAGTGGAGGATGTGCGTGGACTTTCGGCAGATAAACGCAAAGTCAGTGAAAGATGCGTACCCGATGCCAAGAATAAATTTCATTTTGGAACAATTGAGGGAGGCAAAATTTTTCAGCAGCCTCGACCTTAAGGATGGCTATTGGCAAATCCCCCTTGAGGAAGAGAGCCGGAAATACACGGCCTTTACTGTACCAGGGAAAGGTCTGTACCAGTGGAAAGTGATGCCGTTCGGACTACACTCGGTCTCGGCAACATTTCAAAGGGCCTTAGACCAGGTCATAGGCCCGGACATGGCTCCCCACGCATTCGCGTACCAGGACGATACCATAGTGATCGGACGCACGGGGGAGGAGCACATGGAAAATTTGAAGGAAGTGTTCCGAAGACTGAAGGCGGCAAACCTAAGGATAAACACAGAGAAGTACCATTTCTTCAGGGAAGAGCTGTTGTACCTAGGCCACCGGATAACGAGTCACGGAATTGGGATGGATCCGGGAAAAGTCGCAGCGATCACGGAATTGGAACCACCAACGAACGTGAAAGGGGTACGGCAGTTCATAGGAATGGCGTCGTGGTATCGACGGTTCGTTCCCGATTTCACTGGGGTCGCAAAACCTTTGAACGATCTCCTGCGAAAGGGAACAAAGTGGGAGTGGACGTCGAGACAGCAAGAAGCGTTCGAAAAGTTAAAGTCACGTTTAGCAGAGGACCCGGTGCTGGCATGCCCCGACTTCACGAAGAAGTTTGTGCTGCAAACGGACGCCAGCGACTTCGGCGTAGGCGCAGTGCTGTCGCAGGACACGGATGAGGGCGAGCGTGTGGTCGCTTACGCCAGCCGGACGCTAATAGGAGCGGAGAAGAATTACTCGGCGACAGAGAAAGAGTGTCTAGCAATAATATGGGCAATTCGGCAAATGAGGCCATACCTGGAGGGGTACCAGTTCGACGTGATAACGGATCACATGGCGCTGAAGTGGTTAAACAACATAGAGAGCCCACTGGGAAGGATCGCGAGATGGGTCTTCGAGTTGCAGCAATACGATTACGTAATCAGCTACAGGAAAGGCAAGCTGAACGTAGTCGCGGATACACTTTCCCGCCAGCCGATAGTAGAAAAGCTGCGGAGTGCCACAGCAAGCGAAGATGCGGAATGCATCTGGATAGGCTCATTAAAAAAGAAGATGCGGGAAAACCCACAAAAGTACCCGGAGTACGTTGAGGAGGCCGGTTTGATTTACCGTCATGTTCCACACAGAGCCGGAAGCGAGGAAGTGGCATCGTGGAAACTATGTGTGCCGATGGACATGAGGCAACAGGTGCTGAAAGAGAACCACGACGCACCAACGGCGGGACATCTAGGCGGAAGGAAAACGATTGCGAAAGTAGCAGCAAGGTACTTCTGGCCAGGGATGCAAAGGGATGTGAGGAACTATGTTAGGAAATGCGAGACATGCTTGCGCTATAAACCGAGCCAGATGCAGGCCGTGGGGAAAATGTTAACACAGGTCCCAGAGGAGCCATGGGCGACGGTATGTGCGGACTTCGTGGGACCGTTGCCGAGGTCCAAGCACGGGAACACCATGCTACTAGTGATGATCGATCGGTTCTCAAAATGAACAGAAATGGTCCCAATGCGAAAAGCCACAACAGAGACGCTGCAGCAGGCAATTCGTGAAAGGATCATCGCTAGGTACGGGGTGCCAAAGGTAATGGTAACGGACAATGGTGTTCAAATTCCTCGAGGAGCTCAGAGTTCGTCACCAGTTCACCGCACCATACACGCCGCAGGAAAACCCGACGGAAAGGGCAAACCGGACGGTGAAGACGATGATCGCCCAGTTTGCAGGAAAGGACCAAAGGACGTGGGACGAGCACTGGCCAGAATTGATGCTAGCGGTGAACTCGAGCGTGTCGGACTCAACGGGGTACTCACCATGCTTCATCACCCAAGGCAGAGAGCCAAGAATGCTGAAAGCAATTTTTGACCAAGGGGCATTGGGGACAGGAGAAGCACAAGCCACTCCCTCAGAAAATGCGGAAAAATTTCACGAAGTGTTCGAGCTGGTGCGGAGAAACATGGAGCGCGCGGCTCAGGAGCAAGCTCGGCACTACAATCTGAGGAGGCGGGAGTGGAGCCCGAAGATCGGCGACACAGTGTGGGCAAAAGAGCACCATTTGTCCAAGGCGGCCGAAGGATTCGCGGCAAAGTTAGCGCCAAAGTACGACGGGCCGTACACGGTGGTGAACTTTGTGTCGCCAGTGATTGCTGTGCTACGGCACGCTGGCACAAGGAAGGAAAAGAGGGACCACCTGAGTGAGCTGAAAGCCCAAGCGCAGGAGTCTGCGCAGGCATAAACCACAGAAAAACAAACAAAAAAAAACCAAATAAAAAAAAAAATATACATTAAAAATATATAAAATAAAGAAAAAAATATTATAAAAACAAAATGAAAAGAAAAACAAGAAAGGAAAGCTAACTTCGGGCGGAGCCGAAGTTGATATACCCTTGCAGTTCAGTCGCAGTCCGCTAGGTGGCGCCACGCATCTTATATTATTAGATATATAGCGGATCGTATATAGTCAGCCGATCCTTATGGAATTTGGCACATTGAATTATTTTGCCCAAAGAGAAATCTGTACCAAGTCCCATATTTCTAACTTAAAAAACACCAAAGTTATGCCAATTCCGATCGTTTTATGACAGCTATAGGATATAGTCGGCCGATCCTTATATATATCCTTATAATATAACATGTGTGGAAAGTCCCAATTCTCTAACTTAAAAAACACCAAAGTTATGGATCAATCAGTTATATGGCAGCTATAGGATATAGTCAACCGATTCCGGCCGTTCCGACTTATATACTATTTGCAAAGGAAAAGAGGGTGTGTGCAAAGTTTCAACTCGATAGCTTTAAAACTGAGAGACTAGTTTGCGTAGAAACCGACAGACAGACAGACAGACGGACAGACAGACAGACGGACAGACAGATAAGCTCATATCGACTCAGGAGGTGATCCTGATCAAGAATATATATACTTTATAGGGTCGGAGATGTCTCCTTCACTGCGTTGCACACTTTTGACTTAAATTATAATACCCTCTGCAAGGGTATAAAAAAGAAAAGAAAAATTCAAGGAAAAAAAAACAAACAACAAAAAATATATATATTTAAAATATATAAAACAAGAAAGGAAAGCTAACTTCGGGCGGAGCCGAAGTTGATATACCCTTGCAGTTGAGTCGCAGTCCGCTAGGTGGCGCCACGCATCTTATATTATTAGATATATAGCGGATCGTATATAGTCGGCCGATCCTTATGAAATTTGGCATATCGAATTATTTTGCCAAAAGAGGAATCCATTCCCATGCTTCTAACTTGAAAAACAACGAAGTTATAGCATTTCCGATCAATCAGTCATATGACAGCTATAGGATATAGTTGGCCGATCCTTATGAAATTCAACAAATCAGATTTTGTTTCCCAAAATTGAATCTGTACCAAATCCCATCTTTCTAACTTAAAAAACAACAAAGTTATGCCAATTTCGATCGTTCTAGGACAGCTAAAGGATATAGTCGGCCGATCCTTATGAAATTTTGTACACAAGATATTTTGGTCAAATATAACATGTGTGAAAAGTCTCAACCCTCCAACTTAAAAAACACCAAAGTTATGGCATTTCCGATCAATCAGTTATATGGCAGCTATAGGATATAGTCGACCGATCCCGGCCGTTCCGACTTATATACTGCCTGCAACAGAAAGAAGGGTGTGTGCAAAGTTTCAACTCGATAGCTCTAAAACTGAGAGACTAGTTTGCGTAGAAACAGACAGACGGACAGACGGACATGCTCATATCGACTCAGGAGGTGATCCTGATCAAGAATATATATACTTTATAGGGTCGGAGATGTCTCCTTCACTGCGTTGCACACTTTTGACCAAAATTATAATACCCTCTGCAAGGGTATAAAAAGGTAAACAAAAAAGAAATTATTATTATGAAAAAATATACAAAAAAAAATATATATATACAACAGCATAGAATGACTCTGACGTCATCCGAAGAAGGGGGGAGGTGGATAAGGGTATCCACACACAAACATATCCACACGCAAAGGAAAAAAAAAATCAAAAACAAAAAAAAGTATATTGCAAAAACAAACATGAAGCTGGAACCACAAAGCTTCTGTCGTTCCCGAAGAAGGGGGGAAGTGTGAGGAGATTAGATCTCCCACACGCCAAGACAGGTGGCAAGAGGGGCAGCAGTGGGGGGGGAACAAGCAAGTCAGCACTGCAGGGTCGGATGGGCCAGCGCTGCGGGGGCAGCAGTGGGGGCAAGAGGAACTCGCACGGCGTCGCGCACGAAAGAAGGAGGAGGAGGAATCACCATGGAACGTAACGGTCCCGGCCGGGCCGCGCTCGAAGGTCATAGGAAACAGCGGGGACGGCGGGGAACGAAGCGGCCGGCGACTGCGCAGCTGTGTTTACAAAATGCACAAAAACACAGAAGTGCATTTGGAATGTCCAGGGGGGATGGCGGGGTATCGGGACGAAGTCCGATGACCGGCACAAAAATAATGCGGATCGGAGGCCCAGGCGGGGCAATCGGGGGAGGGACAATAAAGAAAGCCCGCCAATAGAAAGACGGCGGGATAGGAGAAAGCTAACGGAGAAAGTGAATGAGCGGAGGATTAACGGCAGGAAGTAGATTTGCAAGGATTAACGGGCGCCTCTGGCACTATATAAGGAGGGCCCCTGGAGCGAATCGGGGCCGAGTCTTCTAGGGAAGCTGGGAGAGTGAGTGAAAGACCCCCCGTGGGTAAGTCTGCCATTCAAGTTGGAAAGTTTCCTTGGAAGAGTTAGGAGTACAGGCTGAAGGACACCCCGTGGGTAAGTCCGACAGTCCTAAGTGCGGGCTATTCAAGCGAGTGAGCGAGGATCTACGACAAATAGCTTAAGGACCCCCTGTGGGTAAGTCCAGCGGCGGTACGCGAATCTAGCAAGGAGCAAGGGGAAAAGGATCAAGGATCCGCGGCAAAGCTAAGGCCCAAGGGTAAAAGAGTCGGGTGGAGTTATTCCCGGACACGACAGGTATCCTGGTGTAGTGGCGGCAACGACGGATCAGCCTGGCGTACGCCTTGTCTGCTCCTGACCGTTCGATCCAGGTGTGATCCTGTAACGCGAGGGATAGCCAACCCGGGAACTCAAGCCCAATAGTGAAACCAGGCAGGGACACCCCGGGAAGTCAAGAGAATCCTGATCCAGGCGCTGGAGCGTATGCACAGCGTATCACCTGGAGTCAAAGGAGACGCGACGCCCAAACCTCTGGCCTACCATAGATCCTGCGGGGCGTAGGCACGCAGGTGTTTGGAGGCGAGTGGCGAACGCGACCGGGGGAGTGTCCTGTACGGTAGGAAGGCCCTTCGTGCCTTGATCCGGCCGCTAAGCAGCGAGGAGCATATCCTGCCCGGCGTATGCCTGGGAGGTGAGACACTCGGTCTGTTAACACGGATTAGGTGCCGGCCACGGCGAAAGGGCAAATCCAGGCAAGCCAAAGGTTCCGAGTCCACGGCACCCCAAACGGAGAAACAGCAACGGCAGAGGCGACGACGAGGGAGCAGCAGCAACAGTAGAGCGGCGACGACGAGGGAGCAGCGACGACGAGGGAGCAGCAGCGACGGACACGCAGCAGCAGCAGCAGAAGACGACAAGCAGCAACACAGGCCCCGCAACCAGAGTCCGTGAGTCCGAACGAAGGGAACCGAGAGCCGTTTCGGCGCCAGGCACTAAGACCGCACGACCTGCCGGGCGCAAGCTTTGGGAGGGCGTGCGTATTGGCACCAACCCGGAGCGGGGATCGGGGATCGACGGGAGGGCGAGCGGTCGGTCGGCTGAGCCAGACAGCCGGTGAGATTCTCTTTATTCCTTTGTAAATTAATTACAATAAAGGGGATTTATTTGAAAAGAAGCAATACCGTGTTATTTCTGGGCTCGGGAAATCACGTCGAATCTATAAATTCGGTGGAACGTACCCTCAACCTCTGTGAGCTTGCCGCGGCGTTTGTTGCGAGCAAAACATAGCAAAACAGTTCGTTACACGGTCTCAAAATAAGTGTTTATCACTGAGACTTTAAAAAAGTGCATCAATTTTTTATATTTAACAAAATGGACAGCAAAGTTTTCCAAAGTTTAGTTGTTAAGCTTAACTCAAAATAAATGAATTTAAACAGTACCACTTCAACCTCCGAAGAGACAAGTCGTATAAGAACAGCATCGATCGCGCGTTCGTAAAATCTATTGAACTTATCAGCTAAAGTTTCGGGCGCAAGCCCTTTACAAACAACCATGCACGAGCCACCAGACATAGCTTAATACACTACGAGATCGTATCAACTAGGAGAACCCAAATTCATTGTCATCAAAAGTAAAAATGAATCCTCATTTAAAACCGTTTCACCTTTCATCATCGAGAAATCTGTGGACTTTGCCTGCGGAGGAAGAGTTGAATCTGTCGAAAAAACCAGAGACGGCGGTCTTATATGGAAAAACACATCTACCGAACACAAGACACTTAATTTTTCAAAAGGCGTTATCTACTGTAATGACCTTAGATATATAGACGAAGAAACAATCCTTCGAGAGCTGAAACCACAGAAAGTAATTGAAGTAAAAAAAATAATGAAGAGACAAAACACCATCAATAACACCAACACCAACAACTACAACAACACCAACAACTACAGCAACACCATCAACAACAACAACAATAATAATTACATTCGAAACCCATCAACTCCCTGAAATACTGCGTGTCGGCTATGAAACGGTTCGCGTACGCAACTACATACCTCTCCCACTGCGTTGCAGAAAGTGCCTCCGCTTCGGACACCCTGCACCCATATGCAAGAGCACGGAAAAATGTTTAAACTGCTCAGACGAAAAACACACCAGCGAAGGAGAACTCTGCAAAAACGAAAAAAAATGCCTAAATTGCATAAACAATCAGGAAATAAACTCCCATCACAGCCCTTTGGACCGCAATTGCCCCACATTCCTTAAACAAAAGGAACTCACTGCCATAAAAGCCACCGAAAAAGTCGACCATAGAACTGCTCTGGGTATATACTTTGAGCGACACGGATACAAAACAAGAAACTCTTATGCAAATACACTCACAAAAACCACAACCACAAATACGCTCCAAAAACCTTTAAATACACTCGCATTAACATCTTCTAATGCACAAACTACATCCATATCCTGCGATCACAACCAAACTAACACACCATCAACCTCGTCTGCACCAACCAAAACTACACCTGCACCGGAAAAAATTCTCCAAAACCACGACCAGGACGACACCTAAGCCATGGAAACGGACAACACGAACCCCACCAGAATATCAACCTCATACGGATCTCAACTCACAAAGGATCTTAAACTAAAAATTTTTCCTAAAGATAAGTCTAACCCCCTTTGTACTAACTTCAAACCAACTAAATCAAAAGCCAAATCCTCCAACAAAAACAAACAAACAAATGCTTGAAGACACTTTGTACAATAACCAAACACCATCACTAATTCTAGGACTCTTTAACGGATGGCATCCTGCCTGATGTTCCCCGAAAACTAATAAGAGGAAAAACAATACAACAATTTATTGACAACACACAGCTAATCTTACTAAATGACAAATCCCCCACACATTTCTCAGCACACAACACATACACACATATTGACCTTTCACTCTGCTCAGCAACACTTGCCCCACACGCCAAGTAGGAAATACTTAATGATCTCCACGGCAGCGACCATTTCCCGATAGTTCGCTTCCAACTCCTTTACATCCACCATAAAAAAATTTTCAAGTCCATTTTTTATATTAAAAAAATCCAACTAGGAGCAATACGAGACTCTCACACACAAAAATAACGAAATATTCCCCACTTCACTAAACGTCAACCAGAAACTCCTTCACATAAGGCGTTCCTGCGGGCTTAACCCAAGCAAACAAATTCATGCCATACATAATCCCAATAACAACACAACAACAACAGATACTCTCAAAATAGCCAACTCCCTCTCGCAACACTTCTCAGATCTCTCAAGCGACATAAACTTCTCTGATGAATTCCGAAATAACAAATATAAAATCAACTCAACCAATTATACACCGACCTCAACAGCAAAAAATATCGAGGGAAACATAACTCATCTTGAATTAATAGCAGCACTACAAACACTTAAAGGATCCACTCCAGGATTAAACAGAATCTCTTACGAAATGATACGCAATAGCTCCCTAACCACAAAAAACAGAATAACAAACCTCTATAACCAAATCTTCGACAGCCACATACCTCAAGCCTACAAAATAAGCTTAGTCATACCCATACTTAAACCTAAAACTGACAAAACAAACATCTCTTCATACAGACCCATTTTCCTCAACTGCTGCCTAGCAAAAACACTTGACAAAATCATAGCGAAAAGACTATGGTGGTATGTGACCCACAACAATCTCCTAAATACTAACCAATTCGGCTTTAAAAAAGGCAAATCGACTTCGGATAGTCTCCTATACGTAGACCATCTCATAACGAAGTCAAAGAGACACACCTCCCTCGTCACTCTTGACTTTTCAAGAGCCTTTGATCGAGTAGGTGTGCACACTATAATTGACCTACTCCAGGAATGGAAAACAGGCCCTAAAATAATCAATTATGTCAAGAATTTCATGCTCAAACGTAAAATAATTGTCAAAGTCGGTGCGCACATGTCAAACTCACTCCCATTATCCAACGGTATCCCACAAGGATCACCTATATCGGTAATCCTATTTCTCATCGCATACAATAAACTATCAAACATAATATCTTTACACAGAGAAATTAAATTTAACGCATATGCCGATGATTTTTTCCTCATTATAAATTTCAAAAACAACAAAAACCTTAATTTCAACCTAGACAACTTATTACATGACATAAACAGCTGGTGCTCATACTCAGGGGCATCTTTATCCTTAGCTAAATGCCAACACCTCCATATTTGCCAAAAGCACAACTGCTTTAGCACCATAAACTGTAGCAATACACCAATACAACAAGTAACAGCACTTAAAATCTTAGGGATAACCATAAACAGTAAATATAAATGGGACACACACATAAAATCACTCCTTCCATCACTACACCAAAAAATGAATATCATAAAATGCCTCTCCAATCTCAAATTCAATTGCAACACACAAACACTACTCCACGTCGCGAAAGCAACAGTCATAGCAAAAATGGAATATGGACTGTTTCTATACGGACAGGCTCCAAAAAGCGTGCTAAACAAAATAAAAACACCATTTAACACTGCAATCCGTCTAGCACTTGGTGCCTACCGATAAAAAACTTGCTACACCCATAAATAACTAGCTATATGAAGCCAACATCCTCCCATTATAATGCATTAGAGCAAAAACGGGACCTTCAAACAGCCAAACTCATAAAAAACCTTATATTTTCCAAAGATACACCAATACACAAACTTTTCAAACAAAATAAACCAAAAAAGAACCCATCAATCATAGACCGCACAATAAACCTTTGCCAAGCACTAAACCTACCCTACGAACCAGTTAAACTACAGAAATACCAGCCACCTTGGGATCTCCCAAACCTCATAGACACAACATTTAGAGTGCACAAAAAACAAACCACTCCACCAGACACATACAGGAAACTATACGAACATACCAAAGACAGCCATAAAAAACACAAATTCATATTTACGGACGGATCAAAAATGAACTCCACTATATCATATGCTATCACAACAGATACATATATTATTAAATATGGTATCCTACCCCCACACTCATCAGTACTATCCGCAGAAATAATAGCCATATTAGTAGCCATCGACAAAGTCAAAAACACAAGGGGAAAGTTTATGATCTGCTCTGACTCTCTCTCAGCAATAGACGCCATAAAAAACACAAACAACAACAATTTTTACTCCAACAAAATCAGATCACTCCTTACAAAACTAGCCCCAAAAATTAAACTATTGTGGATCCCTGGTCATGTAGGCATAGCAGGCAACGATCTAGCCGACCAAACAGCAAAATCGACATGCAATATGCCCCTTATTTACACCCCAAACATTAATTTAACAGACATAAACAGACACTTAAAACTAGAATTCCTAACAAGAAATAAACTAAACATAGAACAATGCAATCAATGGTACAAAAACATTAACCAAGACAATTCAAACAACGACAGTTATGGCAGATCCTTCCATCCCAAATCAAGAAGACTAGACCAAATTAAAATAACACGCCTCAGACTAGGACACACTAAACTCACACACGAGCACTACTTTAACCAAAACCAAACCACACCTTGCCCCTTCTGCCAAGGCGACAATACCATACTACACTTATTTAATTCATGCCCATCACTCCTCCCTATAAAACTATCCAACTTCAAAAATACAAACCCATTAAATCTCCTTAACGAACTCAACCCTGATAATTTAGAAAAAATCTTAATCTTCTTAAAAACTTCAAACCTATACCACAAAATTTAAAAATACTCAAAATGTACATAAATAAAATCTACCAACTAAGTAGCCTAAATACAACAAACAATATGTAATCACACTATGTAATAGACTTAAATATCATTAACCTTAAAAGCCGAAGGCCTTGCCGCCAGCGCTTTACCAACTAAGTTAGTCTAGTTTTGTAAACTTCTCTATCTTTCATAATAAATAAATAAATAAATGAATTTAAAAGGAAAATATTCATTTTTTAATTAAAATAATCAATATATTAGTTTGAAATTGGAAAATTCACGTTTAAAATTTTAATAAGTTTTTTGTGCAGCAAAACGAAAACAAATTATTGAAAAGACTTTTTGCGCTGACTTTTTCAGTCAATCGGTCTTTTACTGAGTCTCTCTGTGCGAGTGTCACTCAAATCTCTCATTGAGCGATGTTCGGTAGATGAGAGTTTCATGATTTGCTCATTGTAATTCGTTCAACAGAAAACCGAAACGAAACAAAACAAAGCCTGCTGCTCAGAGAGGAACGGAACCGGCATGCTTTGTTTCGGTTGCTCTCGCAAACGTAAGCAAAAAAACGGTTAACAGTTATTTGCAAGCTATGCTATTTCATACTCTATCTCTGTGCACCAAATAACGAGTGGGGTTCGTGCTTCGTGCAAAAAATCAATCGAAAAATCCTTGAACGACATACCACATACAAGTCCCGCCGTTCAGATCGAGCTATTGTCCATACTGCTACGCTTCCGAGCAAACATGTAAGTTCTCACGTCCCGTAGAAAAAATTTACCGTCATGTGTGGATTAACCCACATAATCAGTTCCATTAATATATGGTTTCATCTGAGGATCTTAAGTATTATCAACATTAAAAAAAGTCACATATGGAACCAAGGCAGCCCCATTTTTTGGCAAAAAAATGCCTAAACCATCTAGCAATTCGATCATGAGACAACTAAACGTTAGGGTGCGCGACACTTTCAAAAGACTTCTATGTGGATGATTGCTTGACGGGTATTGACTCAGTGGAAGAAGAAGTTAAAATCCAAAGTGAACTGAATAAAGTACTACTACAGCACGGTTTCAAACTACGAAAAACTGTGATTGTACGCACCACGCGTAGACGAGCCGGCCATAGTCTATTTTAGAGAGCATTAGTGCACTGGTTATGAAGGTATTGGTATGTATACATAAGTATTAAGAACTTAAAAATTTAATAATGTTGAAACGTGTTGAAACGAATCGAAGTCTTATAAAATGTCCATAAATTTTACCTTGACCCTGTACAGATTTTTTATTTTGGTAAATATGATAACGTCATTGGCTTAGATTGATCAGTTTCACACAGATCTTTAAAGAGTAAAGACATGGTTAGTCAACCAAGAACTCTTGGAGGAACTACAACCTCAAAGCTTTGTTGACGTCCGGAATATACTAAGGAAAAAACGATAACTCTATAAATAATACGACAGAAACATTTCTAATCGTATTAACCTTTTTAACAATTACCCTACCCTATTGAAGTACTCAATGTACGACCATACATTCCACCTCCAATGAGATGCTAACTGTCTGAGATTTTGACACCCCTCTACCTACTGTAAAAGTCCAAAAAAAATACGCCAATTGCTCTGAAAAATTCACACAACGAATGAACCTTGAACCAATATCCAACACTGCATTAACTGTAAATGCGAAGACGACGCTATTAAACACTACAATGCAATGGACAAATCATGCCCCTCCTTTTTCAAACAAAATAAACTGACTGCGGATAAAACTACCCAAAAAGTAGACCACAAGACAGCCCGCTTTATATACGACTTACGCTATACCCACCCACCAATACCCTACGCCCAAAAATCAGCAATTTCAATACACAAATCACCAGCTATCGAACAACAATCCACACATCCAGTATATCAAAGACAAGCTCAACCACACCAAATCCTACTACTAGACAAATTATCACCAACGAAGACTCCTACGAGGAACACATGGACACCACTGCATCAACATCAACTATACTTCACACGCTCCGAAATTTCCGATGCACTAAGACTGAAAATATTTGAGAATATTTGGAACTACATTAAAATCAAAAGGAAAAAACTACCAAAAACCAAAAAAGGATACGCAAATGAAAGGCAAGATATATGATAAAAGGATCACAATGAATACAGATGAAGATTTAAACCAATTCTATGATTGAATTAAAAAGCGCCATAAACCAACATAAAGGCAAAACACACATGAGTGGCACAACACATATCACATGTATTAAACTGCAGGTTCCCTGAATTATTGTAATAAACGATAATAATAATAAATAATAAACGATTATTGTAATAAACGATTAACGAGTCAGGTTTGTAATGAATTTTCCAACGAATGTCACCAACCTTAGAAAACTTCGAGGTCTTCCTTGTTAAGTGGGTCTCGAAACCTTCGGATTAAATTGACTTTCTCCGGGTCCACTTCGATGATATGTCCAAGGAACTTTTCATCCAATACTTTGCAAACCTCTCATACTGTCTTGTCATGTTCCTCCTCGCTAGCTCCAAATATGATAACATCGTCAAGGTAATTTATGACGTTGGTAAAGGGTGCCAGAAACTGATTGAGATGACGTTGGAATATTTCCGGAGCCGAGTTAATTCCAAAC
Source organism: Drosophila ananassae (assembly GCF_017639315.1). Taxonomy (NCBI): domain Eukaryota; kingdom Metazoa; phylum Arthropoda; class Insecta; order Diptera; family Drosophilidae; genus Drosophila; species Drosophila ananassae. Next base: position 1,595,442 of record NW_025319041.1, on the reverse strand, counting down.
ATTAGCCGTTTGTACCTGAAGGGTCCTTTTCGGGTTATGAACGTCGTAATTTCCCTGCTGGCTTCGTCGAGTTCTAGTTGATGATAGGCGTCTTTTAGGTCGAGACGGAAAAGAATTTTGCGTCTTTTAATTTGGTCATAAAAGACTCAAATGTCAGTAACTTGTAATTTTCCCAACCTAACATCACCGTTTTCCTTGAACGCCAGCACAATGGGAGAGATCCACGCGCAGGGACCAGTAACAGTGAATAAAAAAAATAAAATTGAAATTGGAAATTGAAGTTAAAAATTGAATTTGATTATTGAAACTTAAAAATGAAAATGAAAATTGGACTTGAAAATTGTATTTGAAAATTGAAATTGAAAATTGAAAAAAATTGACAATGAAAACTGAAAATATGAATTACAATTTCAAAATCATCTGTCGCGTTTCTTCAAATAAGAAATAATAAGAGACAGAGATAGAGAGAGTGAGGAGAAATGGTTATATCCTCACTGTACGAAGGAGAAGAAGACGGAGAGCCGTTTAACGTTACTTTAACTCATACCGTCCAACAAACTCATACCGTAAGAAACTTCGTTCCAAAACATGTTCTATTTAATATTAATATAACAAGAACAGTTTAACAAGTAAGTTTTTTTATAATATTTAAAATTTAAAAAAATTCAAAGATCTCTATATTTTTTCTGGCTATCTTACCTGCTCTTTGCATAAATGCCCGGTTGGAAATCCACACACTACACCTTGTGGACGATCGAAGAGAATTCTTGTCCAATCCATGATGTGTGGGGAAAATTATACTTTTTCATTGATGTTGTAGTTGTTACCAGTTTCTCCAGCAGCTTGGGAATCGAAGAAAATTTAGCAATTCCGCGGTAGTTTTTTAGAAGTATTTAAGAACCTTTCTTATGAACTGGAAAATTGAAAGATTCATTCCATCTCTTGGGAAGACATGAAAGGTTCAAAGGTCCAATAGGGTAGTAGAGGATAGCATAGAGATATCCTAGCAGTACCTGAGAGTACAGCTCGGGATAAGGTAGAAAGAGTATTAGAAACATAGAGATGATCAAATTTGGACAAGTAAATATTGTTTATATTCGGAATTTTATAAGGGTCTGTAGAATTTGAATTATATAATTATATTTATTATATTTATTATTATAAGTTAGGGAATTATATTTTTAAGTTAGGGAAGGAGGAAAAAGATGGGTTTACGTTTCATTTTGACAAACGATTAGAAGGAGCTCAGATCATTGCGGAAGTTTACCTTACAATTTGCAATGTAACGCTTATAAAGTAGGAGAGATAATCTGGTTGCGAATGTTAAGAAAGTTTGTCTGATGAAACAAAGATCTAAACTTAAGAAACATTTGAAAGCTGTTGTTTCCTGTTCTTAAGACGAGGGAGGTGTTTATTGATGATGACAATGAGACTTTAGGAACAAATTTTTGCAACACGTTGTAAATTACATCATAAAAAGAATCAGTAGCCGCTTCGATAGAGTTAAGAGATGAAAGATATTACCAGTCAATTCCAACCAAATGATTTTGAAGAGTATTATAATCCATTTTTCGAAAAAATTTAGCACGAGGCTGAGCCTTATAGTCAGCGTGAATGTTAGGAACGTCAACTAACGCAGAAACCAATAGGTCTAAGGTCTAAGATCTGCTAAATTTATTAAGGATGGGGTTAATTTGGAAAAGAGCAATTTCAATTAATTCTTTGATACAGTCGTGACAACTGGCATGCAGGGAATTGTCATCTTCACACGGGATTCAGGAGATTTGGGGAAGGTTGAAATCACCTATAATTAGGACAAAATCAGAGTCATTGACTAATGATAAAACAAACTTAATGAGGTATATAGGAACAGGTCAGGAAAATATGAGACGGACCAGCAGAAATTTTTACAGCAATGAACTCGATTCCAAACTGATTCAGGAAAGGGATTAGTTTAGCTGAGTATTCATTATTAACAGCTATGAGGACACCGCCTGCGAAAGATGGACGATCCATTCAAAGCACATTGTACTTGGGAACATAAGTTTCATAATCAGAGACAGGTGAATTAAGCCAGGTTTCAGTAAGTGTAATTGGATCAAAATCAAAAGAAGCATCTTAGTAAAAAATTAGCTCAATTTAGCCAGAATACTTTGAACGTTTTGGTTTCAGCAAGAAAATGAATTATTAATCAGTTTTTGGAACATAGTTTGGCTAAAAATTCCTGAATAATAATGTGCTCAGGCCAAACTGTGCTATTTCAAGGTAGGATTCAGGTATTACTATTTTGAAATTATAGGTGGATAGGTGGACCAAGACACCTCGACGATTCCATTGGCTGACTTCGTGAACGGGTCGCTTCCTCAGAAACATCAATAGGCGAAGATGTATTAGGCGTTAAAAATGTATCCGAATGTATCGTATGAGAAGCAGGGGTATCCAATAAATTGACCGCCAGCAAGTTGTTCTTTGGAATTTTTCTCAAGTGTAAGGAATTGCTCATTAAGTGCAGAAAATTGATTACTGAGGGTCTTCGACCCTATAAAGTATATATATTTTTGATCAGGATCACCTCCTGAGTAAATATAAGCATTTCATAAGGATCAATAACTAACAGTCATGTTGACAGATACAGAGTTAGATGGCCCTAAAAATCGATTGCTGGGTTGGAAGGTCGTTGCGTCGCGGGCGGGATCTGCTAGAAACCCGAGTCAATCCCTGAGCGAGGAAATTTGGGTGCGAAGACAGTTTTTCTTTGTAGGACTCTTTTTGCTTCTGGAATTCGTCTTTCACTGCGAGGATGCCCAGATCCCGGTGGATGTTTTCGTTGCGAACATACCAAGGTTTCCCTTTGAAAGTTCTCAAGATTTTTGATTGTGCGCGCTGTATGATGTCTATGTTGCTGCTGTTCGCGTTCCCCCACAGCTGCGAGCCTACATCCTGATTGGCTTTAGGACTGAATTGTAGAGTTGTATCTTGTAGTCCAAGCACAGTGGCGATCGTGGCTTTCAGTTTTAGGTGCATCTTCTTGCATTCGATGTGCTTACCCCAGGTTAGTCGTCCATCAAGGTGGACGCCAAGGTACGTTTTTTCGTTAGCTTGAGGGATCTGCATATCGTTTAGTGAAAGCGGAGGGTATATTTTTCTATTAAGAATAAACGTTAAATGTTTACAATTTTGTTCATTTATTTTAATACGCCAATCGGACAGCCACCTTTACACTACTATTAGATAATTATCCAATTGGTTTGTTGCTTGCGTTCGGCATCTGGAGCGACTAAGGATAGCGGTATCGTCGACGAATGTTCTGCATGTACCTCACTTGTTAGATTGCAAGGTATGTTTTTTGTCACAGCAAAATCAGTAAGGTCTGGGAGCTGGCGTGGGTCGGTTGACCAGTATGTGAGACTTTCAGGAGAAACATAGTCCAGTTTATTTCTCACATTTATAATTGCAGTGTACAATTGCCTTCCTCTGGGAGTCACTAGACGTGATCCCCAGTGCTTGCGTTTGGTGTTGTAGTCTCCTGCGGCTATAAAACGATCCCTAAGTGAATTGTAGAAGTCTATAAATTATTATTAGTAAACGGCAGCGATTTAAAGGCTTCCGTTTCTTGACTGAATTTGTGTCGATGTGGCCTGCAAGAACTTTGTTGCAAACCTTTTGTGAAAATGGTGTTTTAAACGTTCTTTGATTAGAACTTCAGTTCCGCCGTGGGCTTTCCCATCTGTGCGGTAGATTGTGTATCCTCTTATTTGAAAGTTGTACTTGCTTGTAAGATGCGTTTTCACCAGTAGCATAACGAAAATATGGTTATCGATCAAGAATCGTGAGAATTCTAGTTTATGCCGTAAGACACCATTGGCGTTCCACATTGATATTCGTAAAGTCTGCTTAGATTATTGGGCTACGACTGTTGTGCTACGAGCAGCTGTATTCACATCCTCTATAGTTTGCCGTATGGTTGCCTCTACAGTTTCTAAATTTCTTGACGGTACTGTCCTTGTTTGTAGTGGAGTGAGTGCAGTTGTGGGCGTCTCCGCAGACTACATAGACAGCCCGAAGTGCGTAGTATGACCTAGTTTGTCCATACTTTTGGCAGTTAGTGCATTGCACTGGACCGTTGCGTTAATGTGGCTCTTTAACTGTGATACTCCGATGCAAAAGATATTGCAGTTTTTAGATTGGGTGGACTTTGTTTTTCTTCAGCAACCTGCTTTCTGGCTCGAGCTCGACCTTGAATAAGAGTTGTGAATTTTTATCTTTATTTAGAATGTTGATAATGTTCGTGGCGGCGAAGCCCTTTTCTTTAAGGCGGTTTTTATTTCCGCGGCGGTAACATCGGATTCGATTCCCTTTACTACCATTTGTATGCCCTTGCTTTTTTTCAGCTGGTACGTGTAATAGTTTATCCGATCATTGTCCAAATATTTGAACACGATACGGAAGTGCGCTTCAGTCTTGGTACCTTGGCACCTTTGTTTCGTGGATGTTCCCTTTGATAAACGGGACAAAATGAAAGTTGTCACCGTGCCTGTTCAACGCCGCAATTCGGTTGACCAGGGCACTCGAGTTTTTCTCCATGATATAGATTGGAGAGGGCTTGGGTTTTTTTGCGGTATCTGGCGCTGGTTGGTTTTCGTCAACCTCCGCCAGTAGAACAAATCTGTTACTATTGGATCTGCCTGGTCCTTCGTCGATCTTCTGGGCTGAGCTTGCGCTTAAATTGGATGCAGCGATCCAATCCAGTCTGTATGGTCGGGGTATTACTCATTCCCTTAGAATGAAAATAGGTATTACTCATTCTTTGGAATTCAAAAAATGTCTCAATGTAGAGCTATAAACCGATATATGGCCAAGCGAGATATGAAGGGCAAAAGCGCGTTTGAATTCCGTAGTAACCTTGTAAAAAAGGCTAATAAGGGAAGAAATTTGGTAGGAAATAGGCAAATGTTGAACAAACTATAGCAAATGTTGTGTTACTATAGCGAAAGACGATCTTGTCATTTGACATAAAATTCACCTATTTTTCGCATTTTTTACAGCATTTATCCACAAAGCGAGAGGTATTTCTGTGGAACATAGAGCATATTTTGTTCTTCATAGAAAAATTTCAAAAAAATACATTGCGTATTGATGCCACAGGTTGTGTCGTGTAACCAATGAAATTTATAGATTTATCTATTCACATTGTAACCAACTGTTTTTGTTAACTTTTGCTCGCAACAAATTCCGCAGCTAGCTCACAGAGTTTGGGGGAACGTTCCACCCATTTTTCTAAACACAGCTGCGCAGTCGTTCCCCGCCTTCCCCGCTATCTCCTATAACATTCGAGCGCGGCTGTGGAGGCCCGCATGGGACTGTTAGGTTCCACGGTGATTCCTCTTTCTCCTTCTTCCGTGCGCGACGCCGTGCTGGTTCCTCTGCCCCCGCTGCTGCCCCCATGCCGTCTGTGCTCGACGTATTTCTTCTCTTCCGTTCTTTCTAAACACAGCCGCGCTAGCCCGTCCAATGCCGCCGTGCTCGCTTGCCTGTCCCCCCTCCCCGCTGCTGACCCCTCTTGCCACTTGCCTTGGCGTGTGGGAGATCTAATCTCCTCACACTTCCCCCCTTCTTTGGGAACGACAGAAGCTTCGTGGTTCCAGCTTCATGTTTGATTTTTGTTTTCCTGTATTTTTTTCTTGTGTGTGGATACCCTTATCCACCTCCCCCCTTCTTCGGGTGACACTAGGTTTGTTTCCCTTATAAATTTTTTCTTTGTATTATTTTGAAACTCCTACTCATTATATTTCCCTAGTATACATTTTGAAATATATATTTTATTTTTTTAATTTCATTTTATTTTTTTTTCTTCTTTTAATTTTATTTTGTTTTTTTTTTCTGCCTCCTAAAACCGTTATTTCCCTCTTATATGTATATATATATATTTTTTTTTTGTTTTGATGTATTTAAACATTTTTTTTGTTTTTCTTTTTTTCCTTTTTTTTTTTTCTTTTTTTTCCTATTAGTGTTTCTGTTTACATCTTTTTTTCTTCTTTCTTTTTTACCTTTGATTTAAAATTTGTTTTGTTTTGTTTATGTTTGTGCCTGCACCGACTCCTGTGCTTGGGCTTTCAGCACACTCAGGTGAGCCCTCATTTCCTTCCTTGTGCCAGCGTGACGTAGCACAGCAATCACTGGCGGCACAAAGTTCACCACTGTGTACGGCCCGTCGTACTTTGGCGCTAACTTCGCCGCGAAACCTTCGGCCGCTTTGGACAAATGGTGCTCCTTTGCCCGCACTGTGTAACCGATCTTCGGGCTCCACTCCCGCCGCCTCAGATTGTAATGCCGAGCTTGTTCCTGCGCCGCGCCATTGGTGTCTCGCCGTCCATTCCCACTTTGTTCCCCTCCGAAGGAGATCGTTTAACGGAGGAGATAAAGGAGATCGTGTTTTGCGACCTCTGCGAAGTCTGGGACGAATCGCCGATACCACGACGCCATCCCGATAAACTGCTGTACGCCCTTCACGTTTTTTGGGGGTTCCAATTCCGTAATCGCTGCAACCTTTCCGGGATCCATGCCAATTCCCTGGCTCGTTATCCGGTGGCCCAGGTATAATAGCTCCTCTCTGAAGAAATGGCACTTTTCCGTGTTTATCCTCAAGTCAACGGAATACTTTCTTCACATTCGCCATATGCTTCTCCCTTGTGCGTCCGATCACGATGATGTCATCCTGATAGCCAAATGCGTGCGGAGCCATATCCGCACTTTTTTGGTTTTACCCCTCTTATGACTTTTTCAATTTCGTTCGGCCGGAATGAAGGTGCAGTTGACTGAAGGGTAGCCTCTGGCTGAATGTGTGGCAGGAGGAATGAATTTAAGGCAGGGTTTTGCTGGAAGACACTTGTGTAGAGATGTGTAGTGAATGTTTCAGCTCGGTCTTCGTCGCTGCGAGCCCAGCATCCCGAAGAGTTGGATAAGAGGGTGGTCGTTTCGATTGGGGCGCTAAGATTTGGGTGGGCTCTCCACAGGGTATACTTTGTGCTTCCTTAAGGCGTTGCTTTCAAGCTGGTGATCTGCTGTTTTGCCAATCACGACGCGTGCGCCTCTTTTCTCGCACGAGCTGTTGGATTTGCTCATTAGATTTGTGGTATTTGTTTCGGTCTACTTCCTTCCCTTGAGGAGTAGAGATTTTAGCTGCCGCAACGAGCACTCCTTCCAGTGCGCTCGTCGTGTAGTCGATGTCCGATTCCATATGAAACTGAAGAAATTTAAAGACATTTAAGACAATTTAAAAGTTTATTTTTATTTAGGCACTTTCATATTTTCGTTTAGATACATACATACATATACAAATATTGTCATTAGCTTAGCACTTATGGTACATTAAAATCGGGTATAACGTATGTAGACATTATCTTTGCTTATCTTTGTTTATCTATAAATTAAATTAAGACAAACTATAGTTTAGTTTTTAACCGGACGGAAAAAATTTTGTATCACCTCCCTGCTGTAAAGGATCCTATCTCAAATTGTGTGCATTGCGGTTCAGGAGATTCACAAATATTTTAACAACGAATATACCAACGTAATATAGGATCCCTTATTTGCGAGAGCTCCCGAACCCCTAAATTCATATAGGTTAGGCATGGACGATCCCATCTAAAATGGTCCATCTGTCCCGCCCCTATAAAGCAATACCATTACAGGAACTTTTATTTCCTAATATTTCTTGCGAAGAAATATTTAAAGGAAATACAACCTATGCGAAAAGGCCAGTGCCCCAATCCGTTTTTACGACCGTCGTTGCGCTGTGGTTCCTAAAGTTTTATATGTGTATAAATTTTACGAAATGCAGAGTATACACAATTCAATTTCCATTGCTTTACGCAAAAAATGCGGAGCAGTTTTCACTAGTAATCTAAGAGATGAGTCTTTTGTAAACTTGAGCAACATGATGATGGCTACCACATTTTTAAAGGCTTACGGTCTGCACTAGGTCATTGGGACGCCGAAAAAAAGAAAGTGATAACTATAATTCAACAAATTGGGCTGGCAACATTTTTCATTACACTTTTCGCTTTTTTATTGCAGGATAATATTCTATGCAGGATAATAGGGTTACAAGCTCCGAAAAGGCTCACTAAATCCGATCCGATCCAATGACGTGCTCTCGATACTTCGATTACAGGTTGCGACAATTAATGAAATTGTTCAAAACCGATAAATCTATCCCATTTTTATTGGAGAATCCAATTTCAGCACCCTCTGTGCTCCGCATTCTCATGGCATGTACTGGCTTGCTGGTGCTCCTAAGCTTTATCGAAAGGTTTATTTCCACTAATGGATCTTAAATTAATTCAATGTTCAAAACGTATCTATTGTAGGTTCAGCTGGTTTAGTAAAGCTTTACAGAAATTGTAGATAGCCATGACTTTTTGAAAATATGAGATTAAAAACTCCAATTTAATTGACGAAAATAATGTTTAACCACCATGTCATGTTTAACCATAAATTAAATAAAATTATTTCGAGCTTTCCCTTAAATCCAAAATTAAAACATGGTATGACCAAGGCATGCAGGTCGTCACCTCGTGGACTTCCGTCCACAGTGATTTACTGATTTCAATAGGAAAATAAAAATCTTCCATACAGTAGCGTACATAGGGGGGGATCAGGGGGATCAATCCCCCCCCCCCCCCTTGGGTCTGAAATTATAAGATGATATAATCTCAAAATTGAAAAAGAAACACATTTTTACGCGATGACTGTGCAGTACAGCATTATTATTATTATTATTATCGCAGATTGCGGATTATTATCACAGTGTAAAATAAAACTTACAAAAAAACAGGATATTATTCTGAGTCATATCTCCCCCCCATATCAAAAAGCTATCTACGCCACTGCTTCCATAGGAAAATGTTTGGAAAAAAAATCATAGAAGACCAAAAATTAATGTAGAAAATTTGAGATTTGAGCTTTGGATGAGTATTCCAAAGATATGGTTACTGCCAAAAAACATTTTTTAATTTTAGTTGGTACACATACATTTAAAAAGTTATATGTACTAAAAACAATGATGGTCATAGCCATTACTCGGCCTACATAATTCAATATATGGTAAAATTTGATCAAACTCTTTTCTTAGGTGTACCGCGGAAACTGTGGGTGATAGAACCTATGTTTGTTCTGGACTTTGGTTCAGGGGAGTTTAAAGGTTATGGAGCAGGTAAAATTATGCGTGGAGGAAAAAAAACGTTGGAAATTGTCGGCCTGTGTTATTATACCCTTGCAGAGGGTATTATAATTTTGGTCAAAAGTGTGCAACGCAGTGAAGGAGACATCTCCGACCCTATAAAGTATATATATTATATATAATATATATATATATATATATATATATATTATATATAAAGGACACGCGTGAGGAACGAAGTTCCTTTGGCACCTTTGGTTTAGCAGGAATGAAGAGGTGGATGTCAATGAAGGAGAAACAGGAGTGAATGAAGGCGAAAAGTGATTTACAACAATAATTTACAAAATTTATGCAAACATGATTTTTACTTTTTCTTATTTATTCTAAATATATATAGGTATTCAAGGTACCTAATCAGTACGTCGAAATATCACAGGACAAAAATATCACAAAATAAAAAAAACTCAGAAATAGTGCGAAAAACAGATGAAATGCAATTGAAAATTAAAATTAAACATTAATAATGTCTCGACTCAAACCTTCTTCCAGCTTGGCGCCTACTTTATCTTCGAGTGCTACGGGAATCCTTCGGTCTGGCTGTTGAATAGGGATAACTTGGGGATCAATCCATAGTTTCATTTTAATCCCTTTCCATTTACCAAACGATGTGGTCATTTCCACTTGATTGATATCTAGACCTAGACGAAGAATGTTGTGTTTAATGGCGGATTCTCGGCCCGATACTGACTGACGTCCATTTTTAATGACAAAAAATAAAGCAATCCCCTCCGCATTTGGCACAGCTGATATTGGTGCATCAAAAATGCAAATTACTTTAAACAAGAAAGGAAAGCTAACTTCGGGCGGAGCCGAAGTTTATATACCCTTGCAGTTGAGACGCAGTCCGCTAGGTGGCGCCACGCATCTTATATTATTAGATATATAGCGGATCGTATATAGTCGGCCGATCCTTATGAAATTTAACATATTGAATTATTTTTCCCAAAGAGTAATCTGTACCAAGTCCCATCTTTCTAACTTTAAAAACACCAAAGTTATGCCAATTCCGATCGTTCTATGACAGCTATAGGATATAGTCGGCCGATCCATATGAAATTTTGTACATAAGATATTTTGGTGAAATATAACATGTGTGAAAAGTCTCAACTCTCTAACTTAACTTACACCAAAGTTCAGTGGCGTAGATAGCTTTTTGATATGGGGGGGGATATGACTCATAATAATATCCTGTTTGTAAGTTTTATTTTACACTGCGAAAATAATCCGCAATCTGCGATAATAATAATAATAATGCTGTACTGCACAGTCATCGCGTAAAAATGTGTTTCTTTTTCAATTTTGAGATTATATCATCTTATAATATACTCAGACCCAAGGGGGGGATTGATCCCCCTGATCCCCCCCCCCCCCCCTATCTACGCTAGTGCCAAAGTTATGGCATTTCCGATCAATCAGTTATATGGCAGCTATAGGATATAGTCGACCGATCTCGGCCGTTCCGACTTATGTACTACCTGCAAGGAAAAGAAGGATGTGTGCAAAGTTTCAACTCGATAGCTTTAAAACTGAGAGACTAGTTTGCGTAGAAACCGACTGACAGACGGACAGACAGACAGACGGACAGACAGACGGACAGACGGACATGCTTATATCGACTCAGGAGGTGATCCTGATCAAGACACACGCTGTTTTTTTTCAACGTCTTTTTTATGTTTAGCTAAAGTTTTAGTAGTGACGCTACAAAAATATTTTAAACATATTAATAGAAATTAGTAATATGCTTGTAGATTTAGATAAAATACTTATTTAAACAAGAAAGGAAAGCTAACTTCGGGTGGAGCCGAAACAAAACAAGGATGTGTGCAAAGTTTCAACTCGATAGCTCTAAATCTGAGAAACTAGTTTGCGTAGAAACAGACAGACGGACATGCTTATATCGACTCAAGAGGTGATCCTGATCAAGAATATATAGGGTCGGAGATGTCTCCTTCACTGCGTTGCACACTTTTGACCAAAATCATAATACCCTCTGTATGGGTATAAAAAGTGCAATATAGATTAAGTTATTTATTTCCCTCTCGTGGATTGAGAACTTGTCGTGGTGAGGGCCTGAGTATGTGGGGATTCGTAACATATACTATACATTCATCAAAATTACAAAACAATAGTTTAAGTGCAACTTTGAAGAAAACACTAAAGTATCGATATCACTGTGGACGGCAGCCCACGAGGTAACGACTTCCATGCTCATGGCTCGTGCGCGAGAAGACTTTAGGCATCCTATCTGAATGAATTATATACCAATCGTAAGATATTGTTTTAATTAGATAATTTTTGTACAAACATTTTCCAAAACTCGTTTGGTTTGGGAGAAATTAGGGTAAAAGTAACAAAAGTTTGAATCACTAAATTGGGGCTGGTGGAGACATTTTAGTCCCTAGATAGATATGAGCAACTTTTGTTCAACAACTTTCTTAAATACCTTAAGCTTACGTTAAAAAATTAAAAAAATTTTGTTAATTAAAAAATGTATAACTTTATAATTAAAAAAGTTGTTAAAACGGGCTTTACACCGTTAAAACTGGCTTCTTAAATATCTATTTCAGTTATTTTAAGACAAAACGTCTTAATAGTCACCAAAAAAAATACACTGAAATTGGCTCATTTGATCTTATTTATATTGCACGTGGAGATAGCCCTTAAGATGTAACTTCAACGAAGATAGCTTTCCTTTCTTGTTTTTTTTTAGAAAGCTTTTTTAAAAGTGAATTTTTTAAAAGGGTCGGGCATCTGTATTCATATCATGTTGAATGATACAGAGTTAGACGGCCCTAAAAATCGATTACTTTGTTGGAAGCTCGTTGCGTCACAGGCGGGATCGGCTAGAAACCCGAGTCAATCCCCGAGCGAGGAAATTTGGGTGCGAAGACAGTTTTTCTTTGTAGTTTTTCTTTGTAGGACTTTTTTTGCTTCTGAATTTTGTCTTTCACTGCGAGAATGCCCAGATCCCGGTGGATGTTTTCATTGCGAACATACCAAGGTGTCCCAGTAATAGTTCTCAAGATTTTTGATTGTGCGCTGTATGATGTCTATGTTGGCTTTAGGACTGAATTGTAGAGTAGTAGCTCGTAGTCCAACCACAGTGGCGATCGTGAGTTTATGATCCAGTGGATGCTGCTGGCTTTCAGTTTTAGGTGCACCTTCTTGCATTCGATGTGCTTACGGCAGGTTAGTCGTCTATCAAGGTGGACGCCAAGGTACGTTTCTTCGTTAGCTTGAGGGATCTGCATACCGTTTAGTGAAAGCGGAGGGCATATTTTTCTATTAAGAGTAAACGTTAAATGTTTACAATTTTGTTCATTTATTTTTATGCGCCAATCGGACAGGCACCTTTCCATTACTATTAGATAATTAGCCAGTTGGTTTGTTGCTTGCGTTGGGCATCTGGAGCGACTAAGGATAGCGGTATCATCGGTGAACGTTGACGTTGTGAGTTGTGCGTTTGTGGGAATACCCGCAGTATACAAAACATATAGACACGGGCCCAGTGCGCTTCCTTGTGGAACTCTAGCTACGACTTTGTAGTCGCCCGAAGTAGCTGCGTTGCATCTCACTGAGGATACCCTATTTTAGAGGTATGATTCCAATAGCTTGTGGGTATATGTTGGCAAATACGTTTTAATTTTGTGCATGAGTCCATTAAGCCAAACTCGGTCGAAGCTTGAGATACGTCGAGAAAATAGCGCTACATTATTCTCGCTGTTCGAAGGCTGAGCGTATTTCGGATTTTAATCTGTTCACTTGCTCGATGGTTCCGTGGTTTCTTCGGAAGCCAAATTGGTGTGCCGGAAAAATTTTGCAAGCTTCCTTATGTGGTATTAATTGAGTTAGCAAACATTTTTCAAACAATTTAGACAAACAAGATAGAAGGCTTATTTGTCTGTATGATGTCGGAGTTGTGTGGTCTTTTCCAGGCTTTGGTATCATTATAATGATGGATTTCTTCTACTTTTTTGGAAAATAGCCAAGATTAATGATACTATTAAATAGTTTGCAGTCGACCTCTATAGCGCATTTTTAAAGTTCGATCAGCATCTTTGGCGTCAGTAGGTCACCACCGGGAGCCTTTTTTTTGTTTTACCCCTCTTATGACTTTTTGGATTTCGTTCGGCCAGAATAAAGGTGCAGTTGACTGAGGGGTTGCCTCTGGCTGAATGTCTGGCAGGAGAAATGAATTTGAGGCAAGGTTTGGCTGGAAGACACTTTCGAGATGTGTAGCGAATGTTTCAGCTCGGTCTTCGTCGCTGTGAGCCCAGCATCCCGAAAAGTTAGATAAGAGGGTGGTCGCTTCGATTGCTTGTTGGTGAAAGATTCAGGATGTACTTCAGCTGTGCATTTTCTTCCTGTTGGTGAAGAGCCTGGTCGAGTTATCCTATTGCTTCCTTAAGGCGTTGCTTTCGAGCTGGTGATCTGCTGTTTTGCCAATCACGACGCGTGCGCCTCTTTTCTCGCACGAGCTGTTGGATTTGCTCATTAGATTTGTGGTACTTGTTTCGGTCTACTTTCTTCCCTTGAGGAGTAGAGATTTTAGCTGCCGCATCGAGCACTTCTTCCAGGGCGCTCGTAGTATAGTCGATGTCCGATTCCATATTAAACTCCGGGGCGAGTTCTATGTGGGCACTCACGTACTTTTTGTATTTAAGCCAGTTCATTTTTGGCGACGTCAGGCTGAAGGGGTGTTCGGTTATTTTTGGGTTTTGAAGAAGCGTTAAATAGTAATATTTTAATTAGCAGATCATTGTCAATAAAAATTCGAATAAATAAATTCACTTAAATGTCAAAGGCCGTCTGCACTGATACTTTGCTGTTAAATAATTTTATTTTAAATCTTTAAGCTTCATTTAAGTTAAATTTAATTTGAGTTTTTTAATATTGATAAAAGTCATTAGCTTAGCACATATGGTACATTGAAATCGGGTCTTACGTATGTAAAAATTATCTTTGCCAAAACAAAACATAGTTTAGTTTTTAACCGGACGGAAAAAATGTTGTATCAAGAAGACCTTCGGTAAGATGATCGGGTCAGAAAAACAAGAAAGGAAAGCTAACTTCGGGCAGTTGAGTCGCAGTCCGCTAGGTGGCGCCACGCATCTTATATTATTAGATATATAGCGGATCGTATATAGTTGGCCGATCCTTATGAAACTTGGCAAATCGAATTATTTTGCCAAAAGAGGAATCCATTGAACTTCCCATCCTTCTAACTTGAAGAACAACGAAGTTATGGCATTTCCGATCAATCAGTTATATTACAGCTATAGGATATAGACGGCCGATCCTGATGACATTTGACAGATCATATAAGTTGGCCCAAATTAGAATGCACAGAAAGTCCCATCCTTCTAACTTGAAAAACAACGAAGTTATAGCATTTCCGATCAATCAGTTATATGGCATCTATAGGATATAGTTGGCCGATCCTTATGACATTCGACAAATCAGATTGTTTTTCCCAAAATAGAATCTCTACCAAATCCCATCTTTCTAACTTAAAAAACACCAAAGTTATGCCAATTTCGATCGTTCTATGACAGCTATAGGATATAGTCGGCCGATCCTTACGAAATTTTGTACATACGATATCTTGGTCAAATATAACATGTGTAGAAAATCCCAACCCTCTAACTTAAAAAACACTAAAGTTATGGCATTTCCGATCAATCAGTTATATGGCAGCTATAGGATATAGTCGACCGATATCGGCCGTTCCGACTTATGTACTACCTGCAAGGAAAAGAAGGATGTGTGCAAAGTTTCAACTCGATAGCTTTAAAACTGAGAGACTAGTTTGCGTAGAAACAGACAGACGGACAGACGGACCGACGGACAGACGGACCGACGGACAGACGGACATGCTCATATCGACTCAGGAGGTGATCCTGATCAAGAATATATATACTTTATAGGGTCGGAGATGTCTCCTTCACTGCGTTGCACACTTTTGACCAAAATTATAATACCCTCTGCAAGGGTATAACAAGAAACGAAAGCTAACTTCGGGCGGAGCCAAAGTTGATATACCCTTGCAGTTCAGTCGCAGTCCGCTAGGTGGCGCCACGCATCTTATATTATTAGATATATAGCGGATCGTATATAGTCGGCCGATCCTTATGAAATTTGGCATATTGAATTATGTTGCCCAAACAGTAATCTGTACCAAGTCCCAGCTTTCTAACTTAAAAAACACCAAAGTTATGGCATTTCCGATTAATCAGTTATATGGCAGCTATAGGATATAGTCGACCGATATCGGCCGTTCCGACTTATGTACTACCTGCAAGGAAAAGAAGGATGTGTGCAAAGTTTCAACTCGATAGCTTTAAAACTGAGAGACTAGTTTGCGTAGAAGCAGACAGACGGACATGCTTATATCGACTCAGGAGGTGATCCTGATCAAGAATATATATACTTTATAGGGTCGGAGATGTCTTCTTCACTGCGTTGCACACTTTTGACCAAAATTATAATACCTTCTTCAAGGGTATAAAAATGACATCTAACAGTTACCATATCTTTGAAATTCTCATCCAAAGTTGAAATCTCCGATTTCCTACATTAATTTGTGGTCTTCTATGATTTTTCCCCAAGCATTTTCCTATGGCACTAGCGTAGATAGGGGGGGGATCAGGTGGATCAATCCCCCCCCTTGGGTCTGAGTATTATAAGATGATATAATCTCAAAATTGAAAAAGAAACACATTTTTACGCGATGACTGTGCAGTACAGCATTATTATTATTATTATCGCAGATTGCGGATTATTATCGCAGTGTAAAATAAAACTTACAAAAAAACAGGATATTATTATGAGTCATATCCCCCCCCCATATCAAAAAGCTATCTACGCCACTGTCCTATGGAGGTTACTAAACCTGCTAAACCTGCAAACAACTCCTATTTAATTGAAGAAAATATTGTTTAACTAACTCTAATAAATTCAATAAAATTATTTCAAGTTCTCCCTTAAATTAAAATTAAAAAATGGTATGATCTACAATAAGAAAAAAAGTCTTTCATTGGAAAATGTTTGAGAAGAAATAATAAAAACACAAAAATAAATTTAGAAAACCGAAGATTTAAACTTTTGATGAGTATTCCCAAGATATGGTAAGAGCTAGATGCCATTTTTTAATTTAAGCTACACATACAAAATGATATACACTAAAAACAATGATGGTCGTAATTCAATATATAATTTTTAATTACATAAATAATAATTGCATAATTCAATTTTGAATTATGTAAAATTAGAATTATGTGTGGTAAAATTTAATAAATTTCTTCTCTTAGGTTTACCGCGGAAACTGTGGACGATGGAACCTATGTTTGTTCTGGACTTTGATTCAGGGACCTTAAAAATTATGGAGAGGCTGAAATTATGCGTGGATATTTTTTGCTGTTGGTCTGTGTTCTTAGATGGCTTTGCATTAGCATTAATCTTCACCATCTGATTAATTCCGAGAGCATTAAATGCTCCCGTCTCCCGTCCGACCGACCGAGAGAATCTGCCGCGTAATGTACGGCTCGAATCGCGGGGATAGATCGCAGATAGATTAAGAGAAGAGTAGAAGTAGGAGTATATCACGAGTGTTGAACAGATAAGGCGTTTAGTATAAGGGATTTAAGATTGTTAGTGGAGCAAAGGGACAAGATTTGGTAGAGACCATTGTAGTTCGAGCATAATACCCTGAACGGATCGTGTTGGGCATATGTCGAACTACAATGACTGAGGAGTTTCAACTAGTCCTTCTACTAGGAACATTTCCGAAAATGTCTACATTTCCATAAATAAGATTATATGAAAACGTGACACCCAGCATCCTGCTACGGTTTGTCAATGATGGTACTTTGATTAATAAAAGTATACTATATTAAGAGGGGAGGTGAAGATTTTCATCCCAATTAAGTCCCCCTAAGAGCGAAATTCAGAAAGTTTTTTTTTACAGATTCTATGTGATCTTGGTGTACTCCGTATTGAGGACTCCAGACACACGATCCATACTCAAGAATCGGACGGACCAATGATGTATATAAAGTTTTTATGTAAGGGTCATTAAATTAACCAACATAGATATATGGTCGGTAAATTTAAGTTTCAAATCTAATAGGACGCAACGATCTGTGTGAACCTGAGTTAATCGTTCCCATAGAGAAAGTACATAGCCTGGTGAGCCTGATCGCTAAAATGACATCAGTTTATATATCGATCCAATAAGCTTAAGGTTATTTGCTAAATACCAATTTTTAAATTTATCCAAATCGAATTGAAGTCTAGACGAGGACGCTGGTGAATTTATACTGAAGAAAAAGCTTAACGTCATCAGCGTACATAAGTACAAGTGAATTAGTTAAGCAGTGTAAAAAGTTGGGGTCCAAGATGGCTTCCTTGGGGCACCCCAGACGGGCGCGGACTAAACGCGAGGTAACATCATTAAAGAAGACACGATGGGTTCTCCCAGATATGTAGCTCGAAATCCAGTTAAGAAGATCAGTTCGAATCAGAAGCGACGTAAATGACGTAAATTTGTTTGTAAGCCATTCCGGAACCCATCCGTGATAAAAGATGTTAGCTCAAATAAGTTGGTAGTGATGGAGCGGCATTTCTTGAAGCCATGCTGCCACGGAGATATTATTGAACTGCATAGGTGTTGCAAATGTGGAGTGATAAGTTTTTCAAAAAGCTTTGCAATTGCTGACAATTTAGAGATGCTTCTATAATTTGTAGCGTCGGATTTTTTCCCTTTTTTATGCAGCGGAATAATAAAAGACATAAGAGGAAAGATCGAAGTTTCCAGCGATAGTTTAAAGAGTTTAAGGAGTGGTTTGCACAGAGCCTCAGCGCAGTTCTTCGGAACACAGCCTGGTACTCCATCAGGGCCTGACGAATACACGGGCTTCACCTTAAGAAGATCCGATAACACACCACTTTGATCGAAAGATGGGCAAAATATAATGTTGGCTGATAGGATATTAAAAGTATAAGGTTTAAGAGTAAGTGTAAGTGAATACGTAGCTTGAAAAAACTGTTCAAAGAGATCGGCCATTGCCTGATCAGTGTTCGCATATGAGTTCTCAAACGTCAGAAGTGAGGGAAAAGATACTTGTTTGCGCTAGCTCAGAAAGTTATAAAACTGCTTCGGATCCTGAATAAACTGAATCCGGCAGGGGCGAATATAACTCCTATAACAATTTGCGTTATGCACGGTGAAATTGGACCGAGCTACTAAGTATCTTGAATAACTAACTATACAGCCAGATAATCTATGTTTATTTAAAAGTCTACTCATACTGTTAACCTTAAATGTATAAGGTGCCTTGTATACCAAAGCGGATTCGTTGAAGAGGACTGATATTTTTACAAATCAGATTGTTTTTTTTCAAAACAGAATCTGTACCAAATCCCATCTTTCTAACTTAAAAAACACCAAAGTTATGTAAATTTCGATCGTTCTATGACAGCTATAGGATATAGTCGGCCGATCCCTATAAAATTTTGTACATAAGATATTTTGGTCAAATATAGGTTAGGTTAGGTTAGAGCGGTGATGCAAGGGGACACAAAATACCCCCTCACTTCCACTTGAGCCGCTAGGGCTCCTTGTGCTGCCGCTGGAGCAAGGGTTTCACCGAGATGCTACCCCCCCCCCCCCCCCCCCCCCCCCCCCCTTCCTGTCAACCAGGGTTCATATATATGCCTATACTACCTAAGGCGGCCCATGGTCCTAGCCTGCTTTCTTTATGAAGGCAACCAGTCCGCGTGGAGAAATCTCTGAGAGATCGTTAAGGTCCGAGAGTTCCTCAGACCCGAAGTGTTTAAGTCTGCTGCGTCCGAGAGCCGGGCAGTGGCATAAGAGGTGCGATACCGATTCTACCTCCTCTTCATCCCTGCAGCTCCTGCAGAAATCATTGTGGGGGACTGCAAGCCTGGCCGCGTGTTCGCCTATCAGCCAGTTCCCAGTGATTGCCCCAATCGCTAGGCTGCACTCAGGTCTGGTGAGAGCAATAAGCCTCGCCGATCTTTTCCGAGAGCGTGTCGGCCAGATCAGACGAGATGTTCTACAGGTCTGGAGATTACTCCATTTCCTATTTGCTGCCAGGTCGAAAAACTCCCTGCACTTTAGTTTGCAAGTAGCCAAGGGTATGCCTACAAGTTCTTTCTCCGGTAGGAGAGGGTTGGTAGTTCCTGCCCTGGCTAGTTCATCTGCAGCACAGTTCCCCTCGTGGTCCCTGTGACCGGGAACCCAGATGAGGTAGATGTCATGCTGCTCAGCCATCTCGTTGAGAGATCTGCGACAGTCATTGACTGTCCTGGAGTTGGACGAGAACCCGTCAAGTGCCTTGAGCGCTGCTTGACTATCTGAGAAGATACATATTGTGCCCCGATTGCCCCTTAGAGCTGGGGACTCCAGTGCTTCCTTAATGGCTACTACTTCAGCCTGGAATACACTGCAGTGGTCGGGGAGTCTGAAGGACTCCTTTAGGCTCAGATGCTCACAAAAGTAACCGCCTCCCACCTGGCCGTTAAGTTTTGATCCATCTGTATAGATATGAATGGCGCCCTCCGGTCCCGGTATCCGGGCCTCCCATTCCTCCCTCGAGGGGATTAGGACTTTGTAGTTCGTGGTGGGTTGGTCGACGGGCACACAGTAATCCGTACCCCCCTCCGGCATGAAATGGTGTAGGTCCAGTCTGGTGTGACCGAAACTATTTTTGCTCCATAGGTTTGCCTCCCGCAGTCTTATTGCTGCCAGAGTAGCTGTCTTTACCCCCATCAGTTCAACTGGTAGTAGGTCAAGTATAGTGTCTAGGGCATCACTAGGCGTAGTGCGTAGACTGCCTGTCATACAGACTTCCGCCATGCGCTGCATCTTCCTGAACTTTTCCCTGCATGAGGAGTTGTCTAGGGCGGGCCACCAGACAACAACACCATAGAATAGAATTGGTCTGATGATCGCTGTGTATAACCATCTGACCATCTTCGGGGACATTCCCCATTTCAGGCCTACCGCCTTGCGGCAGGTATAGAGTGCTATTGCCGCTTTCTTAGTCCTTTCAGCGGTGTTCAGCTTCCAGTCCAGCTTCCTGTCTAGTGTGATACCTAGGTACTTCGCACTATCACTAAGAGCTAGTGTTCTCCTAGGAGCCTCGGAAGTCTTAAGCTAGGTATTTTGTACTTCCTGGTGAACAGCACGAGCTCTGTCTTGGATGGGTTGACTCCCAGCCCGTTCTTTTGCGCCCAGGCCGACAGAACTTCGAGCTTCCCTGTCATTAGGTCGCATAGCGTCTGTGGGAATTTCCCCACGAAGGCAATAGCAACATCGTCCGCGTACGCAATGATCTTACATCCGCCACCCTCTAAGGAACGTAGTAGGCTGTTAACCGCCACGTTCCAGAGTAGTGGTGAGAGTACACCTCCTTGGGGGGTGCCCCTCTTGACGTATCTTCGAATAGTCGAACCTCCAAGAGTAGCCTCGACACTCCTGTTGACCAGGATTTGCCGTATTAGGTGAGTTGATCGATTGTCTATTCCAAGTCCCGTCAGTGCGTCGATTATTGAGCACGGTAAGATGTTGTTGAAGGCCCCTTCTATGTCTAGAAAAGCCACAAGTGCGTATTCCTTGAAGTTGATCGCTCGTTCGGCGATCATAGTGATATCGTGCAGGGCTGTTTCTGTTGATCGACCCCTTTTGTAGGCATGCTGAGAGCATGAGATGTCATTTGGGTTAATGTTTAGTTGTAGATGGAGACTTAAGAGTCATTCCATAGTCTTAAGGAGAAAGGAAGACAGACTTATAGGTCTGAAGTCCTTGGGGGTGCAGTGGGATGGTTTCCCCGCCTTGGGTATGAATACAACCTTCGTGCACAGCCATGCCTTTGGTATCATACCAGTAGTGAAGACTGTGCTGAAGATTTTCTTAATCCATTTCCTTAGGTTAATACCGGCTCTGGATAACTGAGCCGGTAGAATACCGTCCGGTCCCGGAGATTTGAATGGTTTAAAACTGTCTATTGCCCATTTAAGATTTCTGTCACTAAGTAGGTAGTTGAGCGAGCCCTGGTGACCCTGGCTACGCATCACCTGGGTTGTTCCTTCCGATGAGCAACCCGGGAAGTGTGCGTTGATTAGGGTCTCCAGGGTTTCCAGGCTTGTGGTTGTCCAGCACCCCTCCGTGTTCTTAATGTAACCTGCGATGGGGGCTGTAGTAGAGAGAATCTTTCTTAGGCGGGCGGCCTCTGATGTCTCCTGAATGTTGGTGCAGAAATTGGCCCAGGCAACCCTCTTTGCCTTGCGCAATTCTTTGTTATATTGCCTAAGTTCAGCTTTATAGGTTTCCCACGCCTCGTCTGTGTTGGTACGGTGCGCGTGGTTGAAGGCCCTGCGTGCATTTTTTTTGTAGGGGGCTAAAGACGAGGTCCACCACGGAGGCTTCTTCGATCTGTTGCTACCTATTCTTTTTTTGGGGCAGGCCTTGTGATAAGCTTTTGCACTAGTCGCAGTAAGCTTATCTACCATGGCGTTGAGCCCCTCATAGGTCTCGATGGTCTCTGAAGGCGGTTCGCCTAAGGATCTATCTAGTATATTTTTAAAGAGCTCCCAGTTTGCCTTTCTAGGGTTTCGAACTGCTTGCTTGGTGAAGTTTTCAAAATTTACTACTATCTCAATATAGCGATGGTCTGAAAAAGAGTGTTTGTCAAGAACTCTCCAGCTGGTGATTGCATCAGCCAGGGAGTGCGAGAATAATGTGACATCAAGAACCTCCCTTCTGTTCTTGACAATGAAGGTGGGTTCTGAACCTCTGTTACCCACTAGAAGCTTAGAGCTGAGGATAAAATCGAAGATTGACTCACCCCTCTCGTTTGTGTCAGTGCTTCCCCACTGATTGTGATGAGCGTTGGCATCGCATCCTATTATTAGGTTGATGTCCTTCCTTTCGCAGTCTTCCACCAGCCGCCTGACTAGCGAATGGGGTGGAGGTCCTAGGTGGTCATGACCCATATAGGCCGAGCATATTCTTAGATGGCCGTCTGGGCCTTCTATCGATGCGGCTACGTGATCTTCATTGCTGAAATTTGGTAGCAAGAAGGTATTAAGGCTTTTCTTTGCGAGTATGCATGCTCGCTTTTTACCTGTTACATCGGCTGTGTACAGCCTGAAATCCGACGCCCCCAAACCGAGAATCCTGTCTCCGTGGATCCAGGGTTCTTAAATGAGGGCCACGTCAGCTCCACTCTCTGCAAGGTGGAGCAGGAGGGCGGCGGAAGCCACCTTACTGTGATGGAGGTTTATCTGCAGGAATGTCAGAGACATCCTTTAGATTCTCCACCACAGTAACCTCCGCCTCGGTGTCGGAGCCCAGCAATGAGTCCTCCTCCATACCGACGCCACCAAGGGCCCTCGCCAGGTCACTCTCCTCTGAGGTGTACCTTCTGGGCGGGCCTCTTCGGTTGGTTCCCCCGAGTCTAGCTCTTGTGCGTCCATCTCCAAGTCGATGCCTCCAGGCTTACTCTTCGCATCCGACTTGTAGATCCTCACCGCAACGTGCTCGAACCCGTACTTAATACGACTACCGGCACCCTCCAGGATCTTCGCAGTCTCCTCATTTAGAGTGAGGACAACCTGCCTTCTCAGTCCCACTGCTTCCTCCACTTTGGCGACTCTCCAGTCCGCCGTAGGGAGTGTGGGATTGCACATTTTGAGCATGGCCAGAATGGTGGCAGGGTCCGCCGGCTTCTCTGTCAGCCATACGCGGGCCCTCGGTTTGCTGGGGATCTTGTCCCAGTCCACCGCCTCCAGTCTGGCTCCTGGGTAAACCTCCCCAAGCGACGCAATCATTCGCTTGTAGAGGCTTACAGACCTCGCATCTTGGCACGCTATCACCTTGATGCTTCCTTGGTACCACCCTGCGTCTTCGCAGTCCGGTGGAGGTCCTCCGCTCTTGAGCATCTCCTCCATGAAGCGCCCATGCAGCTCATTCACTACCTTACGCCAAAGCTCCTTGGGGATCAGGCCATCTTTGGAGCCGTTATCAACGACCCCAATGATGGTCCTGCCCTTGGTAACTTCGGCGAAGGATCTGCTACTTTGCTGTGTCTGCACCTTTTTCTTCTTCGCTAGGGGCGCTCCACTGTCGGTCGACCTCTGCCTTTTCGCACTCTGTGCACTCTCCTTGGCAGAGTCGCCTACTCCTATCGGCTTCTTTGGGTCCAATCTGGCCCCCGCTCTTGCCGGCTGAAAGATGGGCAGGATTTCCCTAGCCCACTTTATTATTTCGGCCTCATCGGGATTGGACTCCGCCGATGGGTCCGCCCTCATTAGGATGAAGGCCGCTCTCCTCCTATCTTTATAGGAGCCCTTCCGCTGCACGGGGCCAGCAGTCGTCGGACCGGGGCTTTCCTTAGGGGTGCCGCCGGTGCGAGAGGAGCTCGATCCAGGGATCTTGCCCCCCACACCGTTCGGTGGTCCCATAGTGGGCCCCGTTTTGGGGGTCGGTGCCTTGGCATCTCCCCCTACACCGGCGCCGCTCGCCTCCGGATGTTGTCCCTCCTTGGGGAGCTTCGCCATCCCAGCATCTCTTTGGCCTCTATCTGCCTTGGAGATTGACGGATCCGAGATCCCATTTTCGGACTTTCTTGGGGAGTTCCGTTCTCCACTGTTTGTTTTCCACGAGTAGGCGGGAAGGGGTTCGTCCATCATGACATAGCCCGCTTGTCATGATAAGCCTGATTAAAACTGAGGGGTCGGCCGGTCCCCCAGAGTCCGCATATTAACGTCCGTGCATCCCCCGGACATGCATCCCTCGGCATATGCTGTTCCACCTTGGATTGGGGTGATTTAAGGAAGGGAGTTTTCTTCTCCCCGCCCGACTACAATTCGCCAGCATCCTCGGCAGAGACATGACCTTACCGGGACCTGTTACCAGCCGCCCTCACGTGGAGAGTATAGTCGCACTACCATCGGTGTACACAGTTACGGCACATGAGCTCATGCGTTTCTCCCCCTGTTGTACCCGATTGGCTGACGGCCAACCCTCTAACTTAAAATCAGTTATATGGCATCTATAGGATATAGTCGACCGATCCGGGCCGTTCCGATTTATATACTACCTGCAAAGAAAAAAAGGATGTGTGCAAAGTTTCAGCTCGATAGCTTTAAAACTGAGAGACTAGTTTGCGTAGAAACCGACAGACAGACAGACAGACAGACAGACAGACAGACAGACAGACGGACAGACAAACAGACGGACATGCTCATATCGACTCAGGAGGTTATCCTGATCAAGAATATATATACTTTATAGGGTCGGAGATGTCTCCTTCACTGCGTTGCACACTTTTGACCAAAATTATAATACCCTCTGCAAGGGTATAAAAATAATTTCTAACGTAGTTAATTTGCGCGAGTGATATGTCCAACATGCCCGCATGGAAGTCGTGTTGGGAGTTAAGCTGTAAATACGGTGAATTTTTAACATTTTACCACATAAGTTCTGGGATATTAAAGTCACCCAGAGCTATCAGCTAGTCACCATCAGACAGCTGATAGCTAGTATGTTGGCGGTACGGACGAAGCTGGTATGTAAGAACAGGTAACATTCAAAGATTGACCGGACAAAATGATTTCAATACACAGAAATTCAATGTCACCAAACTTTTGTGATTTTACCTCTTTAGAAGCGAATTTGGAGTCTACAGAAATTAACAATCCTCCTCCATTTCGCAGAGTTCTATCACATCTAAAAGTGGTGTAGCTACTAGGAATAACTTCGGCTTTAACCAAGTTTCTGTAAATACAATTATGTGAGATGCAAAGAAAGAACTATCAGAATACAATTTGGGAAGTCTACGTAACCCTCTAGTATTCTGAAGACTATTCTAAGTATTCTAAGTGTTAGTGAAGACATTAGTTTTTTGAAACTGAGGAAGATGAGGTGGAAGGTTGGTCAGTGGCCGTAACATGTGGGAGTTTTACACCCACAGGTTTGGTTATTTTTTTTTCACCGTACTTGGCTGATGTTCTTGGACGAAAATATTCTCTGGCCAAAAGCTGGCGAAACAAATCGTCTCGAACATCTGCAAGGGCACACGTATTGAATATTTAAATTTTGTAATATCCACCACCTTTATGTCGACTTTTGTTTTGGCTTTGATGTAAGCCGATATATCAATCTCAGAAGTATCAGGGGCAAGCTGGGAAACAAAAATGTGCTTCGATGGTGGGATCACTTTTGGTGCCGCCGTAATTAATACTGCGGCATCAGTACGTACCGGGGGTCCGGACGGTTGATTACCCTGTTTGGTGACTGTTACGGCGGTTTGGAATTATTGGGTCTGGGATCACTTGAAGCGATGCCACAGAGGACATATCGGACAATTGCTCATTAATTTGGAGATATTCGGAAGCCGAATTTTTCTCAGGTCTGGCCCTTGGGGTGGCCAGAGATATAAGCGGCTGCATAGTTGTCGGCTGAGCAGGCTGAAGATTATTCGCCACAAGCACATCACTAAAAGAGGATTTCTTACGCTCATTGATTTTATAAAAAACCGCTAATCACTTCTTGAATCCACCTTTAGTCTGCCTCATGAACGATCTCATTTCGTCCTGAACAGCACGACAACCGTCACAGCAAAAGTGGAGACCAGACCTACGTGAAATAGCATCCGATTTGATGGTGAAATTCTCTCAGGGATCAGCCAACTATATACGATCCGATGTATATACAATAATATGAGCTACTACATAACTGCAAGGGTATATAGACTTCCGCTCCGTCCGCAGTTAGCTTTCCTTTCTTGTTTTTAGTTTTGATTGTTGAATTTTTTTTGTTTGCTTATGGCAACGCATCTTTAAGTTAAAGATTGACTAATGACTCTTTTTGCTTATGACATGTTTGAATATTCTTTTTTTATTCATTGGCAAAGGCATATTTTTTCGGAGGAAAATGGTTGCCGAGGTTTATGCAACGCCATGTTGGCATGAATTTCATAGATGCTCACTCAAAGATAAGATTTCAATGTCCGGTGTGCCATGCGGCTTGCAGGCTAATGGTGTCTAAAGAACTTAATAACTCGGAAATAAATGGATTTGGCCAACTGACAAAAGGTTGAAGAACAGGCTGGCTCCAATTAGCATGTCCACACCCTGCGGTCTGTGCAATTGAAATATCAATTTTAAGGCTGGGCTGACAGTCCGCAATATGAGACACTATAAGCGCCTCTAGGTTCGCAGAATATGTGGTTAGTCGAGACTTAGCACACACATTAACGCAGGATCCATCCGTAGCAAACTCAGTGCTACACAGCATTTGGAGCGACGAAGCTGAAGTTGACTTGCCAGCCGCGATGAGATAAGGTGAACTTGTGAACCAGAATCCAATAACACTCTGCAAGGCGGGAAGGCACCTTATCGACCACGGATATTGGCGGTTGGCAGAAGCACTTCATGCTTCATGTGTGGCGATCCTGCGTCAAGACGTTGTTGATTGACTGGAAAGGTGGGGTATCAACGGCAATACCAGCGGTGGTTACCAAGCCTCGTACTGGTGGGGAATTGTTAGGGCTGGACAGCTGCCCGCAATGATGTAACAAGGAATGATGTCGACGATTGCACATTGGTCAACGGGAAGCTGAACATCCCCGTGCAAAATGACCATCCACCAAACATACACAACAGCGGGTCAGCGGCCGTACTTCGTTGTACCGTGTCCAAGGCAATGAATCTTGGACAAATAGGAAGCGCGTGCGCCAAAGTTATTCGAAGATCTACCTCGGCCCACTTGGTTAGCTGGTGGATACGACTAGTTTGCGTAGAAACCGACAGACAGACAGACAGACAGACGGACAGACAGACAGACGGACAGACGGACATGCTCATATCGACTCAGGAGGTTATCCTGATCAAGAATATATATACTTTATAGGGTCGGAGATGTCTCCTTCACTGCGTTGCACACTTTTGACCAAAATTATAATACCCTCTGCAAGGGTATAAAAATAATTTCTAACGTAGTTAATTTGCGCGAGTGACATGTCCAACATGCCCGCAGGGAAGTCGTGTTGGGAGTTAAGCTGTAAATACGGTGAATTTTTAACATTTTACCACATAAGTTCTGGGATATTAAAGTCACCCAGAGCTGTCAGCTAGTCACCATCAGACAGCTGATAGCTAGTATGTTGGCGGTACGGACGAAGGTGGTATGTAAGAAAAGGTAACATTCAAAGATTGACCGGACAAAATGATTTCAATACATAGAAATTCAATGTCACCAAACTTTTGTGATTTTACCTCTTTAGAAGCGAATTTGGAGTCTACAGAAATTAACACTCCTCCTCCTTTTCGCAGAGTTCTATCACATCTTAAAGTGGTGTAGCTACTAGGAATAACTTCGAAGCTTAAGATGTCCGGCTTTAACCAAGTTTCTGTAAATACAATTATGTGAGATGCAAAGAAAGAACTATCAGAATACAATTTGGGAAGTCTACGTAACCCTCTAGTATTCTGAAGACGTGTGTCTAACGTCTTAGACGTAAAGTCTAAGTATTCTAAGTGTTAGTGAAGACATTAGTTTTTTGAAACTGAGGAAGATGAGGTGGAAGGTTGGTCAGTGGCCGTAACATGTGGGAGTTTTACACCCACAGGTTTGGTTATTTTTTTTTCACCGTACTTGGCTGATGTTCTTGGACGAAAATATTCTCTGGCCAAAAGCTGGCAAAACAAATCGTCTAGAACATCTGCAAGGGCACACGTATTGAATATTTAAATTTTGTAATATCCACCACCTTTATGTCGACTTTTGTTTTGGCTTTGATGTAAGCCTCAGAAGTATCAGGGGCAAGCTGGGAAACAAAAATGTGCTTCGATGGTGGGATCACCTGCAAGGGTTTTGGTGCCGCCGTAATTAATACTGCGGCATCAGTACGTACCGGGGGTCCGGACGGTTGATTACCCTGTTTGGTGACTGTTACGGCGGTTTGGAATTATTGGGTCTGGGATCACTTGAAGCGATGCCACAGAGGACATATCGGACAATTGCTCATTAATTTGGAGATATTCGGAAGCCGAATTTTTCTCAGGTCTGGCCCTTGGGGTGGCCAGAGATATAAGCGGCTGCATAGTTGTCGGCTGAGCAGGCTGAAGATTATTCGCCACAAGCACATCACTAAAAGAGGATTTCTTACGCTCATTGATTTTATAAAAAACCGCTAATCACTCCTTGAATCCACTTTTAGTCTGCCTCATGAACGATCTCATTTCGTCCTGAACAGCACTACAACCGTCACAGCAAAAGTGGAGACCAGACCTACGTGAAATAGCATCCGAAACTGAGGCCTTGAACCCGGCACACTTTGATTGATTTGATGGTGAAATTCTCACAGGGATCAGCCAACTATATACGATCCGATGTATATACAATAATATGAGCTACTACCTAACTGCAAGGGTATATAGACTTCCGCTCCGTCCGCAGTTAGCTTTCCTTTCTTGTTTTTAGTTTTGATTGTTGAATTTTTTTTGTTTGCTTATGGCAACGCATCTTTAAGTTAAAGATTGGCTAATGACTCTTTTTGCTTATGACATGTTTGAATATTCTTTTTTTATTCATTGGCAAAGGCATCTTTTTTCTGAGGAGAATGGTTGCCGAGGTTTATGCAACGCCATGTTGGCATGAATTTCATAGATGCTCACTCAAAGATAAGATTTCAATGTCCGGTGTGCCAAGCGGCTTGCAGGCTAATGGTGTCTAAAGAACTTAATAGCTCGGAAATAAAAGCCCGATCCATTCAAGAAATCGGCCCATCTCTGATAATGTAGAAAGACAAACGTTACATGACATAGCCACTACTTCTGGGCATAATTCAAATACCAACAATGAAGGCAAAAGCAATATGTAGCGCTACCATCTTTTTGATAGCGGCCGAATAAAAACAATTGCAGTTCCGGTTTATAATTTATTGAGAGCTAGTTCCGCGCAATATAACAAAATAGCGGCCCGTCAATAACAACTCCAAAAATTGCAAGAAGAAGAACAGCTTTGGCGCAAAAGCTCTTCCAAAGCTCCCAAAAGCGCATGCGCTACAAATGAAAACAAAGTGTATGCGAATCTGGGAGACAAAAGAGAATGCCGCTGCAGCTAAACAAATGATCAATATTCTAATTGGCTTATCTGTTGGCTACTTAGCCCAACATCCTCCCCCATATTGAAGGGTGGGCCTTCAATAACAATACTGGAAGGGCAGCAGACACATCTTGTAATTCCACGGGTTGCGTATCAGCATTAAGACTATTAAGCACTCGTGAGGGGCGAACAAGGCACTGTAACGAACTGTTTTGCTATGTTTTGCTCGCAACAAACGCCGCGGCTAGCTCACAGAGGTTGAGGGTACGTTCCACCGAATTTATAGATTCGACGTGATTGCCCGAGCCCAGAAATAACACGGTATTGCTTCTTTTCAAATAAATCCCCTTTATTGTAATTAATTTACAAAAGAATAAAGAGAATCTCACCGGCTGTCTGGCTCAGCCGACCGACCGCTCGCCCTCCCGTCGATCCCCGATCCCCGCTCCGGGTTGGTGCCAATACGCACGCCCTGCCAAAGCTTGCGCCCGGCAGGTCGTGCGGTCTTGGTGCCTGGCGCCGAAACGGCTCTCGGTTCCCTCCGTTCGGACTCACGGACTCTGGTTGCGGGGCCTGTGTTGCTGCTTGTCGTCTTCTGCTGCTGCCGCTGTCTGTCTGTCTCCGCTGCTCCCTCGTCGTCGCTGCTATACTGCTGCCGCTGCCCCCTCGTCGTTGTTGCTGCCGTCGCAGTTCCTCCGTTTGGGGTGCCGTGGACTCGGAATCTTTGGCTCGCCTGAATTTGCCCTTTCGCCGTGGCCGGCACCTAATCCGTGTTAACAGACCGAGTGGCTCACCTCCCAGGCATACGCCGGGCAGGATATGCTCCTCGCTGCTTAGCGGCCGGATCAGGGCACGAAGGGCCTTCCTACCGTACAGGACACGCCCCCGGTCGCGTTCGCCACTCGCCTCCAAACACCTGCGTGCCTACGCCCCGCAGGATCTATGGTAGGCCAGAGGTTTGGGCGTCGCGCCTCCTTTGACTCCAGGTGATACGCTGTGCATACGCTCCAGCGCCTGGATCAGGATTCTCTTGACTTCCCGGGGTGTCCCTGCCTGGTTTCACTATTGGGCTTGAGTTCCCGGGTTGGCTATCCCTCGCGTTACAGGGTCACACCTGGATCGAACGGTCAGGAGCAGGCAAGGCGTACGCCAGGCTGATCCGTCGTTGCCGCCACTACACCAGGATACCTGTTGTGTCCGGGAATATCTCCACCCGACTCTTTTACCCTTGGGCCTTAGCTTTGCCGCGGATCCTTGATCCTTTTCCCCTTGCTCCTTGTTCGATGCGCGTACCGCCGCCGGACTTACCCACGGGGGGTCCTTCAGCCTGTACTCCTAACTCTTCCAAGGAAACTTTCCAACTTGAATGGCAGACTTACCCACGGGGGGTCTTTCACTCACTCTCCCAGCTTCCCTAGAAGACTCGGCCCCGATTCGCTCCAGGGGCCCTCCTTATATAGTGCCAGAGGCGCCCGTTAATCCTTGCAAATCTACTTCCTGCCGTTAATCCTCCGCTCATTCACTTTCTCCGTTAGCTTTCTACAATCCCGCCGTCTTTCTATTGGCGGGCTTTCTTTATTGTCCCTCCCCCGATTGCCCCGCCTGGGCCTCCGATCCGCATTATTTTTGTGCCGGTCATCGGACTTCGTCCCGATACCCCGCAATCCCCCCTGGACATTCCAAATGCACTTCTGTGTTTTTGTGCATTTTGTAAACACAGCTGCGCAGTCGCCAGCCGCTTCGTTCCCCGTCGTTCCCCGCTGTTTCCTATAACCTTCGAGCGCGGCCCGGCCGGGACCGTTACGTTCCATGGTGATTCCTCCTCCTCCTTCTTTCGTGCGCGACGCCGTGCGAGTTCCTCTTGACCCCACTGCTGCCCCCGCAGCGCTGGCCCATCCGACCCTGCAGTGCTGACTTCCTTGTTCCCTAATATATATTCTTGATCAAGATCACCTCCTGAGTCGATATGAGCTTATCCGTCTGTCCGTCTGTCTGTCTGTCCGTCTGTCCGTCTGTCTGTCTGTCCGTCTGTCCGTCTGTCTGTCTGTCTGTCGGTTTCTACGCAAACTAGTTTCTCAGTTTCAAAGCTATCGAGTTGAAACTTTGCACACACCCTCTTTTCCTTTGCAGGTAGTATATAAGTCGGAACGGCCGGAATCGGTTGACTATATCCTATAGCTGCCATATAACTGATTGATCGGAAATGCCATAACTTTGGTGTTTTTTAAGTTATAATTGGGACTTTCCACACATGTTATATTTGACCAAAGTATCTTATGTACAAAATTTCATAAGGATCGGCCGACTATATCCTATAGCTGTCATAAAACGATCGGAATTGGCATAACTTTGGTGTTTTTTAAGTTAGAAAGATGGGACTTGGTACAGATTTCTCTTTGGGCAAAATAATTCAATGTGCCAAATTCCATAAGGATCGGCTGACTATATACGATCCGCTATATATCTAATAATATAAGATGCGTGGCGCCACCTAGCGGACTGCGACTGAACTGCAAGGGTATATCAACTTCGGCTCTGCCCGAAGTTAGCTTCCCTTTCTTGTTTTTCTTTTCATTTTTTTTTTTATAATATTTTTTTCTTAATTTATATATTTTGAATGTATATTTTTTTTGTTTGTTTTTCTGTGGTTTATGCCTGCGCCGACTCCTGCGCTTGGGCTTTCAGCTCACTCAGGTGGGCCCTCTTTTCCTTCCTTGTGCCAGCGTGCCGTAGCACAGCAATCACTAGCGACACAAAGTTCACCACCGTGTACGGCCCGTCGTACTTTGGCGCTAACTTTGCCGCGAATCCTTCGGCCGCCTTGGACAAATGGTGCTCTTTTGCCCACACTGTGTCGCCGATCTTCGGGCTCCACTCCCGCTTCCTCAGATTGTAGTGCCGAGCTTGCTCCTGAGCCGCGCGCTCCATGTTTCTCCGCACCAGCTCGAACACTTCGTGAAATTTTTCCGCATTTTCTGAGGGAGTGGCTTGTGCTTCTCCTGTCCCCAATGCCCCTTGGTCAAAAATTGCTTTCGGCATTCTTGGCTCTCTGCCTTGGGTGATGAAGCATGGTGAGTACCCCGTTGAATCCGACACGCTCGATTGGTACCATTTCTGTCCATTTTGAGAACCGATCGATCATCACTAGTAGCATGGTGTTCCCGTGCTTGGACCTCGGCAACGGTCCCACGAAGTCCGCACATACCGTCGTCCATGGCTCCTCTGGGACCTGTGTTAACATTTTCCCCGCGGCCTGCATCTGGCTCGGTTTATAGCGCAAGCATGTCTCGCATTTCCTAACATAGTTCCTCACATCCCTTTGCATCCCTGGCCAGAAGTACCTTGCTGCTACTTTCGCAATCGTTTTCCTTCCGCCTAGATGTCCCGCCGTTGGTGCGTCGTGGTTCTCTTTCAGCACCTGTTGCCTCATGTCCATCGGCACACATAGTTTCCACGATGCCAATTCCTCGCTTCCGGCTCTGTGTGGAACATGACGGTAAATCAAACCGGCCTCCTCAACGTACTCCGGGTACTTTTGTGGGTTTTCCCGCATCTTCTTTTTTAATGAGCCTATCCAGATGCATTCCGCATCTTCGCTTGCTGTGGCACTCCGCAGCTTTTCTACTATCGGCTGGCGGGAAAGTGCATCCGCGACTACGTTCAGCTTGCCTTTCTTGTAGCTGATTACGTAATCGTATTGCTGCAACTCGAAGACCCATCTCGCGATCCTTCCCAGTGGGCTCTCTATGTTGTTTAACCACTTCAGCGCCATGTGATCCGTTATCACGTCGAACTGGTACCCCTCCAGGTATGGCCTCATTTGCCGAATTGCCCATATTATTGCTAGACACTCTTTCTCTGTCGCCGAGTAATTCTTCTCCGCTCCTATTAGCGTCCGGCTGGCGTAAGCGACCACACGCTCGCCCTCATCCGTGTCCTGCGTCAGCACTGCGCCTACGCCGAAGTCGCTGGCGTCCGTTTGCAGCACGAACTTCATCGTGAAGTCGGGGCATGCCAGCACCGGGTCCTCTGCTAAACGTGACTTTAACTTTTCGAACGCTTCTTGCTGTCTCGACGTCCACTCCCACTTTGTTCCCTTTCGCAGGAGATCGTTCAAAGGTTTTGCGACCCCAGTCGCATCTTTCATCTTTCGCGCTCCCATTCCTCCGAGGGTCCCGCTATGGCTATGGACAGCCTATCCTCCAGGCATCCGCTCCATCTTTCTCTTCTCGGAATTGTGACTTGGTGGCCTGCGCAGTTGATTGTTGTGCCGAATTCTGCGAGGAAATCCCATCCAAGCACCGCGCTGTCTCCCATGCCTGGCAACACTATCATATTCAAACCCTTTTTCTTGTTGCCAAAGCTTACAGTTGTTAGGAGTACCATTTGAGTCTCTATGTGGCTCCCGTTGGCCAACTTTACTAGTCTCCTTGTTGCTCTCCGTTCTCCGGCGATTCCCGGGTCCTCTGCTAGCTTTTCTGAAATGAAGCTCGCCGTTGCCCCGGTGTCCACCATGGCCCTCATTTCTGCTCCTCCGATCTTGATGACTGCCGCCAATTGCTGATCGTCTCCGGTTAATCCTCCAACTAGTTCTGAGAGGCAGCACCTCGCGATCTCCGCCTTCCTCTCTATGGCTGGGATCGCTGCACGTTTCCCGCTCTTTGCCAGCAATCTGTGCTTCTCACCCCCACTGCGCCGCACATCCTGCAGAAAAAGATTCTGGGGTTCCTGCACCCGCTGGCCCAATGGCCCATGCCTCCACATCTGTTGCATGCCTGTGCTGGGTTTTCTACATGTCCCTGTCTAGGCGTCGCTGCCCACTGCATGTTCGCCTGGCTACTTTGGTTCGCTGCCCATCGTTTATTCGTCTGCTGTTGCCTGTCCATTGCTGGCTCGGCTGTTGCTGTGGCGTTTGGCGATGCTCCTCAGGCTGCCATCTCTGCCCCCATCCCTGTCCTGGATGGCTCTGTTGCTCCGGTGGTTTATGGTGCGATTCCTCTTTTGGCCATCTTCCGTGTACCGCTGAGGTTTGTCTTGTAATATGCTCATATATGCACTATTAATATTATATATATATATCGACCACCCACTGTACCAAGAGTACTTAAAGGGTACACACTGTAACACTTTGTCGCAGTGTTTATGTTGTCCAAGGTCTCGGTCATAAACCTAAGTGCACCGAAATATGAATCGCCCGCTGTGCCTTTGCTGCACGCCGAAAAGTGCATATGTCCGCATATACGTAACACGAGTGGACCTTATGCATGTCCACATACCTCCGCCTAAGCGAACATAACATAAATATATATTCATATATAAATATTTAAGAAATACATAAACGTCTCTCCGCTGCCGCTTTGCGCAGCGCAGCTACGCGACTTTAGACTTCCTTTAACTCATAAGTATAATTGTAAATCCAGAAACTCCCATGAGCTCGGAGCGGCAACAACGGCTGCTCCGAATAACTAGAAGACATTGAATAAAGTATACAAAACAACCCAAACTCAACTGATATGGTTAATACTTACTACAACACTACAACAAATCTGGGGAGCCCTTTGATGGAACACAACAGTCTATTGAAGACCTCCTCTTCCAAAGCCAGCTCCTCGAACTCCTCGGCTAGACCCATGACCTCCTCGAGTGATGCACATGCGTAGGGTCTCATGAACATTTTCATGCGTGGCATGTAGTTCTCCACGAGCCTATCAATGACACCTCTTGTGGACTTTCCTAACGGCTTCATTAGCGCCTGAAGGTCCACCATGTACTCTTTGAAAGGCTCTCCTCGTTGTTGTTTCCGCTGCTTTACCTGGTCTGCCAGTTTCTCGAAGTATTCTTTTGGCAGGAAAAAGGCCTCAAAGCTCTTTCTGAACTCCTTCCATGTGGGCCACTCCTCGTCGTTCATTAGGAACCATTTTTGCGCTCTGCCCGGGAGTAGTTCGGGCATCGCTCGCGGGATTGTGTTTATATCCATCCCGTATGTTTTGGCAGACCATGCTACTCGGTCCACGAACTCGAGAGGATCCCCTGTTCCGTCGAATCGGAACGACCACTCTCGGACTTGTCTCGCCACCTTCGCATAGTCCACCTGTACCGGGACTGGCTTCCGCACTTGTGGCTCCATGCTCCTCATGCTCTTCATTTCTGGCACTGACTTTGGATGAGCTTTTCCGATTCGCTCACCGCTCTCTGCCTCGGCGTGGTCCTCTGCGCGAACTTCTCCTCGAATCCCCGCGCGACCACCATCACTTCATCCTCCTTTGTTTCGTCGACCCACCTTGCCACCAGTGCCCTCATGATCTCCACGGTTCCATCCGCTGCGAGACCGAGCTCTCTGCACACTTCGCACAACTCTTCTTTGCGAAGCGCGTAGATCCTATTTTTCCTCCCCATCTTGAAGCAGTGTTACTCCTAGACTCTAAAGCAATCACGTAACGAACTGTTTTGCTATGTTTTGCTCGCAACAAACGCCGCGGCTAGCTCACAGAGGTTGAAGGTACGTTCCACCGAATTTATAGATTCGACGTGATTGCCCGAGCCCAGAAATAACACGGTATTGCTTCTTTTCAAATAAATCCCCTTTATTGTAATTAATTTACAAAAGAATAAAGAGAATCTCACCGGCTGTCTGGCTCAGCCGACCGACCGCTCGCCCTCCCGTCGATCCCCGATCCCCGCTCCGGGTTGGTGCCAATACGCACGCCCTGCCAAAGCTTGCGCCCGGCAGGTCGTGCGGTCTTGGTGCCTGGCGCCGAAACGGCTCTCGGTTCCCTCCGTTCGGACTCACGGACTCTGGTTGCGGGGCCTGTGTTGCTGCTTGTCGTCTTCTGCTGCTGCCGCTGTCTGTCTGTCTCCGCTGCTCTCTCATCGTCGCTGCTCTACCGTTGCCGCTGCTCCCTCGTCGTCGCTGCTATACTGCTGCCGCTGCCCCCTCGTCGTTGTTGCTGCCGTCGCAGTTCCTCCGTTTGGGGTGCCGTGGACTCGGAATCTTTGGCTCGCCTGAATTTGCCCTTTCGCCGTGGCCGGCACCTAATCCGTGTTAACAGACCGAGTGGCTCACCTCCCAGGCATACGCCGGGCAGGATATGCTCCTCGCTGCTTAGCGGCCGGATCAGGGCACGAAGGGCCTTCCTACCGTACAGGACACGCCCCCGGTCGCGTTCGCCACTCGCCTCCAAACACCTGCGTGCCTACGCCCCGCAGGATCTATGGTAGGCCAGAGGTTTGGGCGTCGCGCCTCCTTTGACTCCAGGTGATACGCTGTGCATACGCTCCAGCGCCTGGATCAGGATTCTCTTGACTTCCCGGGGTGTCCCTGCCTGGTTTCACTATTGGGCTTGAGTTCCCGGGTTGGCTATCCCTCGCGTTACAGGATCACACCTGGATCGAACGGTCAGGAGCAGACAAGGCGTACGCCAGGCTGATCCGTCGTTGCCGCCACTACACCAGGATACCTGTCGTGTCCGGGAATAACTCCACCCGACTCTTTTACCCTTGGGCCTTAGCTTTGCCGCGGATCCTTGATCCTTTTCCCCTTGCTCCTTGTTCGATGCGCGTACCGCCGCCGGACTTACCCACAGGGGGTCCTTAAGCTATTTGTCGTAGATCCACACTCGCTTTAATATCCCGCACTTAGGACTGTCGGACTTAGGACTTAGGACTTACCCACGGGGTGTCCTTCAGCCTGTACTCCTAACTCTTCCAAGGAAACTTCCCAACTTGAATGGCAGACTTACCCACGGAGGTCTTTCACTCACTCCCCCAGCTTCCCTAGAAGACTCGGCCCCGATTCGCTCCAGGGGCCCTCCTTATTTAGTGCCCAAGGCGCCCGTTAATCCTTGCAAATCTACTTCCTGCCGTTAATCATCCGCTCATTCACTTTCTCCGTTAGCTTTCTACAATCCCGCCGTCTTTCTGTTGGCGGGCTTTCTTTATTGTCCCTCCCCCGATTGCCCCGCCTGGGCCTCCGATCCGCATTATTTTTGTGCCGGTCATCGGACTTCGTCCCGATACCCCGCAATCCCCCCTGGACATTCCAAATGCACTTCTGTGTTTTTGTGCATTTTGTAAACACAGCTGCGCAGTCGCCAGCCGCTTCGTTCCCCGTCGTTCCCCGCTGTTTCCTATAACCTTCGAGCGCGGCCCGGCCGGGACCGTTACGTTCCATGGTGATTCCTCCTCCTCCTTCTTTCGTGCGCGACGCCGTGCGAGTTCCTCTTGACCCCACTGCTGCCCCCGCAGCGCTGGCCCATCCGACCCTGCAGTGCTGACTTCCTTGTTCCCCTTATATATATTCTTGATCAAGATCACCTCCTGAGTCGATATGAGCTTATCCGTCTGTCCGTCTGTCTGTCTGTCCGTCTGTCCGTCTGTCTGTCTGTCCGTCTGTCCGTCTGTCTGTCTGTCTGTCGGTTTCTACGCAAACTAGTTTCTCAGTTTCAAAGCTATCGAGTTGAAACTTTGCACACACCCTCTTTTCCTTTGCAGGTAGTATATAAGTCGGAACGGCCGGAATCGGTTGACTATATCCTATAGCTGCCATATAACTGATTGATCGGAAATGCCATAACTTTGGTGTTTTTTAAGTTAGAGAATTGGGACTTTCCACACATGTTATATTTGACCAAAGTATCTTATGTACAAAATTTCATAAGGATCGGCCGACTATATCCTATAGCTGTCATAAAACGATCGGAATTGGCATAACTTTGGTGTTTTTTAAGTTAGAAAGATGGGACTTGGTACAGATTTCTCTTTGGGCAAAATAATTCAATGTGCCAAATTCCATAAGGATCGGCTGACTATTTACATCCGCTATATATCTAATGATATAAGATGCGTGGCGCCACCTAGCGGACTGCGACTGAACTGCAAGGGTATATCAACTTCGGCTCCGCCCGAAGTTAGCTTTCCTTTCTTGTTTTTCTTTTCATTTTGTTTTTATAATATTTTTTTCTTTATTTTATATATTTTTAATGTATATTTTTTTTTTTATTTGTTTTTTTTGTTTTGTTTGTTTTTCTGTGGTTTATGCCTGCGCCGACTCCTGCGCTTGGGCTTTCAGCTCACTCAGGTGGGCCCCCTTTTCCTTCCTTGTGCCAGCGTGCCGTAGCACAGCATTCACTGGCGACACAAAGTTCACCACCGTGTACGGCCCGTCGTACTTTGGCGCTAACTTTGCCGCGAATCCTTCGGCCGCCTTGGACAAATGGTGCTCTTTTGCCCACACCGTGTCGCCGATCTTCGGGCTCCACTCCCGCCTCCTCAGGTTGTAGTGCCGAGCCTGCTCCTGCGCCGCGCGCTCCATGTTTCTCCAAGCCACAGGGAGTGGCTTGGGCTTCTCCTGTCCCAAATGCCCCTTGGTCGAAAATTGCTTTCGGCATTCTTGGCTCTCTGCCTTGGGTGATAAAGCATGGTGAGTACCCCGTTGAGTCCGACACGCTCGAGTTCACTGCCAGCATCAGTTCTGGCCAGTGCTCGTCCCACGTTCTTTGGTCCTTCCCTGCAAACTGTGCGATCATCGTCTTCACCGTCCTGTTTGCCCTTTCCGTCGGGTTTTCTTGCGGCGTGTATGGTGCGGTAAACTGGTGACGAACTCCGAGCTCCTCGAGGAATTTCTTGAAGCTCCGGCTGGTGAATTGAACACCATTGTCCGTCACCATCACCTTCGGCACCCCGTATCTAGCGATGATCCTTTCGCGAATTGCCTTCTGCAGCGCCTCTGTTGTGGCTTTCCGCATTGGGACCATTTCTTTGTTCCCGTGCTTGGACCTCGGCAACGGTCCCACGAAGTCCGCACATACCGTCGCCCATGGCTCCTCTGGGACCTGTGTTAACATTTTCCCCACGCCCTGCATCTGGCTCGGTTTATAGCGCAAGCATGTCTCGCATTTCCTAACATAGTTCCTCACATCCCTTTGCATCCCTGTCCAGAAGTACCTTGCTGCTACTTTCGCAATCGTTTTCCTTCCGCCTAGATGTCCCGCCGTTGGTGCGTCGTGGTTCTCTTTCAGCACCTGTTGCCTCATGTCCATCGGCACACATAGTTTCCACGATGCCACTTCCTCGCTTCCGGCTCTGTGTGGAACATGACGGTAAATCAAACCGGCCTCCTCAACGTACTCCGGGTACTTTTGTGGGTTTTCCCGCATCTTCTTTTTTAATGAGCCTATCCAGATGCATTCCGCATCTTCGCTTGCTTCGCTGGCACTCCGCAGCTTTTCTACTATCGGCTGGCGGGAAAGTGCATCCGCGACTACGTTCAGCTTGCCTTTCCTGTAGCTGATTACGTAATCGTATTGCTGCAACTCGAAGACCCATCTCGCGATCCTTCCTAGTGGGCTCTCTATGTTGTTTAACCACTTCAGCGCCATGTGATCCGTTATCACGTCGAACTGGTACCCCTCCAGGTATGGCCTCATTTGCCGAATTGCCCATATTATTGCTAGACACTCTTTCTCTGTCGCCGAGTAATTCTTCTCCGCTCCTATTAGCGTCCGGCTGGCGTAAGCGACCACACGCTCGCCCTCATCCGTGTCCTGCGTCAGCACTGCGCCTACGCCGAAGTCGCTGGCGTCCGTTTGCAGCACAAACTTCTTCGTGAAGCCTTTCGAAAAGTTAAAGTCACGTTTAGCAGAGGCCAGCACCGGGTCCTCTGCTAAACGTGACTTTAACTTTTCGAAAGGCCAGCACCGGCCAGCACCGGGTCCTCTGCTAAACGTGACTTTAACTTTTCGAACGCTTCTTG
Organism: Drosophila ananassae; assembly: GCF_017639315.1. Classification (NCBI taxonomy): domain Eukaryota; kingdom Metazoa; phylum Arthropoda; class Insecta; order Diptera; family Drosophilidae; genus Drosophila; species Drosophila ananassae. The sequence continues at coordinate 1,555,317 of NW_025319041.1, read as the reverse complement.
CGTTCTCGACGTCCACTCCCACTTTGTTCCCTTTCGCAGGAGATCGTTCAAAGGTTTTGCGACCCCAGTGAAATCGGGAACGAACCGTCGATACCACGACGCCATTCCTATGAACTGCCGTACCCCTTTCACGTTCGTTGGTGGTTCCAATTCCGTGATCGCTGCGACTTTTCCCGGATCCATCCCAATTCCGTGATTCGTTATCCGGTGGCCTAGGTACAACAGCTCTTCCCTGAAGAAATGGTACTTCTCTGTGTTTATCCTTAGGTTTGCCGCCTTCAGTCTTCGGAACACTTCCTTAAAATTTTTCATGTGCTCCTCCCCCGTGCGTCCGATCACTATGGTATCGTCCTGGTACGCGAATGCGTGGGGAGCCATGTCCGGGCCTATGACCTGGTCTAAGGCCCTTTGAAATGTTGCCGAGGCCGAGTGTAGTCCGAATGGCATCACTTTCCACTGGTACAGACCTTTCCCTGGTACAGTAAGGGCCGTGTATTTCCGGCTCTCTTCCTCAAGGGGGATTTGCCAATAGCCATCCTTAAGGTCGAGGCTGCTGAAAAATTTTACCTCCCTCAATTGCTCCAAAATGAAATTTATTCTTGGCATCGGGTACGCATCTTTCACTGACTTTGCGTTTATCTGCCGAAAGTCCACGCACATCCTCCACTGACCCGTCTTTTTCTTCACCATGACAATGGGTGAGCTGTAGGCGCTGTTTGAAGGCTCGATGCATCCCTTCTCCAGCAGTTCTTCCACAATTTTCATTGATTTCCCCCTGTATTTTGGGGTTCTTTGGGTAATATCTTTGTTTAATTGGGATGTCGTCCTTCATTGTGATTTTATGCTGGGTTATGTTTGAACAACCCTTCTGATTTGTGAACGCCGCCAGCTCTTCTTCAATGAACTTTCTGTCCCGCTCGCGCTCCCATTCCTCCGAGGGTCCCGCTATGGCTATGGACAGCCTATCCTCCAGGCATCCGCTCCATCTTTCTCTTCTCGGAATCGTGACTTGGTGGCCTGCGCAGTTGATTGTTGTGCCGAATTCTGCGAGGAAATCCCATCCAAGCACCGCGCTGTCTCCCATGCCTGGCAATACTATCATATTCAAATCCTTTTTCTTGTTGCCAAAGCTTACAGTTGTTAGGAGTACCATTTGAGTCTCTATGTGGCTCCCGTTGGCCAACTTTACTAGTCTCCTTGTTGCTCTCCGTTCTCCGGCGATTCGCGGGTCCTCTGCTAGCTTTTCTGAAATGAAGCTCGCCGTTGCCCCGGTGTCCACCATGGCCCTCATTTCTGCTCCTCCGACCTTGATGACTGCCGCCAATTGCTGATCGTCTCCGGTTAATCCTCCAACTAGTTCTGAGAGGCAGCACCTCGCGATCTCCGCCTTCCTCTCTATGGCTGGGATCGCTGCACGTTTCCCGCTCTTTGGCAGCAATCTGTGCTTTTCACCCCCACTGCGCCGCACATCCTGCAGAACAAGATTCTGGGGTTCCTGCACCAGCTGGCCCAATGGCCCATGCCTCCACATCTGTTGCATGCCTGTGCTGGGTTTTCTACATGTCCCTGTCTAGGCGTCGCTGCCCACTGCATGTTCGCCTGGCTACTTTGGTTCGCTGCCCATCGTTTATTCGTCTGCTGTTGCCTTGGGCCTGTCCATTGCTGGCTCGGCTGTTGCTGTGGCGTTTGGCGATGCTCCTCAGGCTGCCATCTCTGCCCCCATCCCTGTCCTGGATGGCTTTGTTGCTCCGGTGGTTTATGGTGCGATTCCTCTTTTGGCCATCTTCCGTGTACCGCTGAGGTTTGTCTATTGAAGACCTCCTCTTCCAAAGCCAGCTCCTCGAACTCCTCGGCTAGACCCATGACCTCCTCGAGTGATGCACATGCGTAGGGTCTCATGAACATTTTCATGCGTGGCATGTAGTTCTCCACGAGCCTATCAATGACACCTGTTGTGGACTTTCCTAACGGCTTCATTAGCGCCTGAAGGTCCACCATGTACTATTTGAAAGGCTCTCCTCGTTGTTGTTTCCGCTGCTTTACCTGGTCTGCCAGTTTCTCGAAGTATTCTTTTGGCAGGAAAAAGGCGTCAAAGCTCTTTCTGAACTCCTTCCATGTGGGCCACTCCTCGTCGTTCATTAGGAACCATTTTTGCGCTCTGCCCGGGAGTAGTTCGGGCATCGCTCGCGGGATTGTGTTTATATCCATCCCGTATGTTTTGGCAGACCATGCTACTCGGTCCACGAACTCGAGAGGATCCCCTGTTCCGTCGAATCGGAACGACCACTCTCGGACTTGTCTCGCCACCTTCGCATAGTCCACCTGTACCGGGACTGGCTTCCGCACTTGTGGCTCCATGCTCCTCATGCTCTTCATTTCTGGCACTGACTTTGGATGAGCTTTTCCGATTCGCTCACCGCTCTCTGCCTCGGCGTGGTCCTCTGCGCGAACTTCTCCTCGAATCCCCGCGCGACCACCATCACTTCATCCTCCTTTGTTTCGTCGACCCACCTTGCCACCAGTGCCCTCATGATCTCCACGGTTCCATCCGCTGCGAGACCGAGCTCTCTGCACACTTCGCACAACTCTTCTTTGCGAAGCGCGTAGATCCAATTTTTCCTCCCCATCTTGAAGCAGTGTTACTCCTAGACTCTAAAGCAATCACGTAGTTTGGGCGCCAGGTGTAACGAACTGTTTTGCTATGTTTTGCTCGCAACAAACGCCGCGGCTAGCTCACAGAGGTTGAAGGTACGTTCCACCGAATTTATAGATTCGACGTGATTGCCCGAGCCCAGAAATAACACGGTATTGCTTCTTTTCAAATAAATCCCCTTTATTGTAATTAATTTACAAAAGAATAAAGAGAATCTCACCGGCTGTCTGGCTCAGCCGACCGACCGCTCGCCCTCCCGTCGATCCCCGATCCCCGCTCCGGGTTGGTGCCAATACGCACGCCCTGCCAAAGCTTGCGCCCGGCAGGTCGTGCGGTCTTGGTGTCTGGCGCCGAAACGGCTCTCGGTTCCCTCCGTTCGGACTCACGGACTCTGGTTGCGGGGCCTGTGTTGCTGCTTGTCGTCTTCTGCTGCTGCTGCTGCCTGTCTGTCGCCGCTGCTCTCTCGTCGTCGCTGCCATACTGCTGCCGCTGCTCCCTCGTCGTTGTTGCTGCCGTCGCAGTTCCTCCGTTTGGGGTGCCGTGGACTCGGAATCTTTGGCTCGCCTGAATTTGCCCTTTCGCCGTGGCCGGCACCTAATCCGTGTTAACAGACCGAGTGGCTCACCTCCCAGGCATACGCCGGGCAGGATATGCTCCTTGCTGCTTAGCGGCCGGATCAGGGCACGAAGGGCCTTCCTACCGTGCCTACGCCCCGCAGGATCTATGGTAGGCCAGAGGTTTGGGCGTCGCGTCTCCTTTGACTCCAGGGATACGCTGTGCATAAGCTCCAGCGCCTGGATCAGGATTCTCTTGACTTCCCGGGGTGTCCCTGCCTGGTTTCACTATTGGGCTTGAGTTCCCGGGTTGGCTATCCCTCGCGTTACAGGATCACACCTGGATCGAACGGTCAGGAGCAGACAAGGCGTACGCCAGGCTGATCCGTCGTTGCCGCCACTACACCAGGATACCTGTCGTGTCCGGGAATAACTCCACCCGACTCTTTTACCCTTGGGCCTTAGCTTTGCCGCGGATCCTTGATCCTTTTCCCCTTGCTCCTTGTTCGATGCGCGTACCGCCGCCGGACTTACCCACAGGGGGTCCTTAAGCTATTTGTCGTAGATCCACACTCGCTTTAATATCCCGCACTTAGGACTGTCGGACTTAGGACTTAGGACTTACCCACGGGGTGTCCTTCAGCCTGTACTCCTAACTCTTCCAAGGAAACTTCCCAACTTGAATGGCAGACTTACCCACGGAGGTCTTTCACTCACTCCCCCAGCTTCCCTCCTTATTTAGTGCCCAAGGCGCCCGTTAATCCTTGCAAATCTACTTCCTGCCGTTAATTATCCGCTCATTCACTTTCTCCGTTAGCTTTCTACAATCCCGCCGTCTTTCTGTTGGCGGGCTTTCTTTATTGTCCCTCCCCCGATTGCCCCGCTTGGGCCTTCGATCCGCATTATTTTCGTGCCGGTCATCGGACTTCGTCCCGATACCCCGCGATCCCCCCCCTGGACATTCCAAATGCATTTCTGTGTGTTTGTGCGTTTTGTAAACACAGCTGCGCAGTTGTCGGCCGCTTCGTTCCCCGCCGTCCCCGCTGTTTCCTATGACCTTCGAGCGCGGCCGCGGAGGCCCGGCCGGGACCGTTACGTTCCACGGTGATTCCTCTTTCGCCCTCTTCCGCGCGCGACGCCGTGCTGGTTCCTCTTGCCCCCGCTGCTGCCCCCGCATGCCGTCTGCCCTTGATACCTTTCTCTTCTTCCGTATTTCTAAACACAGCAGCGCTGGCCCATCCGACGCTGCAGTGCTGACTTGCTTATTTGGAGCGACGAAGCTGAAGTTGACTTGCCAGCCGCGATGAGATAAGGTGAACTTGTGAACCAGAATCCAATAACACTCTGCAAGGCGGGAAGGCACCTTATCGACCACGGATATTGGCGGTTGGCAGAAGCACTTCATGCTTCATGTATGGCGATCCTGCGTCAAGACGTTGTTGATTGACTGGAAAGGTGGGGTATCAACGGCAATACCAGCGGTGGTTACCAAGCCTCGTACTGGTGGGGAATTGTTAGGGCTGGACAGCTGCCCGCAATGATGTAACAAGGCATGATGTCGACGATTGCACATTGGTCAACGGGAAGCTGAACATCCCCGTGCAAAATGACCATCCACCAAACATACAAAACAGCGGGTCAGCGGCCGTACTTCGTTGTACCGTTGACTGATTGGCAAGGCAATGAATCTTGGACAAGTAGGAAGCGCGTGCGCCAAATCGCCCCACAGGGCGTATAGATCTGGACGGGCGTTAATAATCATGCACGAAGATCGGTTATTCGAAGATCTACCTCGGCCCACTTGGTTAGCTGGTGGATACGCAGCCAATTCGGCACCTTTGCTCAAGAATCGTGCCCACTTGGCTTTTGTGGCAGGATCCAACTTTTGAGGGACAATCTGGATGAGCAAGCATTCTTGGATCTCTGAGCTGATCCGGAACTCTTGAGTGCCCGCATATGCCCATTGAACCGATCCGATAGCTCCCGCAAAGTAGCAAAAGACCCTGGCTCGACCACACAAAGCTGCAGGATCTCGTTGATGTGAGACTAATTAAGCGTCGATTACTAAAAGGATTGCGCAATAGGTCAAGGGCCACATCGTAGTTCGCGTCAGTAATTTCCAGCGCGGTCTCCAAGGCTGACTCCCGTAGGCACGAAATGAGCCACCGGAGCTTTTGCCATTTTTGTTAGGTGAGGATGGATGTCAATCGTGGTCTGAAAAAGGGCGCAGAAATCCGGCCAATGTTGTTGAATGTTGGCATCGGCAACGGTGGCAAGGAGGGGGCTGGCTTGTATGGTATGGGTGAGGCACCGGCACCATCGAGAAATGTGGAGTAGGCAGCAATTTTTATGGAGCGCTTGGCAACCTCCACCTAAATGTCCACCAGCACATCAGTCGCCAGCTTTGAGAATCTCCAGTACAGCTCACTCCCGTCCTCACTGAAATTAAGCTCCTCCAACTCTTCTTGAAGCGCGGTGAACCGCTCACGCAAACGCTTCTCCACTGACTCCAGCGCCATAATGATGCAATCTTCATTCCGCGCTGCAGCCTTCACCTTATGATGCATCGCCTCCATCTCCTGGCAGGTCATCGCAGCATCCTTTCCCAGGTTGCGGGAGCAGATTCAATAGTTTCACATCCAGACTCCATCTAGTTTCTGGGGCAATTAAACTGATTGAACTTCGGGCGCGACCACGTTGTCGGGGTCACCAAAATGTAGCACTACCAGTTTTTTGATAGCGGCCGAATAAAAACAATTGCGGTTCCGGTATATAATTTATTGAGAGCTAATTCCGCGCAATATAACAAAATAGCGGCCCGCCAATAAAAACTCAAAAAAATGCAAGAAGAAGAACAGCTTTGGCGCAGAATCTCTTCCAAAGCCAAATGATTGCTTCACTTTCAGAAAAGATGCAGAAGTTAATCCAAAACTCTGTACCCGACGTTCCAACTACGGCTTGCAGCAACTACTACTGCTAACTCAAAGATACACCCTCAAATAGAAAAACTGCAAAATTGGAATCGATTTAGAAAATACTAGAATTCATGTGAGAGCACGCACTAAGTCCTGGTTCACAAGATTCACTGAGAGCTAATGAGACCGATTTATTGAACCGCCCCGATAGAGAAGTATACATTTTCAATGGTTGAAAAATAAAATATTTTGGAAAACAGGGAGTTGATGCTTTTTTCCCAGTGGAGAACTTTATTTACAGAGTTAAAGCAGTGACCAGGGAGATGTTAGCAAATAATTTGACGGTACTTAGCAGAAATGCTAGCTTTTGTTTTTAGGCAGTACATCCAATAGCTGCCTTATAAATGATTCATCGGCAGACTGTATCCTATAGTTGTCATAGAACGATCGGAATTGGGATAACTGGGGATAACTTGGGATTTGGTGTTTTTTAAGATAGAAAGGACTTGGTACAGATTCAATTTTGGGCAATGTAATTAAATTGTCAAATTTTATTAGGATCTGCCGACTATATCCTACAGCTGTCATATTACTGAACGATCGGAATTGGACATAAATAAAATTTGTTGTATTTTAAGCTAGAATGATTGGACTTTTTACGGATTCCATGTTGTTCCATCTAATCCGAAAATATCCGGAAAAATCTTGCTATTTTTAAACATACTTGGGGCTGTTTCCAACACTTTTATTAGAAAATTAATTCGATGGTGAAATTCTCATAAGGATTTGACAAGTATATACGATCCGAAATATATATAATAATAATGTATGCTGCTACTTAACTGCAACGGTAGATAGATAGATAACCGGAAGATAGTTTTCCTATCTTGTTTTTTTTTTAGAAAATGTGTTTAAAATTGAATTTTTTTAAAAGAATTGAAAGGAACTATATTCGATCTGATATAATTATATTATTACAATCTCTTACTTAACCGCAAGAGTATATGATCTTCAGTTTTGCCCGAAGTTAGATTTCCTTTATTATTTTCTATGTTTCTAGTTGTTAATTAATTATAATGTTCTACTAATAATCTGCTTATTAGATCTTTGTTAACAAAAATTCGAATAAATAAATTCACTTAGATGTCAAAGGCCGCCTGCACTGATACTTTGCTGTTAAATAATTTTATTTTAAATTTTACAGCTTCTTTTAAGTTAAATTTAATTTAAGTTTTTTAATTTTGATAAAAGTGATTAGCTTAGCACATATGGTACATTGAAATGGGGTCTAACGTATGTAAAAATTATCTTTGCCAAAACAAAACATAGTTTAGTTTTTAACCGGACGGAAAAAATGTTGTAACAAGAAAGGAAAGCTAACTTCGGACGGTGCCGAACAGATCAGATAACATTGGCCAACATGAAATCCGTAGAAAGAAAGTCCCATGATTCTAGCTTAACCAAGAAAGGAAAGATAACTTTGGGCGGACCCGAAGTTGATATACCCTTGCAGTTAAGGTTGTGCCATTTCCGATCGTTAGGTTATATGGCGGCTATAGGATATAGTCGGCCGATCGATATAGTCAGCAGATCGGGTTAGACTGCGATAAATGGAATCTGTTCTCATCTTTCTAAATTAAAAAACACGAAAGTTATGCCAATTCCGATCCTTCTGTGAAAGCTGTGTGCAATGTCCCAACCCTCTAACTTAAAAAACACCAATGTTATAAACACCTCGATAATTTTTGGCAAATCGAGCCAAATAATTTTTATTTAGGCACTTCCCGCTTAATAATAACTTGTATCCTATGACTAAGAAATTACTATTAACTGAAGAAATTTAAAGACATTTAAGACAATTTAAAAGTTTATTTTTATTTAGGCACTTTCATATTTTCGTTTAGATAATACATACATATACAAATATTGTCATTAGCTTAGCACTTATGGTACATTGAAATCGGGTTTGCCAAAATTATCTTTGCCGAAACAAAACATAGTTTAGTTTTTAACCGGACGGAAAAAATGTTGTATCAAGAAAACCTTCGGTAAGCTGTATAATAAAATATTATTTTGAGTATTTGATAAAAAAAAATCAATTTTTTTACTTACGCTAAGGACAACCACACTCATCAATGACCATTTTTGGCAAATCCCGCTTAATAATTCCATCATCTCCATAATAAATCAAAGACATGCTAGAGAATTTGATTGGAGCACAACATGGTCGCATACCATTTAGCAGTCCCATTTTCCTATATTCTTCTATAAAATGTGCGTGGAATGTTTGGAATATATCAGGTGTTCGAAACGATCCCGTGCAATCACCTCTACAATAATTTGCAAAGTATCCTCTAGGGGCAATTATCCAATCATCCCAGCCGAGTGCTTTAAAAGATACATAAAAGGATTCTTTACAGCATTGTCCATTTAAAGCGCCTCCACAATCTACTGCACGCCTTCTAATACGTCTTTTCTTAAGAGATTCCGTGTGAAGAACAAGAAATGGTCTATTGCTATTGGAATACCGTGTTTCATTTAATTGCGCGGATTGTAATGAGTGAATTGAGTAACGGTCACCACAGCCCGTGCAACCAATAAGCAAACGTAGTTTTTCATTATTACTTTGTGTATACCAATCCCGTATTGTTTCTGTTAAATCAAATTTTTTCCATCCCAACCGTTTTGTGTTAACTTCGAAAGAAGCTCGGAATTTAATCGAATGGTCAATTCCCTTAAATTGAAATGTTTAATTATTAGGATTATATATATATACACCACTTAATTAATATAAATACCTTCTCTGTGATATTAATCCCTTCTGTTAATTGAAAAATCCAAATTTTTATTTTAGGATGGGGCTTATTTTGTTTCCACTTTGTATTTGCAAAAAGTAAATTGTCTGTATGTAAAATCGGGTTTACTTTCGCAATCCAGTAATTTTGTGGCTTCTCGATTCGTATGTGGACCTGGGCGCTTCGAATAGATAAGTTTTGGTTAGGAACGCGCCGATTATGAAGAGAAAACTCTAGTATCCGGTATTGCCGATATTGCGTACCTAAAAATAAAATTGTATTTGATAGTTAAGTATCAGTTAATATTATTAAAAATACATCGGTTTGGATATAGATAGCCGATAAATATTAAAATGTCGTGCTTACAGCCATTAAAAACAAGAAAGGAATGCTAACTTCGGGTGGAGCCAAAGTTGATATGTCCTTGAGTTAGGAAGCAGCTTATATTATAATTTTGGTCAAAAGTGTGCAACGCAGTGAAGGAAACATCTCCGACCCAATAAAGTATATATATTCTTGATCAGGATCACTTCCTGAGTCGATATAAGCATGTCCGTCTGTCTGACTGTCCGTTGCGGTTTCTACGCAAACTAGTCTCTCAGTTTTAAAGCTATCGAGTTGAAACTTTGCACACATCCTTCTTTCCTTTGCAGGCAGTATATAAGTCGGAACGGCCGGGATCGGTCGACTATATCCTATAGCTGCCATATAACTGATTGATCGAAAATGCCATAACTTTGGTGTTTTTTAAGAGGGTTGGGACTTTCCACACATGTTATATTCCAAAATATCTTATGTAAAAAATTTCATAAGGATCGGGCGACTATATACTATAGCTGTCATAGAACGATCGGAATTGGCATAACTTTGGTGTTTTTTAAGTTAGAAAGGTGGGACTTGGTACAGATTCTATTATGGGCAAAATAATCTTATTTGTCAAATTTCATAGGGATCGGCCAACTATATCCAATAGCCGCCATATAACTGAACGATAGGAAATGGCACAACTCCAAGGGTATATCAACTTCGGCTCTGCCCGAAGTTAGCTTTCCTTTCTTGTTTATAGATTATATGTGTTCCTCTAATAAAGTAGAAAATACAATTATGTCATCCATATAAACAAGGCAATGCTGGTATAATAAATCGTCTAATAAATTGTTCACGGAAAGAGTGATTTTGGAAATTGGTAACTATGCATCTGAAGAACGGAAGAGGTATGATAAATTAGCGAAAAACACAATAAAAGAATACTTAAGTGATTCATTTTAAAAATTTTCCACGATTGATTGCAGTGCCAGGGACATATTTTTCAACTCAAACTCGATTTATGAGAGAAAGAGTCTAGCCAATCAATTGTCTGTCAGACAGCAATTACTCTCGTTATAAGAGGATGTTAACTTTTTTAATTTTTTTACTATCTTTGAGGAATTAATTACCAAATTAATTGCATCTGGTGGCAAAGATATGGATAAGGTAAACCATCTTCTTTTATCTCTTCCTTCTTCTTATGATGGCTCACAACTGACAGAAAATAACTTAACATTAACCTAATCTCTGTAAAAAGCCGACTTCTTGACCGCGAAAATAAATTTAAACAATCTGCGAACGATTCAAGTAATAATATTTAATAATCAAGTAAATAAATTGACTTGATTAAATTATCAAAATAAATCAAGAAAAATCAAGAAAGGAAAACTAACTTCGGGCGGAGCCCTTTCAGTTAGGTTGAAGCTTATATTCTTATATATATATATTAAATCAGTTTTCTAATAAAAAAGTTGGAAACAACACCAAGCATCTTTAAAAATAGCAAGTGGTATTTCCGATCGGTCAGTTACGTGGCAGCTATAGGATATAGTCGGCCGAAGTCTCAACCCTCTAACCTAAAAAACTTCAAAGGTATGGCATTTCCGATCAATCAGTTATGGCACCTATAGCTATATACCCATCCCGGCGGTTTCGACATATACATTGCTTGCAAATAAAAGAAGGATGTGTGCAAAGATTCAAGTTGATTAATCGATTATCAATTGAATTATTAATAATGATTAATTGAATCAAATAGAATTGGTATTTTATTGAAAACTGAAGTTTTGAAAATTAATTGCAACTACCAAAACAATCTCGGTAACTTAACCAAATGTATCAAATGGAAATACTTTTACTACAACAAGGCTGTGCATATTAAAAAGGATTGTTACAAATAAAAAAATGGAAAACAATCACGAAAACATATCACAATAAACCAGTTCCCAGTTACGGGTTTTTATTTATGCTGAAATCTAATAATACCATCAAATATTGGTGTTACAAATATTTCATACATGATTTTATGATATACTCGACCCAATAAACAATTCCTACTATGTCACTTTAAAAGTTCAGAATCGCTGTTGCTCTGTGTTATTTTAGAATTAAAGCCTAACATGTTGTTTTGTTTAAAACTACTGCTTTTCGTAGTTTTATGTCTTATAACAAAATATAATAATTTGTATATGTATTTTGGTAGGTGTTATTAGGTCTATTCAGAATTCACTAAAATTAATGTTTATTAATAGAAATTAGGAATATTTATTGATAACAACTATTTTTGTTTATTTCTAGACTTCATTGTTCAAACGTTTTTATGTACTGCGATTGTTTATTTAACCTAATTGTTTACTTTCATTTTATTTTTATTTTATTTTTGTCCATTTGAGGCGTTAGTTTTATTTTCATCGAGATGATACATATATGCAAAAAGGGTAATAAGAAAATAGACTTTGGCTCACCTGGAATACTCCAACGTTTAAAGTGCTTTCAAATGTCGGGGGTGTCATAAAAAAGTCTGTAATCAAATGCAAGTCCAAAGCGACTTGCAAAAACTACCTTATACACCCTCGTCGAGACCGAACACAATAGGACTTATGGGAGCTCTTAATTTTTTTCTTTTGTTTTTTAATACGTTGCTTTTATTTCTTGAATCCTCTCTTCGGGAGACTAACAAGAGGTGTATCAAATCTTATATTGTTAACTTATCTAACAGTCATATTGACAGATACAGAGTTAGACGGCCCTAAAAATCAGGCAGGGATTGCAGGCGGGATCTGCTAGAAACCCGAGTCAATCCCTGAGCGAGGGGATTTGGGTGCGAAGACAGTTTTTCTTTGTAGGATTCTTTTTGCTTCTGATTTTCGTCTTTCACTGCGAGGATGCCTAGATCCCGGTGGATGTTTTCGTTGCGAACATACCAAGGTGCCCCAGTGATAGTTCTCAAGATTTTTGATTGTGCGCGCTGTATGATGTCTATGTTGCTGCTGCTCGCGTTCCCCACAGCTGAGAGCCATACGTCCAGATTGGACGACTAAATTGTAGAGTAGTAGCTTGTATTCCAGGCACAGTGGCGATCGTGAGTTTTTGATCCAGTGGAGGCTGCTGGCTTTCAGTTTTAGGTGCACCTTCTTGCATTCGATGTGCTTACGCCAGGTAGGTTACTTCGTTAGCTTCGTTAGGATCTGCATACGTTTAGTGAAAGCGGAGGGGATGTTTGTCTATTAAGAGTAAAAGTTACATGTTTTCAATTTTGTTCATTTAATTTAATGCGCCAATCGAACAGCCACCTTTCCACTACTATTAGATGATTACCAGTTGGTTTGTTTGGTTTGGTTAGCTTGCGTTGGGCATCTGGAGCGACTAAGGATAGCGGTATCGTCGGTGAACGTTGACGTTGTGAGTTGTGCGTTTGTGGGAATATCCGCAGTATACAAAAAATATAGACACGGGCCGAGTGCGTTTCCTTGTGGAACTCTAGCTACGACTTTGTAGTCGCCCGAAGTAGCTGCGTTGCATCTCACTGAGGATACCCTATTTTAGAGGTATGATTCCAATAGCTTGTGGGTATATGTTGGCAAATACGTTTTAATTTTGTGCATGAGTCCATTAAGCCAAACTCGGTCGAAGCTTGAGATACGTCGAGAAAATAGCGCTACATTATTCTCGCTGTTCAAAGGCTGAGCGTATTTCGGATGTTAATCTGTTCACTTGCTCGATGGTTCCGTGGTTTCTTCGGAAGCCAAATTGGTGTGCCGGAAAAATTTTGCAAGCTTCCTTATGTGGTATTAATTGAGTTAGCAAACATTTTTCAAACAATTTAGACAAACAAGATAGAAGGCTTATTTGTCTGTATGATGTCGGAGTTGTGTGGTCTTTTCCAGGCTTTGGTATCATTATAATGATGGATTTCTTCTACTTTTTTGGAAAATAGCCAAGATTAATGATACTATTAAATAGTTTGCAGTCGACCTCTATAGCGCATTTTGGAAGTTCGATTAGCACCTTTGGCGTCAGTAAATCACCACCGGGAGCCTTTTTTGGTTTTAGCCCTCTTATGACTTTTTCGATTTCGTTCGGCCGAAATGAAGGTGCAGTTGACTGAGGGATAGCCTCTAGCAGTAAACGGTAGCGATTGAAAGGCTTCCGTTTCTTGACTGAATTTGTATCGATGTGGCCTGCAAAAAGTTTGTTTCAAACCTTTTGTGAAAATGATGTTTTAAACGTTCTCTGATTAGAACTCTAGTTCCGCCGTGGGCTTTCCCATCTGGATGATCGTGCGGTAGATTGTATAGCCTTTTATTTGAAAGTTGTATTTGCTTGTAAGATGCGTTTTCACCAGTAGCATAACGTCAATATGCTTATCGATCAAGAATCGTGACAATTCTAGTTTATGCCGTGAGACATCATTGGCGTTCCACATTGATATTCGTAGTGTCTGCATAGATTATTTAGACTGTTGTGCAACGAGCAGCTATATTACCTTGTTCTGGTTTTGAACATGTGTTTGCATGGTCGTTTTCATGAATGACATAAGCTCCATCATACTTTGTTGGAGGGTAAGCATCATAGTTTCCGTTTTGCTATGTGGCTGTTATGGGGCCTGTTGAGCGCTGTGTGAGTTAAGCTGATTTGGATTTTCCATTCCAGATCGTAGAGCATCGGCATAGAAGAAGCCGTTGGTGGTGTCTTTGGCGAAAAAGACGTCTGGCGTAGCTTTTGATGGAATGTACACATTCTGTGGATTTTGGTTGCGAGTTGCGGTGGCTTGACGCATGCGACTCATCAACTGTACAATATATAGTTTGCCGTATGGTTGCCTCCGCAGTTTCCACATTTCTTCGCGGTAGTGTCCTTGTTTGTAGTGCAGTAAGTGGAGTTGTGGGCGTCCCCGCAGACTACACAGACAGCCCGAAGTGTGCAGTATGACCTAGTGTGTCCACACTCTTGGCAGTTAGTGCATTGCACTTGACCGTTGGGTTTATTGGCTTCAACTATGATTCTCCGATGCAAAAGATATTGGTGCTTGTAGATTGGGTGGACTTCGTTTTTCTTCAGCGACCTGCTTTCTGGCTCGAGCTCGACCTTGAAGAGTGGTTGTGGCTTTTTATCTTTATTTAGAATGTTAATAACGTTCTTGACGGCGAAGCCCTTTTCTTTAAGGGCGGTTTTTATTTCCGCGGCGGTAACATCGGGTTCGATTCCCGATTTACTACCACTTGTATGCCCTTGCTGCTTTTCAGCTGGTACGTGTAATAGTTTATCCGATCATTGTCCAAATATTTGGACACTATACGGTCCAAATATTTGGACACTGTACGGTCAGTCTTGGTTTGCACCTTTGTTTCGTGAATGTTCCCTTTGATAAGCCGGATAAAATGAAAGTTGTCACCGTTTCGATCCACGCCGCCATTCGGTTGACCAAGGCACTCGAGTTTTTCTCCCTGATATAGATTGGAGAGTGCTTGGGTTTTTTTGCGGTGTTTGGCGCTGGTTGGTTTTCGTTAACCTCCGCCAGTAGGTCAAATCTGTTACTACTGGATCTTCCTGGTTCTTCGTCGATCTTCTGGACGCGGTTAATTTTTGCTTTACTCTGACTTATTGGGCCAAAATCTAGGATTTGGATGGGCTCACTTTTACTGGATAGGTTCACTGTTATTGCAGCAGCTTAGGCTGCTTAAATTTTTGTGTAGTGAGCTCTATTCTTGTTCAGGATTTTAACCTTGGTCTAACCTTTCTGATGTATACTCTCCGGATATATATGTCAGATATACATCCGTGCATATCGAGAGTCTGATTGAAAAGAAAGCACGAGATTTTCGAGCACGGTTGCTACAAAATGGCTAAGGCAAATGCATTCCTGCCTTATCCCTTACGCCTAATGTTGCCACTTTACCGACGGTACCACCCGCTAGGTGCCGCTAGTATACACAGGGTCTGTGGTTTTGAATCCCACTAAAAGCCACCTGATGCATCCTATCTATAAAAGTAATGCAATTAACAAAAACGCATTAAAATCGTGCTCTGGCTGTGGCTATTCTCACGAAACACAATAGTAAGGAAATAAAAGGAAGAAAAACGTCATTGATCTAGAACTCTAAAACAAAGGTGTTTTGTTTCAAATGGACGCATTTGTAATAAACTCAAGTACATTCGTGCTCCTAAATATACAAATATTACGCAAGTGCTCATGAGTGTTCCACACGTTTGGTCGGACAACTATTTCATTACATGGGGTAGCTAAACATGGTTGTAAAATATGGTGAAATAGAAACCGAATTTATATTAATAGTTGCAAACGTGGAAAATTCGAACAGTCTCTTGGATATGGACTCATTCAAAACATTTAGGTTCGATATAATGCCAGTGGCGAATGGTTAACAGAGTCAAATGCTTTACTGAAATCAGTGTATATGACGTCTGTTTGTAAGCCATTCCGGAAGCCATCCGTGATAAAAGATGTTAGCTCCAATAAGATGGTAGTGGTGGAGCGGCGCTTCATGAAGCCATGCTGGCACGGAGTTATCTGTACAGCCAAATAATTTATGTTTATTCAAAAGTCTACTCATACTTAAAGTTGTTAAGATGCCTCGTATACCAATGCGGATTCGTTGAAGCGGACGGATATTTCCACGGCACACAAACGTCAAAAAATGAGTTTACAGTGATATAAAATTTTTGTAATGCTAAGTTTATATCCTCGCATGCCAGTAAATCGGACCAATCAAATTCCGAAATTAACTTATTTAATTTCATAAAGTCAGCCTTACGAAAGAAACGAACTTTCTGAGATTTAAGTGTAGACTTAAGGTCAATTAAGGAGTTGTTTTCAATTGAAAGCTCAAGAGTGGGATGATATGGATCCTCAGGGTCAGAAAGGGGCAAAGTTCTGGAAAGAGTAATTCCATCAGGATCAGAAACGAAATATAAGTCTAGCAGCCGACCTAAAGAATTTCTAACGTGGTTAATTTGCCCGAGTGACATGTCAAACATGCCCACAGGGAAGTCATGGTGGGAGTTAAGCTGTAAAAACGGTGAATTTTCAACATTTGACCATATAAGTTCTGGGATATTAAAGTCACCCAGAGCTATCAGCTGGTCACCATCAGACAGACGATCGAAAACCAAACGAATAGCGGACAAATGTTGCCATTATGTTGGAGGTTCGGACGAAGGTGGTATGTAAGAACAGGTAACAGACAAAGATTGATCGGACAAAGTGATTTTGATGCAAAGGAATTCAATGTCACCAAACTCTTGTGATTTTACCATCAGAAGCGAGTTTGGAGTCTACAGAGATTAACACTCCTCCTCCCCTTCGCAGAGTTCTATCACATTTAAAAGTGGTGTACCTACTAGGAAAAACTTCGGAGCTTAAAATCTCCGGCTTTAACCAAGTTTCTGTAAATGCAATAATGTGAGATGCAAAGAAAGAACTATCAGAATACAGTTTGGGAAGTTTACTACGTAACCCTCTAGTATTCTGATAGGTAAGTGTTAGAGAAGACATTGGTTTTTTTAAACAGAGGAAGATGAAGTGGGTTGGTCAGTGGCCGTAACATGTGGGAGTTTTACACCCACAGGTCTGGTCATTTTTTTTCACCTTACTTGGCTGATGTTCTTGGACGAAAATATTCTCTAGCCAAAAGCTGGCGGAACAAATCGTCTTGAACATCTGCAAGGGCACACGTATTTTGAAAGATGACGTGTGCCTGGTGTATGAATATTTAAATTTTTTTATATCCACCACCTTTATGTCGACTTTTGTTTTAGCTTTGATGTAAGCCCAGATATTAATCTCAGAAGTATCAGGGGCAAGCCGGGAAACAAAAATATGTTTCGAAGGTGGGATCACCTGCAAGGGTTTTGGTGCCACCGCAACTAGTACAGCGGCATCAGTCCGTACCGGGGGTCCGGACGGTTGATTGCCCTGTTTGGTGACTGTTACAGGGGTTTGAATTATTGGGTCTGGGATCACTTGAAGCGATGCCACAGAGGGCATATCGGACAATGGCTCATTAATCCTGAGATATTCGGAAGCCGAATTTTTCTCAGGTCCGACCCTTGGGGTGGCCAGAGATATAAGCGGATGCATAGTTGTCGGCTGAGCAGGCTGAAGATTATTCGCCACAAGCGCATCACTAAAAGAGGATTTTTTACGCTTTGGAGACTCGTTTAGTAGTTGAAGACTACTAAACTGTGTATCGAGCGCACAGAGTTGGTCATTGATTTTTCGAAAACCACTAATCAACTCCTTGAATCCGCTTTTAGTCTGCCTCATGAACGGTCTTATTTCGTCCTGAACAGTTCGACAACCGTCACAGTAAAAGTGGAGACCAGACATACGCGAGATTGCATCCGAAACTGAGGCCGTGAACCCGGCACACTTAGCGCGTAAAACGTTTTCACAGAGCCATTATAGGCTGGGAAGACGAGATTGTCTTCTATGCACTTCAATGCACTTCAATGCACAGACCAATTTAAATTCCATAGTTATTAAGATTTTAAATAATTAATTTATTTAAAATTATTAAAATTTCAATAATTAATTTATTAATAATATTGATGAACCTTGTACCACTGTACCAGGGAAACGAAAGGGGGAGATTGAAGAGAGCAGTTAGTGCGAGTTAGTAAAATGCAAAGAAATAGAGATAAGAATCTCTATTGAGCGAGAAATAGGAGCAATAGAATAGAAGCAACACCGTAACAGATGAAGAAGAAGAGCAGGGCTATGTTTGGAAGAAAAATTTATAAAATTGTTATTTTACCTCCAAATATATCACTGCACACGCGAAGCGATACGGATCTATGAATTGCAATATTTTATTATTTCTATTTTTTTTAAGTGAATAGAAATAAACACCGATTGTTTATGCAAATCGCACAAAAAAAAACACGTGCGCCCGCTTTGAGATAAAGAGAAAGATGACATGCACCATACTTTGCGGTAGGACGACGTAGACCCTTTCATCCAGGTAACTCTGCATTTGTGATCACAAACTCTTCCGCATGCATGATCTGTGATGGCCATTCTCACGTGATAAACTCCTGTCCAAGGTTTTTAAGCTTGTCGCCTGAGGATCGTTTATGCGAAGTTAGGCGATTGGATTTATGCCGTAAGTGCCTTAGATCTGGGCACCTATCACGGCATTGCAATGCGTCAAGCTGCCGTGCGTGTGGACGCAGGCATCATAATCTGCTGCATTTTGGAGGCAACTCGCCAGCTCAAGACCAAAACCCCTCTCCTGCGATTCCCACATCTAGCGACGCTGTTTCTGGTTCTGCGTCCGCCGCCGTCAATTCTCTCGTCGCTAAGGATCGGTTTGGTGATGTGGTGTTGCTAGC
Organism: Drosophila ananassae; assembly: GCF_017639315.1. NCBI lineage: Eukaryota > Metazoa > Arthropoda > Insecta > Diptera > Drosophilidae > Drosophila > Drosophila ananassae. The sequence continues at coordinate 1,536,743 of NW_025319041.1, read as the reverse complement.
CACTGCCAATATTCTGGTTAGGAACCGCTCCGGAGATATACTGATCTGCCGGGTGCTGCTCGATTCTGGCTCGCAGGTGGATCTAGTCACTTCAAGGCTGGCGGACCAGCTGCAGCTGCGGAAGATAAGGATTCCGGTGACTGTATCCGGTATAAGAGGCGCAGGGTTCTCTATAGATGGGTTTTCCGTGCAAGTCAGCTTGCAATCCCAATGCTCTGACTACTCTGCACAATTAACTGCGATCGTAGCCTCCAACATCACGGACCTTCAGCTCTTGGAAAATTCCCGACAATGTAGAGCTAGCGGATCTTCATTTTCAACAGCCTCAGCCAGTTGATTTGCTAATTGGAGCTGGACTATTTTACGAGCTGCTTTGTGTGGGGCACATTCATCATTCATTCAGTCACTTCGAGCCGCGCATGGAGAAGCGTCTTGCCGGGATCTGCACAGTGGTGGCTAGTGTGATGGGTCATATGTTACCCAGTGTGGATGTGAAGCCGCTCTTGGACTTTGGCAGCGAAATGGCTACCGAGATGCCATCGTCCAGCTGCAGTAGTATCGAGGATAAAGACGACGGCGACGGAGTGTGTCGGGTGCGCTGCTGAGGACGGCGTCCGGAGCTACAAGGCGGGCAATCAACAAATGGTACCTGCTGCCCCTTTATGAAGTTGTTGAAAGCTCATCTTCCAACGGGGGGAGTATTTCGGGTCAAGCAGCCGCCGGAAAGAAGTTTGACCGGCAATAATTTATTGAGTTCGTGGCGTCATTTCCTTTTATAATTATGTTCGCGTCGCCCGCTCTTGTGCATTCGATCGGCCACCTGCATCTGCCGTCATGCACTAGCGTTTGTCTCGCTCTCTCCCGGGCTCTCTCGATCAAGCGTTGAGCCGCGCTCCCGCGTTTGTATTCTAATTCGGTCTTCACTCCCTCGCAGTCGCATCTATACCTATATCACTTTGTATAAAGCCAAAAAATTTTAAATAAATTGTATGAAATTGAACTGTGCTTGTTTTACTGAAGCCAATATTTAGAACATTGAATATAGCTCCCGAAAACGCTCGGTAACTGAACAAAGGATCTAAATACAATGGTTTGCGACAATGGGCAACAATTTACTACTGACGCCTCCGCAACATTTTGCAAGCAAAATGAAATGCAGCAGATTACTACAGCACTACTTATCAGTAGATTACTTATTGGTAGTAGATCTTATCAGATTACTTATCAGTAGATTACTTGATGGGTTACCAGTTCGTGAGGCAGTAACTAAATACCTAGCACTAGAAATATTGTGGCTCTTAAAACTAATTACCAAAAAAAATGTGAATCATGTGTTTGAGATCCCCAAGATTGATAAGATATGACCAATGATAATTCTATCCGACCTGTTGTCTCTTTCGCCTTGTTGCGCGCCGTCGTAACCATTCTCCCACGAAGTACTACCCTTCTTTCTGGTTGGTCAGTGCCCATACAGGACTCTTGGTCCTCTCTTGACCTTGCTTCTTGCTCCCTTTTGGAGATGCATGTTACCCATGCCAGATAGGAGGTGACTTCTACTCCTTGAATTTACTTGGTTACTGGCCCTTGCACTCCGTGCTCTTCAGTTGTGAGTTGACAACCTTGGGCTTGTGGTTCGGGGTCCGTCTGCGGCTCTCCATGTTGATCCGCCATGAGTGGGGAACTATGTAATCTTCCGGATTTTACTATTTGCTCTTAGCCGATGCATGCAATCAAACTTTGTCGTGGCTCGTTAGCTTCTTGTTGATCCGCAATGAGTGGGGAACTATGTAATCTTCCGGATTTTACTATTTGCTCCTTGCCGATGCATGCAATCAAACTTTGTCGTGGCTCCAGTGGCTTAGCTTCCGGTGTCCAAGCCGTAGTATTACCGACGACGTGTTCTGCCTGGATATTAGGAGCTGATTCTGGTCGCACTGGCCCCATCACAATAGTGGCTGTCCTTCTCCCAAATATGCCTGTTGTGGCCTCATAATTTGGGAGATGATTTCGGCGCCCAACAGCAGATCAATATTCTGGGGCTGCGTAAATTCAGGATCGGCTAAGCGCAACTGAGGTGAGATGTTTCTTGGCGCTTGAATAGGGTGGGATGGTTGATTGGGCATTATTTCCGGTAGCACAACGACGTTAATTTGATCTTTGAAGTCAGTGGTTAATGATGATAGGGTCACCACAGCCTTTTTTCGTGATCTGTTAGTTGTTCCTCCCAGTGCAGCGATATTCAGGGTTGATGGCTCCAATTGTAGTCCAAGTGTGTCAGCCATCCTTCTGGTGATTATGTTAATCTGTGATCCAGAATCTAGGAGTGTGCGGCATTGCTGATGGGTTCCGGCTGGGCCATGTATTGCCACTTGGGCGGTTGGTAACAGAACGGTGGGCTTATCTGTAAGCTGGGCTGTGGCTGAACACACCAATCGTGATGAACTGGATCGAAGTGGAGCAGCCGACGAATTTTTCTGCATTGTTAATTGACTGGTTGCCTGACGCTCAAGGGTTTCTAACATCTGCTTCAGAGATTGTCGATTGGTTGGATCGGTGACGGCTAGTTCTAGAGCTGACAGCGTGTGTGGATCCAATCTTGCCTCAATGATGTGTACCAAGATTGGGTCCCAGTTGTCTGTTGACACCTGGAGGGCGTTGAGAGTGGCGACCGTTCGGAGCACGGTATCATGTAAGCTGCGCAGCTGGTCCGCTGATCCATTTGTTCTGGGGTGTCCGAAAAGCTCTTAAATCGCGGATTTAATTAACAGCCGTTCATTGTGGTATCGATTCTTTAGTCGTTGCCATGCATCCTGGTAACTGGTCTGTCCGCCAATCGACGTTGCGATTAGGTTTTGTGCTTCACCTGTTACATGATTCTCCAAATGACGGAATTTTACTGCATCGCTGTAGTCTTGATTGTGGATGCATTCCGTAAAAATTTCGTAGAATCGTAGCCAATGTCGGTAGTCTCCGTCAAACTTTGGAATTTCTACTGGTAGTATTACAAACGGAGGTGCGATTGCGGGTTTTTGTGTTGATGTTGAAGTCGATTGCGATTCTTCGCTCAGAAACGAAAAGTATTCTGCTCGTACCACCTGAAATCTGTCATGGGTGTGTCCATTTTTATGGCTGGTTCCAGGTCGATGAGATCATGGTATCCCGTGACGATTTCCTTCCATAGCTCCTTCATGTGTTGTCTGACGTGTGTGGACACTTTCCGTCCTTTGGTCTTCCTCAGAAAGTCTTCCATATCGTCTAATCGTCCTTCATGTCTTCGTTTTAATGATGTTAATCGAAGGTCTTCTCTTTCGTTTCCTCGTGATGATTGTGGCTTTTGCTCGAGATTTTCGCCTGTTTTCCGGGGCCTTTGTGACGGGCCTGACACTGATGGGATTCCATCCAAAAATATTGCTTCATATTTTCTCACAAGCTCTTCTAGAGCTTTGGCCTTTGTGAAATACTCATTCTCAGCTCATGGAGATTGGTATAATTTTTTTTAAACTAGGTCCATGAGTGAGGGAGTTGTCTGAGTCTCTTCTCGAAGTATCCTTCCTTGAGTTTACGCTGTGAGGAGTCTTTTGTGAAGTTTCTTATTAGCCTTTGGATGTCTATGTTGCTTTCAATTTGCTCAGCAATGAGCATTTGGATTACAGGGTCTGTTTCTGATCCCATGGTTGCGATGTACCCTTTTTTTTCCGATGAGTTAAATTGCGTTGCGGCTTGTGTTCAGGTTGTGATCCTCTAGAAAAGGATCACGCCAGGGTCACCAAATGTTCGTCCGTAGAGCGTTATGCGGCCACTACGTCGAACTTGCACTCGCGGGCATAACGGTAGGTCGCGGAGTCGTAGTCAAAGGAACGTTTAAAGGTTCTGACTAAATTACCTGGATTCTGCAAGGGACTGATCGGTTGACCAGGTGCTTGATGTGATCAGGCTGGAGTTGATGATGGGGTACTTGAAGTCCTGGGCTGGTTCTCCTCAAGTACAGGTGGTATGGTGATTCGGCTGATTCCGTATCGGCCGGACTTACTTGTGGTCCATTTCACATGAGCAACACTCGAAGCAGGTTGGGTAGCGCGGGGTCTACTCGTGCTCCGTTTCACGGGAGCAACACTCGAAGTAGACTGGTATGCCGCGGGTTCTACTTGTGGTCCGTTTACACAATAGATAGCTTTCAGAGAGTCCTACTTGTGAACCGTTTTACACAGGATCACTCGAAGTAGGTTGATTTTAAGTGTCGTGGTTCAGACACTGAGTAGGGAGACGATTCACTTTGATTTCGCAACTATCTTTATTTCAGAAGAACAATTCTTATATAAAATGCTAAATTATATATAATTAAATCTCTGTCTGCTGACTCAGATTGTTTGGTCATGTACTGCTTGTACTCGGATTTCGGCTTAGCTAGCTGGGTTTTGCTTGCTTCGGTCAGTCGGTCATTCTTCCCGCTGATAATGCTGATTTCTGCTTCTGGCGCCGTCTACTAGTGCTGGGTTATTAGGTTGGATATTGTTTTGTGCTTATTGCTAATAGGTTAGTGGGTTTGCCTATTGCAACATGCTGATGCATATTGATTGAATCAAATTACTAAGTGTGCATATAGGGTAGTAGGTCTTGGCACTAAGTGCCAACAAAGTAGTTCGAGAAAAAAATGGCTATGTCTGCAGATATTTCAATAAGCTAACCTTACAATGACAAATCCACAAAGTTCTGGTTTGTACATGAAACTGCGAAACCTGCCGCCAGTCATCACCCTCAGAGCCGATATGAACCGTCAGGCGAGATCCACCTGAGACATTCTCACGTCGTCTTCCTTCGTTGACGATTCCTGTGTTTGTAAACTCGTTGGTAGCTCGTTGATCGCCAATCGTTCCATCGTTCCGGTGCCGCTCGTTTATTGTCGCATCTCGTCGACTACGACCTCTTTCCGTTGGTGGTAGAATTTCCAGTGAAAGTAGTCTATTAAAAGATCTGTGATCTTGTGAGCTTTGGGAAAAATCACTGGTTTTCCCAGACATATCGGTATATCTCTCCTTTTGTCGATACGTCCTCGAACGCGAAGAATGTGTCAGTTGTTCTCTCGTTATCTTAAAGCGAACGGACGTTTTTTTTTTTGTGCGCATTCCTTTTTTTAAATCTTTTATTTATGTATTTATTTCTTTTATACCCATTGTTTGGTTATTGAGATTTTCCAATGAAGTTTCCTCCACATAATACCACAAAATTATTAAAGGGAATATATATAAATTACATATGTTATCTGCGTAGGGTTGAAGTCCGAATTTTGAAGTACGACTCAACGCTTGATGTTGCGGAGTGACCGAGAGATACCGCTAGAGAGCGAGACAACGCTAGAGAATGACAGAAGATGCAGGTGGCCGATCGAATGCACGAGAGCGGGAGATGAGAATATAGGCATAAATATAAAAGATAGTGACATCACGAATTCAATAAATTATTGCCGGGCAAACTTTCCGGCGGCTGGTTGACCCGACACCACGTTTTCTGATCTAACTAAAACTCTCAGGCCTGATCTATAGATCCGATACTCTTCATCTAAGAACTGTTTGGAAGTGCATGCTATTTTGTACGCCGTGTAGCAACATCATGTATAATAAACATAAACATTTATTATTTTTTTAACGTTGTTGAAATGGAAAAAAACAAGCAAAATTTTAGCACTTAGTTTCAATGTTCATCATTTTACATTAATACTTACAATTTAGCTACCGGTCATAGAAAATTTCATTACCTTTAAGTGACATATGTAATCATATTTTAATTATCCTACAACAAAAATACAAACTTTGCTTTATTTTTGTCCATAATGAGGAAACCCTTCTCTTAACATAAGAGAGAGAGAGAGCTTAATCATAACCCTAACTCGCACCGATCACGGCTGTCGACCAGCGCCCGTCGTATGACAGTGTGCCGTCCGTCGTCGTGCTCTTAGCTCAGATCACCGTTGTGTTATTAACTAACACGTGTACTCTTAGTATACCGGGTACACGGCCTTAGTTTCGGAAGCCATTTCACGGTCTGGTCTCCACTTTTACTGTGACGGTTGTCGTGTTGTTCAGGATGGGATCGTTAATGAGACATCAAATGGGATCGATAATGAGACAGACTAAAAGTGGTGTAGCACGATTAGATAATAATAGATACATTAAAGAGGAATGAAAACAAACTGAAGTTTAGCATATGTTAGGGCATAGGGCGGCCCCGCTTCGTCGCAATAGATAAGCTAGACTTAAATTTAATTATTGACTATATATCGAATTATCAAGTTTATAGTATCAGTATATCAATAGTCAATAGTATCAATAGTATATCAAGTATATAGTGCATCAAGTTAATTTTCGTCGTTTTCGAAGGTTTATAATAAAAAGCCGCCTTTCGTTTAATTTTCTTGAGATAAAATAATCTCATTTAACATTTTGGCGCCCCCGGGTGACTTGTGTTTATTGTAATTTAATAAATGCAACTAGTGACAGTGACACATAAAGAAAATATAATAATAAAAAAATGAAAATAAAATGAAAGAGTTGCTCGCGACGATAGTGGTTTGAACTTTAAAAACAATAAGCAATTTTTATCAACTGGCAACTGGATTTATTCAGCATCTTTATTAACTGGAAGGAGTCATCGTCATCCCTATGCCCTGCACCTGTTTTGAAAGTGGCAGCAGGATTAAAGCAGAAAATCTCAGAACCGCAGGTATTTGTGCAAACAATTTAAAGTCGAGAAAAGACAAATTAATATTCGTCTTGTGCTGTAATATTGCACCTCCTTTCAATTTTTGGCGCACACGTACTTCAAAATATGAATAATAAAGTTTTACATAAATTTCATTAAAATAATGCCAATATAATTGAAAAATTGCCTGTGGACAAGACATAAATTATTCCACTATCACTGTCGCCCCCTAACCATCGTTCTCGATATTGTAAATATGTGCCAAATAAAATAGATAAAGTTCAGCCAAAAATTATTTTATATTTTTTGTGCATAAATAACACAGTGCTACAAAAAAATAAAAGTGAATGAACTTTTAAAGTGACATAGTAGGAATTTTTTGTCTGGTCGAGCATAACAGATAAATAATAAAATTGGTTGAAGTTATAACGCTTTTCCCAAAAAAAGTCACTTCAACCTTGCGAACACTATAAGAACAAGAGCATATTCCTTTCTTATACACACTGATACTTCGGAGCGCTCGCTGGGTTGAACTGAATTTTTTTGGGAAAAGCGTTATAACTTCAACAATTTTCATAATTTTTTAATGAAATTTGTCTAATTTTATTCAGCATTAATGAGACAACATTGATATGTAGCATGAATGACAGAATTTTTGTAAGTTGTACCGAAAAACTGGCGCCATAATCCGAAAAATAAGAATAAAAGGCGAAAATTTTAGTTTCTTGTGTAAAAATTTTGTCCTTTTTGTTTAAAAAAATCGATTTTTTTTTTTTCAAAAGCTACAACCTCAAACTATTGTAAATCGGCAATTTTGAAATCGGTTTAAAAAAACGCGTTAAGGGATTTTGAAGCGAAAAAAAGTCTCGAAAACTGTTTTTTTTACAATAAATCAAGATTTCTAGGGAGTTAAAAATATTTCGTACACGGGTTTGTGTTATACTCGACCAGATAAACAATTCCTACTATGTCTCTTTAAAAGTTCAGAATCACTGTTGTACTGTGTAATTTGGTGTAAATACAAATAGAAGCAGCGGTGACTTATCGTTTTCGCCTATCTCCGTTATCCGCTGCTGAATGTACGCGTGTATATGAATTTTTGGCGTCTTTTGTTCAATGGAACGCCAAGTGACGCGATACCCTACAATTTGGTTGGGTATATTGGTTTCGGTATCACTGGTGACTAAATATTTAAATATTCAGTGCCTCGACTATCGATTTATTTGACTATCAATTAATTAATTAATTATTTTCGTTGGTTAAAAATTAAAATATTTTTTTTTATTATAAAAAATTATAATTCTTTACTTTTAAAAAAACTTTAAAATAAAATTAATATTTATTAAATTAATTAATTATTGTCGTTTTCGTTTTTTGTACCGAAATTAAAATTAAATTTTATTAATTGAAAAAAATATTTAAATAAATAATTTTTAAATATTAAAATTTGTATCGAATTCACTTCTTTTTAGAAAAGAAATAATTTTCATAGAATGGAGAGTAATAAACCCAAACTTAATTCCACGCTTGTGAATTATTTTTCGTCGTCGTTTAAAATTATAGTAAATAGCCACCTTTAGTTTTTTCGAAAATGTGAGGTAAACTAATCTCAATAAACATTTTGGCGCCCCCGGGTCGACTTGGCTTACTATAGTTATTAAATAAAAAGCAACCAAAAACAGTGACAGTGCCACAAGAAATACATTGAAAACAAAAATAAAAAGTTGCTCGCGATGGTAGTGTTGTGAACATTTAGAAAACAATATAAAAAAAAAACAAGAAAGGAAAGCTAACTTCGGGCGGAGCCGAAGCTGATATACCCTTGCAGTTGTGCGATTTCTGATCGTTCAGTTATATAAAGGCTATTGGAGGCTAAATTTGTCAAATAAGATTATTTTGCCCAAAATGGAATCTGTACCAAGTCCCATCTTTCTAACTTAAAAAACAGCAAAGTTATGCCAATGCCGATCATTCAGTTATATGGCAGCTATATGATATATTCGGCCAATCCTTATCAAATTTGGCAAATCAAATTTTTTTTTCCAAAATAGAATCCATACCAAGTCCCATCTTTCTAACTTAAAAAACATCAAAGTTATGCCAATTCCGATCGATCTATGACATGATATGATATGATAAGGATATAGTCGGCCGATCCTTATGAAATTTTGTAGACAAGATAAATTGGCCAAATATAACAAGTGTGGAAAGTCTCAACCCTTCAACTTAAAAAACACCAAAGTTATGGCATTTCCGATCAATCAGTTATATGGCAGCTATAAGATATAGTCGACCGATCCCGGCCGTTCCGACTTATATACTACCTGCAAGGAAAAAAAGGTTGTGTGCAAAGTGTCAACTCGATAGCTCCAAAACTGAGAGACTAGTTTGCGTAGAAACCGATAGACAGACAGACAGACGGACAGGCGGACAGTAAAATAGTAGAGCTAAAGTGAATAATAAAGTTATACATAAATTTTATTAAATATTGTCAATACATATGAACAATTTCCTGCGGACAAAAATAAAGACGCATAAATTATTCCAAAATCACTGTCGCCCCCTACCCCTCGTTTTCGATATTGTAAATATTTTCCAATAAAATAGATAAAGTTCAGCCAAAAAATTATTTTATATATTTGTGCATAAATAATTGGTACATACAAATAGATGTAGCGGTGGACTTATCGTTTTCGCCTCCCTTCGTTATCTGCTGCTGTATGTATGCACGTATATGCAATTTTGGCGCCTTTTGTTCAACGGAACGCCAAGTGACGCGATACCCTACAATTTGGTTCAGTACATTGTATTCAGTGTCACTGGCGAACAAATATTTAAATGCGTAGTGCTTCGACTATATTTTATTCGACTATCAATTAATTATTGTTTTCGTTGGTTGGAAATTAATCATTTATTTTTTATTATAAAAAATTACAATCCACAGAACTTTACTTTAAAATAAACATTTTAAATAAAAGTAATTTCGTAAATTAATTAATTATTATTATTTATTTATTTATAAAGGAATTGCCAACAATTTTAAAGTGCGGGCAATTTTTGCTTTTGTGTTAAGCAATAGCTACAATGGCCTTCTGCTTAAGATCTATTTTATAATATGTAACATGTGTGGTGTTCTTAATTAAGTGTTAATGACTAAGTATTTTAATTAGATTCTATTTACATATGTATGTATATGGAAGTTTCAATTTATATTGTGTGGTACATTTTTATGTTTTTTAGGAATTGTACTGTTTGTTGTATATTATCAAATGAGGTGATTTCAGTTAATGTTTGTTTTAATTTTAGTTTTGATCTCTCTTGCTGGAGGGCAGGACAGTCGATTAATAAGTGTTGTAGGGTTAGTATTGTGTTGCAGTTTGGGCAGATTGGAGGTGGTGTTTTAGTAAGTAAGTGACTGTGGGTTAGGTTGGTGTGTCCTAGTCTAATTCTTAAGAATTTAATTAAGTCGGCTCGAGAGATGTTTTTGCTTGCTTCACTGTCGTGGTTGATGTTTTTGTAGTGTGATGAGGAGTGGTTGAGTATTTCGTATTTGAGGGATTGGGTGTTCCGTTTAATGTGTTTAAGGATGTCTATTTGGTTGAAGTTGTTTTGGATGATAAGAGGGAAATTATGGGCTTTTTTAGCAGTTTCGTCTGCGAATTCGTTACCTATGATCCCGCAGTGTCCTGGGACCCATAGTAGCAGAATTTTATTTTTATTGTCTTTATTTAATATATTCCTTATGGAGGAGGTGTAAAAGTTGTGGTTTTTGATGTTGTCGATTTCTTGTAAAGCTGAGAGGGAATCTGTGCAGATTACAAATTTCCCTCCTTGTTTGCTGGCGTAATTGCATGCTTTAAGGATCGCTGATATTTCGGCTGTGTATATGGAGGAGTATTGAGGTAGAATGTGGTGTTCTCTAATCTCGTTTTCTGTTGTTACGCTGAATGACACTCCGTCTGCTGATTTCGATCCGTCTGTATACAGGAAATGTCTGTTTGGTAGTGTGTTTTTCAGTTCATTGAATTGTAGTTGGTAGGTTAAGGGTGGTGTGTCTTCCTTGGGTAGAGTGTGAAGTGAAGTGTTTATATTTGTGTTGTGGTGCAGCCAGTGAGGGGTCTTTTCCCTTTTGCATGTCAGCGGTGATATGTGTATATTAAGATTTTTTAAATGTTCTATTGTGTTGTGCAGTGAAGACGGGAATTTTGGGGTTTTTTTAGAGTTTTTTATTTTGTTGTAAATTTTTTCTATTGGCGAGTTCTTGGAGTTGATTATAATTTTGATATTTTTTTGCGTTGTGTATGTTGTCCTATGTTCTATCGGTAGTATGTTGGCTTCGTATAATAGGTTATTGATTGGGGTTGTGCGGAAGGCGTTTAAGGCGATTCTTATTGCACAGTGGTAAATCGTTTTAAGCTTGCTTAGTGTCGATTTTGGTGCATTTCCATATAGATGTATGCCGAAGTCAATTTTAGACATTAAAATGGAGTTTACCACGTATATGATTGTGTTTGTGTTGCTGCAGAATTTTTTGCTAGACAGGCATTTGATTACGTCTAGTCTTCTGGATAGTTCCAGAGCTAGGTTATCAATGTCTTTGTTCCATTTGTAATTTTTTGTTATTGTTATGCCAAGTATTTTAAGGGACGTGACATTCTGTAGGGGGGAGGTGTTGGATTGCAGAGTGAAATTGCAGTTTTTCTTTCTACAGATATGCAGGTGCTTGCACTTGCTGGTTGAGAGTGATGCACCAGAGTAGTTGCACCATTGATTGATGTCGTTTAGTAGTGGGTCTATGTTAAGGCTGTTTTGTATTTTACCTAGTTTGTACATTATAGTAAAGTCGTCGGCGTATGCAGTGAATTCTGTATTTTTGTGGGTAGCTAGTATTTTGTTGAGTTGGTTAAAGGCTATTGCAAAGAGGCTATATATCACTGACAATGGAGATACTAGAGAATCAGAAACCGATTTTCCCTTTCTAAATCCCATTTGACGGTTATCTAGAAGCTTGCCATTTGTGGCTAGCCACCATAGCCGTTTAGCTATTATTTTGTCAAGGACCTTTGAAATGCATGGGTTGAGGGAGATGGGTCGGTATGAGTTGACGTCGGTTTTGTTCAGGTTTGCTTTAGGAATGGGCATTATACTGCTTGCCTTGTATTGCTGAGGGATGTGTGATTTGAGTATGTTGTTGAATAGATTCAGAATTCTATTTTGTAGTGTTTTGGATAGGTTTTTTAACATAGGATAGCTTATGCGGTCGCGACCCGGCGTTTTCCCCTTTTCCCCTGCAAGGAGTTCTATGAAAGTTATATCCTTTTCTATTTTAAGAGCTGCAGGTGAGAGGATGTGTGTGTTAAGGATCGGGTTGGATTTCCTTTCTAAGAATATTGCATGGAAATGGTTTTCTCGTGAGGTATTGGACCAGTGGGTGCAGAGGGTGTTAGCTATTTCATTTCGATCTAGTATGCTTTGTGTTGGGTCGTTGGGATTGGTAAGACAGTGGATGTTGTACCTAGCTTTAAGGCCGCAGAAACGGTTAATTTTAGTCCAAATTTCGCCGATGGGAAAATTTGGGTTAATTTCTGCTGTGAAGTTTTCTATTGAAATTTTTTTTCTAATTTTTATTTCCCGCTTAAGTTTAGCGTTGCGTTTTTTGTATGTTAGTATGTTTGTAGTGTTGATGTTTCTCTTAAGTATATTCCAGGCAATTCGTTTTTTAATTTTTGAAGTGTTTTATCCCACCATGGGACGTTCCTCTTTCTCTTAGAATGGCGTGATTGGGGAATAGCTTCATTGGCGGCCAGAATTATTATTCTGGTTATATTGGCGGCTTCTTTATTAATATTTGAGCTAGGGGGTTTGTCAGTTGACAATTTGTCTGCGATATCCTTGAATAAGGCCAGTTTGCTTTTTTAAGGTTAAATCTTGGTCTTTCAGTGGGATTGTTCATGTTGTGTTCTTCGAATAGGTCGATGTGTATTGGGTAGTGGTCGCTACAGGCCAGGGAGCTATCTGTATGCCATTTGGAGTTCAGATTCAGAGGGGGAAAAGCAAATGCGAGATCTATGTGTGATAAAGTGGATTGCTGAGCCGTTGTTCAATGTTATGAGGGAGGATTGATTTATAAATTTAAATAGTGTGTTACCTCTTTTGTTGTTGTTTATTGAGCCCCAGCTTCTGTGCCAGCTATTGAAGTCTCCAGTTATTAGTAGGGGAGGTTGTAAATTGTCGTATATGTTTCTTAGGTTTTGGATTGTGAAGTTCTTGTTGGGTGGTATGTACGAAGATGTTGTGGTGATTTTAATTTTTGAATATATTGTTACTGCTATTGTGTCAAAGTCAAAGGCGTTAATTGGTTCATTATGATGTTGCAATGAGTTGTGGATGAGGAGTGCAACTCCCCCAAATCTGATTGTGGCAGAGTTTACTTGATAAAGTGTATAATTAATTGGGATAGGTATATTTTGATTACCATGTAGGTGTGTTTCTTGTATGGAGATTATCTTAGGGCTATGGTTTTTTATAATAATTTGTAATTGGTTGTAGTTGTTAATGTATCCGTTCATGTTTCACTGAATTATTTTGAGCATTGTTTAAGAGTTTTTTTTTTTTTTTGGATTTGACTGATTGATAGAACTAATTTGCTGTTTTTTTTTTTTTTAGAAACCGTCGCTTTCGCTATTAAGTTGGTTCTTGTTTTTATTGTTTTTTTTTGGTTTTTGTTCATTTTTCTCTTTAGATTTTAAGGATTTGGCGAGGGTGTTGTGTTTGTTTGTGTAGATTCTAAGTTTAAGTTCTTCCGATATGGAAGAGTTTAGTGATGAAATAGGAGCTAATGTGGAGGTGGATGCTGTGGGTGGGGTGGTGTCCATGTTCGAGTCGAGATCATCGTATGTTGTTGCGTTTCTTTGTTGAGGTTTAGTGACTGCAGGAGTGATGGCAGTGTTCTTGTAATTTTTTAGATGATTGGATGAAATGGATTGCGGTTTGGTGGTTGTTGATGCTTGGATGTTAGATTTTTCGGTTGAAACGGTGGAGTATAAAGTTGGTTGGTGGATGTGTCGAGAATGGTATATATTTAGAGCGGTTTTGTGGTCCACTTTTTCTATTGTTTTGATAGATGTCAATTTCTTTTGTTTATCAAATTCAGGGCCAGATTTGTCTAATGGGCTGTGCTTATTGTTTGTTAGACTGTATTTACAATTAATGCAGAATTTGTCGTTGGAGCATACTTCGTCTATGGCTGTGTGTTGTTCGGCTGAGCAGTTGTTGCAGGTTTTGTTTGATGTGCAAGCGATTGTGGGGTGTCCAAGTCTAAGGCAGTTTTTGCATCTCATTGGGAGAGGGATATATGGGCGTATATTTACTCTCTCATATCCTATCATCATTGTTTCTGGGAGGGTTAATGATGCGAAGGTTACGATGATCAGTCCAGTTTCTTTGGGTTCATTGTTTTCAATTTTTTTAATTTTGCGTATTTCTGAGACGTTTTGTGGTTTAAGTTCCTGCAAAATAGTTTCGTCGTCAATGTTGCGAAGATCGTTGGAGTATATGACTCCCTTGGAGAAGTTGAGCGTTTTGTGTTCGCTAACTATTACAGGAAAGTCGTGGAAGGTGGTCATTTTTTTTTAGTTTTAGTGCTTGCAGGTTGTTTTTTGTTTTGACTAATAATGATCCTACTTTTGTGACTTTGACTGTCTCCACTTCACCATTGCACGTGTAGTCTATTACTTTTTTAATCGAGAATGGGTTCAGGCCTTTAAATGTATTATTGTCTGTTCTATTTATGGTCATGAATTTCGATTCTGTGTTGGATGTTTTAAATAGTCTATTTATGTCGGGGGGCATTTTTTAATAGTTTTTGGGCACCTGCCCTTTTTTTTGTTCTGCCTCTCTTTTGCTCTCGTTTTTTGTGTTTTTTGTTTTTGTATATCACTGGCTTATAGTTGTTGGTTTTTTTAACTGATAAGGTTTGGTTTTTTCTTTTTGTCTACTGGTCGTTAGTCACACGTCTTTACACTTCGCAGCTTAGAGTGGTACTGAATTAATTATTATTGTTTTCGTTGTTTGTACCGGAATTCAAATAAAAATTTATTTAATTTTATATACATATTAAAATTTTATTTATTTATTAAATTTTAAATAATTTTTAAATATTTAAATTTCAACGAATTCGCTTCTTTTTAGAAAATAAATAATTGTAGAATGGAGAGTAATAAACCCAAAATTAATTCCACGACCCTTCATGATTTAAAAAGAAGATTAAATGTTAAAGTTAAAAGCATTCGCCGGTTGGCGAGAGGAACGTTTGGAAGATGGATTACTTCCTCTAAACAAAACCGAGCTATAGTGCAGGCTTCAGGTTTTAGATGAGGCAATTTCTAAAGCAAATGAGTTGCAAGACCAGATCGAGCAAATAGATGAATTAGATGATTTCGGAGCCGAGTTGGAAGAATTAGGAATAACTACCAAGGCAAGGATTATGTCCTTATGTAATGCCTTTAATTCAGCTGAAGTCTCCCATCCAGCTACTGCAATTTCTGCAGCCCAAACTCGAGCTCGTCTTCCTCGTTTCACATTGCCAAAATTCAGTGGAAATTATTCGGATTTCAAAAATTTCATAAGTCTTTTCGAGTCATTAGGTGACAAAGATGTGAACATTCCTATTATTGAGAAATTTAATCATTTAATTTGATGCCTCTCTGGTGAAGCCTTAGGAACTATCAAGGCATTCCAGGTCACAGAGAGTAATAATGACAAACCTATCGCTAGTCTTAAAAGAGTCTACGATAACAAATATCTCATCTTTGCAAACCAAATAAGTCAATTGTTCATCATCACAAAAATTTCCCAGCCGTCTGCGTCGTCGTTGAGGGGTCTCATCGACACTGTGTTATCGATTTATGGATCATTATTATGCATAGGAGATGACACTAAAATTTAGTTTTGAGAAGAGTAGATCCAGTGACCAGGAAAAAGTGGGATGGGATGTCCGCTGAAGAGACTGACAAAAAAAAACAGGAGAGTTAAGTTGCTATGTTTTGCAAGCAACTTAATAGATGTTCGTTGGCTTTGGTGGTCTGGAGTTTCCGTTCGACTTTTGGATTTTAAAAACAATTTTAGGCTATCACCCTGACTAGTTAGTGAAGTGAAATTTTTTACCCTACCAAAGAACTTGCCATTAGCAGACCTTAGCAAACCTTAGCGGATAGATATGTTAATTAGAGCTGAGTCATTTTTCCGGTGTCTAGCCTGAATTGCCAAGAAGAAATATAGATATTAGAATCAATAGACTACAAATTGAAAAAAATTCTGGTCATTGGAAGAAGTTAAACCTTCTAAAAAGATGTTGTCGCCAGAACAGGAGTTGTGCGAGGAATATTATCGAAAGACTACTAGTAGAACTACTACTATACTTCCTTCAGGTCGATTTAAAGTCAAACTTCAGAGCTGACTAAGGCATCGCTTGGGTTACCAAAGATGACGTGCTTAAATTTGAAATTGATACTTCAGTTATGGGTCAAAGACAAAGCGGAACATTCTTTCGGTGACATCAAAGCTAATCGTTCCTCTTGGATTAGTAAGCCCAATCCTTATTACAGGAAAGATCCTGTTGCAGGTGCTTTGGTTTAATAGGCTAGATTGGGATCGGTCGATTCCATTGCATTTTTAATCAGCGTGGAACAAAATTCAGCTTGCCTTGCCACAGGTAGAATATATCTCAATACCGAGATTTGTGATGAGGGAGCCGATGTCACCAATTAAAATTCATGCCTTTTCAGACGCATCTATGTGAGCCTATGGAGCCTGCGTCTATATTCGTTGCAAATCTGCGGAAGGTATTATATTCTCGTTGTTAACTGTAAAGTCCAAAGTAGTCCGTTCAAGCCAAAGACGTCCCCCATCTTGAGTTATGTGCCGCTTACCTACTCGCAGACCTCTGTCGCAAAATCAAGCCTCTTATAAAAGTACCGATCGAACGCAGTATACATATATTGGTCCGATTCAGAAGTTTGTCTTCATTGGATACGTTCCCATCCATTGTCGTTGTCAACGTTCGTATCAAATGGAGTTGCTGAGATTCAAGAGTGGTCAGAGGATAGCACGTGGCGGCATGTATCAACTAAACAGAACCCGGATATCGTGTCAAGTGGTCGAGACGTAATGGAGATGGTGGAATCAATCTGGTTTACAGGTCCATCGTTTTTAGAGGAGCCGAAAAATAAGTGGCCAACGAACGGTTTGATCTGTCACCAAAGCTTTTGCAGATGGAAGCAAAAAAGAATGTAGTCGGATTAACCACAATGGTCTCCACCTAATATTTATTGGAAATGATAGAAGGATCACTTAAAACTTTTGCGAGTGTTCGTTTACATGTTCCGCTTTATAAAAAAGTGTAAAAATTTAGTAGTTCCTTTTGATAGTGTACCTTTACCTGTCGAATATCAAGAAGCTTTTAATAAAATTGTCGTTAGTTCAAGAGCACGAGTATCAAGAGGAAATTAAAAATATTCGAAAAAACCTAGTTGTTGGTCCAAGTCTACTGAAGCTAAATCCATTTGTCCAAGAAGTTGGGCTTGCCTTTTGGGTTGCGGGGGCGACTAGCTAATGCTCCTATATCGTACGATGCCAAGTTTCCAATATTATTGACGCTCTCAATTTGTTTAAAGTTCCGATACATGCACGAGTCGAATTTTCATGTGGGTCCACGAGCACAGCGACAGCGTGTTTGGATAGCAAGCGCGCAGGAAGTCTGCAGTCGGATAGTACGGTCATGCAAGCCTCATCTGATTGCTCAAATCATGGGAGACTTACCCCTAGATCGAATCCTTGCTTTTCGCTCATTCTCCATATGTGGCGTGGATTTCTGTGGCCCTATTGAAACGTCGTTGAAAATTCGTGGTAGACCACCCTACAAGTTCTACATTGCCCTGGTTGTTTGTTTTGCGTCCAAGGCAGTTCATTTAGAAGTTGTGTCTGATGTAATAACATGATTCCTTTTTATTGGAATTTCAAAGGTTCGTTGGGCGCCGAGGATATCCGCAGATCGTGCACTGCGACAACGCGACGAACTTCGTTGAAGTGGCATGGGGAGCAGAAAGACGTCAGGAAGGGCGATCTGGTCCTGGTCGCAGAAGATCACCAGCCGCCCAACAATGGATCACCGCCAAGGTCGTTGTCGGAAGGGTCAGGGTCACTGTCGTGAGGACTAGCTCTGGAGCGATATTTAAGAAGGCAATTCATAAGCTGGCGAGGCTGGCAGTTGGTTGAAGCCGGATAGAGTCCTTCAATGGGGCCGGTGTAGCATGATTAGTTAAAAATAGATACATTAATGAAGAACGAAAACAAACTGAAGTCTAGTATAAGTTAGCATAGCGCGGAGCGGGAACGAAATAAAAGCTCAGTTGTGCTCTCTTGCTAATTCGCCCCGCTTCGCCGCAATCGATAAGATAGACTTAAGTTTAAATTTTGAATATATATATCGAATTACAACGTTTTCGAAAGTTTATAATAAACAGCCACCTTTCTTGTAATTTTGTTGAGATAAAATAATCTCATTTAACAAGTGGATTTAAAGAGTTGATTAGCGGTTTTCGTAAAATCAATGACCAACACTGTGCGCTCGATACACAGTTTGGAGCAGGGGTGCCCAAGCACAGCTTATGACAGAGCAAAATTCAACACCGATGCAAAAAATCACAAATACATATGTGAGATAGTTTTTTTTTTATTTCCAATCCAACAACAAAGTGCCACGAGGCCTAAAAGTGTTGAAAAAAAGTTAAGTGTTCTTTAGCTATGCAAAAATGTTATTGTAATTTGCTTTGCCTATGCTGGGAGCTGAACATGTATATGACTTTGGTCTACCCATATGACAGAACAATCCAACAACAAAGGAGGTTCGAGAGCAAAGCAGCTGGGCATCCCTTGTTTAAAGTTTTTAACTATTGAATAAGTCTCCAACGCGTAGGA
The DNA here is from genome assembly GCF_017639315.1 of Drosophila ananassae. NCBI lineage: Eukaryota > Metazoa > Arthropoda > Insecta > Diptera > Drosophilidae > Drosophila > Drosophila ananassae. The sequence goes on along the minus strand of NW_025319041.1, from coordinate 1,518,071 downwards.
AATCCGCTGTTGGTGATGTGCTTGTGGCGAATAATTATCAGCCTACTCTGTCGTCTCATTTGTCGCTCATATCTCTGGCCACCCCAAAGGCTAGGCCTGGGAAGGATTCGGCTTCCTCTGTTACATCTGTGCGATGTCCTCTGTTGCATCGTTCATTAGTTTAATCCCCTTGAAAGTCAACCAATAGGGTCATCAAGCGTCCGGACCTCAAGTACAAATTAATGCTGCAGTTTTACTTACTGTGACACCAAAACCCTTACAAGTGATCTCACCACCGAATTTATTTGTTTATTTTTTTCCGGCTTGCCGCTTACACTTCTGAAAATAAATTATCGGCTAACATCGAAGCCAAAACATAAGCTGATATGAAGATGGCGATCTTTACTATAGTTTTTTCAGAAATAGGTTAAAGTCGGAGATCTTAAGCTCCGAAGTTTGTCCAGTAAGTTCACCTGTTTTAGACGTGATCGACCTCTGCGAATTAGAGGAGGAGTGATAATTTCTGAAAACTTCAAATTCGCTTCTAAAGAGGTAAAATCGCAAGAATTTGGAGACATTAGCATTCATATAATTTTTTTCCGTCAATCTTTATATGTTACCTGTTCTTATATACACCCTTCGTCCGAACCGCCCACATATTGGCAACATTCATCCGCTTTAAGATTTGTTTCTAATCTTCCGTCTGATTGTGACCAGCTGGTAGCTCTCGGTGACTTTAAAATCCCAAACTCATGTAGGCCTATGTTGATAAGTCACCATTTTTATAGCTTAACACGCACAACGACTTCCTGTGCGCATGTTTGACTGCTAAGCGTATCATCACGTGTTTAGATTCGCTACTTTGAAGCCAGTCGCCTATGAAGGTATTTCGCATTATAGCGTCGACCGCTTCTGGGTACTTGGAAATATATATGGCTTGGCGTTCTTTTCCCGAACATACAAGGTGAGTTTCAAAGTATACAAAACTTTAAAAAACAGACAAAACAAATAGTTTTTTCGGCAAAATCAATTTATTTTATTTAAATTAGTCTCCTTCTGCTTTAATACAGCTTTTTGCACGGTCCAAAAGCATGTCGAACGAGTTTTTTAGCTCCTTGCCCGGTATAGCCGCCAGTATGCCGATGCAAGCCTTTTGAATGTCCTCTACGTCTGCATAACGCTTTCCAATCGTCGGCAAATGCATTTTTATGAAAAGGTAGAAGTGGCACGGTGCCATATCAGGTGAATACGTGGGTTGATGCTTAAAATGTGATTTTTAGTCAAATAGTCGGTCACAACCGTCGATCGATGAGACGGCGCATTATGGTGCAACAATGGTGCATTATGGTGCGATATTCGGGCCGAACACGTCAAATACGGCGCACCAAACGCTTTAAAACTCCAAGGTAGAATATCGCATTAACGTTTTGGCCGGGTGAACACATTCTTTGTGGACAATACCCATGGAATCATAAAAACAAATCAGCATTGTCTTCACTTTTGACTTCTCCAGGCGCGATTTTTTGCGTTTCGGTTCTTCCGGCGCCTTCCATTTAGCACTTTGGCGATTCGTTTCGGGATCATATTGAAAACACCACGTTTCGTCACCAGTCACAATCTTTAATGATGTCCTTTGAATGTTGAATTCTGAGCAATTTTTGGGCGTCAGTCAATTTGTGCGGATCAAACCGTGCACACACCTTTTGTAAGCCCAAATGTTCGGTCAAAATGAGATAAATCAATGTCAATTCTATTTCCATGAATTTCAATGATGATTTCGGCTGAATTTTTATGAATTCACGCACAGTTTCGATGGAATTTTTGGTGATCACGGATTTTGGTTGACCCTTATGTTCATCGTCATTTATGTCCTCACGACCACTTTGAAAACGTTGAAAACACTCGTGCACTCTGCTACGGGATAGGCAATCATCGCCATAAACTTGTTTTATCAATTGAAACGTTTCGGTAAAAGTTTTATCAATTTTAAAACAAAATTATATGTTGGCTCTTTGTTCGAAGCTTATTTTCGCACCGCCATGCAATCTTTACTGGAAGTCGATAACGGATAGCAGATTCTAACGCACCAGTTGACATATAGGTGGCGCCACTAGAGGGCGCTAGATTTAAAAAGTCCTGTTTACTTTGGAACGCACTTTGTATGTCGTCGCTGATGGTTAACACGATGCTACAAAGGTCATAACGGTCATAACGTATCTGTTTGGTTCTCGACTTGTGTCTCCGTACCTCCAAAGGCATTGCTGGGCGTTCTGATCTTCTGCTCGAATCTTCACTTGGTGGATCTCTCTTATGTCTCCGTTGATTCCTATACGCCTCTATCTGATACGATACACAGGCCGACATTAAAAACTATCCACGCATAATTTCAACTGCTCCATAACCATTACGCTTCCCTGAACCAAAGTCCAAAACAAACATAGGTTCCACAGTTTCCGCGTCATATCAAAGAAAAGAAATTAATCAAATTTTACCATATATTGAATTAGTCGTTGTAATCAATTGCGTTGACCATCATTGTTTTTAGTACATATCATTTGGAAATATATGTGTAGTTACTCAAATTAAAAAATGGCATCTAGCAGTTCCGATTTTCTACATTTACTTTTGTGCTTTTATGATTTCTCCTCAAAATTTTCCAATGGAAGACTTTTTTTTATACCCTTGCAGAGGGTATTATAATTTTGGTCAAAAGTGTGCAACGCAGTGAAGGAGACATCTCCGACCCTATAAAGTATATATATTCTTGATCAGGATCACCTCCTGAGTCGATATAAGCATGTCCGTCTGTCCGTCTGACCGTCTGTCCGTCTGTCTGTTTCTACGCAAACTAGTCTCTCAGTTTAAGTGCTATCGAGTTGAAACTTTGCACACATCCTTCTTTCCTTTGCAGGCATAAGTCGGACCGGCCGGGATCGGCCGACTATATCCTATAGCTGTCATAGAACGATCGATATGGGCATAACTTTGGTGTTTTTTAAGTTAGAAAGATGGGATTTGGTACAGATTCTATTTTGGGAAAAACAATCTGATTTGTCATAAGGATCTGAATTTCATAAGGATCGGCCGACTATATCCTATAGCTGCCATATAACTGATTGATCGGAAATGCTATATCGTTTTTTTTCAAGCTAGAAGGATGGGAGTTTCAATGGGGGTTCCTCTTTGGGCAAAATAATTCGATATGCCAAATTTCATAAGGATCGGTGAACTATATACGATCCGCTATATATCTAATAATATAAGATGCGTGGCGCCACCTAGCGGACTGCGACTCAACTGCAAGGGTATATAAACTTCGGCTCCGCCCGAAGTTAGCTTTCCTTTCTTGTTTATGATTGAAATCAGTAGATCATATCATGTTTCAATTCTGATTTAAGGGAGAACTTTAACTAATTTTATTGAATTTATTAGAGTTAGTTAAAGAATATTTTCTTCAATTAAATACACAGGCCGACAATTTCCAACTTTTTTTTTCCTCCACGCATAATTTTACCTGCTCCATAACCTTTAGGCTCCCCTGAACCAAAGTCCTGAACAAACATAGGTTCTATCACCCACAGTTTCCGCGGTACACCTAAGAAAAGAGTTTGATCAAATTTTATCATATATTGAATTATGTAGGCCGTGTAATGGCGATGTCCATCATTGTTTCTAGTACATATCATTTTTAAAGTGTATGTGTTCCAACTTAAATTAAAAAATGGTATCTAGCAGTTACCATATCTTTGGAATACTCATCCAAAGTTAAAATCTCCGATTTTCTACATTAATTTTTGGTCTTCTATGATTTTTCCCCAAACATTTTCCTATGGAAGATTTTTATTTTCTTATTGAAATCAGTAGATCATACCATGTTTTAATTTCGGATTTAAAAAAAAACTCGAAATAATTTTATTGAATTTATTATAGGTGGTTAAAAAATATTTTCTTCAACTAAATTGGAGGTTTTAATTTCATATTTTCAAAAAGTCATGGCTATCTACAGCTTCTGTAAAGCTTTACTAAACAAGCTGAACCTGCAATAGATACGTTTTGAACATAGCTTGCAAATAACTGTTAACCGTTTTTATGCTTACGCTCTGTTTGCGAGAGCAACCGAAACAAAGCATGCCGTTTCGGTTTCTCTCTGAGCAGCAGGCTTTGTTTTGGTTTTCTGTTGAACGAATTACGATGAGCAAATCGTGAAACTCTCATCTACCGAACATCGCTCAATGAGAGATTTGAGTTTCACTCGCACTGAGAGACTCAGTAAAAGACCGATTGACTAAAAAAGTCAGCGCAAAAAGTCTTTTCAATAATTTGTTTTCGTTTCGCTGCACAGTGGTGCATGGTACATGAAATTTGACGAAAAAACTTATTAAAATTTTAAACGTGAAATTTCCAAATTCAAACTAATATATTGATTATTTGAATTAAAAAATGAATACTTTCCTTAGAAATTCATTTATTTTGAGTTAAGCTTAACAACTAAACTTTGGACAACTTTGTTGTCCATTTTGTTAAATATAAAAAATTGATGCACTTTTTTAGTAAGTTCTCGTCCCATTTTCAATAAATTTGATGAATCACTGTTTACACGAGAGATTTACAAAGCAAATTGACAAGTTGAGCCCACTAAACTTCACATACACACATACATGCACAAAAGACTTTTTGAATCGTCGAACGCAAGCAAACGGTCCTAGAAAGAGCAGACCAAACGAAAACAGAAAAAAGTGTGCTTTGACTGAGCGCGAGCAAAATTTGTTTACGAGCAACTCAATCGGTGGCTCTCAGACTTTTTGCTCAAAGTCTCAGTGACAAACACTTATTTTGAGACCGCTCGAATCGGTTAACAGTTATTTGCAAGCTATGGTTTTGAACAAAGAAACAGTTTTAGATAGCCATGACTGTTCGTCCGTAGAGCGTTATGCGGCAACTACGTCAAACTTGAACTCACGGGAGTAACGGTAGGTCCCGGAGTCGTAGTCAAAACCGTAAATAGTCCTGACTAAATTTACCTGGATTCTGCAAGGGACTGCTAGGGTTGGCCAGACGCTTGCTGTGATCAGGCATGAGTTGATGTGGCGTGCTTGAAGTCCTGGGGTGGTTTTCCTCAAGTACCGGTGGGATGGTGGTTCGGCGGATTCCTTATCGGCCGGTCCTACTGGCGGTCCGTTTCACGGGAGCAACACTCGAAGTAGGTTAGATAGTGCGGGGTCGGCTGGTGGTCCGGTTTTACGGTAGCAACACTCGAGCTAGACTGGTATGCCGCGAGATCTCCTCGTGGTCCGTTTCAAGGGAGCAACACTCGGAGTAATGATATGACGCGGGGTCTACTTGTGGTCCGGTTTTACGGTAGCAACACTAGAAGTAGACTGGTATGCCGCGGATTCTACTTGTGAACCGTTTTACACAGGATCACTAGAAGTAGGTTGATTTTAAGTGCCGTGGACACTGAGTAACGAGACGATTGACTCTGATTTCGGAACTGTCTTTATTTCAGAAGAATAACTCTTATATAAGATGCTAAATTATACATCATTAAATCTAAGAAAGGTCAAAGTTCTGGACGTGCTAAACTAAGGTTAATGCCAGGGTCACCCACCTCTGAGTCTGCTGACTCAGATTGTTTATTCATGTACTGCTGTACTGCATTTCGGCTTAGCTGGCTGGTTTTTACTTGCATCGATCAGTCGGTCATTCTTCCCGCTGATATGCTGCTTCTGCTTTTGGCGCCGTCTACTAGTGCTGGGTTAATAGGTTGGATATAGTTTTATGCTTATTACTAATTGTTTATAGGTGAGAAAATCGGTTAGTGGGTTTTTATATTGCGACATGCTGATGCATATTGATTGGATCAAATTACTAAGTGTGCATATAGGGTAGTAGGTCTTGGCACTAGGTGCCAACAATGACTTTTTGAAAATATTTTTTTTTTTTTTTTTTTTTAATTAAACTTTGCTTTTATTTATTGGATCTTCTCTTAATTTTGAGACTAACAATAAGTTTTCAAATCTTAACATTAACATTTAACTAACAGTAGACTAAGACTGCATTCTGGTTGCGCGTTCCTCAAGACGGTCGCTGGGTGGGTAGGTCATTGCGACGAAGTCGTGATTGGTTGCTCAACCTTGTTAGACCTCTCGCCAGGTGGTTAGGGTGCGACAATAGCTTGCTAAAGTACTTTTCCTTCTGTTCTGCGATCACATCTTTGACTGGAAGAATGTTTAAGTCGCGATGTATGTTTTCGTTGCGAACGTACCACGGTGCCCCGGTGATTGTTCTCAAGATCTTCGACTGAGCTCGCTGGACTATGTCAATATTGCTATTGCTGGCATTCCCCCATAACTGGGAGCCGTACATCCATATAGGTTTAAGTACCGAGTTATACAGCAGGACTTTATATTCAAGGCAAAGGGGAGACCGAGCGTTGATAAGCCAATGAAGGCTGCTGGCTTTTAGCTTTAGGTGGGTTCTTTTAGCTTCTATGTGCCGACGCCATGTGAGTCTTCTATCGAGGTGTACTCCTAGATATATTACCTCGTTTGCTTGCGGGAGTAGGGTATTGTTTAGCGTAAGGGGCGGGCAGTTTTGCCTATTCAAGGTGAACGTAACGTGCTTGCATTTTTGTTCGTTTACTTTAATTCGCCAGTCTGATAGCCATTTTTCAACATCCACCAGATGAAGAGCTAGCTGCGCAGTTGCTTGCATCGGGCATTTTGAGCGGCTAAGAATAGCTGTATCATCAGCAAACGTAGATGTTGTTAGTCGTGTGCTTGTCGGGATGTCTGCTGTGTAGAGAACATATAATGTTGGTCCGAGTACACTTCCTTGAGGAACTCCGGCTCCAACAGTGAATTCGTCAGATATATCTGTGTTGCACCTCACAGCAAATTTTCTGTCGTAAAGGTAAGACTCTAAAAGCTTGTGGGTATTACAAGGGAGCATTGTCTTGATCTTGTACATTAGACCTTCTAGCCAGACTCTATCAAATGCTTGAGAGACGTCTAGAAATATTGCGGTACAGTACTCGCGTTTTTCGAATGCATTCCGAATTTCTGCTGTTATCCGGTTGACCTGCTCAATTGTTCCGTGCTTTTCACGAAACCCAAACTGATGTGACGGGATTCCTTCCTGGATCCTTAGGTATGTGTTTATTCGAGTCAGAATGCATTTCTCAAAGAGTTTAGATAAGCATGAAAGTAGGCTTATAGGTCTATACGACGTGGGAATTGTGTGGTCTTTTCCCGGCTTTGCTATCATTATTATAATTGACTTTTTCCATCTCGCTGGAAAGTGGCCAAGTTTTGCGATGGCATTGAAGTGCTGGGTGATAGTGCAGACGGCGCAATATGGAAGCTCAATGATCATTTTGGGAGTTATGAGGTCGCAGCCTGGTGATTTTTTCGGATTTAGTTGGTTTTTGATGATATTAGCGATTTCGTTTGGGTTTCGATTGGTTCATGTTGAAGCTGAGGCTCATATGGTAAAGTCGGCAGAGTAAAGGCACTAGTGGCCGGATTTGGTTGGAAGATATTTTTAAGGTGATTGGCAAACGTGCTGGCTCTGTCTGCATCGCTGCGCGCCCAGCCGCCTGTGGGATCTAATAGGCATCACGATTTCTTTCGGTGAGCTTAGAGTTGGGTGAGCTCTCCATAGTGAGTGTTTTGTACTAGAAGTTGACAATTGCTCTATATAGCGGCGGTGGACATAATCTTCTTCTTGCTGTAGGGCTTTAGTAAGTTGACGTGAGGCATGTCTAAAGCTTTGCTTAGCAGATGGCGATCTGTGGAATTGCCACTCGCGACGTAAACGCCGCTTTTCGAGGACGAGCTGTTCGATTTGTAGATTTGTCTTTTTATTGCTTTGAGTATTTATAGTTTGCAATGTTGAGGCTCGAGCTGCAGAGACGAGTACAGACTCAAGTGAATTAACAAAGCTGTCTACGTTGGCTTCATCGTGGAGATGAGGACTTAGCTCAATGTGTGAGCTGATATATTTTTTGTACTTAACCCAATTGGTTTTCTGTGAGGTCAATTTTAATGGTTGTTCCAATGTTCCTGGATGTCGCAGTAGAATAAACAGGACAGGCGAGTGATCAGATGAGAGATCCGATAGGCAATTGGCACTTATCAGATTTTTAGGGATGTTTTTGGTAATCGCAAAGTCTATTAAATCTGGTAGTTTCCTTGGGTCTGCCGGCCAGTATGTTGGTGTGCCAGAAGAAACATAGTCGAGCTTGTTCTTGGCTTTGATAATTGCATTATAGAGCTGCTTCCCATTTGGAGTCACGAGACGGGATCCCCAGTGTGTGTGCTTGGCATTGTAGTCTCCTGCTGCTATGAAGTGGTCTCCAAGTGTGTTGAAAAACTGCATAAACTCATCTTCAGCTATATTGAAGCGAGGGGGGCAGTATACGGCGGCTAGTGTAAGTTGGTTGCCAGTATTTAGTTGTATATTTATAGATGTGGCCTGTAGGTAGTTTTTAGCAAATTTGTTTTGATAATGGTGCTTTATGCGGCTGCTGATTAGAATTCCAGTCCCACCATGTGCTTTACCATCTGGATGATTTGTTCCGTAGAATGAATATCCTCGTAGTTGAAAATTGTATTTGTTTGTAAGGTGTGTTTCCGAAAGCAGCATTACATCGATATGATTGTCGAGTAGGAATTGAGCTAACTCAAGTTTATGTTGCGAAACGCCGTTAGCGTTCCACGTAGATATCCGTAGGAAATTATTATTTGGATTGTTGTGAAACCAGCATTTGAATCAATAGATTTTGGTTTCACATTAAATCTGGCATAGTTGTGCGCATAAACGACATAAATTCCGTCAGGCTTTGTTGTAGGCTGCATATCATAGCTTCAAAGTTGCTTTTTGGCTGCTCTGTTGGTTGATGTTGCTGAGCCGTGTTCGGTTCTTGATATGCTGATTGCAGAAATGTGCTTCTTGAGGCAGGTGTCGCCGGTCCTGATTTTAAGGCACTTGCGTATGTCACATTTTTGTCAGAGTTAATGAGTCCTAGTGAGGATCTGGCTGCAGTCGAGAAGAAGACTTCAGGGCTTGATCTGGACGCCGTGAACTGTCCATTTTGGGTGCGGGCAGCTATTCCTTTCTGGTGGATGCGACTTTTCAGCTCCTTATAGACTGGGCATCCTCTATAATTAGCAGTGTGGTTGCCACCGCAGTTGCTGCACTTTTTCGAGTTGCTGTCATCTTTGTTCGCTGGGCAGTGTGCGGAGTCTTGAAGCTCTCCGCAAAATACACACACCGGGCGCAGTTTACAGTATGACCTTGTGTGGCCATATTCCTGGCAGTTCGCACATTGTACCGGGCCATTGCGCTTGTGCGGTTCCTCAACTGTAATTCTGCGGTGCAGCAGGTACTGAAGATTGTATATTGGGTGCACTTCGTATTTCTTCAGGAGCTTGGTTTCTGGTTCGAGCTCAACCTTAAAGAGTGGCTGCGGCTTTCTATCCCTGTTAAGGATATTAAAGACTGTCTTGGCGCTAAAACCCTTCTCCTGTAGCGCCTTTTTTATCTCTGCAGGCGTTACTTCGGGCTCTATGCCCTTAAGTACGACTTGCAGGCCCTTGCTGCTTTTTAGCTGATATGTGTAAAAGTTCTTTTTATTCTCGGTAAGATATTTTGATAATACTCTGTAGTTATCTTCAGACTTCATTTGAACTTTAGTTTCTTGAATGTTGCCCTTTACAAGGGGTATTATGTGGAAGTTATACTTACCAATAAGCTCAATAATTTTGTTGACAAGAACATTGGAACTTTTTTCGCGTATATAGAAAATATGAGAATGAATTTTTGAAAATATGAGATTAAAAACTCCAATTTAATTGTATTCCAATATAGTAGAATATACCATCTACTGATTTCAATAGGAAAAAATGTTTGAGGAAAAATCATAAAACAACAAAAATAAATGTTGAAAATCGGAGAATTTAACTTTGGATGAGTGTTTCAAAGATATTTTGCGCGGTTCCCACTGCATACGTACAGCCCACCTCCCGTCCAACCGACCGAGGGACGCTGCCGCGTAACGTACGGCTCGAATCGCGGGAATAGATCCGAGACAGATAAGCGAGGAATAGGAGAAAGATATTACGAGGAAGGGTGTTGCATAGATAAGGCGGTTAATATAAGCGATTTAAGATTGTTAGTAGAGCAAAGTGATAAGATGTGGTAGAGACCATTGTAGTCCGAACATAATACCCTGAACGGATCGTGTTGGGCATATGTCGAACTACAATGGCTGAGGAGTAGAGGACGAAAGTTTCTGGTCCTTCTACTAGGAATGTTAAAATTTAAACGTGTTAGTAAATGCTGGCTGTCTATATTTCCATAAATAATATTATATAGAAACATGACACCCAGCATCGTTCTACGATTTGTTAATGATGGTAAGTTGATTAGTAAAAGTCTACTATGATAAGAGGGGAGGTAAAGATTTGCATCCCAATTAAGTCCCCTAAGAGCAAAAGTAAGGAAGTTTTTTTGTACAGATTCAATGTGATCTTGGTGTACTCCATATTGAGGACTCCAGACACACGATCCATACTCTAGAATCGGACGGACCAGTGATGTATATAACGTTTTAGTTATGTACGGGTCATTAAATTCTTTTGACCATCTTTTAATAAAACCAAGCACACCCATGGCTTTATTAACCATGGTAGATACATGGTCGGTAAATTTAAGTTTCAAATCTAATAGGACACCTAGATCGTTAACCTGAGTTAATCGTTCTAAGGCGTTCCCATAGAGAAAGTACATAGCCTGGTACTTGGCAGTGGATATTGTAACTGCTTGTTGCCATTTTTTAACTTGAGTTGATACACATACGTTTTCAAAATAATATGTACTAAAAACAATGATGGAAAACACAAATACACGGCCTGTATAATTCAATATATGGAGAAATCAATTTCTTTTCTTAGGTGTACCTTAGGTGGGTGATGAAACGTATGTTTTTTCTGGGCTTTGGTTCAGTGGAGTCTAAAGGTTACGGAGCATTTGAAATTTTACGTAGAGATTTTACGTTTTACGTTCTTTTTTCGCCTACAGCGGCGGCAGTAGTCGTTGTTGGGTGAATTCTTTCGCCTGGCATGCGTTCCCACTAGTCAGTGCCCCGTAATGGCTCTAATAGCAGTGCTGATGCGGGTCCTGTCCATCTTAAGTAATTGGGATGCTCTTTTGTTTGAGATATTGGGTCAATAGGGAATGAATTCCCAGCAAAGTTGGTTTCTCATTTGTTGGCTTCTCTCAGTTGAAAATCAGTTTGATGAGGTTATTGGTATACCATGAAGCGGTTTGGTAGTGCCTATGCGAGCCAATTCCAATTCCTGTGACCATGGACCCAAATGAGGCTTATGTCATACTGATTGGCCATTTCGTGAAGAGATGATTTACAGTCTGAGAGCGTTTTCAAGTTGCTGGTGACCGAGCTGATCGATATATGTTAACTTCTCTTTGTGTGAGTTGGTATAAATTAAGGTATTTACGTGCTTTCCTTTAGTTATCACCTCGGCCTTGAAGATACTGCCGTAGAGCGTTATGCGGTCACTACGTCGAACTTAAACTTGCGATCGATTTGTTCTCTTAGGTGTACCGCGGAAACTGTGGGTGATAGAACCTATGTTTGTTCTGGACTTTGGTTCAGGGGAGCCTAAAGGTTATGGAGCTGGTAAAATTATGCGTGGAGACTTTTTGCTGTTGGCCTGTGTAATTACATAAGTTGTTGATCAGATCAGATAACTATATAATTACATAAGCTTTGTAATAATGGTTAGCTGGTAATGTCAATATTAAAGAACTTAAGAGCTATGTACTAGTTCTGGGTCTGCTGACTCAGATCGGATGGTATTGGGTTTCTTCTGAGCTCGCTGTCAGTACGTCGGTCATTCTTTTTTTTTTTTTTTTTTTTTTTGCGCGGTTTCCGCTGCATACGTACAGCCCACCTCCCGTCCAACCGACCGAGGGACGCTGCCGCGTAACGTACGGCTCGAATCGCGGGAATAGATCCGAGATAGATAAGCGAGGATTAGGAGAAAGATATTACGAGGAAGAGTGTTGCACAGATAAAGCGGTTAATATAAGCGATTTAACATTGTTAGTAGGGCAAAGTGACAAGATGTGGTACAGACCATTGTAGTCCGAACATAATACCCTGAACGGATCGTGTTGGGCATATGTCGAACTACAATGGCTGAGGAGCAGAGGACGAAAGTTTCTGGTCCTTCTACTAGGAATGTTACAATTTAAGCGTGTTAGTAAGCGAATGGTTAACAGAGTCAAATGCTTTACTGAAGTCAGTGTATATGACGTCTGTTTGTAAGCCATTCCGGAAGCCATCCGTGATAAAAGATGTTAGCTCCAATAAGTTGGTAGTGGTGGAGCGGCGCTTCATGAAGCCATGCTGGCACGGAGTTATTATTGAACTACATAGGTGTTGCAAATGTGGAGTGATAAGTTTTTCAAAAAGCTTTGGAATTGCTGACAATTTAGAGATGCCTCTATAATTAGCAGCGTCGGATTTTTCCACTTTTTTATGCAGCGGAATAATGAAGGATTCCTTCCACATAAGGGGAAAGATCGAAGTTTCCAGCGATAGATTAAAGAGTTTAACAAGCGGTTTGCACAGTGCCTCGGCGCAGTACTTCAGAACACAGCCTGGTACTCCATCAGGGCCTGGCGAATACACGGGCTTAACCTTAAGAAGATCCGATAACACACCACTTTGATCGAAAGATGGGCGAAATATAAGATGGGCTGATATTATAAGTGTAAGGCTGAGCTAAACTGCTGCTAGGTGAATAGGTAGTTTGAAAAAACTGTGCAAAGAGATCGGCCATTGCCTGATCGGTGTTCGCATAAGAGTTCTCAAACGTAAGCAGTGGGGGAAAAGATACATGTTTACGCTTAATGTTTACAAAGTTATAAAACTGCTTCGGATCCTGAGTAAACTGAGTAAATAACTCCTACAACATTCTGCGTTATGCACGGTGAAATTGGACCGAGCTACTAAGTATCTAGAATAACTAACTGTACAGACAGATAATCTATGTTTATTTAAAAGTCTACTTATACTATTCTTTAAGTTAATAAGATACCTTGTATACCAAGGCGGATTCGTTGAAGCGGACGGATATTTCCACGGCACGCAAGCGTCGAAAAATGAGTTTAAAGTGAAATAAAATTTTTGTAATGCGATGTTTATATCCTCGCATGCCAGTAAATCAGACCAATCAGATTCCGAAATTAACTTATTTAATTTCGTAAAGTCAGCCTTACGAAAGAAACGAACTTTCTGAGATTTAACTGTAGACTTAAGGTCAAAAAAGTAATTATTTTCGATTGAAACCTCAAGAGTGGGATGATATGGATCCTCAGGGTTAGAAAGGGGCAAAGTTCTGGAAAGAGTAATTCCATCAGGATCAGAAACGAAACATAAGTCCAACAGCCGACCTAAAGAATTTCTAACGTGGTTAATTTGCCCGAGTGACATGTCGAACATGCCCTCAGGGAAGTCATGGTGGGAGTTAAGCTGTAAAGACGGTGAATTATCAACATTTGACCACATAAGTTCTGGGATATTAAAGTCACCCAGAGCTATCAGCTGGTCACCATCAGACAGACGATCGAAAACCAATCGAATAGCGGACAAATGTTGCCAGTATGTTGGCGGTTCGGACGAAGGTGGTAAGTACGAACAGGTAACATACAAAGATTGATCGGACAAAGTGATTTTGATGCAAAGAAATTCAATGTTACCAAACTCTTGTGATTTTACCTCTTCAGAAGCGAATTTGGAGTCTACAGAAATTAGCACTCCTCCTCCCCTTCGCAAAGTTCTATCACATCTAAAAGTGGGGTACCTACTAGGAAAAACTTCGGAGCTTAAGATCTCCGGCTTTAACCAAGTTTCTGTAAATACAATAATGTGGGATGCAAAAGAAGAACTATCAGAATACAGTTTGGGAAGTTTACTACGTAACCGTCTTGTATTCTGATAGGTAAGTGTTAATGAAGACATTAGTTTTTTGAGATTGAGGAAGATGAGGTGGAAGGTTGATCAGTGGCCTTAACATGCGTACTTGGCTGATGTTCTTGGACGAAAATGTTCTCTGGCCAAAAGCTGGCGGAACAGATCGTCTTGAACATCTGCAAGGGCACACGTATTTTGAAAGATGACGTGTGCCTGGTGTAAGAATATTTGAATTTTGCAATATCCACCACGGCTTTTGCTTTGGCTTTGATGTAAGCCGAGATATCAATCTCAGAAGTATCAGGGGCAAGCCGGGAAACAAAAATATGTTTCGATGGTGGGATCACCTGCAAGGGTTTTGGTGCCGCCGTAACTAGTACTGCGGCATCAGTGCGTACCGGGGGTCCGGACGGTTTATTACCCTGTTTGGTGACTGTTACGGCGGTTTGGAATTATTGGGTCTGGGATCACTTGAATCGATGCCACAGAGGACATATCGGACAATTGCTAATTGATTCCGAGACATTCGGAAGCCGAATTTTTCTCAGGTCCGGCCCTTGGGGTGGCCAGAGATATAAGCGGCTGCATAGTTGTCGGCTGAGCAGGCTGAAGATTATTCGACCCGAGCACATCACTAAAAGCGGATTTCTTACGCTTTGGAGACTCATTTAGTAGTTGAAGGCTACTAAACTGTGTATCAAGCGCACAGAGTTGGTCATTGATTTTTCGAAAACCACTAATCAACTCCTTGAAACCGCTTTTAGTCTGCCTCATGAACGACCTCATTTCGTCCTGAACAGCACGACAACCATCACAGCAAAAGTGGAGGCCAGACCTACGCGAGATTGCATCCGAAACTGAGGCCGTGAACCCGGCACACTTAGCGTGTAAAACGTTTTCACAGAGCCAGCAATGGATGGTAGGCTGGGAAGACGAGATTGTCTTATTGCAAGACTTTAATGCACAGACCAATTTAAAATCCATAATTATTAAAAATTTAAATAATTAATTTATGAAAAATTATTTAAAATTAAATAATTAATTTATTAAAAATTATTAAAAATTAAATAATTAATTTATTAAAAATTATTAAAAAAATTAATAATTAATTTAAAACTATTATTTGATTTTATTAATGAGGAACCTTGAACCACTGAACCAAGGAAACGAGAAGGGGAGATTAAAGAGAGCAGTTAGTGCAAGTTAGTAAGATTTAAAGAAATAGAGATAAGAATCTCTATTGAGCGAGAGTAGAAGCAAAAGAATAGCAACAACACCGTAGGAGATGAAGAAGCAGAGCAGGGCTATGTTTGGAAAGTAAATTAAATAACAAATTATTTTACCTCCAAATATATCACTGCACACGCGAAGCGATACGGATCTAAAAAATTGCAATTTGTTTTTATATCAGTAAAGAAATAAACACCGATTGTTTATAGAAAGCTTATTGCAAATTTTACAAAAACGTAGTGCGCACAAAAAAAACACGTCCGTCCGCTTTAAGATAAAGAGAGGAATGTCAAATATTCTTATCACTGATATTGATGATTCCGGCGTCTGGGCCGATTCCGGTAATATCTGTTAGAGGTGGGTTATTAGATCTTGGCACTGCGGTGCTAACAGCAGTGATTGGGTAATCTAAAAGAGGCTCTGCCAAGTTATGCGGAGTATACTCCTCATTTTACTCTATTGTTTAATTTGAAGCCATCAGTGAAGAATAAGCTCTCTGGGCCTGAGGTTAGGACGCACCATTCCATTCTATTTGGAATGAGTGTCTGGAGAATAGTTTGGCGCTCATATCATCACAAAGTGAGTGGGGGTATTTTCCTGTGAAAAGGGGGATGACAACGTCTAGCTGTGTATCGGAAAGTCCTCTTAAGTGATTTCAAAAAACTGACTCATCTAGAAACTGTTCCGGTAGATATAGGTTATTTACAGTCCTTAAGTTGCGCATCTCGAACTTGTGCGAGAATTTCTCGGTTAATAAGATTGTCAATTTATCCTCTTGGACTCTGGTTTTCGTAGCTCTGGTCAACGTAGACAAAGTTCGTCCGAAGGACCATCGATGCCATTTTTTTCGGTAAAGGCATCTTAAGCATAGCTTATTTTGTTTTACACACTTCTGTTTATCCAGGGGACTCAACCGTTTGAACTCATGGCTTTCTTCTAATTTGTTGGTTGCTTTCATCATTGTGCACCATCAATCTAAACTGTTGGTTAGTACTGTTACTTTAGCTTTATTTTCGCGTCCACTAGTCACTAGCATCATTGTGCTTGCGAACGATGCTACGCGGAACAACCAATCATCGGAAACGGTCATATTTGTGCCTGACGCTGCTGTGCTTATCTTTGCATATTCTATCTTCAAGTCAAATGGCTGATTCTCTATTAATTTTTGGCTTAGAAACGAGTCGTTCGGATAGGTGCTCGGACCTATCGCTTCGAGTGTGACGCGATAGTTTTGGTTCCATTCGCAGTTTTGATTGCAGATTGTCATATATTGATTCGGATCGTCCGTTCTATCGCCTGACCGACTGTAACGGGCGTCAGACATTTTCCTCGAATAGCCTACAGACCTGGTCCCTTTAGGCACTTCTGTAATATCTTAAGATTCTCCTGGTTGCTTAATCAGTACCGATTAGTGAATTGCTCCTAGTTGACGATAAATAGTGGCCATTCTTCATAATTACCACTGAAGTAGGGCAGGTCTTTGCGGATTACTTTTCTTGAAGTTATCTGGGCTACTGTAAGGACCGAGCCCGTCTCCATGAATGTAGACATTGGGTAATTCATAGGCGGAAAAGGTTTCACGCGTACTGACTTTTCATATAACTCGGTACGTACGATGAAGGTGTAGAACTATACATAAGATATAGTTTAGTGGCCTTTTAGCTATCGGGTCCTGTATTACGCTGGACTCTTGTGACGGAAATGATAAAGAGACTCCGAGATTCTCTGAAAATGTGAATGATTATTTACTTCAGGTGTTGGCCTTATTGATAATAAACATGATATATGAAACTTTAATCTTAAGTTTTCCTTTCCGTTAGTTCAGAATGATAGTTCTCTAGCATAATGGGAAACTCTGTAAACAGAGATATACATACATAATTTAATAAAATGCAGTTCAGAGAAACACTTCAATAGAACGCACATATCTCTCTATATGGACATAACACAACAATAAATGATAACAATAACAATAAATGAAGTATTATTTTGCCCTAAAGTTACTCAAAATCTAATATCTGCAAAGAAAATGCAAGATGCTTAACATACCGGCGCACAGTCTCTTGACCAAACGTTCGTAGGCGTTGCCCCATTGGTTGTTGTACTGCCTCTCGCTCGTTGCATCAGCCTCCTTGCCCATAGCTCAATACATCAGCCTCCTTCCCTTCTTGCACTCTTTGCGGATAGACTCGATCTCGCTGCTTCACCAATATACCGGGGTGTGATGCCTTCGATAGCGGCTTCGAGCTTAGCTGTGAAGGCGTCAGCTATTTCATCAGCGCCGCCAGCTGGGACGTTGCCGATTTCGCGTGCTGCCTCGGTAAAGATCCTCGTTTGGAGCGTGTCTACTCTAACATCTCGAAGGTTTGTTTCTCTCTGCTGCCCTTCCTGAGTCCTCCTGCCGATTGAGGAGAGTAATGGCGGTAAAACAGATGCTATATGCCAGTTAGCATCGGCCGCTATAGAGGGACTGGCGTAGCTGGTCTATGACTAAGCCTGCCAGGCTGCCCTTACAACTCTACCTCGTGCGTTGGTTCTCCGGTAGCCCCACACTTGCGCCCATGCATTAAAGCCGCTGGCAACTAGGATCTCGGATGTCGTTTGCCAAGTCTTCCAAATTCTTCAAAATCATTAATTTTATAAAATCAAAAACATTGAAAGCTAGGGTTGGTGCGTGTTAGCAATTATATACTACAGACTTGTCTGGAACGTCCGCATTTCCCTCGCGTACAGTGTGCTGTAGTATATCCTGTGCCACAAAACAATGTTTCAGGTTGCGCACTAGCTTCCCCTTGTATTTGGCCCAGCAGCTGTCGCTCAGGGCAGAGTCCTAGGGCCCAATCTGTACATTCTCTTCGCCCTCGATGCTCCCCTGTCCCGATCAGAGGACTCTATGTGCCTATGTGTATGTGCCACATACGTTGACGCCACGGCATTTCTCTTTAGGAGCGGTTGCGTCTATGACGCTACTCCAATAATAATAATAAATGGCCATCACAACCCTATCGGGTTGCACAACAGCCTGTTGCACAATCTGCCTCCACGCTTTCCTGTCCTGGGCCCGCGCTCGCCAGTTGGTAACACCAGATGTAGACAGGGCTTCCATCACCTGGTCCTGCCAACGTATCCGGGGTCGTCCTCTCCTCCGTTTTCCGACGATTACCGCATCAAATACCTTACGAGCCGGAGCATCTTCTTCCATACGGGCGATGTGACCCAGCCAGCGGAGTCTTTGAATTTTGACTCGGCTTACTATATCAACATCCCCGTACAGCTCATACAGCTCGTGGTTCCATCTGGTGCGATAAGCATCGCCAACGCAGATTGGACCAAAGATTTTGCGGAGAATCTTTCTCTCGAACACTCCAAGAGCAGCTGCATCGGATTGCACCACTGTCCAGCACTCCGCACCATATAAGAGTACTGGAAGAATGAGCGTCCTGTAGAGTGTTATTTTTGTCGGTCGAGAGAGAGCTCTACTGTTAAAGTGCCTACTGAGCCCAAAGTAGCACCTGTTGGCAAGTGTGATTCTCCGCTTAATCTCCAGGCTGACATCATTTGTGCTAGATATTGCAGATCCAAGGTAAATGAATTCCTTCACGGACTCAAAGCTATGGCTTCCTGCAGATAGCTGGGAATCAAGACGCCGCGATTCCCTGCTAGAGCACACCATAAACTTTGTCTTATCCATGTTAACTGCCAGTCCTACTTTAGCTGACTCTTTTTCAATAGCCCCGAAGGCTGCTGTAACATCACGCTTGGTTCGGCCAATGATATCAATATCATCAGCGTAGCCAAGGAGTTGGACACATCTGTTTGTTAGAATAGTGCCCGTCCGATGCACACCAGCCTTCCTTATAATACTCTCCATTAGAATGTTGAAGAGCATACAAGACAGCGAGTCGCCTTGTCTGAGACCACACTTGGTATAAAAGGTTTCAGATTGGTCATTTCCTACCCTGACAGAGCTGATGGTGTTGCTCAATGTCATCATGCAAAGCCGTATTAGCTTTGCTGGTATACCAAGCTCAGACATGGCGGCATATAGGCGATCTCGCCGGGGACTATCGAATGCTGCCTTGTAATCGACGAAGAGGGGATATGTGTCGATCTGATTTTCGCAGGACTTCTCCAGGATTTGGCGCAAGGTGAAAATCTGGTCAATAGTGGATTTGCCAGGCCTGAACCCGCACTGATAAGGTCCAATCAGTGCTTCGGCATGGGGTTTCAGGTTTTCACACAGTACGCTCGTAAGGACCTTGTATGCGACTGGAAGAAGACTAATGCCACGGTAATTGGTGCGCAATGTGGCATCACCCTTCTTCAGGATAGGACAGATCATGCTGTGGTTCCAATCGTCGGGCATGCTCTCCGTAAGCCATATCTTGCTGATTAGTTTGTGCATGCTCCCTACCAACATATCACCAGCAGCCTTAAACAATTCAGCCGGCAGGCCGTCAGCACCTGCGGATTTATTGTTTTTAAGTCGTTGGATTGCATCCTTGACTTCGGCATGGCTCGGGGTCGGTACGTCCACATCAGTACCATAGATTGGGGTTTGTGGATCATACTCTCCATAGTCATCATGGCCAGAGCCAGCTAATAGACTTGAGAAGTGATCCCTCCATAACCTCAGCACAATCTCTGCATCTGTGATTAGGTTTCCGTCATCGTCCTTGCACGCAGCTCCTCCAGTCTTAAAACCTTGGGTCAGACGCTTAACCCTCTGGTAGAAGTTACGAGCTTCATTCCGGTCTCTGCTGCTCTCAATGCTCTCACACTCACGCCTCTCCTGTTCTCTCTTCTTGCGTCTGAAGAGGCGTTTCTCATCTCTCCTCCTTGACCTGTAGACCTCGACAACAGCCCTAGTGGCCCCAGCTTGCAGTGTTCTTCCGTAGGCGGCGTCTTTTGCAGCTGTTGCGTCGCGACACTCCTGGTCGTACCATGGATTCCTCTTTGGGGTACGTTGGAATCCGACGACCTCTTCTGCAGAAGTTCGCAGGGAGTGGGATATGAGTGCCCACATATTGCTGATGTCTTCAGGTGTTGGAGTTGCTCGGCTCAGTAGGCCTGTGACTTGAGTGGAGAATGCATCCCTTGTCCGTTGTGATTGCAGCTTCCCGATGTCCAGCTTTCTCAACAGTCCTCGACGTGCAACCTTCGCAACACATAGCCGTGTGCGAATCTTAGCTGCAACAAGATAATGGTCGGAGTCGATGTTGGGACCCCGACAGGATCGCACGTCGAGTACGTTAGATGCATGCCTTGCATCGATCACAACATGATCGATCTGATTTCTGGTCAGTCGATCAGGAGAGAGCCATGATGCCTTGTGTATGTCCAAATGACGAAACCCAGTACTACGAACTACCATATTATGCGCTGCGGCAAAGCCTATTAATCTGAGACCATTGCTCGAGGTGGTCTCGTGTAGACTAAATTGCCCGACGGTGGCACCAAAGATGTCTTCTCGCCCTACCTTGGCATTAAAATCCCCAAGGAGGATCTTAATGTCATGGGAAGGACAGCGTCCGTAAGCCCGGTCGAGCTCCGCATAGAAAGCATCCTTGGTGACATCGTCCTTTTCTTCGGTTGGGGCATGCGCACATATCAGGCTGATGTTGAAGAATTTGGCAGTAATTCGGATCGTTGCAAGTCTCTCGTTTATTGGCAGAAAGTGAGAGACCCGGCGCCGCAGTCTGGCGCCTACAACAAAGCCACAGCCAAATTCATGCCGTTCTGGATGGCAGCTGTAGTAAATGTCGCAGTTCTTCTTCCTAAGGCAACCTTGTCCTAGCCATCGCATTTCCTGGATAGCAGTGATGTCAGCCCTACATTTATTGAGGGTATCTGCTAGCTGTTGAGCAGCACCTGGTCTGTACAATGTGCGTACATTCCAAGTGCATACTCTCAAATCATTGTCCTTTTTACGTGTGCCATGGTCGTCAACTTTAGATGGGTTCCGTTCCGAGGCTTCATCTGCTACATTCACTGAAGATTTGTTTTCCGTGGGTGGATTTCAAGTCCTACGCCACAACCTAGTTTGAAGAGCTAGGACTCTCGTCGCGCGCTTTAGTTTGTCAAACAACGGGTGTTGAGTGACAATCCAGGGAGAACCACGTGGAGGTAGTGCGTCGGCTTGGGGAGAGCAGTGATAAGGATCATGCTGGCATTCACCAAGTTGAGTGCAATCAGACACTTTACCTTATATAATCTCCCCCGATCTCCCCGACGCTACTCCAACGGCTCCTAAAAAAATTTGAAAGAGGGCTTGCCGCCGGAACATATTGATCAACCCGGATAAATATGCGGTGGTAACCCTTAGAAAGGTCAGCTGCTTGGGGTTCTTTCTCCATGGTTTGCTGCTACTTCAGGACAATGCACACACCTACTTGGGACTCACGCTTGACAACCGTGGCAGCAAGGACCAACCTTAACAAGATCCGATTTTTCCAAATTCGTTTCCTAGGCTTGACAACGGGTGCTTTGTGGTACATTCGCAACAAGGACATCCAAAAGAAGCTTGAAGTTTTATTTGTAGGCGATTATCTAAACTCAGTTGCTTGGACGAAAATGTTCTCTGGCCAAAAGCTGGCGGAACAGATCGTCTTGAACATCTGCAAGGGCACACGTATTTTGAAAGATGACGTGTGCCTGGTGTAAGAATATTTGAATTTTGTAATATCCACCACCTTTATGTCGGCTTTTGCTTTGGCTTTGATGTAAGCCGAGATATCAATCTCAGAAGTATCAGGGGCAAGCCGGGAAACAAAAATATGTTTCGATGGTGGGATCACCTGCAAGGGTTTTGGTGCCGCCGTAACTAGTACTGCGGCATCAGTGCGTACCGGGGGTCCGGACGGTTTATTACCCTGTTTGGTGACTGTTACAGGAGTTTCAATTATTGGGTCTGGGATCACTTGAAGCGATGCCACAGAGGACATATCGAACAATTGCTAATTGATTCCGAGACATTCGGAAGCCGAATTTTTCTCAGGTCCGGCCCTTGGGGTGGCCAGAGATATAAGCGGCTGCATAGTTGTCGGCTGAGCAGGCTGAAGATTATTCGACCCGAGCACATCACTAAAAGCGGATTTCTTACGCTTTGGAGACTCATTTAGTAGTTGAAGGCTACTAAACTGTGTATCAAGCGCACAGAGTTGGTCATTGATTTTTCGAAAACCACTAATCAACTCCTTGAAACCGCTTTTAGTCTGCCTCATGAACGACCTCATTTCGTCCTGAACAGCACGACAACCATCACAGCAAAAGTGGAGGCCAGACCTACGCGAGATTGCATCCGAAACTGAGGCCGTGAACCCGGCACACTTAGCGTGTAAAACGTTTTCACAGAGCCAGCAATGGATGGTAGGCTGGGAAGACGAGATTGTCTTATTGCAAGACTTTAATGCACAGACCAATTTAAAATCCATAATTATTAAAAATTTAAATAATTAATTTATTAAAAATTATTTAAAATTAAATAATTAATTTATTAAAAATTAAATAATTAATTTATTAAAAATTATTAAAAAAATTAATAATTAATTTAAAACTATTATTTGATTTTATTAATGAGGAACCTTGAACCACTGTACCAAGGAAACGAGAAGGGAAGATTAAAGAGAGCAGTTAGTGCAAGTTAGTAAGATTTAAAGAAATAGAGATAAGAATCTCTATTGAGCGAGAGTAGAAGCAAAAGAATAGCAACAACACCGTAGGAGATGAAGAAGCAGAGCAGGGCTATGTTTGGAAAGTAAATTAAATAAAAAATTATTTTACCTCCAAATATATCACTGCACACGCGAAGCGATACGGATCTAAAAATTGCAATTTGTTTTTATATCAGTAAAGAAATAAACACCGATTGTTTATAGAAAGCTTATTGCAAATTTTACAAAAACGTAGTGTGCACAAAAAAAACACGTCCGTCCGCTTTAAGATAAAGAGAGGAATGTCAAATATTCTTATCACTGATATTGATGATTCCGGCCTCTGGGCCGATTCCGGTAATATCTGTTAGAGGTGGGTTATTAGATCTTGGCACTGCGGTGCTAACAGCAGTGATTGGGTAATCTAAAAGAGGCTCTGCCAAGTTATGCGGAGTATACTCCTCATTTTACTCTATTGTTTAATTTGAAGCCATCAGTGAAGAATAAGCTCTCTGGGCCTGAGGTTAGGACGCACCATTCCATTCTATTTGGAATGAGTGTCTGGAGAATAGTTTGGCGCTCATATCATCACAAAGTGAGTGGGGGTATTTTCCTGTGAAAAGGGGGATGACAACGTCTAGCTGTGTATCGGAAAGTCCTCTTAAGTGATTTCAAAAAACTGACTCATCTAGAAACTGTTCCGGTAGATATAGGTTATTTACAGTCCTTAAGTTGCGCATCTCGAACTTGTGCGAGAATTTCTCGGTTAATGAGATTGTCAATTTATCCTCTTGGACTCTGGTTTTCGTAGCTCTGGTCAACGTAGACAAAGTTCGTCCGAAGGACCATCGATGCCATTTTTTTCGGTAAAGGCATCTTAAGCATAGCTTATTTTGTTTTACACACTTCTGTTTATCCAGGGGACTCAACCGTTTGAACTCATGGCAGTCTTCTAATTTATGTGGTCGATCACACATACCACAGAATTGTTGGTTGCTTTCATCATTGTGCACCATCAATCTAAACTGTTGGTTACTACTGTTACTTTAGCTTTATTTTCGCGTCCACTAGTCACTAGCATCATTGTGCTTGCGAACGATGCTACGCGGAACAACCAATCATCGGAAACGGTCATATTTGTACCTGACGCTGCTGTGCTTATCTTTGCATATTCTATCTTCAAGTCAAATGGCTGATTCTCTATTAATTTTTGGCTTAGAAACGAGTCGTTCGGATAGGTGCTCGGACCTATCGCTTCGAGTGTGACGCGATAGTTTTGGTTCCATTCGCAGTTTTGATTGCAGATTGTCATATATTGATTCGGATCGTCCGTTCTATCGCTTGACCGACTGTAACGGGCGTCAGACATTTTCCTCGAATAGCCTACAGACCTGGTCCCTTTAGGCACTTCTGTAATATCTTAAGATTCTCCTGGTTGCTAAATCAGTACCGATTAGTGAATTGCTCCTAGTTGACGATAAATAGTGGCCATTCTTCATAATTACCACTGAAGTAGGGCAGGTCTTTGCGGATTACTTTTCTTGAAGTTATCTGGGCTACTGTAAGGACCGAGCCCGTCTCCATGAATGTAGACATTGGGTAATTCATAGGCGGAAAAGGTTTCACGCGTACTGACTTTTCATATAACTCGGTACGTACGATGAAGGTGTAGAACTATACATAAGATATAGTTTAGTGGCCTTTTAGCTATCGGGTCCTGTATTACGCTGGACTCTTGTGACGGAAATGATAAAGAGACTCCGAGATTCTCTGAAAATGTGAATGATTATTTACTTCAGGTGTTGGCCTTATTGATAATAAACATGATATATGAAACTTTAATCTTAAGTTTTCCTTTCCGTTAGTTCAGAATGATAGTTCTCTAGCATAATGGGAAACTCTGTAAACAGAGATATACATACATAATTTAATAAAATGCAGTTCAGAGAAACACTTCAATAGAACGCACATATCTCTCTATATGGACATAACACAACAATAAATGATAACAATAACAATAAATGAAGTATTATTTTGCCCTAAAGTTACTCAAAATCTAATATCTGCAAAGAAAATGCAAGATGCTTAACATACCGGCGCACAGTCTCTTGACCAAACGTTCGTAGGCGTTGCCCCATTGGTTGTTGTACTGCCTCTCGCTCGTTGCATCAGCCTCCTTGCCCATAGCTCAATACATCAGCCTCCTTCCCTTCTTGCACTCTTTGCGGATAGACTCGATCTCGCTGCTTCACCAATATACCGGGGTGTGATGCCTTCGATAGCGGCTTCGAGCTTAGCTGTGAAGGCGTCAGCTATTTCATCAGCGCCGCCAGCTGGGACGTTGCCGATTTCGCGTGCTGCCTCGGTAAAGATCCTCGTTTGGAGCGTGTCTACTCTAACATCTCGAAGGTTTGTTTCTCTCTGCTGCCCTTCCTGAGTCCTCCTGCCGATTGAGGAGAGTAATGGCGGTAAAACAGATGCTATATGCCAGTTAGCATCGGCCGCTATAGAGGGACTGGCGTAGCTGGTCTATGACTAAGCCTGCCAGGCTGCCCTTACAACTCTACCTCGTGCGTTGGTTCTCCGGTAGCCCCACACTTGCGCCCATGCATTAAAGCCGCCGGCAACTAGGATCTCGGATGTCGTTTGCCAAGTCTTCCAAATTCTTCAAAATCATTAATTTTATAAAATCAAAAACATTGAAAGCTAGGGTTGGTGCGTGTTAGGAATTATATACTACAGACTTGTCTGGAACGTCCGCATTTCCCTCGCGTACAGTGTGCTGTAGTATATCCTGTGCCACAAAACAATGTTTCAGGTTGCGCACTAGCTTCCCCTTGTATTTGGCCCAGCAGCTGTCGCTCAGGGCAGAGTCCTAGGGCCCAATCTGTACATTCTCTTCGCCCTCGATGCTCCCCTGTCCCGATCAGAGGACTCTATGTGCCTATGTGTATGTGCCACATACGTTGACGCCACGGCATTTCTCTTTAGGAGCGGTTGCGTCTATGACGCTACTCCAACGGCTCCTAAAAAAATTTGAAAGAGGGCTTGCCGCCGGAACATATTGATCAACCCGGATAAATATGCGGTGGTAACCCTTAGAAAGGTCAGCTGCTTGGGGTTCTTTCTCCATGGTTTGCTGCTACTTCAGGACAATGCACACACCTACTTGGGACTCACGCTTGACAAGCGTGGCAGCAAGGACCAACCTTAACAAGATCCGATTTTTCCAAGTTCGTTTCCTAGGCTTGGCAACGGGTGCTTTGTGGTACATTCGCAACAAGGACATCCAAAAGAAGCTTGAAGTTTTATTTGTAGGCGATTATCTAAACTCAGTTGCAAACGCCCATATAAGAAGACTCTCTTGGAATCCAAATCCCCTGGTTCAACCCCTTTGTAACTCAAGCCCTTTGCAGCTGCATTGCAGGGCAGTATAATTAACATAAAAATTAGCATAAGATCAACATTTACAGTTACGCCCAAATTATTATCATAGTAATAGAAAGTTTAACGAAATTGTCCCTGCAGCACAATAAAGTATTCCATCTGTTAAAACAATAAAAAAAAAATTAAATGCTGGATTTTTGTGTTGGAAAAAGCATCAGCTACCACTTGGCAGTTCCATACACCTTAGTTATTAAATGGTTCAGTTTTCTATACTTTCAGAAATTATTTAATAAATAGTAACCCAAGGAAGAAGCCATGTTTAAAATATTTAAAAGTATTTAGTTCAACGGTAAATGTTCATGTAACAATAAGAAAACGTTAATTCGATGAAAAGTCATGGATATGGTGTTTCATCGGGCATACTTGTTTATTGAGCCAAATGGTTATAGACTGTTGAATGTGGAAATAAGAAATTTTTAACAGTGCACTAGTTTACGAGAAAAATCATCTTAACGAAGAATATGAATAGGGATATGAAAAATAAAAATGTTCCTTATATGGAAGAAATATCGGATATATCGGGCTGGATAGCTGCCCATGGACTCTCAAGACGGAAGGCTGTCGTTATTTCCGGCAAGAGTGTCTTCCCTTTTGTGGCAGGATCCAACTTCTGAAGGGCAATCTGGATGAGCAAGCATCCTTGGATCTCGGCAGCTGATCCGGAACTCATGAGAGCCCGCATATGCCCATTGAACCGATCCGATAGCTCCTGCAAAGTAGCAACAGACCCTGGCTCGACCACACGATGCTGCAGGATCTCGTTAATGTGACACTGGAAAATTAAGCGTCGATTACTAAAACGATTGCGCAATAGGTCAAGGGCCACATCATAGTTCGGGTCAGTAATTTCCAGCGCTCTCACCGTCTCCAAGGCTGACTCCCGTAGGCATGAAGTGAGCCACCGGAGCTTTTCCATTTTTGTTAGGTGAGGATGGCTGTCAATCGTGGTCTTAAAAAAGGCGCAGAAATCCGTCCAGTCGGCATAGCCACCACTGAATGTTGGTATCAGCAACAGTCGCAAGGAGGGGGCTGGTATGGGTGAGACACCAGCACCATCGAGAAGTGTGGAGTGGGCAGCGATTCTCATGGAGCGCTTGGCAACCTCCACCTGATTGTCTACCTGCACATCAGTCGCCAGCTGCGAAAATTGATGTGCAGGCCACAATCGAAAAGCATTTATGCAATGCTACCAGCATTTTGATAGGGGCCGAATAAAAACAATTGCAGTTCCGGTTTATAATTTATTAAGAGCTAATTCCGCGCAATATAACAAAATAGCGGCCCGTCAACAACAACTCCAAAAAATGCAAGAAGAAGAACAGAAGAACGGCCCAGAGCTCTTCCAATGCTCCTAAAAGCGCATGCGCTACAAAGGACAACAAAGTGTATACGAATCTGGGTGACAAAAGAGAAGATTAAATGCCGCTGCAGCTAAACAAATTATCAATTTCTAATTGGCTTATCTGTTGGCTGCTTAGCCCAACAGGGGATATATCTAATAATGTATATGTCCTCTTATATTTAGATGCTTTAATGATATCTACTAAAAAACAATTTTAAAGACTATTTTAAGAAAACATTCTGCATGACAGATATAAAAGTAAGTTTTTCTTTTTAATTCGAAAGGGGATTGGAGTCAAGCAGCATACATATATTAAAAATATAATTTCAAAATTCAGTGTGAATAATTATAATACAGTAAAATCTTCTCTTCGCAATAAACTAAATCATGTATCGTTGATAATCATGTATAAAATTTAACCAGATTTCAGTACCTCTGTTAACTTTTCAAGTCATTATTGTGAAAATAATTACAGCGAACTTTGGCGATGATTAAAAAAGAATGTTCAGATACGAAGGGTACTATTGATTTATAATTAACCTTTAAGAAAGATACATTTTAAAATTATTTAATTGGGTACGTAGTACGTGGAAATGAATCAAATAGATGTATAACTACTGCATATCTATTTAAATTATTTGAATCTGATGTAATTTGCTGGAATATAAAAAAACAGAGTTCTGAAGCAGCTATATCTGCAGAAGCTAAATATATGACTTTATTTGAGGCAGTTCTTGAGGCTATCATGCTAAAATCATTTATATCAAGTTTAAAAGTTGACTTAACAGATCAAAATTATTATAAAGACAATCAAGGTTGTATAAGTATTGCGAACAATCCCTCATGTCAAAGACGTTCAAAACACATACCACACACATAGGATATAAGATATAATTTTACTAAGGAACAAATTGAATAGAACTTAATTAATCTTGAATATATTCCCACAGATCAACAGATTGCAAATATGTTGACGAAGATGGTGCCAGTTTTTCGTTTTAATGAGCTGAGAAACCAAATGGGTCTGATGAACTAGTATCGCCACGCGGATGCCATGTTTTCCAAGACAAACATGAAGTTTTATATTTAAGTTGAACTTAAATTAATTTTGCTTACATTGTATAAAGGTATTTTTTTATATCTTTGCAGAGGGTATTATCATTTTGGTCAAAAGTGTGCAATGGGTTCCTCTTTGGACAAAATAATTCGATATGCCAAATTTCATAAGGATCGGTGAACTATATACGATCCGTTATATATCTAATAATAGCATGCATGGCGCCACCTTGCGGACTGCAACTCAACTGCAAGGGTATATAAACTTCGGCTCCGCCCGAAGTTAGCTTTCCATTTTTGTTTTCCTATTGAAATCAGTAGATCATACCATGTTTTAATTTTGGGTTTAAGGGAAAATATAATTTTATTCAATTTTTTATAGGTGGTTAAATAATATTTTCTTCAATTATTCATGGCTATCTGAAACGGTTTCTATGTTCAAAACGTATCTATTGCAGTCTCAGCTGGTTTATTAAAGCTTTACAGAAATTGTAGATAGCCATGACTTTTTGAAAATATGAAATTAAAAACTCCAATTTAATTGACGAAAATCTTTTTATCCTAAGTTATTCCAAGCCTCTAATTTATCAAGGAATCGAGCGTAGTTTGTGACAGACAAATTTGCATGTTTAAAACAATCTAAATTATTTAGAATCCTCTTTAAAAAAAATTATTAAATATAACAGATTATTTTGAGAATGCTATATAAAAAAAAAGTTTGAGTAAACAAAAATCAACTCATAATACAGATTTTTCTGCTTAGATTCGAAGGCAGATTAAGCAGATTAAGATTAACAGGCAGTTGTCTTAATCATTGAACCATTGAGCTCTCGTTCCTCCTTTGTTGTTGGATTACTCTGTCATATGTGTAGAGGAAAGTTATATACATTTACTGCTCCCAGCATAGGCAAGAAAAATTACAATAACAATTTTGCATAGCTTAACAACACTTAACTTAGTTTCACTTAACTGCTGTCCAAAAATTACAAAATTTTTCTTCTAACTTTATAATTTAAAATAACAAAACAATACAATTACAATACCTACCTATTTGAAGAAAACAATCAATTTTGTTATTAATTACAATTTTTAAAACTACGCCACAAACCATTGATAGGCCCGGTAGTACCATCGAAAGTTTTCCACCTCTAATAGTGTGGAAACAATGCCTCACTCGTAAACATATGCAAAAACATTTAGTTAATGTGTCTGAGGGAAGTGTACCGTAGAATTCTGATTGTGGTCAGGATCTGGACGCCGTGTCCCAGTCTACCTTCATCTCCCATATCTGTTGCATTCTAATGTTTGCCGTAGTCACAACCGAACCTAATTATACTAGTGAGTCAAATATTTCTGCAAGTTTCGAACACATGATCCGCTTGGTGACGATTCCTATATCTTCTGTCTCATCACGTCCTTGAAGTCCAAGTGTTTTGAATTTTTTCTCCGTAAAATCAGTAAAATAGAGATTTATTTCTTGGTCGTCCTTTGAGATGTCTGCTTGTAACGATGGGTGGTTTGGGCACCATTTTCTTAGTATGAATCTTGCTTCAGCCAACAAGTTTATTATCTGATTTCCATTTATTACATCCTTTACTGGGTGTCCTCCGGTAAGGCAATCATTTACATAGTCGAAGTGCGGCAACGCCCTGGGACTGATGCTCAGATGCCATATCCATCAGATATTGCAAAAATCGAGATTTGGTTCCATGGGCTTGCGTCTTCATAATATGATCAGGAACCTACGTCCGTCTGGGTATATAACCTTTTTTTTATCATTTTTTTCGCGTCTAACGTGAAGACATACTGCTATGATCAAAACAGTAACAAAATAGATAACAATTCTCTTTGGACTGTAGGCCCAATCCGTAAGAAATTGTTCAGACTCTTTTTGTTGCCGTCACCGATGCATCAAATACTACCCAAAGTAGGTTGAACACGTTGTTTGAAAAAACTGCAAATTGAACGGCCATTACCTGAACAGTGTTCGCATCAAACGTAAGCAGAGGAGGAAACATACATGTTTGCGTTTTGTCTTTAGAAAGTTATAAAACTTCTTAAGATCCTGAGTAAACTGAATCCGGCAGCGACGAATATAACTCCTTTAACATTTTGCGTTATACATGATGAAGTTAGACCGAACTCCTAAGTATCTTGGATAACTAATTTTACAGCGAGTTATTTTATTTTTATTCAAGAGTCTAGTCTTTATGTTCTTTTAATTTAATAGGTGCATTGTATACCAAAGCGAATTATAAAAACGGTTAATTATCAACAATGGACCACATGATTTTTGGGATGGTAAAGTCACCTAGAGCTACCAGCTGGCCAAAATCAGACAGAAGATTAGAAACAAATCTACTAGCGGACAAATGTTGCCAATATGTGGGCGGATGGTGGTTTATATTAACAGAAGGTATAAAGATTGACCGGACATAATTATTTTAATGCAAATTCTATGTCACCAAACTCTTGTAATTTTACCTCTTCAGAAGCGAATTTGGAGTCTACAAAAATGAACAGTCCTCTTTCTTTTCGCAGTGTTCTTTCACATTTAACAGTCCTGTTTTAACCAATTTCTGTAAAGACTATAGTAAAGTCAGCCACCTTTATGTAAGCTTTTGTTTTGGCTTTGATGTTAGCCGATATATCAGTCTTAAAGTGAAGTGTCAGGGGCA
Organism: Drosophila ananassae; assembly: GCF_017639315.1. Lineage (NCBI taxonomy): Eukaryota > Metazoa > Arthropoda > Insecta > Diptera > Drosophilidae > Drosophila > Drosophila ananassae. The sequence continues at coordinate 1,486,685 of NW_025319041.1, read as the reverse complement.
AGCCGGGAAACAAATATGAGTTTCGATGGTGAGAACACCTGTAATGGTTAAGGTGTCGCAGTAAGTAATACTGCAGCAGCAGTTGGTAGCGAGGGTCCTGATGATTGATTACACTATTGGGTTAAAGGGGGTTGAATTAAACGGGTGTAGTGGTATATCGGAAAAATGCTCGTTTATACTGATATATTCGCAAGCCGAATTTTTTTCAGGTTCAGCTCTTGGAATGGCTAAAAATTATTTGCCAAAAAAAAAATTATTTGCCAAGTTTATCACCTACAGCGGATTTTTTATCCTTTGGAGACTTAATTAGCAGCACGAAGTGGAGACCAGACCTACGTGAAATAGTTTCCGAAACTGAGGGCGTGAACACGGCATTCTTGGCGTGTACGTTTTCACAGAGTAAGCAGTTGATAGTAGGCTGGGTCTTATTACAATACTTAATCGCACAGTTTATCATGAAGTCCATAATTATGAATTATTTATTTACTTTTATTATTTAATTTTTAATAAAGTACCTTGAACCTCTGTGCTAGGGAAACGAGGAAGGAAGCTTAAAGAGATCAATAAATGAGAGTTATTAAAAGTACAAAGAATAGAGCTAAGAATCGGTGTTGAACTACAACAGAAGCAGCCCAAAAATCGTAAACAAGCATTGCAAATCAATGCTTGGACTGGAGGCGGAGGCACCCCTGCCCCTGCTGCAGGAAGAGATAATTAACAAATTTATTAATTATCCTCCAAATATACTACTGCACATGCGAGGCGATACAAATATTGGAATATAAGTTAGAGGGTTGGGACTTTCCACACATGGTATATTTGGCCAAAATATCTTATGTACAAAATTTCAGGAAATTTAAGGATCGGCCGACTATATCCTATAGCTCACATATAACTGAACGATCGGAATTGGCATAACTTTGGCGTAGACAACTTATTACATGATATAAGCAGCTGGTGCTCATACTCAGGGGTATCTCTATCCTTAGCTTAATGCCAACACCTCCATATTTGCCAAAAACACAATTGCACTAGCCCCATAAGCTGTAGCAATACACCAATACAACAAGTAACAGCACTCAAAATCTTAGGGATAACCATAAACAGTAAATACAAATGGGACACACACATAAAATCACTCTTTCCATCACTACACCAAAAATTGAATATCATAAAATGCCTCTCCAACCTCAAATTCAATTGTAACACACAAACACTACTCCACGTCGCGAAAGCAACAGTCATAACAAAAATTGTCTCTCTCTCAGCAATTGGCGCTATAAGAAACAAAAACAACAACAACTTTTACTCCAACAAAATCGGATCACTTCTTACAAAACTAGCCTCAAAAATTAAAATATTGTGGATCCCTGGTCATGTAGGCATAGCAGGCAACGAGCTAGCCGACCAAACAGCAAAATCGACATGCATGCCCCTCATTTACACCCCAAACATTAATTTAACAGACATAAACAGACACTTAAAACTAGAATTAGAACGGGGAACTAGAATGGGGGGTCCTCATAGTCTAGTGGTTAGTGTACTAGCTCGCTAAGCGTGAGGTTCGAGCCCCACTCATTTCAAGTGCATGGCCCTGGAAGTTTTTCGGCGCTCTCGCATATGATGTAAATAGTGAAAGTTCTCGTTGGATTTTTTCTATTTATAATTATTTGCATGAAACCCGAAAAACCGGCATTCCCAGATGTCGTTAGGTGGCAGCCCCACTTCTGAGATATGTTGCACCCGGCTAATCACCGGATCGACCGAAAAAATAACGATTGCAGAAACAAACACAAGATCAAAAAACAATCACCCCCCAACCCGACGACGACCTTCCACTTTTCGCAACGGACACGAATTGAACAATGGAATGTGAGGACCCTAATGGAGCCTTCCAGGCTTGCGCAGTTTGAAAAGGAGATGGAAAAAATGCAGATCGCAATTGCTGGCATAAGCAAGGAATAAGGAAGTGCATAAGTACACGTGGACGTCACCGAATGGGAACCTATACCACAAAATTTAAAAATATCCAAAATGTATATACATAAATAAAATCTACCAACTAAGTAGCCTAAATACAACGAACAATATGTAATTAAACTTATTCCCAGATGAGTCAAACTTATAGACTCAAATATCTTTAACCTTAAAAGCCAAAGGCCTTGCTGTCAGCGCTTTACCAACTAAGTTAGTCTAGTTTTGTAACCTTCTCTATCTTTATTCCATTTTTGGCAATATAATCCGATCTGCCAAATTTCATAAGGATCGGCCGACTATATCCTATAGACGCCATATAACTGAACGATCGGAAATGAAACAACAACAACCAACTGCAAGGGTATATAAACTTCGGCTCCGCCCGAAGTTAGCTTTCCTTTTTTGTTTTTGTGTATATTTGCATACTGTAAGTTACTGTTGTTGTTGGGCTAAGCAGCCACCAGATAGGCTAATTAAAATATTGATAATTTGTTCATCTGCAGCGGCATTTAATCTTCTCTTTTGACTCCCAGATTCGCATGCACTTTGTTGTCATTTTTGTAGCGCATGCGCTTTTGGGAGCTTTGGAAGAGCTTCTGCGCCAAAGCTGTTCTTCTTCTTGTTGTAGTTGAAGAGTTGTTATTGACGGGCCGCTATTTGTTTTATTGTGCAGAATTAGCTCAATAAATTAAATATAAACAATTGAATCTCGTCTTTAATTCGGTCGCTATCAAAAAGCTGATCGCTCAACATTGGTGACCCCGACGTGATCGCGCCCGAAGTTCAATCAGTTTAATTGCCCGAGAAACTGAAAAAACTGCGGTACGAAAACCTCATAAATAAAAAAAAAATAACAAACATCTCTTGGTTTTCGATTTGATTCACACGCGCTGGAGATTTGCGGGATGGAGTCTGGATGTGGAACTATTGGATCTGCTGCCGCAAGTCGGGAAAGGATGCTGCGGAGAAGAGCAGAGGTGACCTGCCAGGAGATGGAGGCGCTGCATCATAAGGTGAAGGCTGCAGCGCGGAATGAGGATGGCACCATTGTGGCGCTGGAGTCAGTGGAGAAGCGTTTGCGTGAGCGGTTCACCGCGCTGCAAGAAGAGTTGGAGGAGCTTAATTTCAGCGAGATCGGGAGTGACCTTTATTGGAGATTCTCGCAGCTGGCGACTGATGTGCAGGTGGACATTCAGGTGGAGGTTGCCAAGCACTCCATTAGAATTGCTGCCCACTCCACACTTCTCGACGGTGCCGGTGTCTCACCCATGCCATATGTATAATTAGATGTAGATAATAAGTGGAATTGTATGAAGTATATAGTTAGTTTAGTATAAGTTAGTTTAGGGCGGAGCGGGAGCGCAAGTGAAGCTCTCACTTGCGCTCTCCCATGAATTCGCCCCGCTTCGCCGCACTAGATAAGCTAGGCTTAAGGTTTTGTTAATATGAATATAACCGAATTTATAACGTCGAAGAGTGCACGCATTTTTGTTTTCGGTCGTTTTTTTCGCATTTTAATTATTTCTACAGCCACCAATTTTTTCCTTTCGTTTTTCGCGACGAGATAAAATAATCTCGACAAACATTTTGGCGCCCCCGGGTGGACTGTAGTATAATTAATTAAATAAAAAAGCAACAAAAAATAGTGACAGTGACACATACATATATATACAATATATATAACATATATATATCCAAAAAGAGTTGCTCGCGACGGTTGTGGTGGTGAATTCACAAATAAGAAATTTAAGAATTCTCCGCGTCGCGAAATAAAACTTCTCCATAGCTGCTTCTGGAAGGATTCGTCGTCCCCATGCACTGCACCTGCATCAATTGTGAAAGGAAAGTGGCCGCAGGATTAGAGGATCCGAAAGCAGAACCCCAGGTATTTGTGCAAAAAATTGAAAGTTGAGATAAGACAAATTAAAATCCGTCTTGTGCTGGAATATTGCACCCTCCTTTCAATTCTTGGCGCATACGTACGTAGAAAAAATAGTAGAGCAAAAATAAATAACAACATATATAAAAATTCTAAAATTTTAATTATAAATATATGTGCTAACCTAAATGTACTGCCTGTGGATAAAATAAAAAAGAGAATATTGATATTATTTGCAATCACTGTCGCCCCCTACCCCTCGTTCTCGAATTTACAAATCTTCCAAATAAATACTAAAGTGCAGCCAAAAATTATTTTAATTATTTCAGATAAAATAAAGGTGCTTATATATTTGGTTTACATACATACAAATAGATGCAGCGATAATATTCTCGTTTTCGTTTCCCACCGTTATCCGCTGCTGTATGTATGTATGTAAATTATAATCACGACGGGTTTTAACTTTTAAAAAAATATATATTTAAACTTTATTAGGTTTCATTCCGATCTTAAGTCTAACAAGGCATTATATCTTAACCTAAGCTAGATTCCGACTGACCAGGCTTGAGCTGATTCTTTTCCTTCTTGGTTCGGGATCTTCCCGAAGTATATTACGAATTGAATTCCGAAGAGAATTTCCCGAATGGGATTGCTGTGATCAGCATGGAAAATTTGGGTATCAATACGGATGCTTAAAAAGGGGAGCCGCAGTGGCGTGATTCTAGCGGATGTTTAGTCTAATGTTGTTTTTGCCGTGGCCGGCTCAATAGGGGGAATTTGTTTATTTCATTTCTCAAGCTTGGTCTTCCGTTAGGGTGCTAGATGCGAGTGTGGGAATGTTTATATTATAAAGACTCAAAAGAGCTTGGTGGCAAGTGCCCAAATAATTGTTTATAATATTCATATAAAATATGGCTTAAACTTCTAGTTAATTCTCCCCCTCCTAAGATGAATCGTCCCGATTCATTACAATTGTGCGGTGAGGGAGGTGATTTTATTATTAAGTTCGGCAAATGTTATTTCAATATTTCTTTCAGATTCAACTTCTGCAATGGATTCTGCAGTGGTTTCGTTTTTTGGAATTTCTATTTCTTGTTCAATATTGGTTCGTTTTAATTGAATTTGTTTTAGCATTTTGAATATTATTTTACGTGATTTATATATGGCACAAAGGATAAGTATTACAATTAATAATATGAGTTCAAGGGATATTTTTGTATTTCCTATTTTTACAAACGGGTTTATAATGCTTATGTTGTCTAAACTTAGTTCGGAATCGTTGGAAAATATGTAATCTGTTATTATATAATTATTGTATTTATACTGTGATATATAATCCAACATTTTCTGTTTTTCGTTGATGTATTTTATATTATTGATAATTATGCTTTCATTAAATAAAATCAAAAATGCGCCATTTAGTTTTGTTTCGTTTACAATATTTTCTCCAGTGAGGAGAATAGCGCCTTCATCTAAATTTTCAAATTGTTTATTTTTTTCTCGTATTTTTGAACAGTTTGCCTTTTTTCCATTTAAGAGATTTATAAAACACGAGCTCTCGTTTGAGAGTTTACAATAGTTATTGAATATTTCTTTTTTAAAGTTTGTTATTTTATAGAATTTTCCATTACAGTATGCTGTCTTATCGTCTATTATTAATTTTCCATTATTTTGGGCAATTGCCCTTGATGTGTACAAGCTACAGATATTGTTTATAATTGGGTATTTTATGTATATTATAAGTAGGTCTTGGTTTTTTATTATTTTAAAAGTGGAGATGTCTAACAGATCTGATAGTACAACTGGTTTATTTTCGTGTCTAAATATTTCTTTAATATCTTGTTCGTTTAGTATTTTCGTATTAAAAATGTCTATTTTTGCTAAGGTGATTGTATCGATTAAATTTTGGATATCAAGTGTAATTAATTGTAGTCGGTGTTGTCTTACTTTTGTTTCTTTGTTAACAACGATTGTGTTAAGAATTTTGGTCATAAGTTGGACTTCTTGAAATATACGTGAATTTATTGTGAATTGTTTGTTATTGTTTTCTGTCAGTTCGTTAATTTTGTTTTCTATTCTTATTAAGTCGTCATGGTCTGGTGTACCTGCTAGCCATTTCCATGCTGTGCCCAATTCGTTAATGCCCCTTTTATTTCTTGATGGTATTAATTGGGACATAAGAATTTTAATAATGTTTAGATTTTGGGAAATGTCCCAGTCTGAATCTGAGTTGCTGTTGTTAGTATTTTTATCTTCTATTCTAATTATTTCTTTGTAAAAACTTAGGTTTGTGATATGAAAGAGGTCCTCGAATGAGTCATACGTCAATACATCGTTTTCATTCTTCAGTAGTAGGTATTCGTTGTTAGTGTAGTCGATTATTTCGGAGTGGCAAGTGATTATCAAAATGGTGATGATAAATGGTATTTCCATTTTCTGTAAAATATGGCTTATTTAATGTTGTCTTTATGAATAACTCGTTTCCTATTATTAATGATTACTTTATTGGGTAAATTTTCCTGAACGACTTGTTTTTTAAATCTGGGACCTAATTTGTTTCTTTCTCCGTGTATTTTCTCGTATACTACTTCTCCTACATGATAATTTTTATCTAATTTATTTTTATTATGATAATCTAACATTTTAGTTTGTGCTGTTTGTAGTTTTAATGGTAAGTCACTGTGATCTATTTTGTTGAATAAAATGTCGTATGGTTTTTGATTTGTTACTGAATGAATTGTCATATTGTAGCTTTTTGCTGCTCTTATAATAACTTCGGAATATTCTAGGAGACGGTACTCATCTTTAATACAACGAGCTATCTCAGTTAGGGTTGAATGGGCTCTTTCAACTTGTCCATTCGAAAGGCTATGTCTGGGGTCTGCGTAATGGATTGAAATACCAGAACGCTGTAGGAAGGATTTAAATTGTGCTGATGTAAAGCTAGGTTCGTTATCTGTCATAATCGTTTTAACTTGGGGAAATGTTTGAAGTATTTCATAGACTTTTATATCGATATTTTTTTTGTTAGTAATTTCTTTTACAACGAGGTATTTGGAATAGGCATCAATGCAAGTTAAGAAGGTTAGATTTTGCGCGTAAAAAATGTCAATATGTAAGTGTTGGCCTTCTATTTTTGGAATGGGGGCTTCTCCAATAGGTATTTGAGTCGGGTTTCTATTATATTTGTTCGTATTACAAATTTCACAATTTGTTATATATTCTTTTAATTTTTTGTACAGATTCGGCCAATAGTATAATCTGGTTATTTGTTTATAATTTTCATCTAATCCTCGGTGCGCTCTACAGTGTGTTTCCTCTATAATTATTGCTTTATCGTCATTATTTGTTATGTCTACAACAAAACTTTTTGTATATACGAATTTATTAATGAAGTTATTTTTTAATTGAACTTGAATTTCATACAACACTTCAGGAGTACAATGAATCCCTGTATTAATATTGGGTTGTAGATATTCTTTAAGGACTGTAACTAAGTTTTCTGGTTGATCATATTCAATAATATGACGTTTATTTTCAAATACATTTATCTGTTCATGAATTGTGAATTTTCCCTTTGCTATTAAAAGTTGTTGTTTAAATTGATTAAGTGGTTTTTTTGTTTCGCCTATAATGTTACTAAAGCTACTTTCGGCTGAGTGTTGGGTTCCGTAATCCGTGGATTCTACGTCTTCATCTTCTGTAATATTATTTATTTCAATTCGGGACAGTGCGTCTGCTACTACATTGGTAGTACCCGGTTTATACAAAATTTTTGGCCTGAAGCTTTCTATGTAATTGAACCATCGTTTTAATTCCACATTTGGGTTTTTATCCGAAATTGCGTATGAGAGTGATTGATGGTCTGTATGTATTTCAATTCCTGATACTCCGTACAAATAGTTTCTTAGGTTTTTTAATGCCCATACTATTGCTAAAAGTTCTTTTTTGTTAGTCGCGTAATTTCTTTCAGTTTTGTTAAGGGTTTTTGATATAAAAGTGATTGGGTATCCGTCCTGAGAAAGTACTGCTCCTATGGCTACGTCGGATGCGTCAGTTGTTAATGTAAATTGTTTTGAATAGTCTGGTTGGACCAGTTCTATTTGGCAAATTAGGTGTTCTTTGAGTTCATTAAATGCCTGTATTGCAGTCTCGTCAAGAGTAATTAAAACATTTTTTGACATCCTCTTGGATATTTTTCCATTGGAACCTTCTAATAATCTAGTCAGGGGTTTGGCAATGGTTGCATAGTTTTTTACAAATTTTCTATAATACCCAGTGAGACCCAGGAAGCTACGCAGCTCTCTGATATTTTTGGGAATTGGGTAATTCGATATGGTGTCTATTTTTTGAGGATCGGTTTTAATAACGTTTTGCGCTACTACATATCCTAAAAATGAAGTTTCTAATTTAAAAAATTGAGATTTTTCTAATGATATTTTCATATTGGCTTTATGTAAAATATTAATGATTGAATTTAGGTCTTTGAAATGTTGTTCGAGGGAGTGAGAGAAAACAATTATGTCATCCATGTAGACATGGCAGAATTTACCAACATGTTCTCGAAGTATATCATCCATTGCCCTCTGGAAGATTCGAGGTGCGTTTGTTAACCCGAATGGCATTCTAATGAATTCGTACTTTCCGTTGTTAATTGAAAATGAAGTTTTTTCTACGTCTGATTCTTTCATCAAAATTTGGTGGAAACCTGATTCTAAGTCTATAGTACTAAAGTATTTAGCTTTTCCTAGATTTGATAAAATGACTGTCGGATCTTGCATGGGGTATCTATCTGGAATCGTGCTAAGGTTTAGTTTCCTGAAATCGATGCATAATCTATGTTTAGGGGTGCCATCTTCATTAGTACCTTTTTTTGATACTACAATTACGGGTGAGTTATAAGGACTTTTGCTGGGTCTAATGATTTCATCATTAATCATTCGTTGTATTTCTTGATTAACAAATTCGTTTACTGCTTGTGAGTATGGGTATTGCCTTGAGTAAATCGGTTTATCGTTTATTGTGTCTATTTCACAGCGAACGTCCGTCCGGAATGGTAAATTTGTATTTATTTCTGAATGTACTTTTTTTATTGTGCTTATTATTAGTTCAATGTAGTTTTCTGTATCGGTTTCGTCTATATTGTTTTTTACATTGTTTATGCCAAAAATATTTTCGGCCGTGTTATCTATATTCTTTATATCGTTTGAATCGGATTTTACATCGGCATCGTGTTCAGTGTCTGAGTACCCTGAACCACTTGAGGGGTAGTTGTCGGAAATCTGACTTTTGGTGCATTTGGAACCTGAGTATTCCAAATTTCTTGTGTCGGAATGAACATCGACGGCGTGTTTGGGTTTTATATAACCCAAACTATTAGATTTGAAATTGTCAGAAGTATCGCTGATGGTGCTCTTAGAACTTAAGTGTTTCGAATTGTGTGTGTCGGATTGAACATCGACGGCGTGTTCGGGTTGTATGTACCCCAAACTGTTGCATTTATAATTTTCGGAAATATCGCTGACAGAGTTTTTGGACCCTGAGTACTCTAAAGTGTATATGTCGGAATGAGCGTCGACGGCGTGTTTGGGGCTTATATATCCCAAACTTTTTATGCTAAGTGAATTCTTGCTTGACAAATTTTCGTAGTTAAAATATTTGTCTAATATATATTTTTTTAGTGGAAGTATGGTTGTTTCTTTGTTTAGTTCTAATAAATTTATTTTTTCATCATAGTGCAATTTTTCGATTTTTCCCTTACATTTTAGTGTGTCATTGTTCGTGTCAATGACTGCTCCTATCTTTTTTAGTAAATTGTATCCTATTAATAAGTCTGCCTTTAGGCCCTCTATTTCGTAAAAAATTTGTTTTGTTTGAAAAATTGTTATGTAGTGGCATTTTTTTATTGTTGAGTATCCATTAACCGTGGATACTCTTTTGTAAATGGGCAATTCTATCCCGTTTTGGTAGGTACCTTTTTTTATGTAACAGGCTGTGGCTCCTGTATCTATCATAACATTAAGTTTTTTATTAATTTTTTTGTCAAATCGTAATATGTGTGGCAGACCTATTCTTCTCCTAAAAAATGTTCCTCTTTGATATTATTTATGCGCATTTGTTTGTTTCTAGGTTGAGCAGATGACTCAATTTGTGCGCGTTTAACTGCCTGTTCTGGTTGTTGGAATGAATTATATTGGAGGCTATTTGTAGTTTGGTATTGTTCACCATTTGGGAATACTTGGTTACTATTTTTATTTTGGATTTGGATGCTGGAGTCCACTTCCATAGGTTCGCTTCTGTTTTGGTATGTATTATTCCTTTGAGTCCAAGTATTATAACTTGGATAGGGATTATACCGAGTGTTATTGTGTTGATAGCTATTATGGTTTTGGTAGCTATTACTATTTTGGGGGTTATTTTTATTTTGGGAATTATTATTATTCTGAGGAGAACTTCTATTGTTATGCTGATAATTGGGATTTTGTCCGTTATAATTTTTGTAATTGTCGTTGGTTCTGTTCAGGCGCAATTGATTGCCCTGATTCTGACCATCAGATCTATAATATGGTTCGTTTTGGTTTCGTTGGTTATCGTTATAACGGCGCTGAGGTGCGCTAAAACGATAAGCGAACTGTGCCCTCATATGATTGCTCTCCATTTCTTGAACTCTAGCTAGAGCGTTTGGTAAGTCTGGAGGATTTAGGGAAAATAACATGCCAGAAATTGGGCCGTTTAGGCCAGTTATGAATACCCTCAAGGCATTTTGTCTATGTCTGAGGTTTGCTTCTGTAGTTATTGGATTTTCTTTTCCGTACGTCATTATGGTTTTATTTATTAAGAGGGTTAACTTTTTGTTAACCAAATTATAAAAGTCCATAACAGAAAATCTGTTTTGTGTCAGCACGCTTAATTCTTGTTCGATTATGTGGATTGGCCTCTTGTCGCTAAAGACAAAATCGAGTCTGGCCAAAATAGCGTCAAAGTTCAATACGGTTCCATGGTTTGTTAAAGCGTCATTGGCTTTGCCTACAATCTTGTTTCTTAAAATGGTTAGGGCTACAAAGTACCGACGACTTTTGCGGACATAGAGTCCCATTGCTGTTTCAGCGGCTTCTCGCCAAGCTACGTAATTGTCTAAATTTCCAGAAAATTGGGGAACGGATTTGACTATTTCTAGTGTTTCGTCGCATGGAATGGTATCGTCAATCTGTTCGATTTGGAATTCGGTCACTAAATTGGATTTGGAATCCAAGAGAGAACGTAACGTTTTTATTTCCTCATGTAGTGGTGTTAGGTTGTTAGCTATCAATCGGACAATTAGGTCTGATGTTAGTGTTTGTTCAGGTGTTTGTCGGCTTAAATTAGCGCTATGGCTAGTAGATGGACCGTTTGAGTCTGTCATTTTAAAGTTTCTTAAAGCGTTTATTAATTCTTCCAGTATTAATCACTATTTAGCAAAACAGCAGGCAATTTTTTTCTTGAATTTAATTTAGTATATAATTGGTATATTATATGAAATATATATAGACATATTTTGAGACGGGGATTTATAAAAACACAATAGAGGAGGAAAAAAAAAAAGGTTACATATAAATTCAATATAGTGTCGGTGTGTAAAATAGGATTTACATTGATGTGTTTTTTATTTTTAATTATTTATTTTTTTTATAAAACTAAACAATAATCTATCTCACGTTTGTGATTTTTTTTTGGTGTTCCTCTGATGAAATTGCTTTTTTTTTTTTTTTTCTTCCTTCCCAGTCCTTTTTCCGTTGAGTGGGGGGTCTTCTGCCGTTTTTTTTTTTTTTTTTTTTTTTTTTTTTTAAATATAGGTTTTTGGTTTTTAATTTATTTTATTTAATTTTTTTTTCACTTTTTTCGAGTTTGTTTAAGTTTTTACTTTTTATTTTTAATCTTTTTCTTTTTTATCTTCTTGTTTGTCGGGGTTGTTTGTTGTGTTTGTGTGTTTTTTTTTTTTTTTTTTTTTTTTTGTAATTTTATTTTAGTTAATTTTTTCACTTTGTTCGTTTGATTCTTTACTTTTTTGGTGGTTCAAAATTTATTCATTTGTATATTTTGTTTTTGTTCTCTTTTGTGTCACTTTTTTCTTGAAAAAATTCCACTTAGGGCGTTGAGGGTTAATTTTTTTCACTTTTTTGAGTTCGTTTGATTTTTCACTTTTTGGTGGTTCAAAATTTATTTAGTTTGTATATTTTGTTTTTGTTCTCCTTTTGTGTCACTTTTTTCTTGAAAAATTCCACTTTGGGTGTTGAGGTTATTCTAGTTATTACCGGTACGTGATATAAGTTTTTTTACATAGAAACCTTTATTTTTCAGGTCTATGATTTTTATTTGAGGCACTCGCGAATATCTTTTTTTAATCGATATTTTTAATTAACGCGTGCCCCACGTTGGGCGCCAATTATAATCACGACGGGTTTTAACTTTTAAAAAAATATATATTTAAACTTTATTAGGTTTCATTCCGATCTTAAGTCTAACAAGGCATTATATCTTAACCTAAGCTAGATTCCGACTGACCAGGCTTGAGCTGATTCTTTTCCTTCTTGGTTCGGGATCTTCCCGAAGTATATTACGAATTGAATTCCGAAGAGAATTTCCCGAATGGGATTGCTGTGATCAGCATGGAAAATTTGGGTATCAATACGGATGCTTAAAAAGGGGAGCCGCAGTGGCGTGATTCTAGCGGATGTTTAGTCTAATGTTGTTTTTGCCGTGGCCGGCTCAATAGGGGGAATTTGTTTATTTCATTTCTCAAGCTTGGTCTTCCGTTAGGGTGCTAGATGCGAGTGTGGGAATGTTTATATTATAAAGACTCAAAAGAGCTTGGTGGCAAGTGCCCAAATAATTGTTTATAATATTCATATAAAATATGGCTTAAACTTCTAGTTAATTTGTATATGCACTTTTTGGCGCGTATAGTTTACCGGTCTGCCAAGTGACGCGCTCCCCTACAATTTGGTCAAGCATATTGGTTTCGGTGTCATTGGCGACCAACTATTGTTTTGGATACTTTGTGCCTCGACTATCAATAATTCGTTATCAATTAATTAATCAATTTAGATTTGGTTAAATTTAATAAATTATTTATTATATTTAAATAAGATTAATTAATTATTTTCGTTTTCGCATTTTCTTGTTGTTGAATTAAATTCAATAAATTTTTAAATACATTTTAGAAAAATTTAATAAATAAAAAATTTAATAAATTTTTAATATTAACATTTTAAAATTAATAAAAAATTTTAAATAAATTATTAAATCTTAAATTTGCATCGTTTTCGTTTTTGTATTGAAAAAACAAATTTTTTTAAAATGGAAAGTACTAAACAAAAACTTAATTCCACGACTCTTATTGACTTAAAAAAAAGATTAAATGTCAAAGTTAAAAGCATTCGCCGGTTGGAGGAACGTTTGGAAGATGGATCACTTCCTCTAAACAAAACCGAGCTAGAATGCAGGCTTCAGGTTTTAGATGAGGCAATTTCTAAAGCAAATGAGTTGCAAGACCAGATCGAGCAAATAGATGAAATGGATGATTTCGGAGCCGAGTTGGAAGAATTAGGAATAACTACGAAGGCAAGGATTATGTCCTTATGTAATGCCTTGAATTCAGCTGAAGACTCCCGTTCAGCTACTGCAATTTCTGCAGCCCCAACTCGAGCTCGACTTCCTAGTTTGGCATTGCCAAAATTCAGTGGAAATTATTCGGATTTCAAAAATTTCATAAGTCTTTTCGAGACATTAGTTGACAAAGATGTGAACATTCCAGTTATCGAGAAATTTAATCATTTAATTTCTTGCCTCTCTGGTGAAGCCTTAGGAACTGTCAAGGCATTCCAGGTCACCGAGAGTAATTACGCCAAAGCTATCGCTAGTTTAAAAAGAGTTTATGATAACGAATGTCTCATCTTTGCGAACCAAATACGTCAACTGTTCAGCCTTCCGAAAATTTCCCAGCCGTCTGCGTCGTCCTTGAGGGGTCTCATCGACACTGTATCATCAATTTATGGATCACTATTATCCATAGGAGATGATACTAAAATTGCAAACTCAATGATTATTCATTTAGTTTTGAGTAGAGTGGATCCAGTGACCAAGCAAAAATGGGAAGAGTCACTGGATTATGAGGAATTGCCGCTGTGGTCCGATTTCGAAAAAATACTAAATCGTAGATACCAGCATCTGTCCGCTGAAGAGACTGGCAAACCAAAACAAGAAAGAACTGGGTTCGGCAAGCAACTAAATAGAACTTCGTTGGCTTGTTCTTCTACCAACGCCAAACCAGCTTGCAGTTATTGTAACGCGAACAACCATTTTTTGGCCCAGTGTAGTCCGTTCGCTCGCCTTGCTGTAATGCAAAGGTTTGAGTTTGTTAAGTCAGCCTCCCTATGTTTGAATTGTCTGCGAAAAGGTCACACGGTAGCGAATTGTAAATCGACCAGGTGCCAAATCTGTTCAAGATCGCACCATAAACTTCTGCACCGATTTACAGTGACCGAAAATAGCTTAGCATTACCACCACCCACACAAAATCCTCCTCCAGAGTTAACGAATGATGGCCCTTCTACTTCACATGCTTTGCATGCGTCGTCTGTAGAAAGGGTTTTGTTAGCAACGTCGATCGTAAGCGTTCGCACAAAAAATGGTGAGCACATCTTGGCCCGAGCATTACTTGACTCAGGGTCACAAATGAATTTTATTACAGAAGATCTTGCTCAACGCTTACAGATCCGTAGGGAGGAATCGTGCATCAACTTGCTTGGAATTGGTCAAACTAATTCACAAGTTAAGAAAAAGATACACACCGTGGTGAAGTCGAGAGTCAATGGTAGCGAGTTTCCGTTCGACTTTTGGGTTTTGAAAACCATTTCAGGCTATCACCCTGATCAGTCAGTGAACGTAAAAGATTGGACCCTACCAAAGAACTTGCCGTTAGCAGACCCATATTTCTACAAACCTCAGCGGATAGATATGCTAATTGGAGCTGAGTCATTTTTCGAATTGTTGTCCGTTGGCCAAATAAAACAAGGTCCGAACCATCCCATCCTTCAAAAAACTCTCCTTGGGTGGATAGTGTCGGGAAAATATCTGGCAAATTCCTCAACTCCTCCACAGCCAGTCTCTAGTCTGAATTGCCAAGAGGAAGTATTAGAGTCAATAGACAAAAACTTGAAAAAATTCTGGTCGTTGGAAGAAGTTCCTTCTTCTAAAAAGATGTTGTCGCCAGAACAAGAGCTATGTGAGGAACATTATCGGAAGACTACAAGAATACTGCCTTCAGGTCGATTTGAAGTTAAACTTCCATTTAAGTCGGATCCAAGCGTTTTGGGCAATTCATTCGAGATAGCCAAACGCCGATTCCTGTCGCTCGAGAGAAGATTATCTCGAGATCCGAACTTAAAGAAAATGTATTTGGAATTTATGGAAGAATACGAATCCCTAGGCCATATGTCCCCTGCAAGCAATGACGTTCTTGCTTCTCCACACTACGTCATACCCCACCAGTGTGTCTTGCGGCCGCAAAGTACAACGACCAAACTTAGAGTCGTTTTCGATGCGTCCTGCAAGACATCCACACAAAAGTGTTTAAATGAGTTGTTGATGGTGGGTCCAACAATTCAGGAAGAACTTTACTCAACTCTTCTTAGATTTCGGCTAAACAAATTCGCTCTGGTAGCCGACATAAAAAAGATGTATCGTCAAGTGATGGTAAATGAAGCAGATCGACGATACCAGTTGATAGTGTGGAGAAAAGACCCGTCTGAGTCCTTGAAATTGTGCAAGCTCAACACCGTTACGTATGGCACTGCACCAGCCCCATTCCTGGCCATAAGGTGTTTGAAGAGGTTGAGTGAATCCGCGAAAAATACATTCCCTCGAGCTGCTAAAGTTATTGGGTCTGACTTTTACGTCGACGACATGTTAACGGGTGCTGGTTGCGTGGAGGAGCTAAAGACAATTAAGTCTGAAGTAACTCAGGTTCTTCAAAACGCTGGGTTTGAATTGAGCAAGTGGTTTTCAAACTCGCCTGAAGTTACTGCATCCGAGAGCACGGTTAAGCCAATAACACTTTCGGACTCAGAGCTGACAAAAACATTAGGAATCGTTTGGGTTCCTAAAGATGATGTATTTAAATTCGAAATTGATATGTCAGTCATGGGTCAAAGGGCGACTAAGCGGAATATTCTTTCGGTGACGTCAAAGCTTTTCGACCCTCTTGGCTTATTAAGCCCGATCCTTATTAAAGGAAAGATCCTGTTACAGGAACTTTGGCTCAATAAGCTAGATTGGGATGAGTCCATTCCACTGCACTTGGAAACCGCATGGAACAAGATTCAGCTTGCCTTGTCACAGTTAGAAGAGATCTCAATACCGAGATTTGTGATGAGTGAGCCAATGTCACCAATTGAAATTCATGCCTTTTCTGACGCATCGATGAGAGCCTATGGAGCCTGCGTCTATATCCGTTGCAAATCTGCAGAAGGTAGTAAAGTCTCATTGTTGACAGCAAAGTCGAAAGTAGCGCCGCTCAAGACAAAGACGCTCCCCCGTCTTGAGTTATGTGCCGCTCACCTTCTCGCGGACCTCTGTCGCAAAATAAAACCTCTTATCAAAGCACCGATCGAACGAAGTGTATATTGGTCAGATTCGGAAGTTTGTCTTCATTGGATTCGTTCCCATCCATCGTCGTTGTCAACGTTCGTATCAAATAGAGTTGCTGAGATTCAAGAGTGGTCAGAGGATAGCACGTGGCGGCATGTACCAACTAAACAGAACCCGGCAGATATTGTGTCAAGAGGTGGAGACGTAAAGGAAACGATAGAATCAATTTGGTTCACAGGTCCATCGTTTTTAACGGAGCCGGAAGATAAGTGGCCAACGAGCCCTCGGTTTGATCCGTCACCAGAGATTTTGCAGATGGAAGCAAAGAAGAGTGCGGTCGGACTGACTGCAATGGTCTCTACCTCATATTTGTTGGAAGTGATAGAAGGATTTTCCTCTCACTTAAAACTGCTGCGAGTGTTCGTTTACATGGTCCGCTTTATAAAGAAATGTAAAAAATTAGTAGTTCCTTCTGATAATGTACCTTCCCCTGTCGAATATCGAGACGCGTTTAATAAAATTGTCCAGATAGTCCAAGAGCACGAGTACCAAGAGGAAATTAAAAATGTTAGAAAAAATCTTGTTGTTAGCCCAAGCCTACAGAAGCTAAGTCCGTTTGTTCATGAAACCTCTCAGGCTGGGCTTACCTTTTCGTTGTTGCGGGTCGGGGGGCGACTAGCTAATGCTCCTATTTCGTACGATGCCAAGTTTCCAGTATTGTTGACGAAGCGCTCTCAATTTGTTCAGAGCTACGTCCGATACTTGCACGAGTCGAATTTTCATGTGGGTCCACGAGCACTAGTGAGTCTCTTGCGACAGCGCGTTTGGATAGTAAACGCGCAGGAAGTCTGCAGTCAGATAGTGCGGTCATGCATACGATGTTTTAAATGCAAGCCTCATCTGATGACTCAAATCATGGGAGATTTACCCCTAGATCGAGTTCGTGCTCTCCGCCCATTTTCCATATGTGGCGTGGATTTCTGTGGCCCTATTGAGACGACCTTGAAAATTCGTGGTAGGCCACCATACAAGTCCTACATTGCCCTGTTTGTTTGTTTTTCGTCTAAAGCAGTACATTTAGAAGTAGTTTCCGATCTGTCAACTGATTCCTTTCTATTGGCTTTTCAAAGGTTCGTTGGGCGCCGAGGATGTCCGCAGACCGTGCACTGCGACAACGCGACGAACTTCGTCGGAGCGAGTCGCCACTTCGCGGCACTGCGGCACCAGATCGAGAGCGAAGCGGACGAGCTGCGGCAATACGCATCAAAAAAAGGATGCGTATTTGCGTTCATACCGCCGCGGGCTCCGCACATGGGCGGACTATGGGAGGCAGGTGTGAAGTCTGCAAAGAACCTACTCCTACGAGCGGTGGGCAGCGCGAAGTTGACCGCAGAGGAGCTGCAGACCGTCCTCGTTGGAGTCGAGGCCGTCCTGAACTCGAGGCCCCTGGGCGCCCTCAGTCAGGACCCAAGCGACGGCGAGGCGCTGACTCCCGGGCACCTGTTGACAGGCGGGCCGCTCATCGCCCCACCAGCACCGCGGACCCCGGACCAGCAGGGTCTAACGTGCTTGCGGCGATGGCGGCTTGTCTCGTCAATCAAGCAAATGTTTTGGCAGCGTTGGTCCCGGGAGTACGTCTTGGGCCTACAGGCGCGGTCGCAGTGGCAGCGGGAGCAGGAGGACGCCAGGAAGGGCGATCTGGTCCTGGTCGCCGAGGACGACCAGCCGCCCCAGCAGTGGATCACCGCCAGGGTCGTCGAGACTCACGCCGGCGCGGACGGAAGGGTCAGGGTCGCCGACGTCAGGACGAGTAGAGGAGCATTGTTTCGGAGAGCAGTCCATAAGCTGGCAAGGCTGCCAATAGTTGAAGCCTAAGGAAGGCCTTCAACGGGGCCGGTGTATAATTAGATGTAGATAATAAGTGGAATTGTATGAAGTATATAGTTAGTTTAGTATAAGTTAGTTTAGGGCGGAGCGGGAGCGCAAGTGAAGCTCTCACTTGCGCTCTCCCATGAATTCGCCCCGCTTCGCCGCACTAGATAAGCTAGGCTTAAGGTTTTGTTAATATGAATATAACCGAATTTATAACGTCGAAGAGTGCACGCATTTTTGTTTTCGGTCGTTTTTTTCGCATTTTAATTATTTCTACAGCCACCAATTTTTTCCTTTCGTTTTTCGCGACGAGATAAAATAATCTCGATAAACACCATACAAGCCAGCCCCCTCCTTACCAGCGTTGCCGATGCCAACATTTAGCGGCGGCTATGTTGACTGGCCGGATTTCTTCGCCCTGTTCAAGGCCTCGATTGACAGCCATCCGCATCTAACAAATATGGAAAAGCTCCGGTGGCTCATTTCATGCCTGCGCGAGTCAGCCTTGGAGACGGTGAGAGCGCTGGAAATTACTGACGCGAACTACGATGTGGCTCTTGACCTATTGCGCAATCGGTTTAGTAATAGGCGATTAATTTTCCAGTCTCACATCAACGAGATCCTGCAGCTTCGTGTGGTCGAGCCAGGTTCTGTTGCTACGTTGCGGGAGCTGTCGGATCGGTTCAATGGGCATATGCGGGCCCTCATGAGTTCCGGATCAGCTGCCGAGATCCAAGGATGCTTGCTCATCCAGATTGTCCTTCAGAAGTTGGATCCGGCCACAAGAGCCAAGTGGGAAGACACTCTCGCCGGAAACAACGACAGCCTTCCGTCTTGGGAGTCCATGGCACGATTCTTGGAGCAAAGGTGCCGGACTCTTGAATGCGTCGACTTTTCTTTGGCTGCGTATCCACCATCTAACCAAGTGGGCCGAGGGAGATCTTCGAATAACCGATCGTCATGCATGATTATCAACGCCCGTCCAGCTCTATGCGCCCTGTGTGGTGTTTTGGCGCACCCGCTTCCTACATGTCCAAGCTTCATTGCCTTGCCACTTAGTCAACGGTACGACGAAGTGCGACGGCTGACCCGCTGCTTTGTATGTTTGGAGGATGGTCATTTTGCACGCGGATGTTCAGCTGCCCGTTGCCCAAAGTGCAATCGCCGACATCATGCTTTGTTGCACCATTGCGGGCAGCTGCCCAGCTCAAACAATTCCCCACCACTACGAAGCTTGGGTTCCGCCGTTGGTGTTGCCGTTGCTACCCCACCGTCCCAGTCAATCAACACGGTCTTGACGCAGGATCGCCCTACTGAAGTGCTTCTGCCAACCGCCAATATCCTCATCCGTGGTCGATCAGGTGCCTTCCTGCCTTGCAGGGTGTTATTGGACTCTGGTTCACAAGTTCACCTTATCTCATCGCGGCTGGCAAGTCAACTTCAGCTTCGTCGCACCAAAAGCTGTGTAGCGGTCGCCGGTCTCGGCGGCACTGAGTTTGCTACGGATGGATCCTCCGTTAATGTGTGTGTGAAGTCTCGACTAACCACATATTGTGCGAACCTAGAGGCGGTTATAGTGTCTCATATTGCGGACTGTCAGCCCAGCCTTAAAATTGATATTTCGAAATGGAAGATTCCTCACGGCGTAGCGCTGGCTGATCCCAACTTCCACAGACCGCAAGGTGTGGACCTGCTAATTGGAGCCAGCCTGTTCTTCAACCTATTGTCAGTTGGCCAAATCCAATTAGGTCACTGCCTCCCAGTTGTCCAAAATACACTATTTGGATGGGTAGTTTCTGGACGCAATGGACTATCGCGGGATGCTGGATTGCCCTATGCAGAAGGAGAAGAGGAGAAGAATCAACGTTCCGGACCCCCTGCACTCGTTAGGAGAACTCGACTCCCGCATTGGTCTATTGGGGGGAGCAATGCATGGTCAAGAGTTTGGAAGAAGTTGGTGTGCCTTGTTCGCCCTGTGAGTTCTAAATCTTCTTAATGAAAAAGACGTGTCTGCTGCCCTTCTAAAATTGTTATTGAAGGCCCACCCTTCAATAGGGGGGAGGATGTTGGGCTAAGCAGCCACCAGATAGGCTAATTAGAATATTGATAATTTGTTCATCTGCAGCGGCATTTAATCTTCTCTTTTGACTCCCAGATTCGCATGCACTTTGTTGTCATTTTTGTAGCGCATGCGCTTTTGGGAGCTTTGGAAGAGCTTCTGCGCCAAAGCTGTTCTTCTTCTTGTTGTAGTTGAAGAGTTGTTATTGACGGGCCGCTATTTGTTTTATTGTGCGGAATTAGCTCAATAAATTAAATATAAACAATTGAATCTCGTCTTTAATTCGGTCGCTATCAAAAAGCTGATCGCTCAACAGTTGTTACTTTCCCATTAACTTAATACACCAGAACCAGCTAAAATAATTAAGCAATAATTAAAAGGATAAGTTTTTGTTGAATTGATTGAATGTACGGAGTGCGGTCAGGGTCTGGTGATTCCTTGTATGAAGGAGGATTAAACTTTCAACAAGATAAAAAAAACCGATTACAAAAATAATTTTTTTTAATAGAAATATTGAACAAAAATTATAATGACAGATTCTTATCAAATTTTTTATCAGATCTGTATGGATCGGGATCTGAGTACATGTGTAGCTTTAAATGTGTTACTCTGGTTTTACTGTTTTTCCGCCTTCTGGAATTTACGGTGAGTAGTGAAGAGCCTGAATTTGGCAGATCTATTCACAACATTTGTTTAAAACATATTTGGCTCTTAATGTTTCAGATCATCCAAACTGATATAATTTTTAATGGCGAATCTTATCTTCACCTTATACTTTTCTAAAAGCCAATCCGTTTATTCGCCAGTCACCAGGCAAATAGTCAAGAATTTTTAAACAAATTTTAAGAAATTTCTAGGAAAAAGGAAAAAAAACCAATGCTGCAAACTATAGCGAGATTCCTAAATTGGTAGCAATTCCAAAGCTAATAAAAAAACAAATAATTCCATATTTACAATACCTTTGTACTCCAATCATATCACCAAGCCAGTGCTATTCCACCGCTTGGAGCTAAAAGCAAAAAACCTTTTTTATTATGGCCAGATATGGCCATATCCAAAATGGCTGTGAAACAAATTCCGTTTCCCTGACTTTGGTTAGTAAATGACTCTTAATCCCTCACTCCTTTAAGTAAACTGAACTTTTTGAGATTTCCTATAGAACTTCTTATAACTCACCGCGTCGATTAGAAAGATGCATACTACTCCCTTATTTAAGCTACATCTGGAGTCTCTCAAGGGAGTCATCTATGGATGTAATCAATGTAGTCATCAATACATGCTTTAGTTCGTTTTGGATAATTTTAAAAAATGGTTCTTTCAATCAAATATAACATGTGTCGAGAGTCCAATCCTTTAACTTAAAAAACACCAAAATTATGGCATTTCCGATCAATCAGTTATATGGAAACTATAGGATAAAGTCGTCCGTTCCGACTTATATACTGCCTGCAAACAAAAGAAGGATGTGTGCAAAGTTTCAAATCGTTAGCTTTAAAACTGAGAGACTAGTTTTCGTAGAAACGGACATGCTCATATCGACTCAGGAGGTGATCCTGATCAAGAATATATAAACTTTATAGGGTCGGAGATGTCTCCTTCACTGCGTTGCACACTTTTGACCAAAATTATAATACCCTCTGCAAGGGTATAACGAGTAACTGAAGTCGTTAACACTCTTCATGGGGAGTTCAGCCAGCGCATAGAAGCCTTTGTTCTTCCCCACATTGTAGCTGACCAACCAGCTCAACCACTTACTCATTGAACATTGCAAGTACCCAATGAGTGTCCGTAAGCAGATTCCTAGTTCAATAAGCCTGGAAGGATAGACCTACTAATCAGCACCGAGCACTATTACTCGTTGCTCCTTCCAAATCAGCAGAAAGTCGGAAGAGGTGGTACAAAACACAAAACTTGAATGGATTGTAGCAGGACGAATTAAATCAAAAGCGCATTAATTGGACAACCAAAAGAGACATCGATCTCCGTCAGAGGTACATTGCGAAAAACACTTTGTAGAAAATCTGCAAAGAGTAGAAGACGGAAGATTTTTTGTGAAACTGCCTTTCGCCGAACACCTTTCAGTCCTGGGAAAGTCGAAAAATATTGCCATCAAAGGTTCTTAGCACTAAAGCGACGATTAAGTGATGATGTTCAGAATATGTATTCCGACGTAATGAAAGAATTTGAAGCCTTGGGACATATGAAGTTCGTTATAGCACTGAAGTACTATAGACTCAATACCGTCACGTACGGAACCAAAACAGCCCCATTTTTGGCAAAAAAATTCACAAATCATCTAACAATCCGATCACGGGACAACTACACGTAAGGGTTTGCGACGCTCGAAAATGGCTTCTATGTAGACGGTTGCTTGATGGGTGCTGACTCAATGGCAGAAGAAGTTCAAATCCAAAGTGAACTGAACAAAATAACGCAACAACGCAACAAAGCAAAGCTCTGGTTATATGGTTTGCTCTGAGCTATCACAAATCTTTCATCCAATAGGTTTGTTTGCGCCAATTGTCGTAAAGGCAAAGATATTCATGCAATACCACTGCAAAATGAAAATGGCTTGGGATGATGAACTACCGTTAGAACTTCAGTCAGATTAAAAAAATCTATCATTCTGACCTGCGGACTCTAAATAAATTGCAAATTCCAAAACATATATTTGATGGAAAGGTTCCACTCACTCAAGAACTACACATATTTGTGGATGCATTAGAAAAGACCTATGGCGCAATACGTACGAGCAACGTATAAAAATAAGCAAACCTCGGTGAGACTGCTGTGTTTCAAGTCCAGAGTAGCACCCACAGCGAATCATTGCCCAGACTGGTGTTATGCAGCAGTCCGAGGCGTAGAACTCACGCACAGAGTCAAGCAAGATTTACGCTTGTCTTTAGACAAGGTTGCTGGGATCTTTTGGACTTATTCATCCGTATTGTTAGTGGCGATCCATGCAACGGCCGCCACTTACCACACTTTTGTGGAAAATCGGATAGCCAATATTCAAGAAGTAACGGAACAGTCTCAATTGCGTCATATATCATTTGCCAATAATGCAGCTGACGTCTTATTTAGAGGAACAACAGCTAGCAAGCTTTCGTTAACAGTATGTGATTTTGTAGACCCATTTTCTTACATAAATCAAGCGAGAACTGGACAAAGGGACCAGCCATTATTTCAACGAATTTAGAACATAAAAAATATTTGTCAGTATGGCGGCCCCGAAGGACACACAGTAATTTCTTTTAAAAATTGGAACGGATTGTTTCGTACATGTTGCGGTTCTCTTTATAAGGCTAAAAGAGCGCCAACAAAGGCACTATGTTTAGGTGAACTAAGCCAGGCACGCACCATTATCCTGCGCACGATTCAGCCATTTGAATTTAAAGCGGAGTGCAAACAGATCAAACGTTACAAAACAGTGGACAAAAAGAGTTCCTTTATACCATTGGCTCCCATTTTTGGATCTGATGGGTTCGTTCGAGTAGGAGGCAGACTGCAACATTTAAACCTGTCCTATGATGCAAAACAAACAGTTTTGCTCCACTACAATGACACAATTATAATAATCATCCGAAGACAACTACATGAGACCAAAATACATTGTGGTGCCCAAGCCTTGCGTGCCCTTGCTCGTCAAGAATATCGGATCATCAATGACAAAACAATGGCAACTGCGAGCGATGTACTAGAGTCAAGCCGAAATTAATGAGTCAGGCTTGCCCGTTCTTTAACTCTGGAGTAGATTACTGCGGCCCCATATGGATTCATTATAAGATTCAAAGCAAATGATTCGACGAGTCTAATATCGCAGTGTTTTGTTGTTTCTCCACGAAAGCAATTCACTTGGAGTTCCGCCGGTTCCTTGGACATCGAGGAAAGTGCCAGATGATCCATTGTGATAATGCAACGATTTTTGTTAGAGCCAATAATAAATTGAAAGAGCTCGAATTCTCGAGCACCATTATTCTGTGGCCTTCGGGAAGCTGCGTTGAAGTCTGCAAAACGGCTGCTGGTATCAATTACCACCCCCTGATATCAACATATCTCGTGCGGCAAATCCTTAAAAACCCAAGAAAGGAAAGCTAACTTCGGGCGGAGCCGAAGCCCTTGTAGTTAGGTAGCAGCTTCTACTATTATATATATATCGGACCGAATGTAGTTGATCCTAACGAAAGTTTCACCATCAAATCAGTTTTCTACAAAAATGTTGGAAAGAGTCCCAAACATCTTAAAAACTAGCAAGGTTGTGCAGTTCAGTTATATGAAATTTGGCAGATCGGATTCGGTTGCCCAAAATGGAATCCTACATTCTAGCTTAAAAAAAAACAACATTATTTCAAATCCGATCAATCAGTTATACATAGTTCAGTTATATATAGCTCTAACGTAAGAAAAACAAAAAAGTTATGGCACTTCCGATCAATCAATTATATGGCAGCTATAGGATATACTTGACCGATCCCGGTTCCAACTTATATACTACCTACAAACAAAAGAAGGATGTGTGCAAAGTTTTAACTTTATAGCTCTAAAACTGAGAGACTAGTTTGCGTAGAAACAGACAGACAGACGGACAGATGATCAGACCGACATGCTCATATTGACTCAAGAGGTAATCCTGATCAAGAATATATATATTGCGTTTTGGAAGCAATGGTCGTATGAGTACCTGCAAGAGCTACAGTGGGGTAGCATGCATGCGAAACCCAAAATATCTGATATCAATTTTAGTGACGAAAATATGCTATATAGGTGTACAAAATTGCATATAAAAATATTCTTGTTCGGCACGTGACTGATTTTTTTTTGTTTTTCTTGCACGTGCCGAACAAGAATATTTTTTATATGCAATTTTGTACACCTATATAGCATATTTTCGTCACTAAAATTGATATCAGATATTTTGGGTTTCGCAGGCATGTTCGTCACCGGTACTTTACCTCGTCAAGAGGTTTTTTTATATGATATCAGTTGTTTTTTTGTATATATTGATCTTTAATTATTTAAAATAGAACGTATAATGTATAGAATATATATATATGGAAGTAACCTCTAGACAGGCGATTCACACAGTTAGCAATACTTTAATTGTAAGGATAAACATCAAAATTCTTTTTTTTTTTAACTCTGCAGATTTTGACATTCAAGAAGGTGGAATAATTAAAAACCTTTCCAAAGACGTAAAGAACTTTTCGATAGCTTCAGTGGCTATGAAGTTATACGTAATTTTAATTTACAAAGGTTTTGGAATTTGGTTAGTTTAAAAATTTTAATTAAAAATTTGCCCAAAAATGTATTTAAAATCCAAAATTGTTTCGTGGTTGCGGGAAACCAAATTGTTTTAAAAAAATAACAGATGAGAGGCATATCCTTATAATAGTTCCACTATATAATAAATTATAAAAAAACAAGAAAGGAAAGCTAACTTCGGGCGGAGCCGAAGTTGATATACCCTTGCAGTTGAGTCGCAGTCCGCTAGGTGGCGCCACGCATCTTATATTATTAGATATGTCGAATCATGATCGTTGTTGTTGTTGTCTTCCATTGTGGCGCATCGAGTTTCAGCCTTGTACACACTTCCAGTTCTGGTACGCAACTGCCTGCGTCTAATTCTCTACCTACTGTGCATACTACCAAACCTCGATCGGCGACAGCGACACAACGCTATACACAACGGTATACAAATTAACTCATAACAAATTATCGTATTGACAGTTTCACAAAACAGTATTCAGTTCCATAACTATAATTTTTTTTCATCAATTCAATTCAATTTTTCTTTCTTTCTTTTCATTTCTTTGTTTTTCTTCTTCTTTTATATAATCCATTCTTATTCATTATTCACTCTTGTAGTCGCATAATCAAATCCCCACACGCCATGATCAAAACAAACAATATGTTTTGCACTTGTGCTTGCATTATATTTTATGGACTCAGTACTCTGCCATTTTCATTGGCCAGCAGTACTTCATTTTCTTCTTCAATACTCTCAGTATTTTCATCTTCACTCTTTTCTTCAATACTCTCAATATTTTCATTTTCACTCTTTTCTTCAATACTCTCAATATTTTCATTTTCACTCGCTTCTGTAGCGGTTACGTTTCTTTCATCTAAATTATTATAATCATCGTACACATTTAGCTCTTCGGGCACTTGCCCCTATGGTAATTTTCTTAAATCCTCATGTGCATATTTCTTTTACTAGTTAAAGACTTTAAAATGTACCTGTCACCTTCTAGAACTTGTACTATTTCAAAAGGCCCCCTAAATTTTGGACTCAGTTTGGTCTGGTGTCTTTCTTCGCTCTTAAGTAATACAAAATCTCCAATTTTGTGCCTTTTTATTTTTGCCTTATTTCTATCAAATCGTTCTTTATCATAAGCTGCACTGGCTAATACATTCTTTGCAGCTTGCACTCTTACGTTTGGCAAATCAATAACATTTTCTATATCACTAGGTGGAAGTAATCCCAATGGGCGTGCAAGGTCCCAATAACATTTTTAAAGGACTTGCTTTCGTAGTGCAATTGGTTGTACAATTGATTGCCAACTGCACCTCTCCCAACACATCCTGCCAAGACTGTGTTCCCGTTTCAACCGCCGTTAACATATTCTTCAACGTGCTCATAGTTCGCTCCACTTGGCCATTGGCTCGACTTGCACCAGTGGCTATCAAATGCAAGTTTATTTTTTGATCTGAACAAAATTGACTGAACACATTCCCTGGTCCCCGCCTGTAAAACACATTCCCTGGTCAGCTATTACTCGGTTTGGTACTCCAAACAATGAAACGGCAGATAGAACGGCCCTTATACAACTCTCACTGTCTAATTTAAGACTATGACTAAGATAGACATATTTGGTAAACGCGTCTATCTGAACAATAACATACTCCTTCTGATCACTCTTGCCACTTAATTTTTCTGTGATATCGATGTGGATAGTGTGCCAAGGAATAGTGACTTTTGGTATTGGATGTAATTCCTCCTGTATTTTTCCTGAAGTGGATTTTGACATTTTGCAAGTGATGCAGTTGTCGACAAATTTTTTTACGTATTTTGACATATTGTCAAACCAGTAGAAATCGTAAGTTTTATCTAATGTCTTTTCGAAACCTAAATGCATTATGGACTCATCCACTTGATTTATGACAGACCATCTGAAAGCTCGTGGCACCACTGGTAAGCAACGTGTTCTCCCATTTCTTTGTATCTTTCGATGAAGAACTTCTGCCCTTAGTTCATAGGTTTTCGCAATATCTTCAGGCAGAGAAGTTTTTAAAATGTCTAACAATTTCGACTATGTCCACATCTCGACGTTGTTCAGCAATAAGCCAGTTGCTTGAAATTTCAGCTAAATTTACTCGTTTCTCTTCGACTATTTTTGTGGTTGTGGTAGACTTTTTTGAAAGGGGATTTCTCGATAAAAAGTCAACGTGTGCCATCCTTTTCCCTTCTCTATACTGAATATCGAATGTGAATTGCTGCAAATAACCCCACCAACGCTGTGCTCTGGGGGTTAAATCTCGTTTATTTCTCGCCGCCTTAAGCGAGTTGCAGTCAGTATAAACTACAAAGTTCCTGCCCAGCAAATAATGTCGAAAATGCTTAATGGCGTTCACGACAGCTAAGGTTTCCAACTCGTACGAGTGATATCTTGATTCTGCCGGTGAAGTTGATTTGCTATAGTATTCTATTACCTGGGGTTTGTTATTAATTTTGTGTAATAAAATTGCACCGGTCAAGGGTCAAAAATAACAAGGACTGGTTTGTCGGTAAGAGTGGCAATGACCTTTTTCCGTATCTGTTCATGCTCTGTTTTCCAAATAAATTTGTTTTTATCTGCAGTTAAGAAATATAACGGTTTCATTAATTGTGAAAATCCTTTAATAAACTGTCGGAAATAGGATGCTAGCCCAATGAATTGTCTAAGTGAAGTGACTGACTGTGGAGGCGGAAGAGCAGTCAACGCTACAACTTTCTATGGGTTTGGACGAATCTCACCCGCACTTATATTGTAACCCAAATATTGAACCGATGTTTTCATGAATGAGCACTTTGTAAGATTGAATGAAAACCCAGCCTTTGTCAAAACATCTAGAACGATCTGTAATCTTTCTAGCGCATCGCATTTTGTTGAGGCGGCTATCATGATATCATCCATATAGACGATGAAAAAGGAATTTGCTAGATCCCCTAGCGCCTGTATTACTAATCGTTGAAAAACAGAAGGTGCGTTGTTGAGCCCAAATGGCATGGACAGGAACTCGTATTGACCATCCGGAGTCACAAACGCCGTGTACTCGATAGAATCTGAATGCAAAGGAATTTGGTAATATCCGCTGGCCATGTCTAGACATGTAAAGTAATTAACTCCCCCAAGCCTATTGATTTGATCTCGTATAAGTGGTAAAGGGTATTTATCAGCGACCGTATTTGAATTCAGCTCTCTAAAGTCAACACAAAGTCTGTCCGTACCATTTTTTTTCTTCACTAACAATATAGGGCTTGCATAAGGTGAGCAGCTTGGCCTAATTATATTGCATTTTAGCAGTTCATTAATTTTGTCCCTAACCAAATCTCGCTCGCATGGACTTAAACGATATGGCCTTCTCTGGCTTTCCAATTCTGACTTTAGTACTTGGGATCCCAGTTATAAATGAATTTGAGTACTTTGCCAACAGTGAATGTAGTTTTATTTTATCTTGTCCCTTAAGCTCAGTATCAATATCGGCTGGCTCATTGCCGGTACACAAATTAACTACTTTGGTTTTTGAGATCCTAAATTGGTTTGATGAAATGACAATATCAAGACCCTGATTTAATATCTCATGGCCAATTACAATGTCGTTCTGCATATCATCATCGCCTATAACGTGAAACAAAATTTCAATACAATAATCGTCAATTTTTACATTGCTTAATATTTGTACAGTACTACATATTCCATTCCTGCTGATACCTTTTAACATAACAATATTATTGAATCTTTTACCAGAAAATTTGGTACTTAGCTTTTCTTTTATCAACGAGCATTCCGATCCCGAATCAAAGGTGATTTCAAAAATTTGGCCTCTATGGTTCAGACATCCCTTTGGTACTGCAACACTGCACTGTTCCACTCGCTTCTCCCGATTGAATGCCTTGTTCCTATCAGCTTTCTTCTTTTACATTGGGTGGATATGTGACCCAATTCTCCGCACTTGTAGCAAGTTAAATTTGATTTTCCACGGTGATGAACATCATGCCTGCCATGTTGGGTTTTATCAGTCGCGAATTAATTCTGTTGTTTCCTGAATCTGCATTCAGCCATTTTATGGCCCACTTTTCCGCAGAAATGGCACTCTATCGGTGATTGTTTTTGCCGTTTAGAATAAGTTTCAGCCTGATGCTCCATAGCGCCGCTTTTCCTTTTAATAAAAGTGAATGCTTTTAATTCGGACTGTAGATCGCCTCTGGTTCGAACATTTGATGTGAAACTTAAACGCTGCAATCGGTGATCGAAACTGGCCAGCAGCGCAAGGGTCACAGACACAGCAATCTCTTCTTGGATATCCATTTGGCGCCATTTCGTCGTTAGTTCGGTAACCATGCGACTTGCATGAGCAACCAGACTCTCGCCATCAGTCGGTCGATTTGATAGCATATTAAGAAACATAGCGGCTGGTGTTTCTATAGTGTCGAAGCGTTGTATAAACAATTCTTTAAACTCAGGCCAAGTAATTCCAGCATAGCACCCTTGCGAAAGCCATTGCGAAGCACTTCCTTCTAAAGCCGAACTCAAGGCCATAACCAATGCACTGCTTCTCAATGTGTGTGCTTGTAAAATCACTTCCACCGTTGAGCACCTCCATGATGCTGCCTAGCTGCCATGTTGGCGCCTAGTTTGTCTGGGTTGAATTTGGGTAAAACTATGCCACAGTTTTGTTCTGCCCTGCATCAGGTACAGTTGTTTTTATGGCTCTCACTAGTTCAATTAAATTTTTATTTTGTAACTCCATCAGGGCACGCCATGGTTCATCTAGTGCTGAAGGCTGGTGGCCAGATCCCACTTCTGATGTCGAATCATGATCGTTGTTGTTGTTGTCTTCCATTGTGGCGCATCGAGTTTCAGCCTTGTACACACTTCCAGTTCTGGTACGCAACTGCCTGCGTCTAATTCTCTACCTACTGTGCATACTACCAAACCTCGATCGGCGACAGCGACACAACGCTGTCGCCTCGCTACAACGGTACTTTTTAAAGCGACAAAATCCAAGCAACGGTCGCTGCCAACGGTTGCCTGGCAACCACACACTCACAGCGCAAGAGGCTGATGCAATATTATCACTCGGGTGAAATACCCGAAAATGTGTATTCGCACACACATACACATACATTCGCAACCACGCAGTTTCAATGCGCCGACTGATATATAGCGGATCGTATATAGTCGGCCGATCTTTTTTAAATTTGGCATATTGAATTATTTTGCCCAAAGAGTAATCTGTACCAAGTCCACTCTTTCTAACTTAAAAAACACCAAAGTTATGCCAATTCCGATCGTTCTATGACAGCTATAGGATATAGTCGGCCGATCCTTATGAAATTTTGTACATAAGATATGTTGGTCAAATTTAACATGTGTGGAAAAAAGGATGTGTGCAAAGTTTCAACTCGATAGCTCCAAAACTGAGAGACGAGTTTGCGTAGAAACCGACAGGCACACAGACAGACAGACGGACATGCTCATATCGACTCAGGAGGTGATCAAGAATATATATACTTTATAGGGTCGGATATGTCTCCTTCACTGCGTTGCACACTTTTGACCAAAATTATAATACCCTCTGCAAGGGTATAAAAATCTCCAATTTTTTTCAGTATTGCCAAAAAAAAATAGTGCAAACAGACAACCAGACAAACAGATACACTGGCTTCACTTTGAAAAAGCTGTAAAAATCGAATTTCTTGATTAACTTCTGAAAGAAATGTGGAAGCGGGTCGGTTGAATTACCAATCTTGTGAGTCTTCTCATTAAGACATGAGACACTGAAACACAAATCAGAATTACATCAAAATTTGCCCTGAAGCAAAAAAGTTCGAGGTTGGCCTAGTGGAGAGCATCGTGGTTCCTAACACGGAGGGCCTGGGTTCGAGTCCTAGTTGAGTCAACGTTTATGTTTTACTTTTTAAGCCCTTTTTTATTTGGATTTTATTTTTAAATAAATAAACTAAAAGCTGAAAAGATATACTCCATATTTTTTAGGGTATTGACCAAATATATGCAGACTCCAAAAAGCAAAGTTGCCAATCAAATACACACACATGTATAAGTAAATGCAAGCTTCACAGGAGGCTGGACAAAATTGGTAGCTGCACTTACAGGATTATATCTTGAGTTAACAAATTTTGCCAGATGTGATCGATATATCAAAAGTTGTGTCATCTTAAAAGCTATCTACACGTGCAATATAGAAAGGATCAAACGAGCAAATTTTAAAAAAAAAATTTTTTTTCTTAAAAAAAAAATTTTATTTTGAAGGTTTTTTTTTTTTTGTACTATATAGACGTTTGGTCTCAAAGAAAGTGAAATTGATATTTAAAAAACCCTTTCAACGGTGTAAAGCTCTTTTTAATATCTTTCTTAATTATAAAGTTAAAAATTTTTTTATTAACAAAGTTTTTTTAATTTTTTGACGTAAGCTTGAGGTATTTCAAAAAGTTGTAGAACAATAGTTGCTCATATGATAGTAACAAACATTTTCCAATTTTTTTCAGGATTTTTAAGAAAAAAATAGTGCAAACAGACAAACCGACGCAAACTGGCTTCATTTTGAAGAAGAAGAAAAAATCGAATTTTTTGAATAACTTCTGAATGAAATGTCGGATCGGGTCGATTGAGGTACCAATCGACGCATATTTAGCTTTAGAATGCGAATATATAAAAATATCTGGGGACTAAAATGTGTCCACCAGCCCCACTTTAGTGATTAACAATTTTTTTACTTTCACCCTAATTTCCCCCAAACCAAATAACTTTTGGAATATGTTTCGACAAAAATTATCTAATTGAAACAATACCATTCGATGGTACCTTTTCCTATGGAAACATTTTCCTATGGATGATTTTTATTTTCCTATTGAAATCAGTAGATCATACCATGTTTTAATTTTGAATTTTAGGGAAAACTCTAAAGGTTTAAAGGTATGGAGCAGGTAAAATTATGCGTGGAGATTTTTGACTGTTGGCCTGTGTTTTTAAAAACAAGAATGGAACAACAATCCTATGCATTCCAGGTTACAAACTGATGACTGAAACTAAATCAATCTAACCAATGGATCTTCGCAACCAAGGACCCAAATGGAACTTCAGGCTGTATGCAATGGAGTTTCTTTAACTTTCACCATAAAGGCGACAGGTGTGCTGAATTTGCCCACTTGTTGCATAGCTCGCAATGTCAATATAAGCTTAACTGCTTTCGGCACTTTGACCACTGAAGTACAAATTTCATTCAGTCGATTTGGAAATATCTCCGAGCCCATAGAGGAAGCATCAGACTCCGTCTTACTGGAATTAGTCTTACCCAGAATTAGAGGTTCTACAACATCGGTTAGCCGATATAAAAGAAAACAAGAAAGGAAAGCTAACTTCGGGCGGAACCGAAGTTGATATACCCTTGCAGTTAAGTAGCAGATTATACTATAATTTTTTTTTTATAATTTACACTTCTTCCCCACTCATTCGCAATCGGATCTATTGTGAAGCTACAATGAACTTCAAGCGAAAAAAAGTCCGATTTGGGATCCAAGAACGGTTCTCAAACAATTTCCCAGTCACTCAGTTCTGGGCAGCAGCTTTTCAGAAGCGAACGTCTTACATGAATTCGTTTTCGGATCAAAAGTGAACCGGCAGTGAATTCATCAAAAGTCCGACAACGGATACGAAGCGAATTCACCAAATGTTCGCCTATGATCCGACAACGGATATGAAGCGAATTCACCAAATGTTCGCCTATGGTCCTACAACGGACTCGAAGCGAATTCACCAAATGTTCGCCTATGGTTCTAAAACCCACGCATCGAACTCACAGCGAATGATTAATTCCAGCTTTAATGCCTCAGTTTCAATAAAATTCGAACATTTAAAATATATTATTTTTTATTTAACGAATTTGTTCGAATAACGAATACATTATTTGTTATTTACACTTTAAAGCAAATTTTTTATGAATTATTTATTTAATTATTATCTAATTTTTGACGCTTGGCCTTTGAAATGCGCTCTTGGGCATACTGAAAGAAGAAAGAACCGCTTCGCGAGTTTTGACCAAGTAGAAAATATTCGCCTTTCAACCCACAGTTTTGTTAAAAATCACATGGAAAAAAAGTATAATTTAATATTTTTTCTCTCTGACCCTCACCTTGAGAATAGCACAGCAACTTCATCTGTCATAATACTACGAACGGTTTCACGCCGCTTGATGTTAGATGGTTAACCTTTAAAAAACAAAAATATGTAAATATGTAAAATTTATTTTTATTATAAATTATTTACCCTTTACCCTTCAATATTTTTTCATTTAAATAATTCACACGAAAACTTTGGGACCCCTCTTATTGATGCTTGGCACAGAAGTGACAAAAAAAGTGAAGAGCAGGTGAAAGTTGACGTTGAAAGATTTTTTTCCGTTTTGTCGCCTACTTCTCCGAGATACGTTTTTGAAATGTAGGTGAACGTTTTACGAAGGATTTGTGAGCGTTCACTGTTCCATAATTTTTGGTTCACTTTCGGATTTGCTAGCGAATCATAAGTGAAGATTTGGCAAAGCGTCGCACAAGTTCACATCTCTACTAGTATGGTTCGGTTTTGAGTTCACTAGCGAAATATAGGTTAACCTTGTACAATAGTTTCGTGCTAACTCACTTTTTTTTCATTTGAGGTACGTTTTCGTATCGGCAAGCGAATCTTTTGCGCTACCTTTCACCCAACGTTCGTGGGCTGGTTTGCTGGGCTAGAACTAGAAAATATTGCGAATCTTCAGTCTTCCACTATCTCTCATCGCGAGCGGACGTCTCTTATCTCCAAACAGAGCTTTTCGACCTGTCACTGTTCTTTTTGGACCCACGTGGTTCTTATCCTTCTTATTTTTTCATCGTGCTTAAATAGGCTTCATTCCATTCTTTACAACAATTAACAAACGTATAAATACAGTAGAACTCCAATTATCCGAATTAAAGGGGACCGGGACCCATTCGGATAATCAAATATTCGGATAATCGGATTTTCGTTTTCTTTTCGAAGCCATGGTATAAAAACAATACAGTATTGTACACGCACAAACAAACGTAAGCCATAGCGAAAGAGTAGCGTCCTCGAGCAAGGTCAATAGCACACTGGCTAATCAAAACAAACAATCGCGGGGGGAAGTCAGTGTAGGCACAACTGCAAGTTAAGACAAGTCAAGTCAAGACTTTTGATTCGGATAATCGGCGATTCGGATAGTCGGAGTTCGGATAATTGGAGTTCTACTGTACCAATAAGCTACTTCATGGGCCCAGGGCCTCCAAACCTGGGCGACAATCGGTTTGCGCCGCTTGCCATCAGCCCACCATCAAAAAGAAGAAGACAACCCCAAAAACTGGATATTGCATTCCCGGAACTTCCAACTACCTCAGTTGATAATCCAAGATATATAACAATCGCCTCCATCAATACAGAAAAGACCATTTCTCTATTCTCATATTCTTAAAATGATCTCCAAAAACATAGTTACCATTTCGAACCTCAGAGACGGAAATTTACCTCTTCTAGTTAAATCTCAAGCAGATGCTGATAAGTTTATTAATACTACCGAGCTCACCGGTATATGCAAAGTTCAGTGTAAGCTCCACCAGGCACTCAACTTTGTGAAAGGGACTGTCTATGCCCCGTACCTCAGCGACATCCCCGAAAAAGAAATCGTCGATGAACTTAAAACACAAAAGGTTACGGAAGTTTATAAATTTATGAAATTCTACGATGGTGTTTCCAAGCCCAGCGGAGTTATCCTAATAACCTTCGAGCTCTATAACCTGCCATCTAAAATCGATATTTCTTGGCACTCTGTTAAAGTCCGCGAGTACATTCCAAACCCCATGAGATGCAAGTCGTGCCAACTCCTCGGCCACACAACCAAAAAATGCGTTAACTCCCCACTCTGCTCCGAATGTGCCCTACCACCACATTCTCCAAGTAAATGCACCAAAATCTGTTGTGCCAATTGCTCTGGCGAGCATTCGGCCTCTTCCCGACAATGCCCTAAGTACCAAGAGCAAAGAGAAATACTCAAAATAAAAACAGTCAGAAAATGCACTATGCGTGAGGCCAAAACAATATTTAAAACAACATCACACAACTCGGTTACAAACATTAAATCAACGTAGCGAAAACGCAAACCAAAACAAAAATGACAAAGTTAAAACTGCTTCCACCGAAGAAGCCCCGAAAAAAACCCTTCCCCCCTCCCCTTCCCCCCCCTCTTCCAACTCCCCGATTCCCCAGTCACCTATCCCCAAAACACCTTACCAGCCAAGCAATCCACTTCACTTGCTCATAACAAGTATAACCTATCTCCTGCATCACATGCACACTTACAAGAAATCCACGCCGATTACGAAAGTAGCAGCCGTGCAACATCTTCAAATCGAAATTAACCAACTACACACAATATTAACTTAAATGCCCACGAATCAGACGATGCTATCATTCTAGCTTCATCAATCCAAACCAAACCAAATAACATCCTCTCTCTCTTCCCACTTATGTCCATTACACTAGTACAATGGAACATGAATGGTTACTTTAACAATTACCACGAGCTAAAACTTTTGATAAACGATAGCAACCCTGATGTTATTTGCCTTCAGGAAACACATATTAATACCAACGTAACGAACATTGCTTACCCCAAGCAATTTACTGGATATTTCTATAACTTTAGCTCTAATACATATGCCAAACAAGGTGTTAGCCTACTTGTACGTAAAGACATTCCCCACAAGCCCATACCAATTACCAGTAATACTTGTTCTCTAGGTATTGAACTCCTAGCCCATCCCAAAATATGTATTTTCAATACATATATACCTCCATCTCAATTTGTAGCTGCCAACGAAATCCTTAAAATAGTAGATCTTTCTAGCAAGCCAATCTTATATGTGGGAGATTTTAATGCCTGGAGTCCATTGTGGGGATCATCTTCGCATAACTCTAGAGGGTTACAAATAGAAGAAGTCATAAACAAATCAACCTTAACTCTCCTCAATGACGGCTCCGCTACCCATCATTCCACTCACAACTCTTTCACGGCTATTGATCTAACATTAGCCTCCGCATCGTTGTTCCCTTTCTGTAATTGGTCCGTACAAGACTCTCTTTACGGAAGCGATCACTATCCTTTAAAGACAAAGATCAAATTTCGAACTAATCTCATTAACATACCGCCATCCCCTAAATTTAAATTAGATAAAGCCAATTGGGATCTGTATCGTGCCAAATGCAGGGATAACTTTAATTTCCCTGCAACAAACGACTTAAATCGGTTTGCCACCAAAATAATAAAAGGAATCAAAACCTCAGCCAATTTAGCAATCCCTCAAACCAAACCCCCTTTACATCAGAGAAATGTTCCTTGGTGGAGCAAAACTCTGCAGGATTTAAGGCAACAAAAGCAATCTCTTTGGCACGCATACAAACAAACTCAGAGCACTGCAGCTCTAATTGCTTACAGAAAAGCTAACGCTCTTTTCAAATACAATTCTAAAAAAGCAAAACGGGAATCCTATGAAACATTCACTTCTAATATAACCCCTCTATCACCGACCAAGAAAACTTGGGTTGACCTAAATCGCCTAATAGGTAATTCTCCAAATAACTTTTGGTCGGACTACTCTAAGGACGAGAATTTCTCCCACCAATACAAGACCCGTAAAGAAGCAATTCTTTCTCAGGAATACACACCCACCAAATTGTCGACCGCCTCTACAGACCTTGACTCAAATTTTTCCCTTAGTGAGCTTGAATATGCACTTCAGCATGCGAAAGGGAAAACACCCGGTATAGACCGAATTTCATACCCAATGCTGAAACAGTTGCCATCCGAGGCCAAATACCGCATATTAGAGATGTATAACGCTATGCTCGCTAGGGGCACCTACCCTCATGTTTGGAAATCCGCCGTAATTATCCCTATCCTAAAACCTAAGAAACCAACACATGAAATAACATCATTTAGATCTATTTCTCTACTCCCATGTTTAAGCAAG
Source organism: Drosophila ananassae (assembly GCF_017639315.1). Lineage (NCBI taxonomy): Eukaryota > Metazoa > Arthropoda > Insecta > Diptera > Drosophilidae > Drosophila > Drosophila ananassae. The sequence goes on along the minus strand of NW_025319041.1, from coordinate 1,448,975 downwards.
ACCTTAGAAAAAATGCTACCCAAAAGGTTAATGTGGTTCATTACGAAACATAAACTTATCAGCCCCCACCAAACGGCTTTAAGCAACAGCATAGCACTATTGATTCCCTCCTGCATCTCCACCATTACGCATCGGATGCCCTTTCTACCAAAAATCATGTTACCATATTGGCAACTGATTTTGAAAGGGCTTTCGATCGCGTAGGGGTGCATACAGTATTGGATCAACTTTCCCGGTGGAGGGTAGGTCAAAAGACCTTCAACTTAGCGAAGGCTTTCATGATCAACCGTTCTATCCGAGTAAGAGTTAACAACGCTCTATCTAAATTCTATACTCTCCACAATGGGATCCCACAAGGATCTCCCCTCTCTGTGGTATTGTTCATGATCGCCTTCCAGTCCTTAAACAACATAATATTAAGACATAAGCAAATTAAACTGGCAATTTATGCAGACGATGCCATAATTTTTAGCAAATGTAAGAATACTACTGCACTAAATAATAAGTTTAAAGAAGTCCTTAATGAAATCCAAATCTGGGGTAACACCTCCGGTGCCACTCTTGCTGTAAATAAATGTAAACTTTTTCATATTTGTAAAAAACAGAGCTGTACATACCCACCATTATCGCACAATGACATAGATATAGAACGCGTTTCTTCTCTTAATATATTTGGCCTTACCATGCGGCCGTCAGACGTAGCATTGGCGCATTTCCAACGACCCCAACTAAATGCATCCTAGCCGAAGCAGGATTGCCGGACATTACAACCAGAGTCACGCAAACTACCTTTAAATTAATACCAAAACTCATGTGCTCCACCAACTCTATTCTGCTGAAGGACTATGAAGTTGCCTCTAAGCACCGTAGGAAATTCAAAGTCCAATCTACGATTCGAAGATGTATAACCTTTACCAAGAGACACAACATAGGATCGCCTTATCGTTGGAACAAAGTCATTCCATCCCCTCCGATGAAAATACGATCCACCGCCATTGACACTACACTTCATGATTTTCAAAAACCAAGACCCCCAATCACAACGTTTAAGCAGATGTTCGAAGAAGTTACCCATAAATACTCCAATAGGAAATGGCTTTACACCGATGGTTCAAAGTCCGATGCCACAACCACCTTTGCAGTGGTCGACCAAAACAGTTTAATTGTTTCTTGGGGTCGACTACCTCACCACTTCTCAGTTTTTGCTGCGGAAGCAGTAGCTATTATTAAGGCAATCAAACTTTCTCTCGAACTTAAAGAAAGCTATATCATCTGCAGTGATAGTCTGTCCACCCTGCAAAGAGTACAAAACTTCTACAACAACAATATCCTTTTAACCGAAATTCGTCACCTCAGCATCAAGAACATTAGCAAAACTAAACTGTTATGGGTCCCGGCCCATATAGGAATAACTGGGAACGAGCTGGACGGGCTCCGTATCATACAATCATACCTGGAGTACAACAGGACATCTGGAAAAACATCAAAAACATTTTGCGGGACATCGAACTGGAAGACTGGTCGTTGTTTAACCACTGGTATAAACAATTTAACCCTGAGAAGAAACACATCAAGTTCCCTACTTCGCTCAACGGAAGGGAATGCGCCATTCTTACACGATTAAGAACTGGACACACAAGTCTCACGCATAAGCACATCCTTAATGGGGAAAGTCGGCTAAACTGCCCTAATTGCGGAGAAGAACTATCAGTAAAACATCTACTGGATACCTGTGGACACTACCAAAACAGCAGAACAAACCTATTCGGTCTCACCGCGCCATGAAATCTATTATCTGACCTCACAGCTGCCAACTCCAAACTATTACTATCTTTCCTACGGAATTGTAAAATTACACACCTAATTTAACTCTCCTTTTAAGTATATAATAACCATTTCTTCAAATGTTAAATCTCAAATACATAAGTAAACAAACTGTTATCAATTGTCGAGTCGATGGCCATAGTAGCTAGTTACTCCTTCCTCTAAATTAGTTATTATATTATAAATTCGATTTATGTATTATAGCTAATATTGAAATAAATACATAAATAAATATTTCGAATCTTGAAACTAATAAATAAAATCTAATTTTATACCAAAAAAAAATATTTGTATCATGTGAGTGAGACCTCCAACATTGGTAAGATACCAACGATATTTCTATACGGCCTATTGTCTCCTTCGTCTTGTTGCGCGCCCTCGTAACCATTCTCTATCGGCATAGCTTGCAAATAACTGTTAACCGATTTTTTGCTTACGCTCTGTTTGCGAGAGCAACCGAAACAAAGCATGCCGTTTCGGTTTCTCTCTGAGCAGCAGGCTTTGTTTTGTTTTGTTTCGGTTTTCTGTTGAACGAATTACGATGAGCAAATCGTGAAACTCTCATCTACCGAACATCGCTCAATGAGAGATTTGAGTTTCACTCGCACTGAGAGACTCAGTAAAAGACCGATTGACTAAAAAAGTCAGCGCAAGAAGTCTTTTCAATAATTTGTTTTCGTTTCGCTGCACAGTGGTGCATGGTACATGAAATTTGACGAAAAAACTTATTAAAATTTTAAACGTGAATTTTCCAATTTCAAACTAATATATTGATTATTTTAATTAAAAAATGAATAGTTTCCTTTTAAATTCATTTATTTTGAGTTAAGCTTAAAAACTAAAATTTGGACAACTTTGTTGTCCATTTTGTTAAATATAAAAAATTGATGCACTTTTTTAGTAAGTTCTCGTCCCATTTTCAATAAATTTGATGAATCACTGTTCACACGAGAGATTTACAAAGCAAATTGACAAGTTGAGCCCACTAAACTTCACATACACACATACATGCACAAAAGACTTTTTGAATCGTCGAACGCAAGCAATCGGTCCTAGAAAGAGCAGACCAAACGAAAACAGAAAAAAGGGTGCTTTGACTGAGCGCGAGCAAAATTTGTTTACGAGCAACTCAATCGGTTGCTCTCAGACTTTTTGCTCAAAGTCTCAGTGACAAACACTTATTTTGAGACCGCTCGAATCGGTTAACAGTTATTTGCAAGCTATGTCTATGGGCATCCCATGTAGTACTAGTCGTTTTTTCTGGTTGGTCAGTGGGCATACAGGACTGTCGGTCTATTCTTGGTCTTGCTTCTTGGTCCCTTTTGGAGATACCTGTTACCCATGCCGGGTGATGTGGCTTGATTGTGGATGAATTCCGTGAATATTTCGTAGAGTCGGAGCCATTGCCGGTAATCTCCGTCAAACTGGTGGTATTACAAAAGAAGATGCGGTAGTGGGTTTTTGCGTTGATACTGAAATCGATTGCGATTCTTCGCTCAGAAATGAAAAATATTCTGCTGGTACAACTTGAAATCTATCATCGATGTGTTCACAATTTTTTAAAGTTGGTTCCAGGTCTATGAGGTCATGGTATCCCGTGATGATTTCCTTCCACAGCTCCTTCATATGTTGTCTGATGTGTGTAGATACTTCCCGTCCTTCAGTGCCATTGCACAGAAAATGTTCAAGATCGTCTAATCGCCCTTCCTGCCTTCGTTTTAGTGGTGCAAGTCGAACTTCTTCTGATTCATTTCCTCGTGATTGTACCTTTGGCTCGATGTTTTCGAACTTGAACTCGCGGGGGTAACGGTATGTCCCAGAGTCGTAGTCAAAGGTCGTATTAATAGTCTGTTTAAATGTACCTGGGATCTGCAAGGGTCTGCTCGGGTTGAAGAGTCGCTTACTGTGGTCAGGCAGTGGTTGATGTGAGATACTTGAAGTCCTGGTTAGTTGTCCTCACACATAGGTGGTGGTTATGGTTGGTAAAGGTTTCGTCTGATTACGTATCGGTGAATCCTTCTGACGGTCCTTCTGACGGTCCTTCTGACGGGAGCAACACTCAGCAATGATTACGTATCGGGAGGTCCTACTGGCGGTCCGTTTCATCGGTGCAACATACGACGTGGGTTAGTTATAAGTACCACGAGATGATACCGAGATTACGGGAGATTTCGTATAGGTTGGTCCGATTGGCAGTCCCTTTCACAGGAGCAACACACGACGAAGATTAGGTATAAGTACCACGAGAATATACCGAGATTACGAGAGATTTCGTATAGGAAGGTCCTACTGGCGGTCCGTTTCACGGGAGCATTACTCTAAGTAGGTTAGTTTTAATTACCATGAGATGATACTGAGTAACGAACAGATTCACTCTTTATTCGCCACTGTCTTTATTATGGACCAGGTGATCTTTTATAAGATCAGAGAACTACATATTTTGTGGCCTAACTATGGTTAGCTGGTCAATGTTAACGAAGGTACTTACACTAAGGTCAATTTTAAAGAAATGTATGTGCTAGGTACTAGTTGGTATTGGGTTTCTGCTCAGCTTGCTGGAATTGCTCAGTCGATTATTCTTACCGCTGATATGGCTGATTTCTGCTTCTGGCACCGTTGGAGCTGGGTTATTAGATCTTGGCACTGGGTGCCAATAAACTGTTTTTTCATGAGATATTGCCAAAAAACTTAAAAAGGACCACAAAAGCACGATTTTGCAAAATATCTCTAAAAGGGTCCTTCAGAAAAATAAACGGATGTCATTATTACACAAAAATGTACACACTCACAACGGAAAATAACATTATTAAACAAGAAAGGAAAGCTATCTTCGGTCGGATCCGTAGTAAATAAACCCTTGCAGTTAAGTAGCATTTTATGTTATTAGATATATTGACGCCGACCTACATCCCGGAAGTTACCTCTAACACTCACTCACCAAAACAAGAAAATACCAGATCTTGTAGCGTAGCCTTAACACTTGAAACTTTAAACTCGATAAGTGTAGAAAAAGGCCAGCGTCTAAATCTGTTGAGGGATTTACGAAATTAGTAACCGTGGCGCCAAACTTAACTTAACTTTTGACCATAAACAGAGGGCCAATTACATACACATTTCGAGACACAAATACAAACTTAACGAAAGTGCACCCGGCGCGCCTAATTCAAACTGACTGACAATCGATATTCCAGCGCCGCTCGTCTGGGAACTCCATTTACTCCAGTGAACACTTCCTCCACGATGCTTCGTTTCCACTCTCGACGTGGTATGGCCGTATCGCAGATGAATAGTAAGCTTTCTCGGGGCAGGGGCTCGACATGTTTACGTTATTTCTTCCTGCGCAGAAGATTAGGCACTCGTGTTACCTATCGCTGTACCAGGTACTCGTACCTAACACTTCTAGAAAAAGATCTCTTATCATCCTGGCCAGACGCCACTGTTTCTTTGTGGTTCACCTCTTCTACGGCCATTGTCCATCGTCTCAGGGTAAATCCACCAGATTACTCCGTTCAGCAAGTACTTCAGGGTACTCCTTTCAGCAAGTCGCTGGGAGTCAGTGGAGCATCCTGATTTAATGTGAATGGCAGATGCGTTAGTGGGAGAGAATTTACTATGTTCTCCGCCTCAATCAACAGATTCCCCAGAACATGTTCCATGGGAGCCACCTCCCTCATCGTATGGTCGGTGGCTCTCGTGCCGCCGCTACTACTTGAGAAAACTCTGCGGCTGAGGAACTCCCTCTTAGTAATGACGCCTACTAACGCGTTATAGTCATAATGGGGCTGGAGGCCCTACGGTGCTTGACGCTGAATCTGAAGTCATCTATAGCCATATGCCAATACGTGCCCAATACATTTGCTCGTATTCGGTCCACTCGAAGTTCCTAACGGGCTTAAGGCTCTGACCAATCTCGCCAAGCTGGAGGAAAAACAAATTAAGATCAAATTGCATGTCTCTCATTTACTCGTTTTGAGATAGTAATGTCTTCATCCGCGTCTGCGAAGCTGTCTACGTAATCTTCCACGTAGTGGTACACATTAATGGACAGGACCGCCAGAGATTTAGTGAGCATGTGCCTTGAAGCTGCTTCAAACGTCAACGCTATTATCTTGTAAATTTTTTGTCCTTTCGGTCATCTCTGGGCTCATTTATCTTGTGGCTGTATCAATATCTGGTGGAACATCTCCTTGATGTCCGCACAGACTCCCACGGCTCCTTCCCTAAAGTGGAAGAGGGCGGCCGAAAGTGACTTATAGCTCTGAGAGCCTTCCACTAGTGCTGAATTCAGGGATACGCCATTCACTTTGTCTGCTGCGTCGAAAACTAGACGGATTTTCCCAGGTTTGTTTGGGTTCTCGACCCCTAAGTGCAGCTGGGACCAAAAGTAGGTTATAATTTTGACAGATAACACCCTCCGCTCATATCGTAGAAGACTTTTACTAATCAACTTACCATCAATAACAAACCGTAGGACGATGCTGGGTGTCATGTTTCTATTAAATGTTATTTATGGTAATGTAGGCAGCCAGCATCTACTAACACGCGTTAATTTTAACGTTCCTAGTAGAAGGACTAGAAACTTTCCCCGACCAAATGAAGAGATCATCAAGCCAGTACTCCTCTGACTTTATTAACTGTTATAGAAATATGTTCATTAAACGACAGCTTGTGGTCGAAAAGAACTGCAAAGATCATTCATTAAGGATCTAAAACGATCTAAAACGTAATTCCCAAGTGAGTACGAGATGTGGCATGCTACGAAAAACGTCATAACCTTGCACTTTGAGCAGTTTAGTGAGAGGAGATTATTAGAGCACCACAAGAATACTTCATCAAGGTCAAATTGCAGATGTTTATGAAGGAAGTGGTCAGAGAAAGAAAAACAGAGCTTGACATCATCAGCATACATAAGTGCAGTAGCATAGCTCACTAGGTAAGTCGTTAACAAAGAGGATAGACAGAAGAGGTCCTAAGTGACTGCACTAAGTGAACACCAGATGTAACTTTTATAACATGCGATGTGACCTTGTTCTGAAGAATCGGAAATATTTTTATAAGTTAGGAAAGGAGAAAAAAGACTAGATTTACGTTTCATATTGACAAACGAATATAATTTTGAAAGTTTGCCTTACAATTCGCGATGTAACGCTTATAAAGTTGATTATTAAGAGAGATAAACTGATGACTGATGAAACAAAGATCCAGAGTTAAGAAACATTTTGTTAGCATTTTAATTCTTGTTCTTAAGACGAGAAAAGTGGTTATTAATCCAAGGCGGTTTCTAACGCATTGTGAATTATATCATAAAAAAATCAGTAGCAGCTTCGATAGAGCTAAAAGATGAAAGATATTCCGAGTCGATTCCAGCTAAATGATTGCGAAGAGCACTATAGTCCATTTTTCGGAAAAATTTATGGCGTATTGTGGCATATTGTGGCGGGACGTTCAAGAAATGAAGAACACGACAGACACGCTTTTTTGTGTGCCATGGTACATTCATCCCAAACAATGAGTTAACATGCTCGCAGGATTTTTCCCATACCTGATGCTGAAGTACATTTGAAGAAATTTATGTTCACTGCTTTGTGATAGATTTTCCCTTTGATTTTGAAAGTTGGCATGAATTGGTGAGTTACAATTTCCACACCAAATGACGTAATTTGGAAGCAAGAATTATATCTCCTAATGTTTGATAGAAAATGCTTCGATTCAGCAGTGGTTCCAGCGAGCAGAGTTCACAATGGCTCTGGTGGTGTTTCAAGTTGAGGTAATTAGATTTTTTTATATATACAATGAAAATGAAATCTATAGGGTGTCAAAATTTGAGCTTGAATAATAATTTTTAAATGTATAGAGGTCGGAGATACGGACACAACATTTATATATATATAGATTGAGTTTCGGAACGTGATATTAAATCCTCCAACGCGCACGCGAATTTGAACTTCATGCATCGGTAATAAATTAAAAATTGACTCTCCATTTTATTAAGAAAACGTTTGTATGGGAAAAAGAAAAATGCTGTTTGAGGATTTTCCCGGCAATTATTCAAATTTTTTTCCTTCACCTTTTAAACCTTCCTTTGACCTCCACGAATAATTCAAGACCAAGATAAGATAAATCCGTTCAGCCGTTCTCGAGTTGTAGCGAGACTAACAAACAGCAATTCATTTTTATATATATAGAGATTGATTTTATAGTGAAATTCTCTTAAGGTTCGTCCAACTATATACGATCCGATATGTATCTAATAATATAAGCTACTTAAGTGCAAGGCTGTATCAATTGCGGCTCCTCCTGAATTAAGCTTCCTTTACGGTATTCAATAAATTCCGTAATATCGCATGGAAGAAAAATATAAAAATGGGCTAAACCAAAATACAATTGTAAGGATGATCTTAACTTACAGTCTACTTTTCGATGTCGAATTTTCTTGGCAATACCTAGCCGTTTCCGAAGCCTCAAAGGTGTAGCAGGAAGTAATTTTCTATCAAGTAGGCTGCGATGTTTCAGGCTGTATCGGCTTGTGTGCTGTTCTTCCATAGTATGTAGCTTTAAGTCTCTATGAAGAGTGGAAACGCGCACGTACCAGAGACAGCCCGTTATATGTTGTAGGCTTTGGAATAAACTTTGCAAACAATCCAGTAAGGAAGCCTAATGAACACTCTATAAGTCCTCTGAAAATGGTAAGATTTGGCTGAACATTTTCAAAAAACTTTTTCGAGCTGGCGCTACAGAAATATGCCATTTGTGGGGGCGGTTGTGCGGGCATTTGAAATAAACTTCTTTGTGAGTATTATAGAATTTTTCATAAAAAACCTTTATCTGTTATATAGACACACCGCGGACATATCTACATATGTATATCGACTTGACTAATATATATATATATTATAGGGCCAAAAATTCAAATACCATTCATATTCATATCCTCTCCATTATATGGAGAAAGTATTTCCATTTTAAAGTTATAATAACTTTATTATAATTATAATTAATAATAATAATAACTATTTATTAAATAATCTATTCCTATTTTTAAACATACCTGTTTCGGCGAACGTTATTATTTCCTGAGTATTTCCAAAAAAGTCTTCCTGTTCAAAGTTTTCATGATCATTGATTTCTGAACCATAATGCCGTTTTAGTTTTCCCGTATCGATATTGGAACTAAAAATGTGGGTGTCCATTCTATAATATCCGCGATTGGTCCATTCCGGGTCCTGACTCTTGTAGGGGCTTTGATCACTGTAATCGTTAAAATATTCATGATCATTGGGGTTGATTTCCCCATTTTTACCACCAATACTGTCGCTACTATCACTACTAGGATTTATATTTATCACATATGTGGATTTACTAAACGGGTTCGCATTGCTTCTCTCGATACTGATGTCATTGAAACTTTTGCTGGCTCTACCATAACCAGAACTTTTTTGCAGATTATAAGAATGATAGGCGTGAATGATCATTCGCAGGTTGAGACAAAATATGAGAACTTATTTGCCGTAGATGTGGCAAACTTTTAATGAATATATTTATTGTTAGGGGTTCTCCGGCATGATGCTTTTTTTCAAATGCTGTATAATTTCTCAGGGATTTTCTCAGAAAACGACTGATTGGCTTTTGACTACTAGTAGCATATACTTTTCCACCATTTTTATTCAATCTTGAACTCTTTTTACGAAAGTTACTACTACTACTCTCGAAAGCGTTGTTGATAATCCGATCACCATCTGCTCGATATATTGTTTCCCAAATAAACTGTTTTGGAAGGGGATTAGATACATTTGGCTTATGGGTAAGACCAAGCTTCGTTAAAATTTGACGTTTAATGGACTCCAAACGGACTAGATCTCCCGGTGAAATGATATGTTGTTTATTCGTTTTTTTGTAGAAATTATTGTTATTGTATTTATTGTAGATGTTGTAATCTGTGGGTGCATTATCTGTGTAAATGTGATAATTGTAAAGTGTCATATGTAAGTTTATTTTAATTTAAATGTAAACAAATTTTAAATAAAAAATACCCGAAAAAGGCTAATTTTTATTTGTAAGAATTTTTCCGATTAATCAGTTATATGACCTCCTGGTTCTGACGGCATCACCGACAGATCCCTGAGATCCTTCCCTCAACGAGCCATTTTGTTTCATGCTTTCTAAATGTAAAAATAAAAGACGATCTACTGTTATTTGCGACTCGACGTCTTCCCACCTGAGTTAGCGCCATAGCCATCAGAGTTCTGTATCGCTGTTCCACAACTTGTGCCATCGAGTCCCAAGTAGGGATGAGGTCCGAGCTCGAGGCATTTTGAGCTTCCTCCCACTCGGCCTGAGTAGCTGGGACCAGTCTTTGAAGGAACAACTGGTCAATGATGCAGCCGGCGATCTGAACTTTCGTTCCCAAAAATTTTTGAAGGCTCCAACGAGGAGCATGCCATTGTCCACTTTGGACACTGGGTGTAGGGCTTCTTAGATCCTCTTCAAATCCTGAGGGATACCCCTTGTCTTGCATTTCAAATAGCACTCCGTGCTGGAGTGGGTGCTGCTGGAGTTCATCGCCACTAAAATTGAACTACGATCAATCACAATAAGAAACCGCAACAAATAATTCTAGCGCCAAAATTCTTGATTCTAATTTATTGATAATATCACAGGCCGACAATTTCCAACTTTTTTGTTGGAACTAACTTGTTTGTTAGCTCTAAAGCTGTTTCTTTGTTCAAAACGTATCTATTGCAGGTTCAGCTTGTTTAGTAAAGCTATACAGAAGTTGTAGATAGCCATGACTTTTTGAAAATATGAGATTAAAAACTCAAATTTAATTGAAGAAAATATTGTTTAACCACCTATAATAAATTCAATAAAATTATTTAGAGTTTTTCCTTAAACCCAAAATTAAAACATGGTATGATCTACTGATTTCAATAAGAAAATAAAAATCTTCCATAGGAAAATGTTTGGGGAAAAATCATAGAAGACCAAAAATTAATGTAGAAAATCTGAGATTTCAATTTTGGATGAGTATTCCAAAGATATGGTAACTGCCAGATACCATTTTTTAATTTAAGTTGGAACACATACATTACAAAAATGATATGTACTAGAAACAATGATGGTCATCGCCATTACACGGCCTACATAATTCAATATATGGTAAAATTTTATCGATTTCTTCTCTCAGGTGTACCGCGGAAACTGTGGGTGATAGAAACTATGTTTGTTTTGGACTTTGATTCAGGGGAGCTTAAAGGTTATGGAGCAGGTGAAATTATGCGTGGAGATTTTTTTCTGTTGGCCTGTGTTATAATTGAGAGTGACGAATACGATTTATCGAACTGTGCACTCGGAACCGTATACTGAGTTGTGAAATGTGTATATAGATGAATGCTTATGAGCGGCGAATGCACTTGCAAATGGAGCGTATTTATGATATGTATGTTATAAATAGCGAATCGGATAACAATTGGCGATCGTATTTTATGTTTATTTTATGTATTTATTTACATTAGTTTTAATGTATTTATTATATTATTAAACACAAAAAGTACGTGAGTGCCCACATAGAACTCGCCCCGGAGTTTAACATGGAATCGGACAATGACTACACTACGAGCGCCCTGGAAGAAATAGTCGTTGCGGAAGCTAAAATCTCCACTCCTCAAGGGAAGGAAGTAGACCGAAACAAATACTACAAATCCAATCAGCAAATCGAACAGCTCGTGCGAGAAAAGAGGCGCACGCTCACCCAAATCTTAGCACCTTAATCGGAACGACCACCCCGATAAGAAACTATTTGGGATGCTGGGCTCGCAGCGACGAAGACCAAGCTGAAACATTCGCTACATATCTCCAAAGTATCTTCCAGCCAAACCCTGCCTTAAATTCATTCCTTCTGCCAGTCATTCAGCCAGAGGCTACCCGTCAGCCAACTACACCTTTATTTAGGCCGAACGAAATCGAAAAAGTCATAAGAGGGGTTAAACCAAAAAAGGCTCCCGGTGGTAACCTACTGACGCCAAAGATGCTGATCGTCTGCAAACTATTTAATGGGATCAATAATCTTGGCTATTTCCCAAAAAAGTGGAAGAAATCCATCATTATAATGATACCGAAGCCTGGAAAACGCACAACTAACAACGTCAACGTTTGCCGACGATACCGCTATCCTTAGTCGCTCCAGATGCACAACGCAAGCAACAAACCAACTGGCTAATCATCTTATAGTAGTGGAAAGGTAGCTGTCCGATTGGCGCATTAAAATATACGAACAAAAGTGTAAACATGTAACGTTCACTCTTAATAGGCAAACATGCCCTCCGCTTTCACTAAAAGGTAAGCAGACCCCTCAATCTAACGAAGTAACGTACCTTGGCGTCCACCTTGATAAACTATTTAATAGTGGTATTTAATAGTTTAATAAACTATATACCTCGCGTAAGCACTTCGAATGGAAGAAAATGCACCTAAAACTGAAAGCCAGCAGCCTCCACTGGATCATAAACTCACGATCGCCACTGTGCCTGGAATACAAGCTACTACTCTACAATTCAGTCCTAAAGCCAATCTGGACGTATGGCTCTCAGCTGTGGGGGAACGCGAGCAGCAGCAACATAGACATCATACAGCGCGCACAATCAAAAATCTTGAGAACTATCACTGGGGCACCTTGGTATGTTCGCAACGAAAACATCCACCGGGATTTGGGCATCCTCTCGCGGTGAAAGGCGAAATTCAGAAGCAAAAAGAGTCCTACAAAGAAAAACTGTCTTCGCACCCAAATTTCCTCGCTCGGGGATTGACTCGGGTTTCTAGCGGATCCCACCTGCGACGCAACGACATTCCAACTCAGCAATCGATTTTTAGGGCCGTCTAACTCTGTATCCGTCAATATGACTGTTAGTTAAGTTAAAAATATCAGATTTGATACACCTCTAGTGAGTCCCGCAAAGAGAAGATTCAAAAAATAAAAGCAACGTTTAAAAAAAAAATGTATATTTTTAAAGAAACTGATTTATAAATACAAGTTAATTGTTTTCAAGCCACTTTTTCCACTTTTATACCTTGCAGAGTATTATAATTTTGGTCAAAAGTGTGCAACGCAGTGAAGGAGAAATCTCCGACCCTATAAAGTATGCGTATTCTTGATCAGAATCACCTTCTGAGTCGATATAAGCATGTCCGTCTGTCTGCCTGTTTCTCCACAAACTAATCTCTCATTTTAAAGCTATCGAGTTGATACATTGTACACATTTTCTTTTGTTTGCAGGCAGTATATAAGTCGGAACAGAATCGGTTGACTATATCCTATAGCTACCATATAACTGATTGATCGGAAATGCCATAACTTTAATGTTTAGGCTAGAGGGTTAAGACTTTGTACAGATATTATGTTTGGCCAAAATATCTTATGTAAAAAATTGCATAAGTATCGGCCGACTGTATCCTATAGCTGCCATAGAACGATCAGAATTGGCATAACTTTTAAGTTAGAAAGATGGTGTGGTGTATGCACATATGAGTTCTTATTACACAACATATATTGCGCGGCAACACTTTGTACATAAAAATGTACCAAATGCCCAAACACATTTCAAGTGCATACGTAATATGATATGCAATTGCATTCACCGTTTAGAACCGAGTCAGCATGGTTCCCACGCTGACCACATATATGCATATGTGCATGCATAACTCTCTGCCCGTTTCTACATACTGTAACTTGACTTATATATAAAATATATAAATCGGCTGCTCTGCCGCTGCGCCAACAGCTAGCAAGCCTTAGTGTAAGAAAACCACAATTCATTCAAATAAAGACACTGAACTGGATGACACATCCTTTTCAATTCTACATGGCGACCGTGACTTCGGTTTGAAAGAACCTGAAGAAAAAGTCAAACAATCAATCAATCAAACAATCGCATAATGAAACAACAAAATCAATGAACAACAATAACAGCAGCAGCAAGCACAATAGTAGTCCAACAAGAAAACCTGTCCTGTGCAGGATTACCGATAAGATGATGTTCCAGCAAAAACAGCAGCAACCGCCAAACCAAAATGCGAGGAAAACGGAGAACAAAAATAACTGAGTGAGTTGAGTGCAAGCGATGGGAAAACGCGGAGGTGTTAAAAATAAGGTGAATAAAAGAATAGCACACGTTAAGTGGCTATTATTTACTAAAACTCCGCCTCCCACGTGGTCTACTGCACAAAAGTTGTAGGCCGAGCTTAATTTAAAAAAAAAAGCCTCGCAGAGAGACGCCCAATTGTTGCAACTCACTCACATAAAATACAAAATATAAACAAGATGATAACAAAGTTTCAACCACCGCCAGCAAAGAAGATACCAGCGCTGGTAAAGACGAACCCAGCCGACCAGTGCGAAGACCGGCACCGGCTCCGCCTGAGCCAATAGGCCCCGGACATCTGCAGCAGATCAGAACAGCGAGAGGGGCAAACCGCCACTTTCGCCTACGAAGGAGCGTCAGAAAAGCCATCCGGCGACGACCAGCTGACGCAGAAGATACGGGTCATCAAAGTTCGAAAACAGGTGCATGCCTATACTATGTTTATATTTATATTTTATAATATAATACAAATAATATAATTTAAGACAAAAATTTTGTAAAAGCGCGCGGAACCATTTCCGCTCGTTTAGAAGTATAGCCCGTAAAGCTATGCGAAACAATAGGCAGGATGAATGTAATAGGAACAAAAAAAATTTATAAGAAATACCTATAATTATAATTTATAAAAAAAAACAATGGCTATAGTTGACGTTAAGACAGTGGATTCCACTGCTAACGTAATAAATAAAGTTGAGCCAAATAACATTAATTTGGAATTTGTAAATATTATGCTATTAATAATTGTTGTCATAATGTGTGCCAATTGCTTTTATAAACTATACAAACTTCATAATAAATGTTTGAAAAAAAATATATGAGCCGAGCAAACGACTTGAACAAAATTTAAAAATAAAAGAGAACAAAGCACACAAACAACAAATATTAATGATGCAAAATATAAAAAAAAATATAATATAATAAAGTAACGACAATGAATTAAAATAAAAAAAAATTGAAACAAAATATATATATGTGCAAATACCCAAGAGAAGAAAAATTTATTACAATGGCACAATCAAATACTGATTTTATCAACACTGCATCAAAGCTTATACCAGTGTTTGATGGTAAAGCAGAAAATATAGCAAGTTTTCTCGATGCATTGGAGATTATAGAATCAATAAAAGGCGAACAAGAACAAATAGCTATTTCAATAATAAAAACAAGAAAGGAAAGCTAACTTCGGGCGGAGCCGAAGTTGAAATACCCTTGCAGTTCAGTCGCAATCCGCTAGGTGGCGCCACGCATCTTATATAATTAGATATATAGCAGATCGTATATAGTCGGCCGATCCTTATGAAATTTGGAAATTAAGACTCATTTGTCCAAAATAGAATCTGTACCAAGTCCCATCTTTCTAACTTAAAAAACACCAAAGTTATGCCAATTTCGATGTGTGCAAAGTTTCAACTCGATAGCTCTAAAACTGAGAGACTAGTTTGCGTAGAAACCGACAGACAGACGGACAGACGGACATGCTTATATCGACTCAGGAGGTGATCCTGATCAAGAATATATATACTCTATAAGGTCGGAGATGTCTCCTTCACTGCGTTGCACACTTTTGACCAAAATTATAATACCCTCTGCAAGGGTATAACAAAGCTAAAAGGTGTCGCCAGAAACTTACTCGGGAATGAAACAATTATATCAGAAGTCATTTCCGGACTAAAGGTAAATGTCAAAGGTGAAACTGTTGAAGTATTATCAGCTAAACTGATGAATCTACAACAACGGAACAGAACTGCTAACCAATATACATCAGAGGTTAAGCAAATGACAAAAGCTTTAGAAAGTGCGTACATAACGGACGGCCTACCACTTGCGTTAGCCAGAAGTTATTCTACACAGTCTGCAGTTAAGGCAATGGCAAAGAATTGCGCAATTGATAAGGTAAAACTTATCATGCTGGCTGGCACCTTAAACACCATGAATGATGCCATATCCAAATTCGTAAACAGTTGCACGGAAGCAACTGGACAACCTAATACTGACCTTTATTTTAAAAATTATTCACAGCGTGGTGGAAACCGCGGACGTGGACATTTCAGAGGAAACTCTCGTGGTGGTTATAATAATTACAACAACTACAACAGTTCCAATCATAATAATAATGAGCAAGGCCAATATAGAGGAAACTCAAGAGGTCGTGGCAACTCGAATCGAGGCCACAATAACAGTAACACAAATAATAACGTGAGAATTGCCCAGAATAAATCGGAAAACTCTCAGCCTTCAGATGTTCAGGAGTAGGCAGTTATGTGTTTCTTACAATCAATCTTAGCTTAAATATATTTTTACACTTTTATAATGTAATGTAGACGAATAAAAAGCTTGTATTTTTAATAGATACTGGTGCAGACATATCTCTTTTAAAGGAAAATCTTGATATCTTTCATGATATCCAAATTAATAAGAAAATCAATATCCAAGGCATAGGCTAAATTAATAAGAAATTCAATATCCAAGGCATAGGCCAAGAAATAATACAGTCAAACGGATTGATTTCAATAGAGATACAGACAGGTAAATACATAATTACACACGATTTTCATATAGTAAATTTGCACTTCGCAATACCTTGTGATGGAATAATAGGCATTGACTTCATTAAGAAATGCGATTGCCAGTTAGATTTCAAACGGCCGTCAGCCAACGGGTACTACAGGGGGAGAAACGCATGTTTTCATGTGCCGTAACTGTGTACACCGCTGGTAGTGCGAATATACTCTTCACGTAAGGGCGGCTGGTAACAGGTCCGGTAAGGTCATGTCTCTGCCGAGGACGCTGGCGAATCGTAGTCGGGCGGGGAGAAGAACACTCCCTTCCTCAAATTACCCCAATCCAAGGTGGAACAGCATATGCCGAGGGATGCATGTGCGGGGGATGCACGGACGTTAATATGCGGACTCTGGGGGACCGGCCGACCACTCAGTTTCAATCAGGCTTATCATGATAAGCGGGCTATGTCATGATGGACGAACCCCTTCCCGCCTACTCGTGGAAAACAAACAGTGGAGAACGGAACTCCCCAAGAAAGTCCGGAAATGGGATCATGGATCCGTCAATCCCCAAGGCAGATAGAGGCTAAAGAGATGCTGGGATGGCGAAGCTCCCCACTGAGGGACAACGTCCGGAGGCGAGCTGCGCCGGTGTAGGGGGAGATGCCAAGGCACCGACCCCCAAAACGGGGACCACTATGGGACCACCGAACGGTGTGGGGGGCAAGACCCCAGGGTCGAGCTCCTCTCGCACCGGCGGCACCCCTAAGGAAGGCCCCGGTCCGGCGACTTCTGGCCCCTTGCAGCGGAAGGGCTCCTATAAGGATAGGAGGAGAGCGGCCTTCATTCTGATGAGGGCGGACCCATCGGCGGAATCCAACCCCGACCAGGCTGAGATAATAAAGTGGGCGAGGGAAATCCTGCCTGACTTTCAGCCAGCTAGAGCGGGGGCCAGATTGGACCCAAAGAAGCCGACAGGAGTAGGCGACTCTGCCAAGGAGAGTGCACAAATTGCGAAAAGGCAGAGGTCGACCGACGGTGGAGCGCCCCTAGCTAAGAAAAAGAAGGTGCAGACACAGCAAAGTAACAGATTCTTCGCCGAAGTTACTAAGGGCAGGACCATCATTGGGGTCGTTGATAATGGCTCCAAAGATGGCCTGATCCCCAAAGAGCTTTGGCGGAGGGTGGTGAACGAGCTGCATGGGCGCTTCATGGAGGAGATGCTCAAGAGCGGAGGACCTCCACCGGACTGCGAAGACGCAGGGTGGTACTAGGGTAGCATCAAGGTGATAGTGTGCCAAGATGCGAGGTCTGTAATCCTCTACAAGCGCATGAATGCGCCGCTTGGAGAGGTTTACCCAGGAGCCAGTCTGGAGGCGGTGGACTTGGACAAGATCCCCAGCAAACCGAGGGCCCGCGTATGTCTGACAGAGAAGCCGGCGGACCCTGCTACCATACTGGCCATGCTCAAAATGTGGAATCCCACACTCCCTACGGCGGACTGGAGAGTCTCCAAGGTGGAGGAAGCAGTGGGACTAAGAAGGCAGGTCGTCCTCACTTTAAATGAGGAGACTGCTAGGATCCTGGAGGGTGCTGGTAGCCGTATTAAGTACGGGTTCGAGCACGTAGCAGTGAGGATCTACAAGTCGGATGCGAAGAATAAGCCAGGAGGCATCGACTTGGAGACAGACGCACAAGAGCTAGACTTGCGGGAACCGACCGAAGAGGTCCGCCCAGAAGGAATGTCAGATGTGGAGGAGGATATTCGGGAAGGGTACACCTCAGAGGAGAGTGACTTGATAAGGGCTCTTAGGGGCGTCGGCATAGAGGAGGACTCACTGCTAGGCTCCGACACCGAGGCTGAGGTTACTGTGGTGGAAAATCTAAAGGATGTCTCTGACATTCCTGCAGATAAATCTCCACCACAGTAAGGTGGCATCCGCCGCCCTCCTGCTCCATCTCGCAGAGAGTGGAGCTGACGTGGCCCTCATCCAAGAACCCTGGATCCTTGGAGACAGGATTCTCGGTTTAGGGGCGTCGGATTTCAGGCTGTAAACAGCCGATGTAACAGGTTAAAAGCGAGCATGTATTCTCGCAAAAAAGAGCCTTAACATTTTCTTGTTACCAAATTTCAGCAATGAAGATCATGTAGCCGCATCGATAGAGGGCCCAGGCGGCCATCTAAGAATATGCTCGGCGTATATGGGTCATGACCAAATAGGACCCCCACCGCACTTGCTACTCAGGTGGCTAGTGGAAGACAGCAAGAGGAGGAAAATCGACCTACTAATAGGATGCGATGCCAACGCTCATCATAGTCAGTGGGGAAGCACGGACACAAATGAGAGGGGTGAGTCAATCTTCGATTTTACCTCAGCTCTAAGCTTCTAGTGGGTAACAGAGGTTCAGAACCCACCTTCGTCGTCAAAAACAGGAGAGAGGTTCTTGACATTACACTATTCTCGCACTCCCTGGCTGATGCAATCACCAGCTGGAGAGTCCTTGACAAACACTCATTTTCAGACCATCGCTATATTGAGATAGTAGTAAATTTTGAAAACGTCACCAAGCTAGCAGTTCGAAATCCTAGGAAGGCAAACTGGGAGCTCTATAAAAAGATACTGGATAGGTCCCTAGGTGAACCACCTTCAGAAACCATCGGGACTTACGAGGAGCTCAACGCCATGGTAGATAAGCTTACTGCGACGCTTACTTAACTACCTACTTAGTGACAAAAATCTTAAGTGGGCAATAGAAAACTTTAAACCCTTCAAATCTCCGGGCCCAGACGGTATTATACCGGCTTAGTTATCCAGGGCCGGTATTAACCTAAGGAAATGGATCAAGAAAATCTTCAGTACAGTCTTCACTACTGGTATGGTACCAAAGGCGTGGCTGTGGACAAAGGTTGTATTCATACCCAAGGCGGGCAAACCATCTCACTGCACCCCTAAGGACTTCAGACCTATAAGTCTTTCATCCTTCCTCCTTAAGACTATGGAAAGACTCTTGAGTCTCCATCTCCAACTAACCATTAACCCAAGGGACATCTCATGCTCTCAGCATGCTTACAAAAGGGGCCGATCAACAGAAACAACCCTGCACGAAATCACTATGATCGCCGAGCGAGCGGTCAACTTTAAGGAATACGCACTTGTTGCTTTTCTAGACATAGAAAGGGCCTTCAACAACATCTTGCTGTGCTCAATAATTGATGCACTGACGGGATTTGGAATAGACGACCGATCAATTGACCTAATACGGCAGATCCTGGTCAACAGGAGTGTCGAGGCTACTCTTGGAGGTTCGACTATTCGAAGATACGTCAAGAGGGGCACCCCGCAAGGAGGTGTACTCTCACCACTACTCTGGAACGTGGCGGTTAATAGCCTACTACGATCCTTGGAGGGTGGCGGCTGTAAGATCATTGCGTATGTGGACGATGTTGCTATTGCCTTCGTAGGGAAATACCCACAAACGCTATGCAACCTAATGACAGGGAAGCTCGAAGTTCTGTCGGCCTGGGCGCAAAGGAACGGGCTAGGGAGTCAATCCGTCCAAGACAGAGCTCGTGTTGTTTACCAGGTAGTACAAAATACCAAATCTAAGGCTTCCGAAGCTCCTAGGGGAAACACTAGATATAGTGCGAAGTGATAGTGCGAAGTACCTAGGCATCACACTAGACAGGAAACTGGACTGGAAGCTGAACACCGCAGATAGGACTAAGAAAGCGGCAATAGCACTCTATACCTGCCTCAAGGCGGTAGGCCTGAAATGGGGAATGTCCCCCAAGATAGTCAGATGGTTATACACAGCAATCATCAGACCAATCTTATTCTATGGAGTTGTGGTCTGGTGGCCAGTCCTGGACAACTCCTTATGCAGGGAAAGGTTCAGGAAGACGCAGCGCATGGCGGAAGTCTGTATAACAGGCAGTCTACGCACTACGCCTAGCGACTCCCTAGATATCATCCTTGACCTACTACCAGTAGAACTGATGGGGGTAAAGATAGCCACACTGGCGGCAATAAGACTGCGAGAGGCGAATCTATGGAGCAAGAATAGTTTTGGTCATACCAGACTGAACCTACATCACTTAATGCCTGAGGGGGCACGGACTACTGCGTGCCCATCGACCAACCCACCAATAATTACAAAATCATCATCCTCTCGAAGGAGGAATGGAATGCCCGGACACCGGGACCGGAGGGCTCCATTCATATCTACACAGATGGATCAAACCTAACGGCCTGGTGGGAGGCGTTTACTTTTGTGAACATTTGAGCCTAAAGGAGTCCTTCAGACTCCCTGACCACTGCAGTGTTTTCCAGGCTGAAGTAGTAGCCATTAGGGAAGCACTGAAATCCCCAGCACTAAGAGGCAATCGGGATACAATATGCATCTTCTCCGACAGTCAAGCAGCCCTCAAGGCACTGGACGGGTTCTCGTCCAACTCCAGGACAGTCAATGACTGTCGCAGATCTCTCAACGAGATGGAACAGCATGACATCTACCTCATTTGGGTTCCCGGTCACAGGGATCACGAGGGAAACTGCGCTGCAGACGAACTAGCTAGGGCAGAGACTACCTACCCTCTCCTACCGGAGAAAGGTGTTACCGCTGGGATACTTTTCACACTTAGGTGAGGAGCCCTAGCGGCTCAAGTGGAAGCGGGGGGTCTTCTATGACCCCCTAGCATCACCACCTTAACCTAACCTAACCTAGATTTCAAACCAAATTAAGATTGGCTAATAATGAGACCAAACAATTTGAATTTCACACTTTATGTTCCAATAACATACAGTTCTGGTAATAATTCCGTTGTACTACCAGCAAGATCCCAAGTTGTTCGAAAGATTCATCTATCATCAGATGAAGAGAGTATATTAATACCTAATCAGGAAATTCAACGCGGCATTTATGTTGCGAACACGGTCGCAACAACCAAAAATGCATTTATCCGATTATTGAATACAACCAGTAATGATAAAATAGTAAATATTCGCAGTTTAAAATATGAACCACTTTCAAACTATGACATAGTTCACAAAAATCCAGAAAATAGAGAAAAAACTGTCTTATCTCAATTAGCTAAAAAATTTCCCGCCACAATTCAAAAACGAACTGACTAATTTATGCAACCTGTCTAGTGATGTATTCGGACTCGAAACCGAATCAATTACTACCAACAATTTCTACAAGCAAAAGCTAAGATTAAAGGATGATGAACCAGTTTACATAAAGAATTATAGAAGTCCACATAGTCAGAAGGATGAAATTAATATACAGGTACAAAAATTAATAGACAATAAAATAGTAGAACCATCTGTATCAGCCTATAACAGCCCACTGTTATTAGTTCCGAAGGAATCACTTCCCGGATCTGATAAGAAAAAATGGCGATAAGTAATTGACTATCGTCAAATTAATAAAAAACTGTTATCGGATAAATTCCCGCTACCTAGAATTGATGATATTTTGGATCAATTAGGAAGAGCAAAATATTTCTCATGTCTGGACTCAATGTCTGGCTTTCATCAAATCGATCTTGAAAAAGGTTCCAGGGATATAACGTAATTTTCAACGAGCAATGGCTCGTATCTTTTTGTACGATTGCCTTTCGGTTTAAAAATAGCGCCTAATTCATTTCAGAGGATGATGACTATTACATTCTCTGGATTAGACCCTTCACAAGCATTCCTTTATATGGATGACTTAATAGTTATAGGTTGTTCCGAAAAACATATGCTTAAAAACTTAACTGTTGTTTTTGAGAAATGTAGGGAATACAACCTTAAGTTGCATCCTGAAAAATGATCATTTTTTATGCATGAAGTCATCTTTCTGGAACATAAATGCACTGATAAAGGAATCTTGCCAGACGACAAAAAATACGACGTCATTAAAAATTACCCAGTCCCTCATGATGCGGACAGCGCTAAAAGATTTGTTGCATTTTGCAATTATTATAGACGTTTTATCAAAAATTTTGCTCGTCACATAACAAGATTATGTAAAAAAAAGATGATAAATTCGAATGGACAACTGATTGCCAGAATTCATTGGGCAATAACTTATTTCAGACCATATGTTTATGGTAGACACTTCACTGTCAAGACTGATCATAGACAAAGGTCTAAATTAAAGTTTACCTGTTTTCAATGATTAATCCAAGCTCTAAGCTAACGCGCATGCGACTTGGAAGAATATAATTTCACTGTGGAATATCTGAAGGGAAAAACAACTATGTTGCTGATGCGTTATCAAGAATAACCATCAAAGACCTACAAAATATAACCAGAAATATCAATAAAGTCACTACAAGATATCAGAATAGACAGAAAATCCGCGCGGAAAATAAAGAAAAAGAATTGCCTACGAAATCCTTAGATTCAGCTTCTAAGCCCAACGTATAAGAAATCATTAACAATGACGAAGTACGTAAAGTAGTACATGTAAAAGATATGTTATGTTTATTTAAACATGGCAGAAAAATTACCGCAAGATTCGATGTTTGCGATTTATATACCAATGGAATTCTAGACTTAGGTCAATTTTTCCAATAGCTTGAACTGCAAGCCGGTATAAATAAAATCAGCCAACTCAAAGTGTCACCGTGGAAAAATATCTTTGAATATACTTCAATAGATATTTTCAAATTTATGGGCAATAAAATATTGAAAACATTAAGAGTAGCGCTACACATCCCGGTGACCATAATATATAAAAAAAAAGATAAAGAAGCTATTCTGTCTAATTTCCATCACGATTCCGTACAAGGAGGTCATACTGGTATTTCAAAAACTTCAGTAAAAATTAAAAGATATTATTTTTGGAAAAATATGACTCGTGATATCACAGACTACATACGAAAATGTCAGAAATGCCAGAAAGCTAAAGTAACTAAACATAGTAAGACCCCATTAACAATAACAGACACACCTATAAATGTTTTCGGCAGAGTGATAGTGGACACTATTGGCCCGCTATCCAAATCAGAAAATGGTAACGAGTATGCAATCACTTTAATATGTGACCTAACTAAGTATTTAGTTGCCATACCTGTACCAAACAAGAACGCCAATACTGTCGCTAAAGAAATATTTAAATCCTTTATTCTGAAGTACGGTCCAATGAAAACGTTCATTACGAACATGGGAACAGAATACAAGAATTCAATTATAGACAATTTGTGCAAGTATTTAAATATTAAAAATATTACGTCTACAGCACACCACCACCAAACAGTTGGAACAATAGAGAGAAGTCATAGAACTTTTAATGAATACATACGATCTTATATATCGGTTGATAAAACTGATTGGGACGTACGGATTCAATATTTTGTCTTTTGTTTCAACAAAACCCCCTCTATGGCACATAATTATTGTCCATATGAGCTAGTATTTGGTAAAACAAGTAATATACCAATAAAATTTAATAGCATAGATAGCATAGAAGCAATATATAATATTGATGATTATGCGAAAGAAAGTAAATACAGATTAGAAGTAGCATATAAAAGAGCTAGGATAATGATAGAAGATCATAAGAATAAAAATAAGGCACTATATGATTAGAAAGTAAACAATATAGATATATCAGTAGGAGATAAAGTTTTTTTAATAAATTAAACATGTCATAAGTTAGATTATAAATATACTGGTCCGTCCGATAAAGTAACGAAAATAGGAGATAGAAATAATATTATAATACTTAACGACAAAAACAAAAAACAGACAGTTCATAGGGATAGACTAAAACATTTTATTTCATAACCACATTTAGTATGGCCATAATAACATATATAAATTAGTTTAATACATCAATATCCACGTATCTCCACTTCGATTTTCAGAG
The DNA here is from genome assembly GCF_017639315.1 of Drosophila ananassae. Classification (NCBI taxonomy): domain Eukaryota; kingdom Metazoa; phylum Arthropoda; class Insecta; order Diptera; family Drosophilidae; genus Drosophila; species Drosophila ananassae. Next base: position 1,424,656 of record NW_025319041.1, on the reverse strand, counting down.
ATGCTCCTGGTAGACTTCCTCTGCTGCCCTGTAGAGTTATGATGATTATGTTGCGGAGTTTACTGACTCCGTTGCCGCTGGCCTAGTGACTCAGCCGGCAAATAAAAGATAAGTAGTTATAACGGCAACTGCCGGAGTTAAATCTTTATTGAGCAGTGTGCTCTTAATTTGAAGTACAAATTTAAACTGAAGCTTTTAAAATCTTAGCTATGGTCGGTGGCCCGACCGCGCATAGCCTGGATGTGCTGACCATGCAGTTCATGCATAATACACCACATCGGGAACCGAACGGCTGAAGGCCCGTCCCCTAAAAACGGCTATGCTGACTCAGCATAAGGCTGCACTTAGAAACAAGTATTTTAATATTATTTATTATTTGTTTCATGTGCGTTAACTATTGTTAACTACTCCCCCTTCAAGATTAAGGCCGCCCTCGGCCGACCCTATTCCAGCGATCACCTCCTTAAGTTTGGCAGCGGATCTTCTTGCCAGGATGACTCGATGACAGGTGAGCAGGATGCAGGCTAAAGCGCAGAATACTGCTATCACAGCTAGTACTATCTGGTGTGTTTTGGTGCCATTGATTTCTTCTCCAACCTTCTGGATGAACCTCAGATTACGTTCATTCAAGCGATGAAGGTAAGGGAGGCTTAAAACTTCGTGGCTGATGGTTATGTTCAGCAATGGTGATTTCGCCACTCCTGGAGTTTTCTTCCGAATGTTGTTGTGGTTGATATACTGAGTCTTGTTGATCAAGACGCGCTCGTCGAATGTTATAAGGTACGTTCCATGTACCAAGACCTCTGACCCGTTGTCAACTCGAACATGCGCTGAACAGTCATTGATGATGATGGTACCCTCATCTACGTGGGTGATCGGGAGCAGGTTGCTTGGCTGGGCTTCGCAGTGTGCAGTTCCTCCTGCGTGTAGATCTCTGGCGCATGAGGTGCCTGCTGCAAGCCGGCAAAACGTGGCACCGGGCGATGTGCTGCAATCAGTAACTTTGTGGACCTCTCTTCCACATTCTGCAACGACGTTGTCCTTTAACTGAAGGATTATATCATGTTGGGCGACCGGGTATATTATGACCTTCTTACATGCAAATTTTATCTTAGGAAATCTTATTATAAAGTATAAGACGTTAACGGATTGTAGTATTTTTACGGACGAGACGGACAAAAGATCCCTTATGGGGGTGTTGGTGGGCTCTTCCAGCCAAACTGACTCCAAATCTGCGTGGTCTAATATATTTGGGCTGACGACATTGATTTTAGCTAGGGCAAGCATTAAATTTTGCAACTCCATCATTATCATTCTATTGCGAGACATTAAGGTCTCGAATAAGTGGCTAGTGTCGATTTGCGAAATTTTGGCTGAGTTCAGAATCTGATTGACCGCAGTCGTTAGTAAATTGATTTGGTTTTGAACTTTAGTATTAATTTCTATTTGTCTATTGTTTGAATTTATTAGTTGAGTTTCTATGAACCTAGTTCTCTCCAAATCCTCTGCATCTGGAGTTCCCGCCACGACCTTTAAGATAGAACCTAGGAAGTCTAAACTTCTGGCCACTCTGTGGTGCACTTCCAACGAATCCAGCAAATCTCGAAGGTGGTCAGTATCCACCTTTAGGAGTTTTCTCATGTGAGACTGCGGAAATTTGTCACCCATGCCGGCCGTCTCCTCTACGACTCGCCTGTATTCCGAGAGATTTGCCGAGTGTGTTACATGCGCGAACTCTTCCCATACTAGGATGCGGCCCTCCTCGATGGGGATGTACTTGGCATGTGAAAAGTCAGCGATGTGTGCCGACGCCAATTTTAGCAAAAGGAGAACTATCAGTTCGAACCTGGAAATTCGAATTTTATTTTTAGAATGGGCTTATATTGAGAATTCCCACCACCAAAAGGCATCACTTAAAATAACATGACCTTATAACTTATGTCAAGTGACCAAAATCTATAACTATAGGTGGCGTATAGCCTAATGGTGTTATTTTAGGTTGTCCTTGTGGACCACCCTCCCCTTGATGAGGACCGTGGTCCCCAGGTCCGCTTCGACGGTCTTTTCCTCACACAACGGTGTGAGTTTGTTTCCGAGTCTTCGGTTTGATTTTACTAGAACCTTGTCGCCAACTTCAAAAACTCTGTTTTGGCGAGAGGCATTTTCCCTGGCCCTAAGCGCAACTTGGGCGCTTCTGATCCTCTCTGGAATGTCTGTCGGTGTGTCCTCCGTTTGCGCTTGTATAACGTCTACCGGCCTCTTATCAATGACAGAGTGGATTGACTTGTTATATTTGGTGGTGGCTAGCAAGATCAGCTCTACAGTGTCACTTATTTTTCTATCGATTTTTAGACATCTGGCTGTCTTCACCAAAGGGAGTGCGACTGAGCAATCTATCTTCGTAAAGTTGACATCAGCACACTTATGAAATGAAATTTTCTCAACTTCTGTGCCCCACTTGAGGTGGCCAGAAGCTAAGCAAAGGGATGCCCCTGCCTGTTTTAACAGGTCAAGGCCGATTATCCCATCAAAGGATGACAAGTCCGGTAGTATGAAGAACGTCGCTTTTATGTTGAATAGGCGGACGAAGCATTTGTTTGTTATGGTAGTTTCGCCGTGAATTGAGTGGATGGAAAAAGGGGAATCTACTGGGCGGACACCCCGCAACACCTTGTGGGGTCGGATAAAGTTTTTAGACGCACCAGTGTCAATTAGAAACTTCATCTCCATCCCTGCTACTCTTCGTCTGACGAGAGGTAGCAGGGACTTTCCCCTAAAAAATTAACGGCATCTGAATCATAATCACAGATGGCGTCATCGTCTAATTCCCTTGCTACTTCGGAAGCATTGCGGTCGTATGCCTCCCTTACGCCCTGGGCAATATGGTTAAGCTTTTGCTGTTTTTTCGGGACATTCGACCGCTCGGAATTTGCAGGCCTCCTATTCTGGTAGGGCTGGGTGTGGGTAGCCGGAATAATTTTAGAGAGGGAGGGATCGACCTCCATAGGTTCTGGCTTAGGGATGTTTTGATATTTGTAACCTTGCTGATCAGCATGAACCTGAACTTTGTGCTGCTTGTTAAAGTGTGGATCTTTTCCACCAGGAACTTGAGCGCTTGTCGACTGAGGAGTCTTTTCCTGTTGGCGACCTTGTGTTTTTTCGCTCGGTCTACGCTCCCTATCTTCTTGATTTTTTGCGAAGGTAGCCGCAAAGGCGTACCTTTCGTGATTGGACTCCACTTCTTGTGCTAGCGCCAAGGCCGACGGCAAGTCTTTCGGCTTTGCTGCGAAGAGCACATCTGTCAGGTTTCGCCTTAGGCCTGATATGAACACACGCAACGCATCGTCGCGGAATTTTCCACACAGGTTTTTCGCCATTTCTTTATCGTAGGACATGTTTACTTTATTGGTTAACAAGATGAGCTTTTTCTCTACCTCGTCATAATACTGCAATAGGTTTAGGCCCCCTTGTCTCAAGGTTCCCAACTCCTGCTCGATGACGTGCATCGGCCGTTTGTCACTGTATGTGAAATCGAGGCGACTTATTATCGCATCGAAATTCAATACCGTGCCAAAGGAGGATAGTACTGCATCGGCAGGACCCCTGATTTTGCTTCTAATTATGATGACGGCCTGGTAGTGGCGTGAGCTGCCATCATATCGACGGAATATGCGATAAGCGGCAACGGCCGCTTGTCTCCAAGAGACGTACGATTCCTGAGTCCCCGCAAATTCTGGTAAACATTTGACGGCATCTAACGGCTCGTCACAACGGATATTGTCTAGAATTTGTATCTCCTCATATACCCTTATGTCCGGGGTTTGTGCTGAGGTCTGTGACACACTCATCGCTGCCACTTTGGCAGCAAGAGTATCGATTGTCTGGCGTAATTCATTTTCTCTTTGCTGGTTTTGAATGGCTTGCTTTGCCAAAGCATTGCCAACAGCGGTGTCTATGATAGCGCTAAGCTCTGTGGGGTTCATGACTAATTCTTCGCGAGGGGTTTCAATTGCGAGTTTCGCCAATGATGCTAGAACTCCCCCTTCGCCCTCAGATCCCGAACCGCTAGAGTAACTTTTCCTGCTTCTATGGCGACTGAATGAATCGGTCATGAGTAGCTAAGTTGATGTTCCTAGAAACGTGACCGTATCAGCAGCATTGACAAAACGAAATCCGCTACTAGGGAATTCAGCTACATAGGCGACTCAGATTACACCTACGGAAAATGTTCGTATGGGCAGCGACAATGAGAAACAAAGATAAAGTCAGCCAGCACATAAGTGGCCGGATTATTCCCACGGAAAAACTGTAGGGTCAGCAAAAGGAAATAAAAAAAAAATTGTTCGACCGCGGGTTTTATATTACCGTCCGGGCCTGGCAAAGTTATGAACAGCAAAATTAAATTAAATATAAGACGGAAAAATGAATCTTGTCTTCTGTTAAAATAAACTAATTTATTTTTTAAATTAATTTATTTGTATCTATACTTTTGTATTTTTTTTTTTTTACATCAGATGTAGTGCAAAGCTTAGCTGCTGCGAACTCTTTTCTACTATATGAGTCGTAATCAATTTCTGAACCACAGTAAAAAAAATTTTTTATGAATTGTTATTATAAAATCATACGTTAACTTTTCGTTTTATTTATTTATATTTTATTATTAGCCCCTCTATCGTTTAGGCTTCAAACACAATTTTGTTGCAAAATGAAACACTTTGAATTTATATTTTTTTGTTCTTAAAAAACAATATTTTTCTTCTTGCAGATTTGGATAGATTGGATGAAAAAATTCCACTTACATAATTTTTGTGTATAATTTTTTTTAAATTATAATCCTATATCCTCCTATATCCAATCCTTTTTTTGGAGAGGGAGGGATCGACCTCCATAGGTTCTGGCTTAGGGATGTTTTGATATTTGTAACCTTGCTGATCAGCATGAACCTGAACTTTGTGCTGCTTGTTAAAGTGTGGATCTTTTCCACCAGGAACTTGAGCGCTTGTCGACTGAGGAGTCTTTTCCTGTTGGCGACCTTGTGTTTTTTCGCTCGGTCTACGCTCCCTATCTTCTTGATTTTTTGCGAAGGTAGCCGCAAAGGCGTACCTTTCGTGATTGGACTCCACTTCTTGTGCTAGTGCCAAGGCCGACGGCAAGTCTTTCGGCTTTGCTGCGAAGAGCACATCTGTCAGGTTTCGCCTTAGGCCTGATATGAACACACGCAACGCATCGTCGCGGAATTTTCCACACAGGTTTTTCGCCATTTCTTTATCGTAGGACATGTTTACTTTATTGGTTAACAAGATGAGCTTTTTCTCTACCTCGTCATAATACTGCAATAGGTTTAGGCCCCCTTGTCTCAAGGTTCCCAACTCCTGCTCGATGACGTGCATCGGCCGTTTGTCACTGTATGTGAAATCGAGGCGACTTATTATCGCATCGAAATTCAATACCGTGCCAAAGGAGGATAGTACTGCATCGGCAGGACCCCTGATTTTGCTTCTAATTATGATGACGGCCTGGTAGTGGCGTGAGCTGCCATCATATCGACGGAATATGCGATAAGCGGCAACGGCCGCTTGTCTCCAAGAGACGTACGATTCCTGAGTCCCCGCAAATTCTGGTAAACATTTGACGGCATCTAACGGCTCGTCACAACGGATATTGTCTAGAATTTGTATCTCCTCATATACCCTTATGTCCGGGGTTTGTGCTGAGGTCTGTGACACACTCATCGCTGCCACTTTGGCAGCAAGAGTATCGATTGTCTGGCGTAATTCATTTTCTCTTTGCTGGTTTTGAATGGCTTGCTTTGCCAAAGCATTGCCAACAGCGGTGTCTATGATAGCGCTAAGCTCTGTGGGGTTCATGACTAATTCTTCGCGAGGGGTTTCAATTGCGAGTTTCGCCAATGATGCTAGAACTCCCCCTTCGCCCTCAGATCCCGAACCGCTAGAGTAACTTTTCCTGCTTCTATGGCGACTGAATGAATCGGTCATGAGTAGCTAAGTTGATGTTCCTAGAAACGTGACCGTATCAGCAGCATTGACAAAACGAAATCCGCTACTAGGGAATTCAGCTACATAGGCGACTCAGATTACACCTACGGAAAATGTTCGTATGGGCAGCGACAATGAGAAACAAAGATAAAGTCAGCCAGCACATAAGTGGCCGGATTATTCCCACGGAAAAACTGTAGGGTCAGCAAAAGGAAATAAAAAAAAAATTGTTCGACCGCGGGTTTTATATTACCGTCCGGGCCTGGCAAAGTTATGAACAGCAAAATTAAATTAAATATAAGACGGAAAAATGAATCTTGTCTTCTGTTAAAATAAACTAATTTATTTTTTAAATTAATTTATTTGTATCTATACTTTTGTATTTTTTTTTTTTTACATCAGATGTAGTGCAAAGCTTAGCTGCTGCGAACTCTTTTCTACTATATGAGTCGTAATCAATTTCTGAACCACAGTAAAAAAAATTTTTTATGAATTGTTATTATAAAATCATACGTTAACTTTTCGTTTTATTTATTTATATTTTATTATTAGCCCCTCTATCGTTTAGGCTTCAAACACAATTTTGTTGCAAAATGAAACACTTTGAATTTATATTTTTTTGTTCTTAAAAAACAATATTTTTCTTCTTGCAGATTTGGATAGATTGGATGAAAAAATTCCACTTACATAATTTTTGTGTATAATTTTTTTTAAATTATAATCCTATATCCTCCTATATCCAATCCTTTTTTTGGGTGTAGGTAAATTTTGGTTGGGCGCCAATTAGTTTAATACATCAATATCCACGTATCTCCACTTCGATTTGCAGAGATGCTCCTGGTAGACTTCCTCTGCTGCCCTGTAGAGTTATGATGATTATGTTGCGGAGTTTACTGACTCCGTTGCCGCTGGCCTAGTGACTCAGCCGGCAAATAAAAGATAAGTAGTTATAACGGCAACTGCCGGAGTTAAATCTTTATTGAGCAGTGTGCTCTTAATTTGAAGTACAAATTTAAACTGAAGCTTTTAAAATCTAAGCTATGGTCGGTGGCCCGACCGCGCATAGCCTGGATGTGCTGACCATGCAGTTCATGCATAATACACCACATCGGGAACCGAACGGCTGAAGGCCCGTCCCCTAAAAACGGCTATGCTGACTCAGCATAAGGCTGCACTTAGAAACAAGTATTTTAATATTATTTATTATTTGTTTCATGTGCGTTAACTATTGTTAACTTATATATATAATAGGGTGGGTCGATTGAAAAATCGCTTAGGCACATATGATTTTTGGATTCTAGGGATTAAAATAAGAAACTTTGATCAAAAGACCATACCTCTAAAATGAATTCTGATGTCCCTCGTTTTAACGTGAAGGAAAAATCCTGTTTTGACCCATTTAGAGTGCCCCAATCGAGTCCAAATGGAGGGTCGACCCACCCATACCCCCCTGTGGTACCCCCCTGGGGCCACCAAGGGACGAAAAGGAATAGAGGCGGTGGGCGGAGCAACAGGTTTTGAGTTACATTTTCATAGCATACTTTTAGGTGCAGTGATTTTGTGATATTTTTGTAAGGGAGAATCCCTCCTGTGGGATCCTCGGGGAGTACCACAAGCATGGGTGGGTCGACCCTCCAAAGTTAGTGGGGGTCGTTCATACATTTGGACTCGATTGGGGCACTCTAAATGGGTCAAAACAGGATTTTTCCTTCACGTTAAAACGAGGGACATCAGAATTCATTTTAGAGGTATGGTCTCTTGATCAAAGTTTCTTATTTTGATCCCAAGAATCCAAAAATCATATGTGCCTAAGCGATTTTTTTCACCCCCTACAAATCGAACCGCCCTAATATATAAATATCTTTAATACATAAATATTTTTATTTCATTTCATTTTCTTTGTCGTTATTAAGTACAAATTCAAAAAAAAATTTAAAAAAACAAGAAAGGAAAGCTAACTTCGGGCGGAGCCGAATTATTTTGCCCAAAGAGGAATCCCCTGAAACTCCCATCCTTCTAACTTGAATAACAACGAAGTTGTAGCATTTCCGATCAATCAGTTATATGGCAGCTGTAGGATATAGTTGACCGATCCTTATGAAATTCGACAACTATTTGAAATTCGAATTTTTCCCAAAATAGAATCTGTACCAAATCCCATTTTTCTAACTTAAAAAACACCAAAGTTATGGCATTTCCGATCAATCAGTTATATGGCAGCTATGGGATATAGTCGACCGATCCCGGCCGTTCCGACTTATATACTGCCTGCAGAGGAAAGATGAGTGTGGGCAAAGTTTCAACTTGATAGCTTTAAAACTGAGAGACTAATTTGCGTAGAAACAGACAAACGGACATGCTTATATCGACTCAGGAGGTGATCTTGATCAAGAATATATATACTTTATAGGGTCGGAGATGCCTCCTTCACTGCGTTGCACACTTTTGACCAAAATTATATTATCCTCTGCAAGGGCACATTAAAAAAAAATAAAATAAATAATAAATAAATAACAAGAAAGGAAAGCTTACTTTTTTTTTTGCGCGGTTCCCACTGCATACGTACAGCCCACCTCCCGTCCAACCGACCGAGGGACGCTGCCGCGTAACGTACGGCTCGAATCGCGGGAATAGATCCGAGATAGATAAGCGAGGATTAGGAGAAAGATATTACGAGGAAGAGTGTTGCATAGATAAGGCGGTTAATATAAGCGATTTAAGATTGTTAGTAGAGCAAAGTGATAAGATGTGGTAGAGACCATTGTAGTCCGAACATAATACCCTGAACGGATCGTGTTGGGCATATGTCGAACTACAATGGCTGAGGAGTAGAGGACGAAAGTTTCTGGTCCTTCTACTAGGAATGTTAAAGTTTAAACGTGTTAGTAAATGCTGGCTGTCTATATTTCCATAATTAAGATTATATAGAAACATGACACACAGCATCGTTCTACGATTTGTCAATGTTGGTAAGTTGATTAGTAAAAGTCTACTATGATAAGAGGGGAGGTAAAGATTTGCATCCCAATTAAGTCCCCTAAGAGCAAAAGTAAAGAAGTTTTTTTGTACAGATTCAATGTGATCTTGGTGTACTCCATATTGAGGACTCCAGACACACGATCCATACTCAAGAATCGGACGGACCAGTGATGTATATAACGTTTTAGTTATGTACGGGTCATTAAATTCTTTTGACCATCTTTTAATAAAACCAAGCACACCCATAGCTTTATTAACCATGGTATTTACATGGTCGGTAAATTTAAGTTTCAAATCTAATAGGACACCTAGATCGTTAACCTGAGTTAATCGTTCTAAGGCGTTCCCATAGAGAAAGTACATAGCCTGGTGAGGACTAGATCGGTAAAAAGACATAAGTTTACATTTCGATCCATTAAGCTTTAGGTTATTTGCTAAACACCAATTTTGAAGTTTATCCAAATCGGATTGAAGTCTAGACTGGGCGCTAGTGAATTTATACTGAAGGCATAGCTTAACGTCATCAGCGTACATAAGTACAAGTGAATTAGTTAAGGCAAGGGGCAAGTCGTTAATAAACAGAGTAAAAAGTAGGGGTCCAAGATGGCTTCCTTGGGGCACCCCCGATGTGGCGCGGACTACACGCGAGGTAACATCTTTAAAGAAAACACGTTGGGTTCTCCCTGATAAGTAGCTCGAAATCCACATAAGAAGATCAGTTGGGAATCCCAAAAGACTGAGTTTACTTATAAGAAGCGAATGGTTAACAGAGTCAAATGCTTTACTGAAGTCAGTGTATATGACGTCTGTTTGTAAGCCATTCCGGAAGCCATCCGTGATAAAAGATGTTAGCTCCAATAAGTTGGTAGTGGTGGAGCGACGCTTCATGAAGCCATGCTGGCACGGAGTTATTATTGAACTACATAGGTGTTGCAAATGTGGAGTGATAAGTTTTTCAAAAAGCTTTGGAATTGCTGACAATTTAGAGATGCCTCTATAATTAGCAGCGTCGGATTTTATCACTTTTTTATGCAGCGGAATAATGAAAGATTCCTTCCACATAAAAGGAAAGATCGAAGTTTCCAGCGATAGATTAAAGAGTTTAACAAGCGGTTTGCACAGTGCCTCGGCGCAGTACTTCAGAACACAGTCTGGTACTCCATCAGGGCCTGGCGAATACACGGGCTTAACCTTAAGAAGATCCGATAACACACCACTTTGATCGAAAGATGGGCAAAATATAAGGTTGGCTGATTGGATATTATAAGTGTAAGGCTGAGCTAAACTGCTGCTAGGTGAATAGGTAGTTTGAAAAAACTGTGCAAAGAGATCGGCCATTGCCTGATCGGTGTTTGCATAAGAGTTCTCAAACGTAAGCAGTGGGGGAAAAGATACATGTTTACGCTTAGTGTTTACAAAGTTATAAAACTGCTTCGGATCCTGAGTAAACTGAATCCTGCAGCGGCGAATATAGCTCCTATAACATTCTGCGTTATGCACGGTGAAATTGGACCGAGCTACTAAGTATTTTGAATAACTAACTATACAGCCAGATAATCTATGTTTGTTTAAAAGTCTACTCATACTATTCTTTAAATTTATAAGGTGCCTTGTATACCAAGGCGGATTCGTTGAAGCGGACGGATATTTCCACGGCACGCAAGCGTCGAAAAATATGTTCAAAGTGTAATAAAATTTTTGTAATGCGATGTTTATATCCTCGCATGCCAGTAAATCAGACCAATCAAATTCCAAAATTAACTTGTTTAATTTCATAAAGACAGCCTTACGAAAGAAACGAACTTTCTGAGATTTAACTGTAGACTTAAGGTCAAAAAAGTAATTATTTTCGATTGAAACCTCAAGAGTGGGATGATATGGATCCTCAGGGTTAGAAAGGGGCAAAGTTCTGGAAAGAGTAATTCCATCAGGATCAGAAACGAAACATAAGTCCAACAGCCGACCTAAAGAATTTCTAACGTGGTTAATTTGCCCGAGTGACATGTCGAACATGCCCTCAGGGAAGTCATGGTGGGAGTTAAGCTGTAAAGACGGTGAATTATCAACATTTGACCACATAAGTTCTGGGATATTAAAGTCACCCAGAGCTATCAGCTGGTCACATCAGACAGACGATCGAAAACCAATCGAATAGCGGACAAATGTTGCCAGTATGTTGGCGGTTCGGACGAAGGTGGTATGTACGAACAGGTAACATACAAAGATTGATCGGACAAAGTGATTTTGATGCAAAGAAATTCAATGTCACCAAACTCTTGTGATTTTACCTCTTCAGAAGCGAATTTGGAGTCTACAGAAATTAGCACTCCTCCTCCCCTTCGCAAAGTTCTATCACATCTAAAAGTGGTGTACCTACTAGGAAAAACTTCGGAGCTTAAGATCTCCGGCTTAAACAAGTTTCTGTAAATACAATAATGTGGGATGCAAAAGAAGAACTATCAGAATACAGTTTGGGAAGTTTACTACGTAACTCTTTTGTATTCTGATAGGTAAGTGTTAATGAAGACATTAGTTTTTTGAGATTGAGGAAGATGAGGTGGAAGGTTGATCAGTGGCCTTAACATGTGGGAGTTTTACACCCACAGGTTTGGTAATCTTTTTCTTCACCGTACTTGGCTGATGTTCTTGGACGAAAATGCTCCGGCCAAAAGCTGGCGGAACAGATCGTCTTGAACATCTGCAAGGGCACACGTATTTTGAAAGATGACGTGTGCCTGGTGTAAGAATATTTGAATTTTGTAATATCCACCACCTTTATGTCGGCTTTTGCTTTGGCTTTGATGTAAGCCGAGATATCAATCTCCGAAGTATCAGGGGCAAGCCGGGAAACAAAAATGTGTTTTGATGGTGGGATCACCTGCAAGGGTTTTGGTGCCGTCGTAACTAATACTGCGGCATCAGTGCGTACCGGGGGTCCGGACGGTTTATTACCCTGTTTGGTGACTGTTACAGGAGTTTGAATTATTGGGTCTGGGATCACTTGAAGCGATGCCACAGAGGACATATCGGACAATTCCTCATTGAGTCCGAGACATTTTTCGGACGAATTTTTCTCAGGTCCGGCCCTTGGGGTGGCCAGAGATATAAGCGGCTGCATAGTTGTCGGCTGAGCAGGCTGAAGATTATTCGACCAGAGCACATCACTAAAAGCTGATTTCTTACGCTTTGGAGACTCATTTAGTAGTTGAAGACTACTAAACTGTGTATCAAGCGCACAGAGTTGGTCATTGATTTTTCGAAAACCACTAATCAACTCCTTGAAACCGCTTTTAGTCTGCCTCATGAACGACCTCATTTCGTCCTGAACAGCACGACAACCGTCACAGCAAAAGTGGAGTCCAAACCTACGCGAGATTGCATCCGACACTGAGGCCGTGAACACGGCACACTTAGCGTGTAAAACGTTTTCACAGAGCCAGCAATGGATGGTAGGCTGGGAAGACGAGATTGTCTTATTGCAAGACTTTAATGCACAGTCCAATTTAAAATCCATAATTATTAAAAATTTAAATTATTAATTTATTAAAAATTATTTAAAATTAAATAATTAATTTATTAAAAATTATTAAAAATTTAAATAATTAATTTATTAAAAATTATTAAAAAAATTAATAATTAATTTAAAAATATTATTTTATTTTATTAATGAGGAACCTTGAACCACTGTACCAAGGAAACGAGAAGGGGAGATTAAAGAGAGCAGTTAGTGCAAGTTAGTAAGATTTAAAGAAATAGAGATAAGAATCTCTATTGAGCGAGAGTAGAAGCAAAAGAATAGCAACAACACCGTAGGAGATGAAGAAGCAGAGCAGGGCTATGTTTGGAAAGTAAGTTAAATAAATTATTATTTTACCTCTAAATATATCACTGCACACGCGAAGCGATACGGATCTAAAAAATTGCAATTTGTTTTTATATCAGTAAAGAAATAAACACCGATTGTTTATAGAAAGCTTATTGCAAATTTTACAAAAACGTAGTGCGCACAAAAAAAAACACGTCCGTCCGCTTTAAGATAAAGAGAGGAAGTGAAGAGAGGAATAAAGAGAGGAATTCGGGCGGAGCCGAAGTTGATATACCCTTGCAGTTGAGTCGCAGTCCGTTAGGTGGCGCCTCGCATCACTGTGGACGGAAGTCCACGAGGTGACAACCTGCATGCCTAGGCGTGCGCGAGGAAACTCTATATATAGCCGAAGAATTAAAAATTTTCTGTAGGCAACCGATCTAAATGAATGATCTACCAATCAAAAGGTATTGTTTCAACTACATAATTTTTGTCGAAACTTATTCCAAAAGTTATTACTTTGGAGAAATTGGGGTGAAAGTAAAAATTTTTTAATCACTAAAGTGGGGCTGGTGGACACATTTTAGTCCCCAGATATTTTTATATATTCGCATTCTAGAGCTAAATATGCGTCGATTGGTACCTCAATCGACCCGATCCGACATTTCATTCAAAAGTTATTCGAAAAATTCGATTTTTTCTTCTTCTTCAAAATGAAGCCAGTTTGCGTCGGTTTGTCTGTTTGCACTATTTTTTTCTTAAAAATCCTGAAAAAAATTGGAAAATGTTTGTTACTATCATATGAGCAACTATTGTTCTACAACTTTTTGAAATACCTCAAGCTTACGTCAAAAAATTAAAAAACCTTTGTTAATGAAAAAATTTATTACTTTATAATTAAAAAAGATATTAAAAAGAGCTTTACACCGTTGAAAGGGTTTTTTAAATATCAATTTCACTTTCTTTGAGATCAAACGTCTATATAGTACAAACAAAAAATACACTGAAAATAAACTTTTTTTTTAAGAAAAAAAATTATTTTTCAAAATTTGCTCGTTTGATCCTTTCTATATTGCACGTGTAGATAAGTTTTAAGATGACGCAACTTTTGATATATCTATCACATCTGGCAAAATCCGTTAACTCAAGATATAGTCCTGTAAGTGCAGCTACCAATTTTGTCCAGCCTCCTGTGAAGCTTGCATTTACTTATACATGTGTGTGTATTTGATTGGCAACTTTGCTTTTTGGAGTCTGCATATATTTGGTCAATACCCTAAAAAATATGGAGTATATCTTTTCAGCTTTTAGTTTATTTATTTAAAAATAAAATCCAAATAAAAAAGGGCTTAAAAAGTAAAACGTAAACATTGACTCAACTTGGACTCGAACCCAGGCCCTTCGTGTTAGGAACCACGACGCTCTCCACTCGGCTAACCTCGAACTTTGTTGCTTGATGGCAACTTTTGATGTAAGACTGATGAGAACCCGATCCGACATTTCTTTCAGAAGTTATTCAAAAAATTAGATTTTTACAGTTTTTTCAAAATGAAGCCAGTGTGTCTGTTTGTCTGTTTGCTCTATTTTTTTCTTGGCAATCCTGAAAAAAATTGGAGATGTTTGTTATTATCATATGAGCAATTATTGTTCTACAACTTTTTGAAAAAGCTGTTTAATCGAATTCATTGAATAACTTCTGAAAGAAATGTCGGATCGGGTCGGTTGAGGTACCCAATCTTGAGGTACCAAAGAAAAAAGCTACCAATTTTGTCCTCCTGTGGAGCTTGCATTTACTTATACATGTGTGTGTATTTGATAGGCAACTTTGCTTTTTGGAGTCTGCATATATTTGGTCAATACGCTTATAAATATGGAGTATATTTTTTCAGATTTTAGTTTATTTATTTAAAAATAAAATCCAAATAAAAAAGGGCTTAAAAAGCATAACATAAACATTGACTCTTATTAAGATTAGAGCTCAGGCCCTCCCGTGTTAGAAACCACAACGCTCTCCACTCGGCTAATCACGAACTTTGTTTCTTGATGGCAAATTTGATGTAATTCTGCTTTGTGTTTTCATGTCTTAATGAGAAGACTTACAAATGCACAATTTTACGAGTAGAAAGTTTTATATGCATATGCCCCCACTGAGCATATAATGCATATAAATAAAACTTAAATTACAGCCACCACCGTTTTTGGGCCAAATCATTGATTAAAAGCTAAAAAAAAACCAGGCAAACCAACTCCGCCAATACTTTTCTAATATTTATTTTTTTATATCGCACACCCAAAATAAATTGTTAATTGTTACATTCAACAATTGGTTTAACTAGAAAAAAATACATGTTTATTATATGATTGATCGGATATGCCATAACTTTGTTTTTTTTTTTAAAGTTAGAAGAATGGGACTTAGTACAGATTGCATTTTGGGCAATCTTATCCGATTTGCAAAATTTTATTAGGATACTTGGCTTAACTTTGTTGTTTTTGAAGCTAGAATGGGTAATCCGTTTTGGGCAATCTAATTTTATGTTTCATAAGAATCGGCCAACTATATCCTGCCATATAACTGAATGATCGGAAATGGCACAACCTCTCTATTTTTAAAGATGCTTGGGGCTGTTTCCAATATTTTTATTAGAAATTTGGTTGATGGTGAAATTCTCATAAGGATCGGACAACTATATAGGATCCGATATATATAATAATAATATAAGCTTCTGCTTAACTGCAAGGGTATATCAACTTCGGCTCCGCTTGAAGTTAGCTTTCCTTACTTGTTTTTTTTTTATAATTTATTATATAGTGGAACTCTCATAAGGATAGGCCTCTCATCTGTTAATTTGTTAAAACAATTTGGTTTCCCACAACTACGAAACAATTTTGGATTTTAAATACATTTTTGGGCAAATTTTTAATTAAAATTTTTAAACTAACCGAATTCCAAAACCTTTGTAAATTAAAAATACGTATAACTCCAGAGCCACTGAAGCTATCGAAAAATTCTTTACGTCTTTGGAAAGGTTTTTAATTATTCCACCTTCTTGAATGTCAAAATCTATAGAGTTAAAAAAAAAGAGTTTTGATGTTTATCCTTACAATTAAAGTATTGCTATCTGTGTGAATCGCCTGTCCAGAGGTTACTTCCATGTATATATATTCTATATATTATGCGTTCTGTTTTAAATAATTAAAGATCAATATATACTTTAATTGAAGATCAAAAATATTCTTGTTCGGCACGTGCAAGAAAAACAAAAAAAAATCAGTCACGTGCCGAACAAGAATATTTTTTACATGCAATTTTGTACACCTATATAGCTTATTTTCGTCACTGAAATTGATATTAGATATTTTGGGTTTCGCATGCAAGTTCGTCACCGGTACTTTACCTCGTCAAGAGGTTTTTTTTATATGATCTTATATTATTAGATATATATCGGATCGTATATAGTCGGCCGATCCTTATGAAATTTGGCATATTGAATTATTTTTCCCAAAGAGTAATCTGTACCAAGACCCATCTTTCTAACTTAAAAATCACCAAAGTTATGCCAATTCCGATCGTTATATGACAGCTATAGGATATAGTCGGCCGATCATTATGAAATTTTGTACATAAGATATTTTGGTCAAATATAACATGTGTGGAAAGTCCCAACCCTCTAACTTGAAAAACACCACAAAAAAAGTTATGGCATTTCCGATTAATCAGTTATATGGCAGCTATAGGATATAGTCGACCCATCCCGGCCGTTCCGACTTATATACTACCTGCAAGGAAAAAATAAGTGTGCAAAGATTCAACTCGACAAAACTGAGAGACTAGTTTGCGTAGAAACCAACAGACAGACAGACGGACATGCTCATATCGACTTAGGAAGTGATCCTGATCAAGAATATATATACTTTATAGGGTCGGAGATGTCTCCTTCACTGCATTGCACACTTTTGACCAAAATTATAATACCCTCTGCAAGGGTATACAAATATATATATACATATATATATTATCTTTTTATACCCTTGCAGAGGGTATTATAATTTTGGTCAAAAGTGTGCAACGCAGTGAAGGAGACATCACCGACCCTATAAAGTATATATATTCTTGATCAGGATCACCTCCTGAGTCGATATGAGCATGTCCGTCTGTCCGTCTGTCCGTCTGTCCGTCTGTCTGTCTGTCTGTCTGTTTCTACGCAAACTAGTCTCTCAGTTTTAAAGCTATCGAGTTGAAACTTTGCACACACCCTTCTTTCTGTTGCAGGCAGTACATAAGTCGGAACGGTCGGGATCGGTCGACTATATCCTATAGCTGCCATATAACTGATTGATCGGAAATGCCATAACTTCGTTGTTTTTTAAGATAGAGGGTTGGGACTCTTCACACATGTTATATTTGATCAACATATCTTATGTACAAAATTTCATAAGGATCGGCCGACTATATCCTATAGCTGTCATACAACGATCGGAATTGGCATAACTTTGTTGTATTTTAAGTTAGAAAGATGAGACTTGGTACAGATTCTCTTTTGGATAAAATAATCTGATTTGCCAAATTTCATAAGGATCGGCCGCCTATATACGATCCGCTATATATCTAATAATATAAGATGCGTGGCGCCACCTAGCGGACTGCGACTGAACTGCAAGGGTATATCAACTTCGGCTCCGCCCGAAGTTAGCTTTCCTTTCTTGTTTAAACAAAAAATTGTATAGATAATAAGAATTTAAATAACTCCATGAAATTGCGTTATTTTTCAAAAGGAGGGAGATGTGGTGTATGCACACATGCAACACTTTGTACATAACAATGTACTCAGCAACAGCGTGCCAAATGCCCAAACACATTTCAAGTTGCATTCACCGTTTTGAACCGTGTCAGCATGGTTCCCACGCTGACCACATATTTAAGTTAACTAAGTCAACCGGGCGACGGCAATGACCGATCGTCCGAAAGCTCGCTCCGGCCAAGTTGCTTACCCAGCGTCTGGCCGGAAGCTCGTGCATAGCCGGCAAGCACTGCCCATTGGAGTGGCCGCTATGAGTCTCACTTTTGTTAATTCTTAAGTTCAGTTCTGCTTTTGCATTTATGAAATAAAGAGCCATCGCTCCTGCATTGAAACTCCGACGATCCGTCGTAAAACACTTATCATTAAAAATCTGACTGAGTCTCTAGGCCAGCAGGCAAAGAGGGACAGTCATCCCTCCAACATAATCTTCCTAATTGATATTCTACGGCCAGCCGGCTAGAAGTCATCAAAGGTCCTGTTGTCCCAATCATCACCTTTCCATATCTTGTTAATTGGAGTGGAAATTGTCGACGGCGGTTCATCACTTAACCACATCATATTAATTGGCGCCCAACAACTTAAAGTACCCACTGTAACAAATTGGGGAAACATGTAAGTGAGCACCTCCAACTATATGCTTTCCTATATCTGCATTAGTTTAGCTTAAAACTAAATGAAATAAATCGCTGCCGGAATAATTTCTGAAGCTCCACTTTAATATTTTTGTGTTAACTTTGTATTAAATAAAAATTAATTAACTCATTATTTCATTGACGAACAAATTAGTCGTGAATTTATTTAAAATTATTTTTCACTTAATATCGGCGTTTAATTCTGCCGTTTGGATATTCATAAATTGTGAATTTATTTATATAATTCGTTGTGACTCTTTGCTTAGACCCTAAATTCTTAGTATTTGCCTCGCAATACATTTTTGTTTATTACCCTCACTCGGCCACTGCTGGAAACCCGATCCTGCTGCATATGCATTTGTGTGGCAAATTCTTGCTATTCATTTCTTTGTTTCTCATAGCGGAGGCTCAGTCCCCGCATACCCTTGACCCTGTCGCTGCTTGGCAGGGCACCGGCTCGATTTGACGAGCTCATTTACTTTGTTGCTAGAGCGGCGGCTCCGACCCCGCACACCCCTTGCCATGCCAACTGCCTTCATGGGCAGAATAGCTTGAGCAAGCATTCCCCTACCAGTGCGATTTAACTTGGCCACATATGAGCTCTCCATTCCAGCGGTACAGGGAGAATAAACCATATGCCAGTGATTCAGAATTTGATAGCGAAGGGCCCCCGCGTACTAACCCCACAGTAGGAATTATGGACCCAGAGCAACTTAAAGTTGTAATTCAGGCCGCGGTTAACCATGCCTTGGCGGAAAGGGTCAACAAAGAGCAGGAATTGCGCCAAGCCATAGAGCAGTTGGCCGCTCAGGTGGCAGCGGTGCAAGTCGCACCCACACAAGCAGAGGCTCCAAAAATCAAGGTTTATGAGCCCATTGATATCAAAGACAATGTTCAATGCAATGAGCCTTTAGATGCCGTTAAATGCCTGCCCGAATTTACGGGGGCACAAGAAACATACGTCTCTTGGCGGCAAGCGGCGGTAGCTGCATATTACATTTTTAGGGATTATGTTAATAGCTCAGGCCATTATCAGGTGGTAGTCATAATTAGGAATAAGATTAGGGGCCCTGCCGATGCAGTGCTGTCCTCGTTCGGCACAATATTGAATTTTGATGCGATTATAGACCGCCTAGATTTCACATATAGGTTGCTCAAGCCATCTCAAGCGCCATCTCCGATCGATCCGGCCCGCCCAAAAGGCAGAGGCTAAACCACATTACTCAGGGCCCAAACGTAACCTAAGATTACACCACCGCAGCATCAAGCGCGGCACAAGAAGTCAGTGACGATGCTACCCATGAATATGATTCGGACGCAATTAATTTTTTAGGGGAAAATCCCTGCTACCTGTCATCAGACGAAGAGTTGCGGGGGTAGACATGAGACTTTCAATAGACACGGGCGCGGCAAAAAATTTCATCCGTCCATACGAGGGATTGAAAGGTGTCCGCCCAGTAGAATCGCCATTCACGATACATTCGATCCATGGCATCACCACTATCACTAAAAAGTGTTATGTTTCCCTATTTAACTTGAAGGCCACGTTCTTCTTATTACCAGATTTGTCCTCCTTTGATGCCATTATTGGTCTTGACCTGTTAAAACAGGCAGGGGCATCGCTTTGTCTAGCTTCCGGCCACCTCAAATGGGGCTCCGAAGTAGAAAAGCCTTACAATACGTCGGTGGTACCTACCATCAGGACGGTAAGCGAGGAGCCCATTTATGCCAAGCTTTACCCATACCCAATGGGGGCTGCAGATTTTGTGAACAGCGAAATCCAAGAGTTGCTAAAAAATGGCATAATACAAAAGTCAAAGTCCCCCTACAATAACCCAATATGGGTAGTAGACAAAAAGGGCACTGACGAAGCGGGCAACCGAAAAATGTGACTCGTGATGGACTTTCGCAAATTGAACGAGAGGACGATACCCGATCGCTATCCCATGCCAAATATCTCTATGATACTAGGGAATTGAGGCAAAGCCAAATACTTCACGACACTTGATCTGAAGTCAGGCTACCACCAGATCACTCTGGCAGAGCGTGACCGCGAAAAGACTTCCTTTTCCATTAACGGAGGAAAGTACGAGTTTCGCCGGCTTCCGTTTGGTTTGAAGAATGCTGCCAGCATCTTCCAAAGAACCATCGACGACAAACTGCGAGAGCAGATTGGCAAATTTTGCTATGTCTATGTTGATGATGTCATGGTTTTTTCAGAGGACGAAAACGCCCACATACGGCATGTGGATTGGGTTCTTAAGAGCCGGCTCGACGCGAACATGAGGGTGTCAGCACAAAAATCGCGTTTCTTTAAAAAGAACGTTAGTTTCTTGGGCTTTATTGTCACTAATAAAGGTACCACAACAGACTCAGAAAAAACCAAGGCCATACAGGAATTCCCCGAACCCAAAAATGTATTCGAGGTGAGATCGTTCCTTGGCCTGGCCAGTTATTACCGATGCTTCATCAAAGATTTCGCATCAATAGCTAGGCCCATATCTGAAATACTTAAAGGGGAGCATGGAAGTGTCAGTAGACACAGATCCAGGAATATCCAGGTGCAATTTAGCGAGCAGCAACGGCTTGCTTTCCATAAGTTGCGTAACATTCTGGCTTTAGAGGATGTCATCCTCAGCTATCCCGATTATAAAATGGCATTTGATCTAACGACAGATGCCTCGGCATACGGCATTGGCGCAGTGCTTTCCCAAAAGGGACGACCCATCACTATGATCTCCAGATCCTTAAAGGACAGAGAGGTTAACTACGCTACCAACGAAAGGGAGCTGTTAGCCATAGTTTGGGCACTAGGAAAGCTGCGTCACTACCTGTATGGGGTCAAAGACATAAATGTCTACACTGACCACCAACCGCTGACCTATGCGGTGTCGGATTCTAATCCGAATACGAAAATTAAAATGTGGAAAGAACGCATCGACGAGTATGGTGCCAAGGTTCATTACATGCCTGGCAAAGACAACCTCGTTGCAGATGCCCTCTCGAGGCAACAACTTAACGTTGTAGAAGAGGAAGAGGCATTTTCAAGCGCGGCCACAATTCACAGTGAGCTGTCGCTAACCCACACTATCCCATCAACGGACAAGCCTCTAAATTGCTTCCAAAACCAGATAACTCTGGAGGAAGCCCGCTGTTCGTCGACACGCAGCTTCGTTCTCTTTGGAAACAAGAGACGGCATAACATTGACTTCTCTTGCGAGGAGTCATTGCTGGAGGAGCTCGCGGACGTAATAGTTCTTCGGCAATTCCCTGCCACCAAATTTTGGCACTGCAAAAACCGAGTAACGGATATTTTTGCAATTGACGAGAGGCGGGAGATTCTCACTGTCGAGCACAACAGAGCTCACAGGTCTGCCCAAGAAAACGTGAAGCAGGTATTCTTCGAGTACTACTTCCCGAAAATGGCTAAACTAGCAAGTGAAATAGTCGCTAATTGTAGGACATGCGCTAAGGCGAAGTATGACAGACACCCCAAGAAGCATGAGCTTGACGAGACACCACTCCCATCTCATGTAGGAGAAATGCTACACATAGACATTTTCTCCACGGACAAAAAACATTTCCTGACGTGCATTGACAAATTCTCGAAATTTGCCATGGTCCAACCAATTCCCTCTAGAACCATAGAGGACCTGAAACCGGCATTACTACTGCTGATGAATGTTTTCCCTAAAACCAAGGTCATATATTGCGACAACGAACCATCGTTAATATCGCACACCATTTTGACCATGCTGGAAAACCATTTCGGCGTTAACGTTTCAAACGCACCGCCCCTCCACAGTACCTCAAACGGACAAGTGGAGCGCTTCCACAGCACTCTGGTGGAGCTCGCCAGATGCCTCAAAATTGATAAAGGCATCAGTGACACCGTCGAGCTAATCTTACTGGCCACAGCCAGGTACAATAAATCTATCCATTCGGTCATCGACAAGAGGCCGGCCGACGTGATACAAACACAATCGGAAGAACCACTGTATGAGATTCAGGATAAGATTAGGATTGCCCAAGATAAGCTCAGGAACAAGGAAAATGCTTCCCGACAAAACAGGGTGTTCGAAGTTTGCGAAAAAGTCCTAGGCGACTAGGCAACAAACTCTCTCAATTGTGTGAAGAGAAAGTTGTAGAAGCGGACATGGGGACCACAGTCCTCATTAAGGGGAGGGTGGTCCACAAGGACAACCTTAGGTAGACGAGGCATGGTCATGTTGACTTGATTCGTCTGATAATTTTTTACCACCTTTTTTTCACATTTTTTCTTCCTAGCCACTTGGAATAAGTTTTCTTATTTTTTATTTGACGTTATCAATGTTTTTACTTATGCTATTCTACGCTTTATTTTATATGCTTGGTGGTGGGCTTCTTAAATTTTGCAAAACACTACAATGAATCCGAAAATTTTTGAAAAAATCAGTCTTACCGAATTCTAGCTCATTAATTCAAACAATAGACAGGTCAATATTAACAGTAAAGTATAGGAACAGATAAATAACATTACTAGCACAGTCAATCAAATTCTGAGGTCGGCTAAAGAATCCCAAATTGATTCGGGACACCTATACGAGATGTTATTATCTCGGAATAGGATGATTACAATGGAGCTGCAGAATTTATTGCTTGCAATAGCGCTCGCCAAAATCAATATAGTTAGCCCTAGCATAGATCATGCAGACCTGGAAAGTATGTGGATAGACGAGCCCACAGATACCCCCATCAAAGATATATTGTCCGTTGCGTCCCTTAAAGTTTTACAATCCACTAACATTATTCATTTCATTATTAAGTTTCCTAAAATTAAGTCAGCTTGCGTCAAAATTACAATTTTTCCCGTGTCACATCACGACACAATGCTCAGACTGGAGGACAAGGTCATAGCGGACTGCGATGGAGAGATCCACACTGTAAAAAACTGCTCCATGTCATCGGGAGTAACATTTTGCCAACTGGCGCTGAGAAGATCTTGCGCCCAGGAACTCCACGCGGGTGGGATTGCGCACTGCGACATCCAGCATAGCGATCTGCATCCCATCACATATGTGGACGAGGGAATCCTCATCATAAACGATCGCCCGGCTCGTGTGAGTGTGGACAATGGCACTTACATCTACTTGCAAGGAACACACCTTATCACCTTCATCGAGAGTGCCACGGTTAATGAAACCCGATAAATCAATCATGATATGGCACAGAAGAGGGCACCAGGAGTAGCCTGCTCGCCTTCCCTGAACATTTCTCTGGAGCACAATATTCTCAGCCTCCCATACCTTCACCGCTTGAGTGAACGTAACCTGGAGCTTATCAAGAGATTTGGGGAAGATGTCAACAACTACCGCTCGCACCAGATAGCGCTAGTCGCGGGAGCAGTTTGCTGCGCGTTGATTTGTATCGGCCTCACTTATTGGCGAGTCACCCAGGCCAAGAGGTCCACGGCCCAACTAAAGGAAGTGATTGCCCAAATAGGGTCGGCCAAGGGCGGCCTTAATCTGGAGGGGGGAGTAGTTAACTAAGTCAAGGCTTTTGCATTTATGAAATAAAGAGCCATCGCTCCTGCATTGAAACTCCGACGATCCGTCGTAAAACACATATAAAATATATAAATCGGCTGCTCTGCCACTGCGCCGACAGCTAGCAAGCCTTAGTGTAAGAAAACCACAATTTATTCAAATAAAGACACTGAACTGGATAAGACACATCCTTTTCAATTCTACAATGGGACTTGGTACCGATTCCATTTTGAAAAAATTTGAAAAGCGCATGCGCTTCAAATAATAACAGAGTGCTTGCGAAACTGGGAGACAGACAGACAAGAATAAATTCCGCTGCAGCTAAACAAATGATCAATATTCTAATCTGCTTATCTGGTGGCTGCTTGGATGGATTCGGCCAACTGTCAAAACGTTAAAGAACAGTGTTGGGCCAAGTGTGTTTAAAATAATCATAGAATGCTTAGCTGCAGCTGTTGTTATCAGCATGTATTCTTCTCTGATTTGTCTCCCTGTTTCGCATGTGCTTTATTGTTATTTGTAGCGTATGCGCTTTGGGAAGCTTTGGTAGAGCTTCTGCGCAAGCTCTTGGGTTTCGTTTGTTGTGATTTTGAATTGATTGAAGCAGCATGGATTAGGGTTAAATTGAACCCAAAAAAAAGTATTGAAAATCTGATTTGAAACGCGTCTATTTATTCAGCTGCTAGTAAAAACTATTAATAGCATAACAAACAGGTTGGCTCCAATTAGCAGGTCCACACACAGTGGTCTGTGGAAGTTGGGATCAGCCAGAGCTACGTGGTGAGGAATCTTCCAGTTTGAAATGTCGATTTTATGGCTGGGCTGACAGTTCCCAATATAAAAAACAATAACAGCCCCTAGGTTCGCAGAATATGTGGTTACGCGAGACTTGAACTTGTGAACCGGAGTCCAATACCACTCTGCAAGGCAGGAAGGCACCTGATCAACCACGGATGAGGATATTGGCGGTTGGCAGAGCACATCAGTATGGCGATCTTGAGTCAAGACGGTGTTGATTGAAACCAAGCCAAGAAACGTACTCGTACGGTGGGGCATTGCTAGGGCTGAACAGCTGCCCGCAATGGTGCAAGGAATGATGTCGACGATTGCTCGTTGGGCAACGGGGAGCTGAACATCCGCGTGTAAAATGGCCATTCTTCATACATACAAAACAGCGGGTCAGCCGTCGAACTTCGCCGTACCGTTGACTAATTGGCAAGGCAATGAACCTTGGACAAGAAGGAAGCGCTTGCGCCAAAACACCACACAGGGCGCATAGAGCTGGACGGCCGTTAATAACCATGCACAATGATTGGATATTCAAATATCTGGTGGATACGCAGCCAAAGAAAAATCAACGCTTTCGAGAGACCGGCACCTTTGCTCCATGAATCGTGCAAAGACCACATCGTAGTCCGCGTCAGTAATTTCCAGAGCTCTCACCGACTCCAAGGCTGACTCCTGCATGCATGAAATGAGCCACCGGTGCTTTTCCATTTTCGTTAGGTGAGGATGGCTGTCGATCGTGGCCTCAAAGAGGGCGCAGATCTCCAGCCAGTCAGCATAGCCGCCGCTGAATATTCATATCGGCAACGGGGGCAAGGAGGGGGCTGGCTTTTATGGCATGGGTGAGACACTGGCACCGTCGAGAAGTGTGGAGTGGGCAGCGATTCTCATGGAGCGCTTGGCAACCTCCAACTGAAAGTCCACATGCACATCAGTCGCCAGCTGCAAGAATCTCCAATACAGCTCACTCCCGATCTGTCTGAAATTAAGGTCCTCCAACTCTTCTTCAAGCGCGGCGAACCGATCACGCAAGCGTGCAATCCTCATTCTGCGCCGCACCCTTTGCCTTATGACGCAGCAGCTCCATCACGCATTTTTAGAATCACGCAGTTTTTTTAATTTCTGGGGGAATTAAACTGATTGAACTTCGGACTTATTATTTATTAAGGGTTAATTCCTTTATTAATAAGGGTATATAATAAAGTAGCGGCCCGTCAATGTCAACTCCAAAATATGTAAATAAAAACTAAGAGTTTGGGCGCAGATGCTCTTCCAAAGCTCCCAAAAACGCATCCGCTACAACAATATGCATGCTAAACTGGGAGACAGAAAGACAAGAATAAATGCCGGTGCAGCTAAAGAAATTATCAAAATTCCAATCGGCTTATCTGGTGGCTGCTTAGCCCAACAAGAGCCATAAGAGCTAGAAGAATCAAGAAAACAGTTGAAACGAAAATTGGATAAAAATCTTTCGCATCAGAATTCAAACATGAAAGGACGGCTATAATCGAGTTTTCTGACTAAATGATAGCCGGTACTCATCTTTTTCACCCAAACTTTATTTAATCTATCAACGTATTGATTTCTAGGCCAAAAATAAAAAAAATTAATAAAAAAATATTTTAACCTTTTTATTTTAAAAGGTTAAATAAACTAAATGAAAGAAAAGCAAAAGTGGCTGAAAAACAATATTTTGAATTTATAAATCCGCTATTTACATACATACGTTTCACTTGCAAGTGAATTCGCAGCTCATAACATTCATTTATATACACATTCCACAACTCAGTGCACAGTGGGATAAATCGTGTTCGACGTTCGCAATAATCAATAATTTTGGCGCTTGAATTATTTGTTGCGGTTTCTTATCAATCGAATCGTTGTCGGGTCAAGCAGCCGCCGGAAAGAAGTTTGGCCGGCAATAATGTATTGAGTTCGTGACGTCACTTTCTTTTATACTTATGTTCGCCCGCTCTCGTGCATTCGATTCGTTTGTATTCTAATTCGGTCTTCACCCCCTCGCAGTATATCACATATATCACTTTATACATATATCACATATATCAAGTTGACCTGTGCTTGTTTTACTAAAGCCAATATTTAGAACATTGAAAATAGCTCCCGAAAACGCTCGGTAACTGAACATTTGGTGACCTCCACGTGGCTGTGCATAGGAAAATAAGTTGATAAATTACACAGTGTTACAAAAAAAACAAAAGTGAATGAACTTTTGAAGTGACATAGTAGGAATTGTTTATTGGGTCAAGTATATCACAAAACCATTTTTGAAATTATTTTAACACCCTCAAAATCTTGATTTATGGTTAAAAAACCGTCTTTCGGGACTTGTTTGCGCTTAAAAATTCCTGAAAGCGTTTTTTTCAACCGATTTCAAAATTTTTGGTGTTTTTTAATAGTGAAATGTTGTAGCTTTTGAAAAAAAAATATATCTTCGATTTTGTTAAACAAAAAGAACAAAATTTTTACATCTGAAACTGAAGTTTTCGACTTTCGTTCGTGTTTTTCGGATTTTAATGCCAGTTTTTCGGTACAACTTACAAAAATTCTGTCATTTTTGCCACATATCAATGTTGTCTCATTAATTCTGAATAAAATGAGACAAATTTCATCAAAAAATAATGAAAATTGGTAAAGTTATAACGCTTTTCCCAAAAAAGTCAATTCAACCTTGTGTGCGCTCCGGAGTACCTGTGTGTATAAGACAGGAATATGCTCTTCTTCTTATAGTGCTCCCATGGTTTTATGGACTTTTTTTGTAAAAGCGTTATAACTTCAACAATTTTTATTATCTTTTAATGAAATTTGTCTCAGTATTAATGTAGACATTCAGTATTAATTCAGTATTAATGAGACAATATTAATATGTGGCAAAAATGACAGAATTTTTGTCAGAAGAAAGCAATATACTCTTATTTTTATACACATTGTTTCTCCGAAGCGCTCGCTAGGTTGAGTTGATTTTTTTTGGGAAAAACGTTATAACTTCACCAATTTTCATAATTTTTTGATGAAATTTGTCTCGTTTTATTCAAAATGAATGAGACAACATTGATATGTATCAAAAATGGCCGAATTTTTGTAAGTTGTACCGAAAAACTGGCATCAAAATCCGAAAAACACGAATAAAAGTCGAAAACTTCAGTTTCAGGTGTAAAAATTTTGTCCTTTTTGTTCAACAAAATCGAAGATATATTTTTTTTTTTCAAAAGCTACAACATTAAACTATTGAAAAACAGCGAAAATTTTGAAATCGCTTGAAAAAAAACGCGTTCAGGAATTTTTAAGCGCAAAAAAGTCCCGAAAAACGGTTTTTTAACCATAAATCAAGATTTTGAGGGTGTTAGAAATATTTCAAAAATGGTTTTGTGATATACTCAACCCAATGAACAATTCCTACTATGTCACTTCAAAAGTTCAGAATCACTGTTACACTGTGTTATTTTCCGTTGAAAATTTTAACTTAACACATATAAACAAAAACAAATTAAAAAACATTATTCGGCTTGTGATTTGTGCGAAAAATATTAGCATCTGTTGACATACATACATACGCTGTTTGCAGAGTGTTACAATCGCTCATACATATATTACCCCGGACATATATTTTGTTCCGGAGACATTTCCGGAGGCGATGTTAAATGTGCGGCTCAGTGAAATGGAGGGAATCGTTGCGGATTTCAAGAGCACATACAAGGAGCTGTCCGAGATGGATGTTGCAGAACTCAGGAGCGATCTGCTCGTCAACTTCAAAGATGCGGCGAGGGAGGCACGATTCATCCTGGACCAGGAGATTGTGCGGCGCTCCAGTTTGTTGCCGGCGAGTTCGACGCTAATCAACGGCACTTCTGCCACCAATTTTGATGCGTCGTTCGGCAGATCTTTCCAGGCTTTGCCGCCACTGCCACTTCCACTTTTAGTGGAGGTTATGCGGAGTGGCTTGAATTTCGGTCACTATTCTCGACCATGGTGGATACAAACCCATTTACAAGTCTGGTCGAGAAGCTTTAACGGTTGCGGTCCTGCCGTGAAGCTTCGTGAATCTGCCTTGGAGATTGTTCGATCGTTGGAGCTCACAGACAAAAATTATGACGTCGCATTGGAGCTGCTAAACAAAAGGTTTAGTAATCGCAGGTTCATTTTTCAAGCTCATGTTAATGAAATAATGCATATTAGGGCCGTAGAATCCGCATCGGTAACGAGGCTTCGCAAGCTTTCGGATAAATTTAATTCACATATGCGAGCCCTGTCAAGCATGGGCACAACGAAGCAGATTGCTAGCTGCATCATAATCCAAGTACTGTTGCAGAAGGTTGATGATGCCACGCAGTCTAAGTGGAAGGAAATGCAAGCTGAATCTGATTCCTTGGATTCCTGGGAGTCCATCGCCAGTTTTTTTGAGCAAAAATGTCGGACTTTGGAGAGCATGGATTTGCCGACGACATCACGTGCACCAAACTTTGCGGTAGGACGACGTAGACCCTTTCAGGTAACTCTGCATTTGTGATCACAAACTCTTCCGCATGCATGATCTGTGATCTGTGTGGCCATTCTCACGTGATAAACTCCTGTACAAGGTTTTTAAGCATGTCGCCTGAGGATCGTTTAGGCGAAGTTAGGCGATTGGATTTATGCCGTAAGTGCCTTCGATCTGGGCACCTATCTCGGCATTGCAATGCGTCAAGCTGCCGTGCGTGTAGACGCAGACATAAAGTCTGATGCATTTTGGTGAAAATTCGCCAGCTCAAGACCAACACCCCTCTCCCGAGGTTTCCATATCTAGCGACGCTGTTTCTGGTTCAGCGTCCGCCGCCGTCAATTCTCTCGACGCTAAGGATCGGTGATGTGGTCTTGCTAGCCACTGCCAATATTCTGGTTAGGAACCGCTCCGGAGATCTACTGCCCTGCCGGGTGCTGCTCGATTCTGGCTCGCAGGTGGATCTAGTCACTTCAAGGCTGGCGGACCAGCTGCAGCTGCGGAAGATAAGGACTCCGGTGACTGTATCCGGGAGGCGCAGGGTTCTCTATAGATGGGTTTTCCGTGCAAGTCAGCTTGCAATCCCAATGCTCTGACTACTCTGCGCAATTAACTGCGATCGTACCTTTCAACATCACTGACCTTCAGCCCAATTTTGCATTGGACATCAGCTCTTGGAAAATTCCCGCCAATTTAGAGCTAGCGGATCCTCATTTTCACCAGCCTCAGCCAGTTTATTTGCTAATTGAAGCTGGACTATTTTACGAGCTGCTTTGTGTGGGGCAAATTCATCTGTCTCCTGGTTTGCCTTCCATCCAAAAAACCCGGCTCGGTTGAATTGTTTATGGAGGCGGAGGTCCTGACTATGGTAAGGTCCTGATGGCAGCTGAGCAGTCAGAGTTGCTCGTCCAGCCTCAGACGGAGTCGGTGAAGGTGGAGTCTCATCGCAGGTTTGTTTCCGAGCCAAAGAATAAGCCCCTCCGCAAAGTGCTCAGCGAGAAGGAGAAATATTACAGGCACCGTTGTCACTTCGAGCCGCGCATGGAGAAGCGTCTTGCCGGGATCTGCACAGTGGTGGCTAGTGTGATGGGTCATATGTTACCCAGTGTGGATGTGAAGCCGTTCTTGGATTTTGGCAGCGTAGCCATTTCGCATAGCCAAGATGCCATCGCCCAGCTGCAGTAGCATCGAGGATGAAGACGACGGCGACGGAGTGTATCGGGTGCGCTGCTGAGGACGGCATCCGGAGCTACAAGGCGAGCAATCAACATATGGTACCTGCTGCCCCTTCATGAAGTTGTTGAAAGCTTATCTTCCAACGGGGGGAGTATGTTGGGTCAAGCAGCCGCCATAAAGAAGTTTGGCCGGCAATAATTTATTGACGTCACATTCTTTTATACTTATGTTCGCATCGCCCCCTCCCGTGCGTTCGATCGGCCACCTGCATTTGCCGTCATGCACTAGCGTTTGTTTCGCTCTCTCCCGGGCTCTCTCGATAGCTCCGCAGCATCAAGCGTTGAGCCGCGCTCCCGCGTTTGTATTCTAATTCGATCTTCACCCCCTCGCAGTCGCATCTATACATATATCACTTTGTATAAAGCCAAAACATTTTAAATAAATTGTATGAAGTTGAACTGTGCTTGTTTTACTAAAGCCAATACTTAGAACATTGAATATAGCTCCCGAAAACGCTCGGTAACTGAACAATCGTAGTTCAATTTTAGTGGCGATGAACTCCAGCAGCATCGTAACAGGAGCACCCACTCCAGCACGGAGTGCTATTTGAAATGCAAGACAAGGGGTATCCCTCAGGATTTGAAGAGGATCCAAGGAGCCCTCCATTCAGTGTCCAAAAAGGACGATGCCATGCTCCACGTGTGTCATGGCCAGTTGGTCGCCATGTACAAGGATTTTAAGGCCATTTGCGGGGAGCTTTTTTAGAATTGGATATTTTAGAGATCCGCAGCGACTTGCTACGGTCCACCGTGTCTGACCTTGTAGCGCCTTGCTTCCAAATCTGCCTTGCCTAAGTTTCATTTGGTTTTCTCAACAATCGTGGGCTGCAATCCTCACATAAGTAAGGTGGAAAAGCTGCAGAGGTTGCGATCTTGTTTTCGGGACTCAGCCTTCGTTCCTTGAAAATCTCCGAGGAGAATAATGATTTCGCGTTGCATCTATTGAAAAAACGATTTAATAACCGTCGGTTAATATTTCAGGCTCATATGAACGAGATGATGGTCCTTAATCTAGTGGAAGGGGGCTCTGTGACAGTGCTGCGGGATCTTTCAGATAAATTCAATGCCCATATGCGAGCCTTGAAAAATTTTTTGGGCTACAGTTCAGATCGCCGGCTGCATCATTGTCCAGATGCTCCTTCAAAGGCTGAATACCAGCCAAGTGGGAGGAAGCTCAAAGTGCCTCGAGCTCGGACCTCATCCCTACATGGGACTCGATGGCACAAGTTGTGGAACAGCGATACAGAACTCTGAAGGCTGTAACTCAGGTGGGAAGACGTCGAGTCGCAAATAACAGTAGATCGTCTTTTATTATTACATTTAGAAAGCATGAAACAAAATGGCTCGTCGAGGGAAGGATCTCAGGGCTCTGTTGATGATGCCGTCAGAACCAGGAGGTCATATAACTGATTGATCCGAAATGCCATTACTGTTGTGTTTTTTAAGTTAAAGGGTTAGGACTTTCCACACATGTTATATTTAGCCAAAATATTTTATTTACAAAATTTCATAAAGATCAGTCGACTATATCCAAAAGCTGTCATAGAACGATAGGAATTGGCATAACTTGTTGATCCTGATGAAATTACTCTATCCAGAACATTCTTATCCTTATCTGATCCTTACTTTCTGATCTCCTTATCTGGATTTTAAGCTACTTATGTGAAAGGGCCATCTTTGACCCTTATATTTTGCACTGTTTATTAACGACTTGCCCCTTGCCTTAACTGATTCACTTGTACTTATGTATGCTGATGAAGTTAAGCTTTGTCTTCAGTATAAATTCATTAGCGCCCTATTAAAGCTTCAATCTGATTTAGATAAATATAAAAATTTGTGTTAAGCAAATAACCTAAAGCCAGGCTATGTACTTTTTCTATGGGAACACCTCCACGATGAGGAGAAGTAATACCCCGAGGGCGGGAGCTCCATCGTCGAGGATACTCAGGATGTGGTTTTGAGTTCCGCCGGTTTGCACGTGAACAATACTAGATGGAGACGACGGTGGGTTGCTTAGTCCAACTAAGAAATCTTGTTGATGTCATGCTAGAGAACCAGAGGGTATGAGACGTCGGAGCATCGTTTGCGGCAGCAAAAATGCAGAAGCTCAGGATGGTAGTTTGGAGAGTTAAGTCTATAGCGGACGAAGCAATGAATCCCTCCCGTACCCAACTCCTACATGCTAAAATTGTTGTTAAAATTAAATAAAACCCACGTGTAAAAAAAAAAAAAAGGTGGTAGGTTGCAGCAGGTACGGGAGGATGGGGGAAAGTGAAAATCGAAGTCTGGGCTGAGGGAAGAGGGGTAGTGTAGAGAGCAACATGGTCGTACTAAGAAGGTGCCGACGTGGAGGTGCCGAGGTGGAGACGTAGTCAAACCGTCCTCGGAGTGTAGGTGCGACCGCACAGTGGTTGCGCCCATAGGCCAAAAATAAAAAAGTCATAACAACAAAAATGGAGGAAAAGTAAACAAATCGCTTCTAAATTGTCCAAACTTCTTTGTGGCGTACTGGTTTGTCTGAAAAATTAACCGTTATTTCTAAAAATGGAATTGAAATCGGGGGCAAATGTTCATTTTCACAGTGCATCTTGCACGCATCGCGAATTTTTCAGAACAAAACCGAACTTTGAAGTGGTCAGATCATTTATTACGTATCCAAATTTAAAATATTTGTAATGGATTTTGAAGTTGAAGCTATTTTCTAAAATTTAAGATATTATAAAAAATTGTACTTGTTAAACTGTTTAAGTTATATTAATTTGAAAAAATACATGTTTTTTTTCTATATTTTGAGCCCTTTTTTATGTTTAGCTAAAGTTTTAATTGTGATGCCACAATTAAGTTGTATACCAAAGTGTTCGCCTGACTCTTAAGGTAATAAATGTGTAAATTTTTATTGCAGAAATTTGCAGATGTGCTTTAAATCTTAACTTAATCTTAAATCTTAACTTTTTGAGGGTCAGTTTTGCACTACAAAAATATGTTGTTCTGTTGCTTTGTCTTCGTCTTTTGAGTTTGTTTTATTAATAGTTTTTCATTTATTAATAGTTTTGATTTAATTTTTGTTTATTCCATTGCTTTAAACTTTAATAGGTTCTTCTTATAAGTGTGTATTCTCACGTTTATATGTTTTTAATGTATGGTGTAGCGAAGAGGGTAGCGCCATTGAAAGGCGAACAAAATTGATTGAAGGTATAGAAGCAAATATTATTAAAAACGGCTATATTGTTGACAAAGATTGAAGTCTGGGAACGACCGGAGGATAAGTGCCGACAGCGAAGACGAGCAGAATTACCCAGAGAAATCCCGAGAAGCTCATGCGAAGTTTATACGGATCTAAAAATTTTAAGGAGCATCGAGCCACAATTGCGAAAGTCAGTCCCAGTGCAGCTGGACTATGCGAAGGTGGCAAGGGAAGTGGGGGATTGGTCATTCCGGTTGGCCGGAACAGGAGACCTATTAGAATTCGTGGATCGAGTGGTATGTTCCGCGAAAACGTACGGCTTGGACATACACATAATACCGGGAGCGATGCCAGAGCTACTTCAGGGCAAAAATTTGGTTCGTCAAGAGAGTATTTCGAAAAGTTGGCGAATCAAGCTCATTAGATTCATCAAAGGCAGAGGAGCATTTCAAGGAAAACATGGTAGACCTTAAGTCACTGATAAAGCTCTTAGGGAAGATCACTAAAGGAGTGATAGAAAACCCCGTAGAGAACAGCTTGCCGCGAATAAAGATGTTTATAAGGCTATATGCATGCCCATCTCTAAAGGAGGTGATGAGTGTAGCCAAGGAATTCGCGTTTGATAGAGAAGTTGCCGCAGAGCGACGTCGGCCCCACAGCCACCAACCGCCTACTCAGAACAGGCAACAAGATCAGGGATGTGGACCTGCTTCCAGAATGCGATAAGCGTGCAGCAGTCTCAGCTACAGAGTGTGGAGTAGGGATCACAAGGTGCTGCCTCTTAAAACTAATAGGAGGGCTGTCAGGAGGAGGCCAGCAGTTGTCGGCAGTATTCAAGGTCACAGGAAAAGTAGTATTCAGGATGCTGAAGGCGGAAAACCTGAGGATAAATGCAGCAAATGCCATATTTTCAGAGAGGAGCCTTTTTGACAGAATGGGCGATTATGTAGATGAGACTCTACCTGGAGATACGGATCACATGTCGCTGAAATGACAGAACAAAATCGAGAGCCCGCTTGGGAGAATTGCGAGATGGGCTTTTGAACTGCAACATTACGACTACTTAAGGGTAATCAGCTACTGCAAGGGTAATCTTAATGTGGTCGCAGACTCACCTTTTCGCCAGCCAGTAATAGAAAAGCTGAGGAGTGCAAGAGCAATCGAAAACGTCGAGTGCTGAACTGAGAGAGCAGATAAAGAAAAAAGCAAGTCTGATTTACCGCCACGTTTCGTATAGAGCCAGAAGTAAAGAAGTGGCGTCGTGGAAATTATGCGTACCTGCGGACTTAAGACGGCGGACTTAACGGAGATATTGGTGTTCCTCGTGCGGAGCTCTGCGTGTGGCATCAATATATCGCACCGTATAAGCCGCAGGAAAGTCCCACTGAAAAGGCGGATGGGAAACTATGATGGCCCAGTTTTCAAGAGGCGACCCGAGGACATGCGACAAGTATTGGTCAGAGTTAATCTTGGCTGTGATATTTAAATAGCTAATCGTATATTCAGTCCATCTTTTTCTAAACTTCGTTTTTCTTTAAATGGTTAAACCCTTTTTTCGAGCCCCCCATGGCTGCTTGTTTAAGCTTGTAACTGCGCCAGGGTTCTGTGCACACCTCCGCTTAAACTCTTTAATTTGTCTCTGTAAACTTCGATTTTTCCACTTAAGCTGAAGAAACCTTTAATAATTCCTTTGCATAGGAAAAGGAAAAAATCCGAATCTGCAATTACAAAGTTATTCAAAAGAATAATTGTTCCTTATTTGAAACTGTTTTGCTCATTTGTAAAATTAGGTGCCGCTGCACCACCCCTGCCACTAACTAATTGGCCTTGTTATTTAATCGACTAACTGATAGATGTTTTTCCACCGAATTGGCCAAATTAATTATTAAATTCTGTTGAGTAAACTGGGAGAAAGAAGGAAACTTTAAACTTCTTGGAAGGATGTATGAACATAACGATTTCTTTTCAAAAATATGTATTCCCGCTTAGTCCGCAGCGGGAGTCCATTCCACATCTGGGGTCCAAGGAAGCCATTTCGGTCTGTTGCTTTTCACTTTTTATCGATGACGGATGCAAGGAATAATCCACCATAGTTGAGCTTGGCTGACCCTGAATATATGTAGCCCCATGAGATTGATCTGTTTGTATTGATTTAGAAGGTGATCCTTATCAAGAATATTTATACTTTATAAGTATACTGCGTTGCACACTTTTGACCAAAATTACACAGACATTTCATCGGAATGTCTGATCGGGATAGTTCAGTCATCAATCGACTCCTATTCAAGTGAATTAGGATTAGTTATTAGTAAATTTACTAAGAGGAATAAGTTGTATGGTGACTCAATGTTCCCAGTAGCTGGAATTTAATAAAAAAAATTTTTTTTACTTCTACCCAAATTTGTCAAAAATTAAAAATCTACAAATTAATATTTAATTTAATAAATTTATAAAAATTTGTTGATTGTTTAGATAGGAGGCACACAGACTTCTCTAATTTGAGAAATCTGATTTGGCTGAATTTTTGTTTTTCGTTATTTTCCTTCTAAAATTCCACCACCAACATTCGATTTTATTTATTCAAATAAGCCAAAAGTTAAAAAAAATACCCGATATTTTCTAGTTTATCGTACATACAAGCTTCTTAAAAAAATGTTCCCTTAGCTCCAGTTAAAGGACTTTGATCACTCTCTTTAGACTTCCTTGATCTTCGATTTATGCTTCCACTCTTTCGAGACAAGTTGAAATAAATTGAATCATTTTTTAAGTATATTTGACTTATAATTATTATAATTTATCACACTATTTATTTTCTAAATATGTACAAAAGTCGTTCAATATTATTGTAGATTCATTTATTTAGTATTAAAAATTTTAATGAACTATTTTAAGATTTATATTGAATTACCGAATTTACTGAAATTGTTTGTTATCATATTAAAGTTTTATGCATGAATTTATTAAGCTGACGCATCCCATTTTCTTTGCTCACATCCTATTTTTTTCTAGAATCTTTCTCTCTTGCTGTTAACTGACGCGTTTGACTTTATCGGTAGACATATTCGAAACTATATTGGAATGAGCCAATCTTGCGAACAATATAGCTCTGCTTGTAGACGTAACCAGATGCATTACTAGGTCCTCAACAAATAGTAGTAAATTAGCCAATTCTGCAAACCAAATATTCCAACATGTTGGGACTTGTGCCAGCACCAAATATCGTAATTAGTACTAATTAGTTCTGTTAGTGTAACTAATATACTTTGATTCTCCCAGATTCGCATGCGCTTTTTTGTTCTTTTGTAGCGCATGCACTTTGGGAGCTTTGGTGGAGCTTCTACACAAGCTCTTAGTTTTATGCACTTGTTATTCGGCATTGTTTTGGATCGGCCGCGGCGTTTGTTTTGGTGTTAAATTGACCCATAATAAATATTGAAAATAGAAATTGAACCTTGTCTATTTAAATCGGCCGCTGTCAAAACGCTGATAGCTTTCAGCGTTGAGCTATAGCTCAACAGAAATCAAACACTCATTTGAAAAAACATATGTGTACATAAATTTAAATAAATATATGCACATACGTAGTAGTTTGGTGAACCTATAAAAATAGGATATAGGTTTAAATATATAAATTCGTAGTAGTACCTGTCCAAGTAAAGTCAAAGTAAAGCCAAGTAAAGTGTAAGGGATTTAAGATTGTTAGTAGAGAAAAGTGACAAGTGGTAGATACCCATCATAATACCCTGCCCAACATGATCCTGGTATATGTCGAACTAAAATGACTAAGGAATAGAGGAAGAAAGTTTCTAGTCCTTCTACTAAGACCCTTAAAATTTAAGCGAGTTAGCAAACAATGGCTGTCTACATTACCATAAATAAGATTATAAAGAAACATGACACCCAGCATCGTTCTACGGTTTGTGAATGATGCTAAGCTGATTAATAAAAGCCTACTATGATTAGAGCGGAGGTGAAGATTTGCCATGCTGGAATGGAGTATTATTGAATACATGGAATATTATTGAACTACATAGGTGTTACAAATGTGGAGTGCTAAGCTTTTCAAAAAGCTTTGGAATGGGTGACAATTTAGAAATACCTCTTTAATTTACAGCGTCGGATTTTTCTCCTTTTGTAAGATTCCTTCCACATAAGCGAAAAGATCGAAGTCTCCAGCGATAGATTAAAAAGTACGAGGAGCGTTTTTGCACAGAGTCTCGACGCAGTTCTTCAGAACACGGCCTGAATA
The DNA here is from genome assembly GCF_017639315.1 of Drosophila ananassae. Lineage (NCBI taxonomy): Eukaryota > Metazoa > Arthropoda > Insecta > Diptera > Drosophilidae > Drosophila > Drosophila ananassae. The sequence goes on along the minus strand of NW_025319041.1, from coordinate 1,386,968 downwards.
TCTGGGCCAGGCGAAAACACGAGCTTGACCTTAAAAAGATCCGATAACACACCTCTTTGATCAAAAGATGGGCAAAATAAAAGGTTGGCTCATTGGATATTATAAGTATTAGGCTGACCTGCCCTGCTGCAAGGTTAATAAGTTGTTTGAAGAAACTGTGTAGTCTGCCATTTGCCTGATCAGTGTTCGTATATGAGTTTTCAAACGTAAGCAGAGGAGGAAAAGATACATGTTTGCGCTTAGTGATTTCAAAGTTATAGAACGGCTTCGGATCCTATGTAGGCTGAATTGAGAGGCGGCGAATAGGACCCCTATAACATTCTGTGTTATGCACGTTGACGGAAGGATATTTCCACGGTACGTAAGCGTCAAAAAATATATTCAAAGTGAAATAAAATTTTTGTAAGCCATTGTTTATATCCCTGTATGCCAGTAGATCGGATTAATCAAGTTCCAAAATTAACTTATTTAGTTTCATAAAGAAGAAACGAACTTTATGAAATGTGAGATGCAAAGTTACTACGTAACCACCTAGTATTCTGATAAGTTTTAGAGAAGACATTAGTTTTTTGAAGCTGAGGTAGGTGAGGTGGAAGGTTGGTCAGTGGCTCAAACATTTGGGAGTTTTACTCCCACAGGTTTGGTAATTTTTTTCTTCGCCGTAGTTGGCTGATGTTCTTGGACGAAAATGTTCTATGGCCAAAAGCTGGCGGAACAAATCGACTTGAAAATTTGCAAGGGCACACGTATTTTACAAAATCCGATTAATCCGATCTATTGGCATACGGGGATATAAACATTGGCAGACTGCACAGTTTCTTCAAACAACTTATTAACCTAGCAGCAGTGCAGGTCAGCCTTATACTTATAATATCCTATCAGCCAACCTTTTATTTTGCCCATCTTTTGATCAAAGAGGTGTGTTATCGGATCTTTTTAAGGTCAAGCTCGTGTTTTCGCCTGGCCCAGATATTCAGGCCGTGTTCTGAAGAACTGCGTCGAGACTCTGTGCAAAAACGCTCCTCGTACTTTTTAATCTATCGCTGGAGACTTCGATCTTTTCGCTTATGTGAAAGGAATCTTACATTTTTCCGCTGCATACAAAAGGAGAAAAATCCGACGCTGTAAATTAAAGAGGTATTTCTAAATTGTCACCCATTCCAAAGCTTTTTGAAAAGCTTAGCACTCCACATTTGTAACACCTATGTAGTTCAATAATATTCCATGTATTCAATAATACTCCATTCCAGCATGGCAAATCTTCACCTCCGCTCTTATCATAGTAGGCTTTTATTAATCAGCTAAGCATCATTCACAAACCATAGAACGATGCTGGGTGTCATGTTTCTTTATAATCTTATTTATGGTAATGTAGACAGCCATTGTTTGCTAACTCGCTTAAATTTTAAGGGTCTTAGTAGAAGGACTAGAAACTTTCTTCCTCTATTCCTTAGTCATTTTAGTTCGACATATACCAGGATCATGTTGGGCAGGGTATTATGATGGGTATCTACCACTTGTCACTTTTCTCTACTAACAGTCTTAAATCCCTTACACTTTACTTGGCTTTACTTTGACTTTACTTGGACAGGTACTACTACGAATTTATATATTTAAACCTATATCCTATTTTTATAGGTTCACCAAACTACTACGTATGTGCATATATTTATTTAAATTTATGTACACATATGTTTTTGCAAATGAGTGTTTGATTTCTGTTGAGCTATAGCTCAACGCTGAAAGCTATCAGCGTTTTGACAGCGGCCGATTTAAATAGACAAGGTTCAATTTCTATTTTCAATATTTATTATGGGTCAATTTAACACCAAAACAAACGCCGCGGCCGATCCAAAACAATGCCGAATAACAAGTGCATAAAACTAAGAGCTTGTGTAGAAGCTCCACCAAAGCTCCCAAAGTGCATGCGCTACAAAAGAACAAAAAAGCGCATGCGAATCTGGGAGAATCAAAGAATATGGAACAGTTGATAACGGGCAATTAGTGGACCGCTGCGGCTAGTTACACTGACAGAACTAATTAGTAATAATTACGATATTTGATGCTGGCACAAGTCCCAACATGTTGGGATATTTGGTTTGCAGAATTGGCTAATTTACTACTATTTGTTGAGGACCTAGTAATGCATCTGGTTACGACTACAAGCAGAGCTATATTGTTCGCAAGATTGGCTCATTCCAATATAGTTTCGAATATGTCTACCAATAAAGTCAAACGCGTCAGTTAACAGCAAGAGAGAAAGATTCTAGAAAACAATAGGATGTGAGCAAAGAAAATGGGATACGTCAGCTTAATAAATTCATGCATAAAACTTCAATATGATAAAAAACAATTTCAGTAAATTCAGTAATTCAATATAAATCTTAAAATAGTTCATTAAAATTTTTAATACTTAATAAATGAATCTACAATAATATTGAACGACTTTTGTACATATTTAGAAAATAAATAGTGTGATAAATTATAATAATTATAAGTCAAATATACTTAAAAAATGATTCAATTTATTTCAACTTGTCTCGAAAGAGTGGAAGCATAAATCGAAGATCAAGGAAGTCTAAAGAGAGCGATCAAAGTCCTTTAACTGGAGCTAAGGGAAAATTTTTTTAAGAAGCTTGTATGTACGATAAACTAGAAAATATCGGGTATTTTTTTTAACTTTTGGCTTATTTGAATAAATAAAATCGAATGTTTGGTGGTGGAATTTTAGAAGGAAAATAACGAAAAACAAAAATTCAGCCAAATCAGATTTCTCAAATTTTTAGAGAAGTCTGTGTGCCTCCTATTTAAACAATCAACAAATTTTTATAAATTTATTAAATTAAATATTAATTTGTAGATTTTTATTTTTTGACAAATTTGGGTAGAAGTAAAAAAATTTTTTTTTATTAAATTTCAGCTAGTGGGAACATTGAGTCACCATACAACTTATTCCTCTTAGTAAATTTACTAATAACTAATCCTAATTCACTTGAATAGGAGTTGATTAGTGACTGAACTATCTCGATCAGACATTCCGTTGAAATGTCTGTGTAATTTTGGTCAAAAGTGTGCAACGCAGTATACTTATAAAGTATACATATTCTTGATAAGGATCACCTTCTAAATCAATACAAACAGATCAATCTCATGGGGCTACATATATTCAGGGTCAGCCAAGCTCAACTATGGTGGATTATTCCTTGCATCCGTCATCGATAAAAAGTGAAAAGCAACAGACCGAAATGGCTTCCTTGGACCCCAGATGTGGAATGGACTCCCGCTGCGGACTAAGCGGGAATACACATTTTTGAAAAGAAATCGTTATGTTCATACATCCTTCCAAGAAGTTTAAAGTTTCCTTCTTTCTCCCAGTTTACTCAACAGAATTTAATAATTAACTTGGCCAATTCGGTGGAGAAACATCTATCAGTTAGTCGATTAAATAACAAGGCCAATTAGTTAGTGGCAGGGGTGGTGCAGCGGCACCTAATTTTACAAATAAAGCAAAGTTACGAGATGCAAAGTTACTACGTAACCACATAGTATTCTAATTAGTTTTAGAGAAGACATTAGTTTTTTGAAGCTGAGGTAGGTGAGGAGGAAGTTTGGTCAGTGGCTCAAACATTTGGGCTCAAACATACTCCCACAGGTTTGGTAATTTTTTTCTTCGCCGTAGTTGCTGATGTTCTTGGACGAAAATGTTCTCTGGCCAAAAGCTGGCGGAACAAATCGACTTGAAAATCTGCAAGGGCACACGTATTTTGCAAGATAACGTGTGCCTGGTGTATAAGTATTACTGTGGCATCAGTTCGTACTGGGGGTCCGGACAGTTGATTATTAAATATAAATAAAAACAAGAAAGGAAAGTTAACTTCGGGCGGAGGCGAAGTTGATATACCCCTGTAGTTAAGGTTGTTCCATTTCCGATCGTTCATTTATATGGCGACTATTGGATATAGTTGGTGGATCCCTATGAAATTTGACCCAAAATGGAATCTGTACCAACTTAAAATACACGAAAGTTATGCCAATTTCGATCGTTCTATGACAGCTATAGGATATAGTCGGTCGATCCTTATGAAACTTTGTACAGAAGATATATTTATTCAAATATAACATGTCTAGAAAGTCCCAACCCTCTAACTTAAAAAACTCCAAAGTTATGGCATTTCCGATCAATCAGTTATATGGCAGCTATAGGATATAGTCGACTGATCCCGACCGTTCCGGCTTATATACTACCTGCAAGAAAAAGAACGATGGGTGAAAAGATCAACTCGACAGCTTTAAAACTGAGAGACTAGTTTGCATAGAAACCGACAGACAGACGGACAGACGGACATGCGTATATCGACTCAGGAGGTGATTTAACTCAGGAAAAGATTTAATAAAACCGTAGTGCGCACAAAAAAAACGTCTGTCCACTTTATAATAAAGAGAGATTAAATGATTGCCGTACTTTGATTAAAAATTCTGCCTTGTACACAATTTAGGGTTTGGATGGTAATAACAGTTTCACTGATTCCTAGTTATACTTTAAAATTTTTCTTTGTTCTTTCTGATCTTCGTCGTTGTCGCATTATTGAGCTATACATCTGAGCTATGGTAAAATTATTCCCTTGTAATATTTAGCTTGGTCCAAATAGTGGACCAATTTCTAAATTTGGCTCGAAAATGCCTGGAAAAAATCGTGGACCCTCAATTCAAAATTCGGTAGACTCTGAGTCAGTGGATCCAGTCGAGATTCTTCAACAAGAGATATTAAGGATAAATAAATGTATCTATGGCCACTCAGTTTCGTTTTATACTCTACAATTAGAATGTAGATTAGATATTCTAAACAAATACATGGTCCATGCCTTTAAATTGCAGTAAAAAATACTTAGCATCAACCCTTATTATTCGTCTCGTCCAGATCTTGAGAATATTTCTGCTAAGGCATTACTTATATCTGCCGTAGCAAGTTTACCAATAATTTTCCAAAATGAAACCACAGCAAACAACAATTTATCACAGTAAGCATTTACCTCAAATGAAGCTTCCCAAGTTCACTGGTAATTATTCGGAGTATAAGAACTTTATAGGATTATTTAAAAGTATTATAGATAGTGACGCATTACTAAGCAATATCGAAAAACATTCAGGTAAGACACAAAAATTATCCAAAGGCTTTCGCTTCATTAAAACAAGTTTACGATGGTTTACGAAATATCGCGACTTTTTGATATTCACCCAATTTTGCATTGGCTTTGCGAACTCTGATTGATACTGTCACAGAATCGTATTCGAATCGTTGTTATCAGTAGGTGATAAAAAGAAAATCGTTATTGTTGGTTCACTCCATTTTGGTTCACGTCGTCATGCGAGAAGTAAAGCCAAAATTTAGAACTAGATGTGAGGAAAACTTAGATTGTGGAAAAATTTCATTTTGGAAAGACTGTGGCGCTGCCCTTAACAAAAGATATCAACATTTATCGGCTGAATCAACACAAACAGGATCTGGAATGAGGAAAATGTGCAATCATGAAGGAAGGAATGTACAAGGTGACAAATAACATTCAAGATGCTAAATGCGTATTTTGCAAATCCCAAGATAAATTCATATTAATATGTTGTTCGTTTGCAGCCACATCAGTTACAAATCGGTTTTAATTTACTAAAGGCTATCCCTTATGCATTAATTGCTTACGAAAAGACCACAGAAAGTTACATCAGTCACCACACTTTGTTATATCAGTTCATAGCTAAATCTTCTATACCACCTGCACTACCCTCACTAAAAAGTTTACAGTTGAAAAGATATTAAAATCATTCTTTAATTAATTCAAGCCCCCGAGAAAAATTGTTCACGGGCTTCTGGGAGTTGGAAAAAGTTCCAAACAATAAAAACACACAAATTTATATATCATAACAGGCGCTTTACGAAAAGACATTCGGTGAACATTCTAGTTTATAAGATATTGACTTGAAACTTTTTTTGGTGTATTTTTAGCAACTGGTAGGCTCAAATGCAGGGAATTTTTTCGACCTGGCAGCCGTTGTGAAATGGCAATATCTCCGGACTTGTAGATCCTCGCGTTTGATCTAGCCCACTTGCTGTGGGAAAAGATCGGTGAGACTCATCGCCCTCAACAGGCCAGACTGTAGCCTGGCGGTAAAGGCAATTACCGGGCACTGGGAGAAAGATCACAAAACAACTTGGTCGTCGATGACTTTCATGTGTTGTTCCCCAACACATGTGCCTCAAAATTACTATTTCACATAGCTTGCAAATAACTGTTAACCGATTCGAACGGTTGTGAGGAGATTAGATCTCCCACACGCCAAGACAGGCGGCAAGAGGGGCAGCAGCGGGGGGGGGGAACAAGCAAGTCAGCACTGCAGCGTCGGATGGGCCAGCGCTGCTGTGTTTAGAAAAACGGAAAAGGAGAAATGCGTCGAGCACAGACGGCATGCGGGGGCAGCAGTGGGGGCAAGAGAAACTCGCACGGCGTCGCGCACGAAAGAAGGAGGAGGAATCACCGTGGAACGTAACGGTCCCGGCCATGCCTCCGAGGCCGCGCTCGAAGGTCATAGGAAACAGCGGGGACGGCGGGGAACGAAGCGGTTGTGTTTACAAAATGCACAAAAGCACAGAAGTGCATTTGGAATGTCCAGGGGGGGATTGCGGGGTATCGGGACGAAGTCCGATGACCGGCACAAAAATAATGCGGATCGGAGGCCCAAGCGGGGCAATCGGGGGAGGGACAATAAAGAAAGCCCGCCAATAGAAAGACGGCGGGATAGGAGAAAGCTAACGGAGAAAGTGAATGAGCGGAGGATTAACGGCAGGGAGTAGATTTGCAAGGATTAACGGGCGCCTCTGGCACTATATAAGGAGGGCCCCTGGAGCGAATCGGGGCCGAGTCTTCTAGGGAAGCTGGGAGAGTGAGTGAAAGACCCCCGTGGGTAAGTCTGCCATTCAAGTTGGAAAGTTTCCTTGGAAGAGTTAGGAGTACAGGCTGAAGGACACCCCGTGGGTAAGTCCGACAGTCCTAAGTGCGGGCTATTCAAGCGAGTGAGCGAGGATCTACGACAAATAGCTTAAGGACCCCCTGTGGGTAAGTCCGGCGGCGGTACGCGAATAAAGCAAGGAGCACGGGGAAGGAATCAAGGATCCACGTCAAAGCTAAGGCCCAAGGGTAAAAGAGTCGGGTGGAGTTATTCCCGGACACGACAGGTATCCTGGTGTAGTGGCGGCAACGACGAATCAGCCTGGCGTACGCCTTGTCTGCTCCTGACGAGAATCCTGATCCAGGCGCTGGAGCGTATGCCCAGCGTATCACCTGGAGTCAAAGGAGACGCGACGCCCAAACCTCTGACCGGAGGGCGAGCGGTCGGTCGGCTGAGCCAGACAGCCGGTGAGATTCTCTTTATTCCTTTGTAAATTAATTACAATAAAGGGGATTTATTTGAAAAGAAGCAATACCGTGTTATTTCTGGGCTCGGGCAATCACGTCAAATCTATAAATTCGGTGGAACGTACCCTCAACCTCTGTGAGCTAGCCGCGGCGTTTTTTGCGAGCAAAACATAGCAAAACAGTTCGTTACACCTGGCGCCCAAACTACGTGATTGCTTTAGAGTCTAGGAGTAACACTGCTTCAAGATGGGGAGGAAAAATTGGATCTACGCGCTTCGCAAAGAAGAGTTGTGCGAAGTGTGCAGAGAGCTTGGTCTCGCAGCGGATGGAACCGTGGAGATCATGAGGGCACTGGTGGCAAGGTGGGTCGACGAAACAAAGGAGGATGAAGTGATGGTGGTCGCGCGGGGATTCGAGGAGAAGTTCGCGCAAAGGACCACGCCGAGGCAGAGAGCGGTGAGCGAATCGGAAAAGCTCATTCAAAGTCTGGCAGTGCCAGAAATGAAGAGCATGAGGAGCATGGAGCCACAAGTGCGAAAGCCAGTCCCGGTACAGGTGGACTATGCGAAGGTGGCGAGACAAGTCCGAGAGTGGTCGTTCCGATTCGACGGAACAGGGGATCCTCTCGAGTTCGTGGACCGAGTAGCATGGTCTGCCAAAACATACGGGATGGATATAAACACAATCCCGCGAGCGATGCCCGAACTACTCCAGGGCAGAGCGCAAAAATGGTTCCTAATGAACGACGAGGAGTGGTCCACATGGAAGGAGTTCAGAAGGAGCTTCGAGGCCTTTTTCCTGCCAAAAGGATACTTCGAGAAACTGGCAGACCTGGACAGGGACACGTAGAAAACCCAGCACGAGCGGGCAACAGATGCGGAGGCATGGGCCATTGGGCCAGTGAGTGCAGGAACCCCAGAATTTTGTTCTGCAGGATGTGCGGCGCAGTGGGGGTGAGAAGCACGGAATGCTGCCAAAGAGCGGGAAACGTGCAGCGATCTCAGCCATAGAGAGGAAGGCGGAGATCGCGAGGTGCTTCCTCTCAGAGCTAGTTGGAGGATTAACCGGAGCCATGGTGGACACCGGGGCAACGGCTACCTTCATCTCAGAAGAACTAGCGAAGAACCCGGGAATCGTCGGAGAACGAAAAGCAACAAGGAGACTAGTGAAGTTAGCCAACGGGAGCCACATAGAGACTCAAATGGTACTCCTAACAACAGTAAGCTGTGGCAACAAGAAAAAGGATTTGAATATGATAGTGTTGCCAGGCATGGGAGACAGCGCGGTGCTTGGATGGAATTTCCTCGCAGAATTCGGCACAACAATCAACTGCGCAGGCCACCAAGTCACGATCCCGAGAAGAGAAAGATGGAGCGGATGCCTGGAGGATAGGTTGTCCATAGCCATAGCGGGACCCTCGGAGGAATGGGAGCGCGAGCGGGACAGAAAGTTCATCGAAGAAGAGCTGGCGGCGTTCACAAATCAGAAGGGTTGTTCAAACATAGCCCAGCATAAAATCACAATGAAGGACGACATCCCAATTAAACAAAGATATTACCCAAAGAACCCCAAAATACAGGGGGAAATCAATGAAAAGGTGGAAGAACTGCTGGAGAAGGGATGCATCGAACCTTCAAACAGCGCCTACAGCTCACCCATTGTCATGGTGAAGAAAAAGACGGGACAGTGGAGGATGTGCGTGGACTTTCGGCAGATAAACGCAAAGTCAGTGAAAGATGCGTACCCGATGCCAAGAATAAATTTCATTTTGGAGCAACTGAGGGAGGCAAAATTTTTCAGCAGCCTCGACCTTAAGGATGGCTATTGGCAAATCCCCCTTGAGGAAGAGAGCCGGAAATACACGGCCTTTACTGTACCAGGGAAAGGTCTGTACCAGTGGAAAGTGATGCCGTTCGGACTACACTCGGCCTCGGCAACATTTCAAAGGGCCTTAGACCAGGACGATATCATAGTGATCGGACGCACAAGGGAGGAGCACATGGCAAATTTGAAGGAAGTGTTCCGAAGACTGAAGGCGGCAAACCTAAGGATAAACACAGAGAAGTGGCATTTCTTCAGGGAAGAGCTGTTGTACCTAGGCCACCGGATAACGAGTCACGGAATTGGGATGGATCCGGGAAAAGTCGCAGCGATCACGGAATTGGAACCACCAACGAACGTGAAAGGGGTACGGCAGTTAATAGGAATGGCGTCGTGGTATCGACGGTTCGTTCCCGATTTCGCTGGGGTCGCAAAACCTTTGAACGATCTCCTGCGAAAGGGAACAAAGTGGGAGTGGACGTCGAGACAGCAAGAAGCGTTCGAAAAGTTAAAGTCACGTTTAGCAGAGGACCCGGTGCTGGCATGCCCCGACTTCACGAAGAAGTTTGTGCTGCAAACGGACGCCACCGACTTCGGCGTAGGCGCAGTGCTGACGCAGGACACGGATGAGGGCGAGCGTGTGGGCGCTTACGCCAGCCGGACGCTAATAGGAGCGGAGAAGAATTACTCGGCGACAGAGAAAGAGTGTCTAGCAATAATATGGGCAATTCGGCAAATGAGGCCATACCTGGAGGGGTACCAGTTCGACGTGAGAACGGATCACATGGCGCTGAAGTGGTTAAACAACATAGAGAGCCCACTGGGAAGGATCGCGAGATGGGTCTTCGAGTTGCAGCAATACGATTACGTAATCAGCTACAGGAAAGGCAAGCGGAACGTAGTCGCGGATACACTTTCCCGCCAGCCGATAGTAGAAAAGCTGCGGAGTGCCACAGCAAGCGAAGATGCGGAATGCATCTGGATAGGCTCATTAAAAAAGAAGATGCGGGAAAACCCACAAAAGTACCCGGAGTACGTTGAGGAGGCCGGTTTGATTTACCGTCATGTTCCACACAGAGCCGGAAGCGAGGAAGTGGCATCGTGGAAACTATGTGTGCCGATGGACATGAGGCAACAGGTGCTGAAAGAGAACCACGACGCACCAACGGCGGGACATCTAGGCGGAAGGAAAACGATTGCGAAAGTAGCAGCAAGGTACTTCTGGCCAGGGATGCAAAGGGATGTGAGGAACTATGTTAGGAAATGCGAGACATGCTTGCGCTATAAACCGAGCCAGATGCAGGCCGCGGGGAAAATGTTAACACAGGTCCCAGAGGAGCCATGGGCGACGGTATGTGCGGACTTCGTGGGACCGTTGCCGAGGTCCAAGCACGGGAACACCATGCTACTAGTGATGATCGATCGGTTCTCAAAATGGACAGAAATGCTCCCAATGCGAAAAGCCACAACAGAGACGCTGCAGAAGGCAATTCGTGAAAGGATCATCGCTAGGTACGGGGTGCCAAAGGTAATGGTAACGGACAATGGTGTTCAATTCACCAGCCGGAGCTTCAAGAAATTCCTCGAGGAGCTCGGAGTTCGTCACCAGTTCATCGCACCATACACGCCGCAGGAAAACCCGACGGAAAGGGCAAACCGGACGGTGAAGACGATGATCGCCCAGTTTGCAGGAAAGGACCAAAGGACGTGGGACGAGCACTGGCCAGAATTGATGCTAGCGGTGAACTCGAGCGTGTCGGACTCAACGGGGTACTCATCATGCTTCATCACCCAAGGCAGAGAGCCAAGAATGCCGAAAGCAATGCAACCAAGGGGCATTGGGGACAGGAGAAGCACAAGCCACTCCCTCAGAAAATGCGGAAAAATTTCACGAAGTGTTCGAGCTGGTGCGGAGAAACATGGAGCGCGCGGCGCAGGAGCAAACTCGGCACTACAATCTGAGGAAGCGGGAGTGGAGCCCGAAGATCGGCGACACAGTGTGGGCAAAAGAGCACCATTTGTCCAAGGCGGCCGAAGGATTCACGGCAAAGTTACACGGTGCCATACACGGTGGTGAACTTTGTGTCGCCAGTGATTGCTGTGCTACGGCACGCTGGCACAAGGTAGAAAAAGAGGGCCCACCTGAGTGAGCTGAAAGCCCAAGCGCAGGAGTCGGCGCAGGCATAAACCACAGAAACACGAATGAAAAAAAAAACAAAAAAAAAAACAAACAAAAAAAAAGTAAATATAAAATAAGAAAAAAATAGAATTTAAAAAAATGAAAAGAAAAAAAAAATAATAATAAAATAAAAAAGAAAAAATACAAGAAAACAAAGAAATAATGAAGAAAATATATAAAAGAAAATAAATATAAAAAAAAGGTAAACAAAAAAAAAAAAATTTTTAAGAAAAAATATAAAAAAAAAAAAAATTATATATATGTACACAACAGCATAGAGAAATAGAACGACTCTGACGTCATCCGAAAAAGGAGGGAGGTGGAACAAGCAAGTCAGCACTGCAGCGTCGGATGGGCCAGCGCTGCTGTGTTTAGAAAAACGGAAAAGGAGAAATGCGTCGAGCACAGACGGCATGCGGGGGCAGCAGTGGGGGCAAGAGAAACTCGCACGGCGTCGCGCACGAAAGAAGGAGGAGGAATCACCGTGGAACGTAACGGTCCCGGCCATGCCTCCGAGGCCGCGCTCGAAGGTCATAGGAAACAGCGGGGACGGCGGGGAACGAAGCGGTTGTGTTTACAAAATGCACAAAAGCACAGAAGTGCATTTGGAATGTCCAGGGGGGGATTGCGGGGTATCGGGACGAAGTCCGATGACCGGCACAAAAATGATGCGGATCGGAGGCCCAAGCGGGGCAATCGGGGGAGGGACAATAAAGAAAGCCCGCCAATAGAAAGACGGCGGGATAGGAGAAAGCTAACGGAGAAAGTGAATGAGCGGAGGATTAACGGCAGGAAGTAGATTTGCAAGGATTAACGGGCGCCTCTGGCACTATATAAGGAGGGCCCCTGGAGCGAATCGGGGCCGAGTCTTCTAGGGAAGCTGGGAGAGTGAGTGAAAGACCCCCGTGGGTAAGTCTGCCATTCAAGTTGGAAAGTTTCCTTGGAAGAGTTAGGAGTACAGGCTGAAGGACCCCCCGTGGGTAAGTCCGACAGTCCTAAGTGCGGGCTATTCAAGCGAGTGAGCGAGGATCTACGACAAATAGCTTAAGGACCCCCTGTGGGTAAGTCCGGCGGCGGTACGCGAATAAAGCAAGGAGCACGGGGAAGGAATCAAGGATCCGCGTCAAAGCTAAGGCCCAAGGGTAAAAGAGTCGGGTGGAGTTATTCCCGGACACGACAGGTATCCTGGTGTAGTGGCGGCAACGACGAATCAGCCTGGCGTACGCCTTGTCTGCTCCTGACGAGAATCCTGATCCAGGCGCTGGAGCGTATGCCCAGCGTATCACCTGGAGTCAAAGGAGACGCGACGCCCAAACCTCTGACCGGAGGGCGAGCGGTCGGTCGGCTGAGCCAGACAGCCGGTGAGATTCTCTTTATTCCTTTGTAAATTAATTACAATAAAGGGGATTTATTTGAAAAGAAGCAATACCGTGTTATTTCTGGGCTCGGGCAATCACGTCAAATCTATAAATTCGGTGGAACGTACCCTCAACCTCTGTGAGCTAGCCGCGGCGTTTTTTGCGAGCAAAACATAGCAAAACAGTTCGTTACACCTGGCGCCCAAACTACGTGATTGCTTTAGAGTCTAGGAGTAACACTGCTTCAAGATGGGGAGGAAAAATTGGATCTACGCGCTTCGCAAAGAAGAGTTGTGCGAAGTGTGCAGAGAGCTTGGTCTCGCAGCGGATGGAACCGTGGAGATCATGAGGGCACTGGTGGCAAGGTGGGTCGACGAAACAAAGGAGGATGAAGTGATGGTGGTCGCGCGGGGATTCGAGGAGAAGTTCGCGCAAAGGACCACGCCGAGGCAGAGAGCGGTGAGCGAATCGGAAAAGCTCATTCAAAGTCTGGCAGTGCCAGAAATGAAGAGCATGAGGAGCATGGAGCCACAAGTGCGAAAGCCAGTCCCGGTACAGGTGGACTATGCGAAGGTGGCGAGACAAGTCCGAGAGTGGTCGTTCCGATTCGACGGAACAGGGGATCCTCTCGAGTTCGTGGACCGAGTAGCATGGTCTGCCAAAACATACGGGATGGATATAAACACAATCCCGCGAGCGATGCCCGAACTACTCCAGGGCAGAGCGCAAAAATGGTTCCTAATGAACGACGAGGAGTGGTCCACATGGAAGGAGTTCAGAAGGAGCTTCGAGGCCTTTTTCCTGCCAAAAGGATACTTCGAGAAACTGGCAGACCTGGACAGGGACACGTAGAAAACCCAGCACGAGCGTGCAACAGATGCGGAGGCATGGGCCATTGGGCCAGTGAGTGCAGGAACCCCAGAATTTTGTTCTGCAGGATGTGCGGCGCAGTGGGGGTGAGAAGCACGGAATGCTGCCAAAGAGCGGGAAACGTGCAGCGATCTCAGCCATAGAGAGGAAGGCGGAGATCGCGAGGTGCTTCCTCTCAGAGCTAGTTGGAGGATTAACCGGAGCCATGGTGGACACCGGGGCAACGGCTACCTTCATCTCAGAAGAACTAGCGAAGAACCCGGGAATCGTCGGAGAACGAAAAGCAACAAGGAGACTAGTGAAGTTAGCCAACGGGAGCCACATAGAGACTCAAATGGTACTCCTAACAACAGTAAGCTGTGGCAACAAGAAAAAGGATTTGAATATGATAGTGTTGCCAGGCATGGGAGACAGCGCGGTGCTTGGATGGAATTTCCTCGCAGAATTCGGCACAACAATCAACTGCGCAGGCCACCAAGTCACGATCCCGAGAAGAGAAAGATGGAGCGGATGCCTGGAGGATAGGTTGTCCATAGCCATAGCGGGACCCTCGGAGGAATGGGAGCGCGAGCGGGACAGAAAGTTCATCGAAGAAGAGCTGGCGGCGTTCACAAATCAGAAGGGTTGTTCAAACATAGCCTAGCATAAAATCACAATGAAGGACGACATCCCAATTAAACAAAGATATTACCCAAAGAACCCCAAAATACAGGGGGAAATCAATGAAAAGGTGGAAGAACTGCTGGAGAAGGGATGCATCGAACCTTCAAACAGCGCCTACAGCTCACCCATTGTCATGGTGAAGAAAAAGACGGGACAGTGGAGGATGTGCGTGGACTTTCGGCAGATAAACGCAAAGTCAGTGAAAGATGCGTACCCGATGCCAAGAATAAATTTCATTTTGGAGCAACTGAGGGAGGCAAAATTTTTCAGCAGCCTCGACCTTAAGGATGGCTATTGGCAAATCCCCCTTGAGGAAGAGAGCCGGAAATACACGGCCTTTACTGTACCAGGGAAAGGTCTGTACCAGTGGAAAGTGATGCCGTTCGGACTACACTCGGCCTCGGCAACATTTCAAAGGGCCTTAGACCAGGACGATATCATAGTGATCGGACGCACAAGGGAGGAGCACATGGCAAATTTGAAGGAAGTGTTCCGAAGACTGAAGGCGGCAAACCTAAGGATAAACACAGAGAAGTGGCATTTCTTCAGGGAAGAGCTGTTGTACCTAGGCCACCGGATAACGAGTCACGGAATTGGGATGGATCCGGGAAAAGTCGCAGCGATCACGGAATTGGAACCACCAACGAACGTGAAAGGGGTACGGCAGTTAATAGGAATGGCGTCGTGGTATCGACGGTTCGTTCCCGATTTCGCTGGGGTCGCAAAACCTTTGAACGATCTCCTGCGAAAGGGAACAAAGTGGGAGTGGACGTCGAGACAGTGGACGTCGAGACAGTCACGTTTAGCAGAGGACCCGGTGCTGGCATGCCCCGACTTCACGAAGAAGTTTGTGCTGCAAACGGACGCCACCGACTTCGGCGTAGGCGCAGTGCTGACGCAGGACACGGATGAGGGCGAGCGTGTGGGCGCTTACGCCAGCCGGACGCTAATAGGAGCGGAGAAGAATTACTCGGCGACAGAGAAAGAGTGTCTAGCAATAATATGGGCAATTCGGCAAATGAGGCCATACCTGGAGGGGTACCAGTTCGACGTGAGAACGGATCACATGGCGCTGAAGTGGTTAAACAACATAGAGAGCCCACTGGGAAGGATCGCGAGATGGGTCTTCGAGTTGCAGCAATACGATTACGTAATCAGCTACAGGAAAGGCAAGCGGAACGTAGTCGCGGATACACTTTCCCGCCAGCCGATAGTAGAAAAGCTGCGGAGTGCCACAGCAAGCGAAGATGCGGAATGCATCTGGATAGGCTCATTAAAAAAGAAGATGCGGGAAAACCCACAAAAGTACCCGGAGAACGTTGAGGAGGCCGGTTTGATTTACCGTCATGTTCCACACAGAGCCGGAAGCGAGGAAGTGGCATCGTGGAAACTATGTGTGCCGATGGACATGAGGCAACAGGTGCTGAAAGAGAACCACGACGCACCAACGGCGGGACATCTAGGCGGAAGGAAAACGATTGCGAAAGTAGCAGCAAGGTACTTCTGGCCAGGGATGCAAAGGGATGTGAGGAACTATGTTAGGAAATGCGAGACATGCTTGCGCTATAAACCGAGCCAGATGCAGGCCGCGGGGAAAATGTTAGCACAGGTCCCAGAGGAGCCATGGGCGACGGTATGTGCGGACTTCGTGGGACCGTTGCCGAGGTCCAAGCACGGGAACACCATGCTACTAGTGATGATCGATCGGTTCTCAAAATGGACAGAAATGCTCCCAATGCGAAAAGCCACAACAGAGACGCTGCAGAAGGCAATTCGTGAAAGGATCATCGCTAGGTACGGGGTGCCAAAGGTAATGGTAACGGACAATGGTGTTCAATTCACCAGCCGGAGCTTCAAGAAATTCCTCGAGGAGCTCGGAGTTCGTCACCAGTTCATCGCACCATACACGCCGCAGGAAAACCCGACGGAAAGGGCAAACCGGACGGTGAAGACGATGATCGCCCAGTTTGCAGGAAAGGACCAAAGGACGTGGGACGAGCACTGGCCAGAATTGATGCTAGCGGTGAACTCGAGCGTGTCGGACTCAACGGGGTACTCATCATGCTTCATCACCCAAGGCAGAGAGCCAAGAATGCCGAAAGCAATGCAACCAAGGGGCATTGGGGACAGGAGAAGCACAAGCCACTCCCTCAGAAAATGCGGAAAAATTTCACGAAGTGTTCGAGCTGGTGCGGAGAAACATGGAGCGCGCGGCGCAGGAGCAAACTCGGCACTACAATCTGAGGAAGCGGGAGTGGAGCCCGAAGATCGGCGACACAGTGTGGGCAAAAGAGCACCATTTGTCCAAGGCGGCCGAAGGATTCACGGCAAAGTTACACGGTGCCATACACGGTGGTGAACTTTGTGTCGCCAGTGATTGCAGTGCTACGGCACGCTGGCACAAGGTAGAAAAAGTGAGCCCACCTGAGTGAGCTGAAAGCCCAAGCGCAGGAGTCGGCGCAGGCATAAACCACAGAAACACGAATGAAAAAAAAAACAAAAAAAAAAAAACAAACAAAAAAAAAGTAAATATAAAATAAGAAAAAAATAGAATTTAAAAAAAATGAAAAGAAAAAAAAAATAATAATAAAATAAAAAAGAAAAAATACAAGAAAACAAAGAAATAATGAAGAAAATATATAAAAGAAAAGAAATATTAAAAAAAGGTAAACAAAAAAAAAAAAATTTTTAAGAAAAAATATAAAAAAAAAAAAAATTATATATATGTACACAACAGCATAGAGAAATAGAACGACTCTGACGTCATCCGAAAAAGGAGGGAGGTGGATAAGGGTATCCACATGAAAGGAAAAAAAAAAACAGAAAAAAAAACAAACATGAAGCTGGAACCACGAAGAAGGGGGGAAGTGTAAAGAGATTAGATCTCGCACACGCCAAGACAGGTGGCAAGAGGGGCAGCAGCGGGGGGGGGGGGAACAAGCAAGTCAGCATGGCAGCGTCGGATGGGCCAGCGCTGCTGTGTTTAGAAAAACGGAAAGGGAGAAATGCGTCGAGCACTGACGGCGGGGGCAGCAGGGGGGGCCAGAGGAACTCGCACGGCGTCGCGCACGAAAGAAGGAGGAGGAGGAATCACCGTGGAACGTAACGGTCCCGGGCGGGGCTGCGCGGCCGCGCTCGAAGGTGATAGGAGAGAGCTTGGAATGAAGCGGCCGCGATGGGCAGCTGTGTTTAGAAGAATTCAGAAAACACAGAAATGCATTTTGGGAATGCCCAAAGATGGGGGGGAGTGCAGGGATATCTGGAGGATTGACCTGCACAATAACAATACGGATCGGAGGCCCGAGCGGGGCCAACGGGGGGGGCAAGTAAAGAAAGCCCGCCGATAGAAATGCGGCGGGAATTGAAGAAAGGTAACGGAGAAAGTACATGAGCGAAGGATTAACGGCAGGAAGTAGATTTGCAAGGATTAACGATCCACAGCACCCATAGAGGAGGAGCAGCAACAGCAGAGGCGACGACGAGGAAGCGACGACGAGGAAGCAGCAGCATCGACGAGGGAGCATCAGCGTCAGAAGAGCAGCATCGACAAGGGAGAATCAGCGTCAGAAGAGCAGCGACAACGAGGGAGCGGCGGCGACGGACGAGCCGCGGCAGCAAAAGACCAACGCAGAAGACGGGTGCAACAACACAGTCCCCGCAACCAGAGTCCGTGAGTCCGAACGAAGGGAACCGTGAGCCGTTTCGGCGCCAGGCACCAAGACCACACGACCTGCCGGGCGCAAGCTTTGGGAGGGCGTGTGTATTGGCACCAACCCGGGATCAGTTGTGACGCTATATGATACTCCAATTGGTGACTTGGAGCCATCGGTGTACAGAAATGTACGGTTTTCATTGAATTTAGTATTTCTTTAAATTTTTGTTAATAGGCAATTGAGGGTGTGTTTGCTTTGTTGAGTGAACTTAAAGAGGTGTTGGTGATTGGCTGCTTATTTAGTCAGTGGGGTGCTTTTTCTTTTTCGCTCGTTATTGGGGAAAGTGAAATATTAAATTTTTTTCATATATTTTTTTTGCATTGATAATATGTTTATATATTTGTTCGATGGTTGAGTGTTTTGGGTGTAAGATAGTTTTAAAGTTTTTTTGGGTAGCATGTATCTCTCTAAACTCCAGGGGGGTTATATTTGCTTCTATTAAGAGATTATTAGTGTTAGTGTTATTTTTTTTGCGCGGTTCCCACTGCATACGTACAGCCCACCTCCCGTCCAACCGACCGAGGGACGCTGCCGCGTAACGTACGGCTCGAATCGCGGAAATAGATCCGAGATAGATAAGCGAGGATTAGGAGAAAGATATTACGAGGAAGAGTGTTGCATAGATAAGGCGGTTAATATAAGCGATTTAAGATTGTTAGTAGAGCAAAGTGATAAGATGTGGTAGAGACCATTGTAGTCCGAACATAATACCCTGAACGGATCGTGTTGGGCATATGTCGAACTACAATGGCTGAGGAGTAGAGGACGAAAGTTTCTGGTCCTTCTACTAGGAATGTTAAAATTTAAGCGTGTTAGTAAATGCTGGCTGTCTATATTTCCATAAATAAGATTATATAAAAACATGACACCCAGCATCGTTCTACGATTTGTTAATGTTGGTAAGTTGATTAGTAAAAGTCTACTATGATAAGAGGGGAGGGGAGGAAATCTACTATGATAAAGATTTGCATCCCAATTAAGTCCCCTAAGAGCAAAAGTAAGGAAGTTTTTTTGTACAGATTCAATGTGATCTTGGTGTACTCCATATTAAGGACTCCAGACGCACGATCCATACTCAAGAATCGGACGGACCAGTGATGTATATAACGTTTTAGTTATGTACGGGTCATTAAATTCTTTTGACCATCTTTTAATAAAACCAAGCACACCCATAGCTTTATTAACCATGGTAGATACATGGTCGGTAAATTTAAGTTTCAAATCTAATAGGACACCTAGATCGTTAACCTGAGTTAATCGTTCTAAGGCGTTCCCATAGAGAAAGTACATAGCCTGGTGAGGACTAGATCGGTAAAAAGACATAAGTTTACATTTCGATCCATTAAGCTTTAGGTTATTTGCTAAACACCAATTTTGAAGTTTATCCAAATCGGATTGAAGTCTAGACTGGGCGCTAGTGAATTTATACTGAAGGCATAGCTTAACGTCATCAGCGTACATAAGTACAAGTGAATTAGTTAAGGCAAGGGGCAAGTCGTTAATAAACAGAGTAAAAAGTAGGGGTCCAAGATGGCTTCCTTGGGGCACCCCCCATGTGGCGCGGACTACACGCGAGGTAACATCTTTAAAGAAAACACGTTGGGTTCTCCCTGATAAGTAGCTCGAAATCCACATAAGCAGATCAGTTGGGAATCCCAAAAGACTGAGTTTACTTATAAGAAGCGAATGGTTAACAGAGTCAAATGCTTTACTGAAGTCAGTGTCTATGACGTCTGGTTGTAAGCCATTCCGGAAGCCATCCGTGATAAAAGATGATAGCTCCAATAAGTTGGTAGTGGTGGAGCGGCGCTTCATGAAGCCATGCTGGCACGGAGTTATTATTGAACTACATAGGTGTTGCAAATGTGGAGTGATAAGTTTTTCAAAAAGCTTTGGAATTTCTGACAATTTAGAGATGCCTCTATAATTAGCAGCGTCGGATTTTTTCCCTTTTTTATGCAGCGGAATAATGAAGGATTCCTTCCACATAAGGGGAAAGATCGAAGTTTCCAGCGATAGATTAAAGAGTTTAACAAGCGGTTTGCACAGTGCCTCGGCGCAGTACTTCAGAACACAGCCTGGTACTCCATCAGGGCCTGGCGAATACACGGGCTTAACCTTAAGAAGATCCGATAACACACCACTTTGATCGAAAGATGGGCAAAATATAAGGTTGGCTGATTGGATATTATAAGCGTAAGGCTGAGCTAAACTGCTGCTAGGTGAATAGGTAGTTTGAAAAAACTGTGCAAAGAGATCGGCCATTGCCTGATCGGTGTGTGCATAAGAGTTCTCAAACGTAAGCAGTGGGGGAAAAGATACATGTTTACGCTTAGTGTTTACAAAGTTATAAAACTGCTTCGGATCCTGAGTAAACTGAATCCTGCAGCGGCGAATATAACTCCTATAACATTCTGCGTTATGCACGGTGAAATTGGACGGAGCTACTAAGTATCTTGAATAACTAACTGTACAGCCAGATAATCTATGTTTTTTTAAAAGTCTACTCATATTATTCTTTAAATTTATAAGGTGCCTTGTATACCAAGGCGGATTCGTTGAAGCGGACGGATATTTCCACGGCACGCAAGCGTCGAAAAATATGTTCAAAGTGTAATAAAATTTTTGTAATGCGATGTTTATATCCTCGCATGCCAGTAAATCAGACCAATCAAATTCCAAAATTAACTTGTTTAATTTCATAAAGTCAGCCTTACGAAAGAAACGAACTTTCTGAGATTTAACTGTAGACTTAAGGTCAAAAAAGAAATTATTTTCGATTGAAACCTCAAGAGTGGGATGATATGGATCCTCAGGGTTAGAAAGGGGCTAAGTTCTGGAAAGATTAATTCCATCAGGATCAGAAACGAAACATAAGTCCAACAGCCGACCTAAAGAATTTCTAACGTGGCTAATTTGCCCGAGAGACATGTCGAACATGCCCTCAGGGAAGTCATGGTGGGAGTTAAGCTGTAAAGACGGTGAATTATCAACATTTGACCACATAAGTTCTGGGATATTAAAGTCACCCAGAGCTATCAGCTGGTCACCATCAGACAGACGATCGAAAACCAAACGAATAGCGGACAAATGTTGCCAGTATGTTGGCGGTTCGGACGAAGGTGGTATGTACGAACAGGTAACATACAAAGATTGATCGGACAAAGTGATTTTGATGCAAAGAAATTCAATGTCACCAAACTCTTGTGATTTTACCTCTTCAGAAGCGAATTTGGAGTCTACAGAAATTAGCACTCCTCCTCCCCTTCGCAAAGTTCTATCACATCTAAAAGTGGTGTACCTACTAGGAAAAACTTCGGAGCTTAAGATCTCCGGCTTTAACCAAGTTTCTGTAAATGCAATAATGTGAGATGCAAAGAAAGAACTATCAGAATACAGTTTGGGAAGTTTACTACGTAACCCTCTAGTATTCTGATAGGTAAGTGTTAGAGAAGACATTGGTTTTTTAAAACAGAGGAAGATGAAGTGGGTTGGTCAGTGGCCGTAACATGTGGGAGTTTTACACCCACAGGTCTGGTCATTTTTTTTCACCTTACTTGGCTGATGTTCTTGGACGAAAATATTCTCTAGCCAAAAGCTGGCGGAAAAAATCGTCTCGAACATCTGCAAGGGCACACGTATTTTGAAAGATGACGTGTGCCTGGTGTAAGAATATTTGAACTTTGTAATATCCACCACCTTTATGTCGGCTTTTGCTTTGGCTTTGATGTAAGCCGAGATATCAATCTCCGAAGTATCAGGGGCAAGCCGGGAAACAAAAATGTGTTTTGATGGTGGGATCACTTGCAAGGGTTTTGGTGCCGCCGTAACTAATACTGCGGCATCAGTGCGTACCGGGGGTCCGGACGGTTTATTACCCTGTTTGGTGACTGTTACAGGAGTTTGAATTATTGGGTCTGGGATCACTTGAAGCGATGCCACAGAGGACATATCGGACAATTGCTCATTGAGTCCGAGACATTCGGAAGCCGAATTTTTCTCAGGTCCGGCCTTTGGGGTGGCCAGAGATATAAGCGGCTGCATAGTTGTCGGCTGAGCAGGCTGAAGATTATTCGACCCGAGCACATCACTAATAGCGGATTTCTTACGCTTTGGGGACTCATTTAGTAGTTGAAGGCTACTAAACTGTGTATCAAGCGCACAGAGTTGGTCATTGATTTTTCGAAAACAACTAATCAACTCCTTGAAACCGCTTTTAGTCTGCCTCATGAACGACCTCATTTCGTCCTGAACAGCACGACAACCATCACAGCAAAAGTGGAGGCCAGACCTACGCGAGATTGCATCCGAAACTGAGGCCGTGAACCCGGCACACTTAGCGTGTAAAACGTTTTCACGGAGCCAGCAATGGATGGTAGGCTGGGAAGACGAGATTGTCTTATTGCAAGACTTTAATGCACAGACCAATTTAAAATCCATAATTATTAAAAATTTGAATAATTAATTTATTTAAAATTATTTAAAATTAAATAATTAATTTATTAAAAATTATTAAAAATTTAAATAATTAATTTATTAAAAATTATTAAAAAAATTAATAATTAATTTAAAAATATTATTTTATTTTATTAATGAGGAACCTTGAACCACTGTACCAAGGAAACGAGAAGGGGAGATTAAAGAGAGCAGTTAGTGCAAGTTAGTAAGATTTAAAGAAATAGAGATAAGAATCTCTATTGAGCGAGAGTAGAAGCAAAAGAATAGCAACAACACCGTAGGAGATGAAGAAGCAGAGCAGGGCTATGTTTGGAAAGTAAGTTAAATAAATTATTATTTTACCTCCAAATATATCACTGCACACGCGAAGCGATACGGATCTAAAAAATTGCAACTTGTTTATATATCAGTAAAGAAATAAACACCGATTGTTTATAGAAAGCTTATTGCAAATTTTACAAAAACGTAGTGCGCACAAAAAAACACGTCCGTCCGCTTTAAGATAAAGAGAGGAAGTTGAGAGAGGTTATTGATAATAATGGTGTGGTACGGTGAGCAGAGAATGCAAGTCGGATGGCTGTGTGGTCACCTTTTATTTTGTTATGGATGGACTTTGGGGCTTTTCCGTATAGGTGTATTCCTTAGTCATTTTTAGTCATTAGAATGGTTTTTACCACGTAAAAAATTGTGGTAATATTGGATTCCGTGAATTGACAGTTATTTTGTCTGCTTATTATTTGGTTGAGTTTATTGTAGGCTATGACAAAAAAGGTAACCGACAAAGGTAAGCCTTACGGTATTCCGTTGTCTAATGGTCGGGAATTGGAATAAATCTTGTTGGTAAGGACTGTTATTTTTCTGTTGGTAAGAAAGTTGAATATGTATTTTGCTATCATTGGTCCTATTTTCCAGACTTTAAGTTTGTCCATGATAGTATGGATGCCTACCCTGTCGAAGGCTTTAGCGAAGTCTAAGGAGATAATGGAGACGTGGTTTTTATTTGATAGGGACTCCCTGATTATCTGATCTAGAATAGCTAGTGAATCAGATACTGATTTTCCCTTTTTGAATCCAAATTGACAGCTGTCTAACAGCTTGCCGTTTGTAGCTAGCCACCAGAGCCGTTCAGAAATGATTTTATCTTAAACTTTTGCTAAGTACGGGTTGAGGGAAATAGGGCGATAAGAGTTGGTGGTAGTCTTGTCCGTATTTGGTTTACTTATGGGTATAACTATGCTGAGTTTGAGCTGGTGAGGTATTTTTGAGTTAATGATGTTATTGAAAAGCTTGAGGAGTCTTTTGTGGCATAAGGCTTGAGGGTAGGTTTTTTATCATGGGGTAGCTAACACGATCTCGGTTGGTTGATGGAGGCTAAAATTTCGATCATGGTGGTGTCCTTTTCGATACTCAGTGCTAATTAAGATGTTATGTGAGATATGTTGGGGTTTAGATTATTTTTGTGTTGTATGAAGGTTGGGTGGAAATTACTGTCCAGAGCTGAACTCGACCAATAGTCAGTAAAAATGTTGGCTCTTTCCTTTTTGTCGAGAATGTTTTGTGATGGGTTATTAGGGTCATGGATGCAATGGATGTCGTGTCGAATCTTCAAGCCGCAAATACGGTTTATGTTTGACCATATTTTGGAGATGATTTGTTGGGTTTATCTTGGCGGTGAAATTTTGAACAAATTTTCGTTTCCTAATCCAAATTTCCCTTTTAAGTCTGGCGTTCGCTTTTTTTTAGGCAAGTATAGTTGTCATGTTAATGTTTCTTTTACGATTCTGCCAACATACGTTATTTTCATTTTTAAGTTTTTGAATGGTTTGGTCCCACCATGGGTCAGATTTCTGTATCTTAAATGACTGTGTTTGGGGGATGGTTTCGTTAGCTGCTGTATAATTACACGGTGCGACAGTGAAAAAACACTTGTGAAACGAGATAGTGTAGGTTGTTAATCTGGTCGAAGAGAACTCAAAAATATTTTTTTTATATTTTTGGAACCCTCCAATTTTTATTTATTTAAAAAAAACCGTTTTTCGGGACTTTTTTGCGCTTAAAAATTCCTGAACGCGTTTTTTTCAACCGCTTTCAAAATTTTCGGTGTTTTTCAATAGTTAAATGTTGTAGCTTTTGAAAAAAAAATATATCTTCGATTTTGTTGAACAAAAAGGACAAAATTTTTACACCTGAAACTGAAGTTTTCGACTTTTATTCGTGTTTTTCGGATTTTGATGCCAGTTTTTCGGTACAACTTACAAAAATTTGGTCATTTTTGATACATATCAATGTTGTCTCATTTATTCTGAATAAAACGAGACAAATTTCATCAAAAAAATATGAAAATTGGTGAAGTTATAACGCTTCTCCCAAAAAAAGTCAACTCAACCTAGCGAGCGCTTCGGAGGAACAATGTGTATAAAAATAAGAGTATATTGCTTTCTTCTGACAAAAATTCTGTCATTTTTGCCACATATTAATATTGTCTCTTTAATACTGAATAAAACGATACAAATTTCATTAAAAAATAATAAAAATTGTTGAAGTTATAACGCTTTTCCCAAAAAAAGTCAATAAAACCATGGGAGCACTATAAGAAGAAGAGCATATTCCTGTCTTATACGCACAGGTACTCCGGAGCGCATGCTAGGTTGAATTGACTCTTTTTAGGAAAAGCGTTATAACTTCACCAATTTTCATAATTTTTTTATGAAATTCGTCTCGTTTTATTCAGAAGGAATGAGGCAACATTGATATGTATCAAAAATGGCCGAATTTTTGTAAGTTGTACCGAAAAACTGGCATCAAAATCCGAAAAACACGAATTAAAGTCGAAAACTTCAGTTTCAGGTGTAAAAATATTGTCCTTTTTGTTCAACAAAATCGAAGATATATTTTTTTTTCAAAAGCTACAACATTTAACTATTGAAAAACACCGAAAATTTTGAAAGCGGTTGAAAAAAACGCGTTCAGGAATTTTTAAGCGCAAAAAAGTCCCGAAAAAACGGTTTTTTTTAAATAAATAAAAATTGGAGGGTTCCAAAAATATAAAAAAAACATTTTTGAGTTCTCTTCGACCAGATTAACAACCTACACTATCTCCTTTCCCAAGTGTATTTCGTTTTTTTTTTTTTGTCGCACAGTGTTATTTTAGTTTGTTGGCTGTTTCTTTTTTGACGTTTGAGCTGGGGGTCTTTTGATGGATTATTTAATGATAGTAAATGAGAGGGAAAGGTTTATGTGGGTGAGAGTATGATGTGTGGAAAAGTGAATTGGTGAGCCATTATTGAGAGTTATAAGTGAGGACTGGTTGATGTATTTATATAATATGTTGCCTGTAGTATTGTTGGCTGGTGAGCCCCAGCTTTTATGCCAGCTGTTAAAATTTCCAGTTTTAAGTAAGGGTGGTTGTATAGTATTGTATATGTTTCTAAGGTTTTGAATCTTAAAGGTTTTATTCGGTGGAATGTACGAGGAGACTATTGTGAGTTTTATTTTTCAGTGGACTGTTACTTCTATTGTGTCGAAGTCGGAAGCATTGATCGTGACGTTTTGTTGTTGTATGGAGCTGTGGATTAGGAGTGCCACCCCTCCATATCCGTAAGTGGCAGTATTTTTGTGGTGGAGGGTGTAGGTAATTGGGATGGGGATATTTTGTATAGAGTATAGTTGGGTTTCTTGTAGGGATATAGTTTTTGGATTGTGGATTTTAATGAGAGTTTTCAAATCATTTTAATTATTTATGTATCCATTTAAATTCCATTGAAATACTTTTACCATTGCTTAAGCTAAGTATTGTTAGAAAGGCTTACTTATGTATTAAGGTGTAGGTGTATTTGGATTGAATTAGATATAATTAAATGCTCTCGCTGTCACTATTGAGATGAGGGTTTTTGTTTTTATTGCAGACGATTCTTGAGCTATCAGCGTTTTGATAGCGACCGAATTAATGAAGAATCCACAATTTAATTTCAATAATTTTATTGGGTCAATTTAACCCCAAAACAACGGCAGCGGCCGATCCCAACAATGCCGAATTACAAGTGCTAAAACCTAAGAGCTTGCGCAGAAGCTCCACCAAAGCTCCCAAACTACATGCGCTACAAAAGAACAACAAAGCGCATGCGAATCTGGGAGAAACAAAGAATATGGAGCAGCTGATAACGGGCAATTAGTGGACCGCTGCGGCTGGTTACACTGAGAGAATAGAAATAGAAATAATTATGATTTTTCCTCCCCCCGTTGAATTCCATCTTTCAACAAAAAATCCTTAGGGGCATGGGGCAGCTTCATCACATAATATTGCTGATGATCTCAAGGTCCATAATTCTCAGTTGCAGGCTGCCGTGTCCATCCAGATCCAGAGAGCGCTCGAGCCAAGCGTCAACAGAGTGGCGAGAGTGGAAGGAAACATCTTTCCGAAATTGCGCGTAGGCGCACCTTTCGATTGCAGGATCGGGAGCCTTCACGGCTGGAGCAGCAGCCACCTTGGCAGCTGCAAACGGCGGCAGCAGCGATGCGGACGACCTCCCCCCATTGGAAGGGTGCAGGCTAGAGTTCCGAATGGAGTCAGACCTGGGTGCTGACTTAATCGGCAACGGTGACAATAATCCAAATCCCGAGCCAGATGAGGGATTAAGTTCAGCAGCTTCAGAAAATCCATCGCAGACAACTGCCAGATGCGACGTTGAAATAGCGACCACGGGGGGAGCGGTGGATAGCAGGGGCACTGATGAGACGCAATTGGACACGTCCTGGATATCGTGATCCTTGTTCAGGTTTCGCTCCAATTTAAAAACCTGAGAACCCGATTGGATGTCGCAGTCCAGCGGGTAATCCTGACTGCATGAGCGACGCTTTTCCAACAGACCATCCTGCACCTTCACCACCGCTATGGTTGGTTCTGCCATTGACGAAGCAGTGGGACCATTGGGGCCGTCGAGACAAGTGGAGTGTGCAGGTACCCTCATGGAGTGCTTTGCCATTCCCTGAATGTCAAAGCGCACATCAGCGGCAAGCTGGGAGAACTTCCAGCATAATTCACTCCCAACTTCAACAGAGCTCAATCGCTCTAACTCATCCTGGAGTGTGGTAAATTTCTTGCGCAACGCAATTTCCAACGGCTCCAGTACCATGATGGTCAAATCTTCCTTCTGAACTGCAGCCTTGACCTTGTTATGCAGGGCTTCCATCTCCTGGTAGGTCACCTCTGCTCTTCGCCGCAAAAGCCTTTCCCTGCTTGCAGGAACCGAGGCACTAGCTACATCTCCAGACTCCATTATGCAATTTGTTTTTGTGCAAGGTGCAATGCAATGGAAACAACAGCAACAAGTTTTCCTTTGCAAGGTTTCCTTTAAGCACTTTAATGATCACAAATCAATTAGAGCGCGATCACGTCGGGGTCACCAATCTTGAGCTATCAGCGTTTTGATAGCGACCGAATTAATAAAGAATCCACAATTTAATTTCAATAATTTTATTGGGTCAATTTAACCCCAAAACAACGGCAGCGGCCGATCCCAACAATGCCGAATTACAAGTGCTAAAACCTAAGAGCTTGCGCAGAAGCTCCACCAAAGTTCCCAAACTGCATGCGCTACAAAAGAACAACAAAGCGCATGCGAATCTGGGAGAAACAAAGAATATGGAGCAGCTGATAACGGGCAATTAGTGGACCGCTGCGGCTGGTTACACTGAGAGAATAGAAATAGAAATAATTATGATTTTTGATGCTGGCACAAGTCCCAACAATAGGTTTTTGCTCGTTTTTTTCTTTGATTTTGAGGAGTTTGGCAAGTGTGTGCTGTTTATTTGAGTAAATTTTAAGTTTAAGATCTTCTGAAAGGGATGAGTTGGGTTTAGGTGTTGATGTTGATGGAGATTTTGATGATGATGATGATGATGATGATGTTGATGCTGATGTTGATTTTATTGCTGTGTGAAAGGGGGTGTCTATGGGAGTATCGAGGTCATCGTATGTAGTTGATTTCCTTTGTTGTGATTTCTGTCTGTCGCCGGTTGGGGGCGGATTTGGAGAGGAGCCAGATTGGTTTGAGTGTATTGTTAAATTTTTGTAGTTTTGTTCAGCTAGTTTTGTAGAGTATAGTGTTGTATCGTGGATTTGACGAGTATATCTTACGAGCTGTTTTGTGGTCTACTTTTTCCAGAGTTTTAATTGATGTGAGCTCTTTGTATTTTATAAATGCTGGGCATGTTTTGTCCATTGGGCTGTGTTTGTTGTTTGCTACAGTTGCGACATCTGAGAAGGAGAGGTATGTATGACCGTATGTTTACCTTTTCGTAACCAATCATCATTGTATATTCATTTCGTTACATATTTTTTTATATTGCGTATTTGTGTTACTTTTTGAGGTTTAACTTCATCCAATATAGTTTCTTCATCGATGCCTCGCAGTTCGTTAGAGTAAATAACTCCCTTGGAGAAGTTAAGAGTATAATGCTCACAAACTGATACAGGGAACTCGTAAAAGGTCTTTAGTCTTAAAAGTTTCGTTGCTTAGAATGTGTTTTTGGTCTTGATTAGTAGTGTGTTTTTTTACAAGATTTAACTACACCGTTGCATGTATAAAAAATTACTTTTTTTTATTAGAAAGAGGTTTGTTTTTTCAAATGATCCGTGATCCGTTCATTTTATGATGATGAATTTGGGTTCGGTTTCGCTTGCTTTAAAAAGTCTATTTATGTCGGGAGGGATTGTTGTTACCGTAGGAAAGATGCCCTGCTGTGACATATTTTGTACCTTGTCTGAAGCTTGTTTATAGTTGTTGTTATACCCTTGCAGAGGGTATTATAATTTTGGTCAAAAGTGTGCAACGCAGTGAAGGAGACATCTCCGACCCTATAAACTATATATATTCTTGATCAGGATCACCTCCTGAGTCGATATGAGCTTGTCCGTCTGTCCGTCTGTCTGTCTGTCCGTCTGTCTGACTGTCTGTCGGTTTCTACGCAAACTAGTCTCTCAGTTTTAGAGCTATCGAGTTGAAACTTTGCACACATCCTTCTTTTCCTTGCAGGTAGTACATAAGTCGGAACGGCCGGGATCGGTGGACTATATCCTATAGCTGCCATATAACTGATTGATCGGAAATGCCATAACTTCGTTGTTTTTTAAGATAGAGGGTTGGGACTTTCCACACATGTTATATTTGACCCACATATCTTATTTTTCATAAGGATCGGCCGACTATATCCTATAGCTGTCATACAACAATCGGAGCTATTATACCTGGGTTACCGGATAACGAGCCAGGGAATTGGCATGGATCCCGGAAAGGTTGCAGCGATTACGGAATTGGAACCCCCAAAAAACGTGAAGGGCGTACAGCAGTTTATCGGCATGGCGTCGTGGTATCGGCGATTCGTCCCAGACTTCGCAGAGGTCGCAAAACACGATCTCCTTTATCTCCTCCGTTAAACGATCTCCTTCGGAGGGGAACAAAGTGGGAATGGACGGAGAGACACCAATGGCGCGGCGCAGGAACAAGCTCGGCATTACAATCTGAGAAGGCGGGAGTGGAGCCCGAAGATCGGCGACACAGTGTGGGCAAAGTAGCACCATTTGTCCAAGGCGGCCGAAGGATTCGCGGCAAAGTTAGCGCAAAGTACGACGGGCCGTACACGGTGGTGAACTTTGTGTCGCCAGTGAGTGCTACGGCACGCTGGCACAAGGAAGGAAAAGAGGGCCCACCTGAGTGAGCTGAAAGCCCAAGCGCAGGAGTCGGCGCAGGCATAAACCACAGAAAAACAAACAAAAAAAATAAACAAATAAAAAAAAAAATATACATTAAAAATATATAAAATAAAGAAAACAAGAAAGGAAAGCTAACTTCGGGCGGAGCCGAAGTTTATATACCCTTGCAGTTGAGTCGCAGTCCGCTAGGTGGCGCCACGCATCTTATATTATTAGATATATAGCGGATCGTATATAGTTGGCCGATCCTTATGAAACTTGGCAAATCGAATTATTTTGTCAAAAGAGGAATCCATTGAAACTCCCATCCTTCTAACTTGAAAAACAACGAAGTTATAGCATTTCCGATCAATCAGTTATATGGCAGCTATAGGATATAGTTGGCCGATCCTTATGAAATTCGACAGATTAAAATAGAATCTCTACCAAATCCCATCTTTCTAACTTAAAAAACACCAAAGTTATGGCATTTCCGATCAATCAGTTATATGGCAGCTATAGGATATAGTCGACCGATCCCGGCCGTTCCGACTTATATACTGCCTGCAAAGGAAAGAAGGGTGTGTGCAAAGTTTCAACTCGATAGCTTTAAAACTGAGAGACTAGTTTGCGTAGAAACAGACAGACGGACAGACGGACCGACGGACAGACGGACAGACGGACATGCTCATATCGACTCAGGAGGTGATCCTGATCAAGAATATATATACTTTATAGGGTCGGAGATGTCTCCTTCACTGCGTTGCACACTTTTGACCAAAATTATAATACCCTCTGCAAGGGTATAAAAATATTATAAAAAAAATGAAAAGAAAAACAAGAAAGGAAAGCTAACTTTGGGCGGAGCCGAAGTTGATATACCCTTGCAGTTCAGTCGCAGTCCGCTAGGTGGCGCCACGCATTTTATATTATTAGATATATAGCGGATCGTATATAGTCGGCCGATCCTTATGAAATTTGGCACATTGAATTATTTTGCCCAAAGAGAAATCTGTACCAAGTCCCATCTTTCTAACTTAAAAAACATCAAAGTTATGCTAATTCCGGTCGTTCTATGACAGCTATAGGATATAGTCGGCCGATCCTTATGAAATTTTGTACATAAGATACTTTGGTCAAATATAACATGTGTGGAAAGTCCCAATTATAACTTAAAAAACACCAAAGTTATGGCATTTCCGATCAATCAGGTATATGGCAGCTATAGGATATAGTCAACCGATCCCGGCCGTTCCGACTTATATACTACCTGCAAAGGAAAAGAGGGTGTGTGCAAAGTTTCAACTCGATAGCTTTAAAACTGAGAGACTATTTTGCGTAGAAACCGACAGACAGTCAGACAGACGGACAGACAGACAGACGGACAGACGGACAAGCTCATATCGACTCAGGAGGTGATCCTGATCAAGAATATATATACTTTATAGGGTCGGAGATGTCTCCTTCACTGCGTTGCACACTTTTGACCAAAATTATAATACCCTCTGCAAGGGTATAAAAAAGAAAAGAAAAATACAAGGAAAAAACAAACAAACAAAAAAAATATATATATTTAAAATATATAAAATAAGAAAAAATATTATAAAAAAAAGGAAAAAAAAGAAGAAAAAAATGAAAAGAAAGATACAGGGAAAAAAAAAGAAAAATATAATAGAAAAGAAATATAAAAAAAAAGGTAAACAAAAAAGAAATTATTATTATGAAAAAATATACAAAAAAAAATATATATATACAACAGCATAGAATGACTCTGACGTCATCCGAAGAAGGGGGGAGGTGGATAAGGGTATCCACACACAAAAATATCCACACGCAAAGGAAAAAAAAAATCAAAAACAAAAAAAAAGTATATTGCAAAAACAAACATGAAGCTGGAACCACAAAGCTTCTGTCGTTCCCGAAGAAGGGGGGAAGTGTGAGGAGATTAGATCTCCCACACGCCAAGACAGGTGGCAAGAGGGGCAGCAGCGGGGGGGGAACAAGCAAGTCAGCACTGCAGGGTCGGATGGGCCAGCGCTGCGGGGGCAGCAGTGGGGGCAAGAGGAACTCGCACGGCGTCGCGCACGAAAGAAGGAGAAGGAGGAATCACCGTGGAACGTAACGGTCCCGGCCGGGCCGCGCTCGAAGGTCATAGGAAAGGGCAGGGACGGCGGGGAACGAAGCGGCTGGCGACTGCGCAGCTGTGTTTACAAAATGCACAAAAACACAGAAGTGCATTTGGAATGTCCAGGGGGGATTGCGGGGTATCGGGACGAAGTCCGATGACCGGCACAAAAATAATGCGGATCGGAGGCCCAGGCGGGGCAATCGGGGGAGGGACAATAAAGAAAGCCCGCCAATAGAAAGACGGCGGGATAGGAGAAAGCTAACGGAGAAAGTGAATGAGCGGAGGATTAACGGCAGGAAGTAGATTTGCAAGGATTAACGGGCGCCTCTGGCACTATATAAGGAGGGCCCCTGGAGCGAATCGGGGCCGAGTCTTCTAGGGAAGCTGGGAGAGTGAGTGAAAGACCACCCGTGGGTAAGTCTGCCATTCAAGTTGGAAAGTTTCCTTGGAAGAGTTAGGAGTACAGGCTGAAGGACACCCCGTGGGTAAGTCCGACAGTCCTAAGTGCGGGCTATTCAAGCGAGTGAGCGAGGATCTACGACACATAGCTTAAGGACCCCCTGTGGGTAAGTCCGGCGGCGGTACGCGCATCGAACAAGGAGCAAGGGGAAAAGGATCAAGGATCCGCGGCAAAGCTAAGGCCCAAGGGTAAAAGAGTCGGGTGGAGTTATTCCCGGACACGACAGGTATCCTGGTGTAGTGGCGGCAACGACGAATCAGCCTGGCGTACGCCTTGTCTGCTCCTGACCGTTCGATCCAGGTGTGATCCTGTAACGCGAGGGATAGCCAACCCGGGAACTCAAGCCCAATAGTGAAACCAGGCAGGGACACCCCGGGAAGTCAAGATAATCCTGATCCAGGCGCTGGAGCGTATGCCCAGCGTATCACCTGGAGTCAAAGGAGACGCGACGCCCAAACCTCTGGCCTACCATAGATCCTGCGGGGCGTAGGCACGCAGGTGTTTGGAGGCGAGTGGCGAACGCGACCGGGGGAGTGTCCTGTAGGGTAGGAAGGCCCTTCGTGCCTTGATCCGTCCGCTAAGCAGCGAGGAGCATATCCTGCCCGGCGTATGCCTGGGAGGTGAGCCACTCGGTCTGTAAACACGGATTAGGTGTCGGCCACGGCGAAAGGGCAAATCCAGGCAAGCCAAAGGTTCCGAGTCCACGGCACCCCAAACGGAGAAACAGCAACGGCAGAGGCGACGACGAGGGAGCAGCAGCAACAGTAGAGAGGCGACGACGAGGGAGCAGCGGCAACCGTAGAGCAGCGACGACGAGGGAGCAGCAGCGACGGACAGGCAGCGGCAGCAGAAGACGACAAACAGCAACACAGGCCCCGCAACCAGAGTCCGTGAGTCCGAACGAAGGGAACCAAGAGCCGTTTCGGCGCCAGGCACCAAGACCGCACGACCTACCGGGCGCAAGCTTTGGGAGGGCGTGCGTATTGGCACCAACCCGGAGCGGGGATCGGGGATCGACGGGAGGGCGAGCGGTCGGTCGGCTGAGCCAGACAGCCGGTGAGATTCTCTTTATTCCTTTGTAAATTAATTACAATAAAGGGGATTTATTTGAAAAGAAGCAATACCGTGTTATTTCTGGGCTCGGGCAATCACGTCGAATCTATAAATTCGGTGGAACGTACCCTCAACCTCTGTGAGCTAGCCGCGGCGTTTGTTGCGAGCAAAACATAGCAAAACAGTTCGTTACACGGTCTCAAAATAAGTGTTTGTCACTGAGACTTTGAGCAAAAAGTCTGAGAGCAACCGATTGAGTTGCTCGTATACAAATTTTGCTCGCGCTCAGTCAAAGAACACTTTTTTCTGTTTTCGTTTGGTCTGCTCATTCTAGGACCGTTTGCTTGCGTTCGACGATTCAAAAAGTCTTTTGTGCATGTATGTGTGTATGTGAAGTTTAGTGGGCTCAACTTGTCAATTTGCTTTGTAAATCTCTCGTGTAAACCGTGATTCATCAAATTTATTGAAAATGGGACGAGAACTTAATCAAAAAGTGAATCAATTTTTTATATTTAACAAAATGGACAGCAAAGTTTTCCAAAGTTTAGTTGTTAAGCTTAACTCAAAATAAATGAATTTAAAAGGAAAATATTCATTTTTTAATTAAAATAATCAATATATTAGTTTGAAATTGGAAAATTCACGTTTAAAATTTTAATAAGTTTTTTGTGCAGCAAAACGAAAACAAATTATTGAAAAGACTTTTTGCGCTGACTTTTTCAGTCAAACGGTCTTTTACTGAGTCTCTCTGTGCGAGTGTCACTCAAATCTCTCATTGAGCGATGTTCGGTAGATGAGAGTTTCATGATTTGCTCATTGTAATTCGTTCAACAGAAAACCGAAACGAAACAAAACAAAGCCTGCTGCTCAGAGAGGAACGGAAACGGCATGCTTTGTTTCGGTTGCTCTCGCAAACGTAAGCAAAAAAACGGTTAACAGTTATTTGCAAGCTATGCTATTTCATACTCTATCTCTGTGTTGTGAATCCTGACAGAAACAGCACCAAATAACGAGTGGGGTTCGTGCTTCGTGCAAAAAATCAATCGAAAAATCCTTGAACGACATACCACATACAAGTCCCGCCATTCAGATCGAGCTATTGTCCATACTGCTACGCTTCCGAGCAAACATGTAAGTTTTCACGTCCCGTAGAAAAAATTTACCGTCATGTGTGGATTAACCCACATAATGAGTTCCATTAATATATGGTTTCATCTGAGGATCTTAAATATTATCAACATTAAAAAAAGTCACATATGGAACCAAGGCAGCCCCATTTTTTGGCAAAAAAATGCCTAAACCATCTAGCAATTCGATCATGAGACAACTAAACGTTAGGGTGCGCGACACTTTCAAAAGACTTCTATGTGGATGATTGCTTGACGGGTATTGACTCAGTGGAAGAAGAAGTTAAAATCCAAAGTGAACTGAATAAAGTACTACTACAGCACGGTTTCAAACTACGAAAAGCTGTGATTGTACGCACCACGCGTAGATGAGCCGGCCATAGTCTATTTTAGAGAGCATTAGTGCACTGGTTATGAAGGTATTGGTATGTATACAAATTATATGTTTTAATTCCCGATTTAAAATAAAAAAATAAAAATTAGGATTTTTATTTTATAAATTTTATTATTAAATTCAAGAATGAGTTATAAAGATATCCTATTGGATTGATCGTTGATTATAAACTAATTTTCTAAAGTCAATTTTCTTATAACTATAGCTTTTATCGGTGACAGCGACGCTGGCAGCATAGATGGACTTTGGTTGAATAGTTTTGATTGGTCAGAGCTTTATGCTGACATGTAGGTTCCCAGGATGGGCACTTGTTTATGAATTTGGAGCAAAAGGGGTTTGATGTTTACGTCTACTGTCGTCGATAAAGGCGTGTGAATGGTTTATGTCTATGTTTATGTCTGGATGCCAATGATAATGCTATGGGAAAGGGTTTGTGTCTAGCCTATTTGAATTATTCCCACAGTAGGCTCTGGAATGTTGTTTATATACGATTTGATAGGTATGGCAGGGTATACTGGTTTTATGGGGGATTCGTTATCTAGGGTATTTGCAGATACATTAAGTGTATCTGTGGATACACTACTCGCCCCTCCTTTAGAAATTTCAACATCCTTGTTGAATTCGACAACAATTTCCTTGTGGTTGGCTAAACGCTTATAAGTGAATATTACATAAATTGTTATGCTTACAACTATAAGTATTAGGCTTATAAATACAATCCATTTGTAGACAATATCTTGTTTTTGTTGATTGAATAATGATTCTTTAAGTTTTAAAATTGGTGTTGGTTCATGTAGAGTTACATTGGTACTTGACAATATTATTTTATATTCATTTATATTCTTTGAAGTAGTGAATTTGATATTTCTTATTTCAAGTGTACATTGGCTTAATTGTATAATATTATTTCCTTCAATTGTTTTATTAAATAATTCACAATTTTGGTTAATTTGCGTTTTACTTAAATTATATGTTATTATAATATTTGGTTCAATGTATTTTATAAATTCTTTTTCTGAAATAAAAGTGTGTTGACAAATTGCTAATTGATTTGTAAGGATCTTTGAAATACATTGGTCAGTTACTAAATATTTTTGATCCATTACCTCCACTAAAGGATTTGCAGAATTTTCCAAATAATAGACACTTTTATTATTATTCATAAAATATTCAAATTTATCATTTATGTCAATTTGGCGGCCTAAATTATCTGGATATTTAATTATTCTGTATTTTTGAGTTTCATTAAAAGATGTTGGTATATGGGCTAAAATAAAAGTATTTTTGGTTTGACTGCATATCCAAGCTGAAGTCTTTATTGATAATAATTTTTCTTCATTAATGTCATCTAACTCTTCATGTTTTAATATTTTAGGATTAAATATTCCAATTCTTGTTAACTGCATCCCCATTTGTAAATCTTCAATGTATTCTAGAAAAATGTGTAAAGAATATCTAAAAAGGTGCATGGCCTCATTTTCCTCTTCTTCCCGTATTAATTTATTTATGTCTTCTGTATGTTTATTTATTATACCAATGATTTCATTAAATTCTGAATTTTCTATCATATTTTCTTTTATATTATTTAATTTTATTTCTAACTCTTTTTTATCTTCTTCTGTTAGTGTACCAAACAAATATTTGTGAGCTGATCCTACAATATTTACTAGTCCCCGTTTTTGTCTATTTGATGGGATAATCCCTTTTATTTCATGTTTTAATTGTTTAAGTGCTAAAGCTATATCTGGAATTGTTTTATATAAATTTTCATATTTTATAAATTCTTGGTATGTATTTAATATTTTTGTTTGATTTATTTCTATCATGTGGTGTTCGTAATTAAGAGGTATTTTTATAGTTCCTGTATTCAATAGTAAATAGCCATTTTTTGAAGTAATTGGGACAATACTAATTTGTTGAGCCGTTATTAATGGTAACGTTGTCCATGGTACTATTATTATCACTTTCAATATCAGAGTCAGAATTTTCAACATTTCTGGAATATCGAGAAAAATTGCGTTTTTTAAGTTTTTTAAATTTACTTTTGTGTTGTATTACTTTGTAACCCCTATTTATTTCCTGCCAGTGTTTTTCATCTTTTTGTAAAATTTTTCCTGTTTTCTTAAATGGATTAACAAGTTTCGGCTTACGTTTCATATCTTTTTCAACTTTTGCATAATTTAAATCTACCTCATACTCTTCCCGTTTTTCATTAATTTTATCAATTTTTGATTCTTTTATTTTTTGGAAATTTTTATTAGGTTTCATACCGAAAATAAATATTTCAGCAGGGGTTCTACCTGTAGTGTCATGTGTTATTTCATGATTATAAACATATGTAGCTTTTTCGATATTCATGAGCTTGTCTTCCGCATCATTAAGTGTATTTATGATTCGTAATTTTTCATTAATTGTTTTGTGAACTCTTTCTATATCAGCTATACCATTCTTGCTGCTAGTAATTTCGATCTCGATATTTTCTTTTTCTAACCAATTTTGTAATGATTTGCATACTAATCCGGGATCTTGATCCATTTTTATTATTTTTGGTTTACCTAACATATTAAATATTTTAAGTAATGCTTTTTTACTTTCGATCCAATCTGTGGTATGAGTTTCTATAATTGAAACAAATTTTGAATAGATATCAATACAAGTTAAAAATTTTCTTTGATCAATAAAATAATAGTCAATTACATATTTTTCACGGATGTTTTTACTTTCGGGGGTTTTTTCAAATGTTAATGCTACTTTTCTATGTTCTGCCTTGCATAAATTACAAATATCGCATTTATTAATTATA
This sequence comes from Drosophila ananassae, assembly GCF_017639315.1. NCBI lineage: Eukaryota > Metazoa > Arthropoda > Insecta > Diptera > Drosophilidae > Drosophila > Drosophila ananassae. Next base: position 1,348,848 of record NW_025319041.1, on the reverse strand, counting down.
TTTTGGATTAATTTTTGTGCATCTGGAAAATAGTATTTAGCTTTAAAATCTTCATATGTTTTTTTAATACCTTGATGAATAGTTTTCTCATGAATATTAATTACTTTCTCGTGAAAATCTGCGTAGGTAGATATATTAGGAAGTATTACTGATGTTTTCATTAATTTTGTTCCCAAATTTGGTTTAATTAATTCCATGAAAGCCCTTTGAAATATTGCGAAATCTTCGTCATTATTTATGTACATTACAAAATTGTGTCCACATACAAATTTAAGAATAATATCTTTTGCTGTACGTTCCGTCATGTTACTATATTTTATTGTATTAATTGTTTTATTAAAATACCGGACTAATTTATTACTATCTTCATTTCCCTTTTCAAATATTAATTGGTGACTGAAAACATTAATTGGACGCTCTGTAATCTGAATACAATTGCCATTATCTTCTTGGGCGCTATGTATAGTAGCTCCTGTGCTTCATCATTCATGTGCCTGTAAATCATCTTCGTTTTGAAATGTTTCTTCTAGTTGTTCATTATTTGATTCTTTTTTAGGTAGCCTAGATAAGGCGTCTGCTACATAATTTTCCTTTCCTTTAATGTAATTCATACCACAATCATATTGACTAAGATATATTTTCCATTTTTGCAATTTCATATTAGGTTCTTTAATATTGTGTAACCAAACTAGTGGTTTATGATCGGATGTAATTTTAAATTTTCTTCCAAATAGATAGGGTCGGAAGTACTTAGTTGCCCAGACTACGGCTAATAACTCTTTTTCGATAGTTGAATAATTTATTTCATGATCATTTAATGTTCTACTTGCATAGCAAACTGGTCTACCTTCTTGAGCTAGGACAGCGCCTAAAGCATAATTACTAGCATCAGCAGTTAACTCAAATGTTTTTTCAAAATCTGGATATCTAAGGATTGGATCATTTGTAATTAGTGTTTTTAATTTTTCAAATGCTTCAACGTAATTATTATCTTTGACATTTATTTTTGAACCCTTCTTAAGGCACTGGGTCATTGGTTTAGCAATTTTTGCAAATTCTCTAACAAACTTTCGGTAAAATCCACAAAGACCAATAAATGATTTAATTTGTTTAGGAGTACTTGGAATTTTAAAATCGTGAATAGCTTGAATTTTATTTGGGTTTGTTTTAATTCCTTCAGTAGTAATTATATGGCCTAAAAATTCTGTTTCTCTTTTCATGAATTCGCATTTATCTAATTGAAGTTTAAGATTGGATTTTCTTAATCGGACGAAGACTTTTTGAAGGGACTGAATATGTTCTTGTAAGGAGGTCGAAAATATAATAATATCATCTAAATATACTAGGCAATGAGTTCCTATTATATCGTGAAGAATATTATTCATACATCGCTGGAATGTAGCAGGAGCATTTTTTAGACCGAAAGGCATTCTAGTATATTCATAGTGTCCTTTCTTGGTGGAAACGGCTGTTTTTTGAATTGATCTTGGGTCCATTTCAATTTGATGGAATCCCTTTGCCAGATCTAACGTTGTAATCCATATATATATTTCATCCATATTGGGAATGGGGAATTTATCGTCAATCGTTATCTCGTTAAGTCCTCTGTAATCAATAGCCATACGAAATTTTGGAATGCCCGATGCATCCATTTTCTTGGGTACTATTACTATAGGACTACAATAAGGAGATTTAGATTTGCGGACAATACCTTGTTTAATCATATCTGCTATTTGGTTTTCTACTTCATTGTCATAAATATAGGGATAAGTATATGGTCTTCTATAAATGGGATCTTCATGTTTAGTTTTTATTTTATGTTTGATTTCATTTGTGAAGGTCAAATTGTCATCCTCATGATACTGAATATCAAAGAATTTGGACATTAGAGAATGTAGTGCCGATTTTTCCTCACTGTTGAGATGATCATCTCGAATATAACTAGTTTTTAATTCTGTTTCCAATGCGTAAATGTGTTCTTCATCCTCTAACATGTTTGTATAATTTTTGTTATGTTCCTTTATTATATTGATCATTGGAAATTCGTAATTATTTAGTTTAACAGTATTCTTTCCAAAATCTATTTGGGCTGATGTAAGGTTTAAAATATTACGTCCTAAAAGAAAATCGTAATGATTGGAAAATTCTTTGACAAAAAATTTTTGTTTTGATTTAAATAATTTTGGAATTATAAATTCAATGGATTTATTCAAAGTGACTGAATTTCCTACTGTTTGAACTTTTATATTATTCTCTTTAATTGGATATTTTAAAAAATTTTCATTTATTAAACTTATACTGGAACCTGTGTCAATAAGGCAAATGCATGGTCTATTATCAATTTTTATTTTTATTGCTGTTGTGTTTCTTCCGAGGCTTGTGTCTGAAAATTTTCAACTATTTCCATTGGTTCTGGTCTATTCTGTTGGTCTGATTGTTTTTGAGGAACATTAACAGACCGATTATAATTTGGAGAGTTTTGACCTGAAGGATTTTGAGAGTATCTATAATTATTATTATAGTTTGAATTAAAATTTCTATTTGAATCAAAAGTATTTTGTCTTTGTTGATAATTATATGCCCCACGATTATTATAATTTTGACTCCTATTGTTTCCTACATTCTGATTGAAATTTTGGTTTCTGTCCCTTTGATTATTATTAGAATTATTAGTATTAGAAGTATTAGATGTGGAGACCATTGGTATATTATATCGATTTTCAACACTTCGGGAAAAATTATATATATCATCATCATCATAAAGACCTACAGCTTGAGCAGCTTGTTTTAATTTAGTTGGAGTTGATATATCGTATTTGCATATAGATATGTACACTCGTAATGGTAATTTTTCACGAATTACTTCTGCTATATGATCACCTAATATTCTTGAAAATATAACAGTGTTTGCTGCATTATTATCCAGACTTAACTTATTACAAATTTTACTTGTCTGTTTGTCTAAATCATCAATAAACTTACGTAAACTATTTTGATATTTAATTTTATGTAAATCCATGATCATGAGATGTGGGGGTTTTGATGAGTTGAATTCACTGATGAGTAAGGTTCTTAATTCATTCCAGTCCTGGGTTGAATTCCTAAGAAGAATTGTACGTGCAGGTCCAACGATGAGGTTTAGGATAGCTCCTTGAATGATTTCATTCTGAGTAGACGATGTTGTTTTGTATTGGGTAATCAAGTTATCAACACTTTTTATAAATAGTGCTAAATACATTGTATCACCATCAAATTTGTCAATTTGTTTTAGTTGCATGAAGAAATGATTCATATTGCTGTCAGACAGGATGTGCCTTGCTGCAGCTGATGTGGATGCTTGTTCAGATTGCATTTTAAAGTTTATTTATTTAATTTGGTATATATATGTTTTTTTATTTTTTAAATTGTCTTGATTATGTTAATAATTTTATTTTATTTGTTTATTTCAAATAGACATTAGAAATCCTCATTCGTGATTTGACTAATGCTGAGTTCCCTGGTATTAAAATTTTTTTATGTAATGTTTGTTGCACTTCACACTAGAAATCCTCATTCGTGATTTCACTAATGTTTAGAAATGTTTATGGATTCGTTTTGCGGATACAATAAATTCGCGATGTATTTAGTTCGATACTTAAAACACGCGAGGATAATTGTATCCTACCGACTGCGCCAATTATATGTTTTAATTCCCGATTTAAAATAAAAAAATAAAAATTAGGATTTTTATTTTATAAATTTTATTATTAAATTCAAGAATGAGTTATAAAGATATCCTATTGGATTGATCGTTGATTATAAACTGATTTTTCAAATTCAATTTTCTTATAACTATAGCTTTTATCGGTGACAGCGACGCTGGCAGCATAGATGGACTTTGGTTGAATAGTTTTGATTGGTCAGAGCTTTATGCTGACATGTAGGTTCCCAGGATGGGCACTTGTTTATGAATTTGGAGCAAAAGGGGTTTGATGTTTACGTCTACTGTCGTCGATAAAGGCGTGTGAATGGTTTATGTCTATGTTTATGTCTGGATGCCAATGATAATGCTATGGGAAAGGGTTTGTGTCTAGCCTATTTGAATTATTCCCACAGTAGGCTCTGGAATGTTGTTTATATACGATTTGATAGGTATGGCAGGGTATACTGGTTTTATGGGGGATTCGTTATCTAGGGTATTTGCAGATACATTAAGTATATCTGTGGATACACTACTTACATGAGTATTAAGAACTTAAAAATTTAATAATGTTGAAACGTGTTGAAACGAATCGAAGTCTTGTAAAATGTACATAAATTTTACCTTGACCCTGTACAGATTTTTTATTTTGGTAAATATGATAACGTCATTGGCTTAGATTGATCAGTTTCACACAGATCTTTAAAGAGTAAAGACATGGTTAGTCAACCAGGAACTCCTGGAGGAACTACAACCTCAAAGCTTTGTTGACGTCCGGAATATACTAAGGAAAAAACGATAACTCTATAAATAATACGACAGAAACATTTCTAATCGTATTAACCTTTTTAATAATTACCCTACCCTATTGAAGTACTCAATCCAAGAACATCAACCAAGTACGGTGAAAAAAAAGATAACCAAACCTGTGGGTGTAAAACTCCCACATGTTAAGGCCACTGATCAACCTTCCACCTCATCTTCCTCAATCCCAAAAAACTAATGTCTTCATTAACACTTACCTATCAGAATACAAGAGGGTTACGTAGTAAACTTCCCAAACTGTATTCTGATAGTTCTTTTTTTGCATCCCACATTATAGTATTTACAGAAACTTGGTTAAAGCCGGAGATCTTAAGCTCCGAAGTTTTTCCTAGTAGGTACACCACATTTAGATGTGATAGAACTTTGCGAAGGGGAGGAGGAGTGCTAATTTCTGTAGACTCCAAATTCGCTTCTGAAGAGGTAAAATCACAAGAGTTTTGTAACATTGAATTTCTTTGCATCAAAATCACTTTGTCCGATCAATCTTTGTATGTTACCTGTTCGTACATACCACCTTCGTCCGAACCGCCAACATACTGGCAACATTTGTCCGCTATTCGTTTGGTTTTCGATCGTCTGTCTGATGGTGACCAGCTGATAGCTCTGGGTGACTTTAATATCCCAGAACTTATGTGGTCAAATGTTGATAATTCACCGTCTTTACAGCTAAGCTCCCACCATGACTTCCCTGAGGGCATGTTCGACATGTCACTCGGGCAAATTAAAATATATAAAATAAGAAAAAATATTATAAAAAAAAGGAAAAAAAAGAAGAAAAAAATGAAAAGAAAGATACAGGGGGAAAAAAAAGAAAAATATAATAGAAAAGAAATATAAAAAAAAAAGGTAAACAAAAAAGAAATTATTATTATGAAAAAATATACAAAAAAAAATATATATATACAACAGCATATAATGACTCTGACGTCATCCGAAGAAGGGGGGAGGTGGATAAGGGTATCCACACACAAAAATATCCACACGCAAAGGAAAAAAAAAATCAAAAACAAAAAAAAAGTATATTGCAAAAACAAACATGAAGCTGGAACCACAAAGCTTCTGTCGTTCCCGAAGAAGGGGGAATGTGTGAGGAGATTAGATCTCCCACACGCCAAGACAGGTGGCAAGAGGGGCAGCAGCGGGGGGGGGGGGGGGACAAGCAAGTCAGCACTGCAGGGTCGGATGGGCCAGCGCTGCGGGGGCAGCAGTGGGGGCAAGAGGAACTCGCACGGCGTCGCGCACGAAAGAAGGAGGAGGAGGAATCACCGTGGAACGTAACGGTCCCGGCCGGGCCGCGCTCGAAGGTCATAGGAAACAGCGGGGACGGCGGGGAACGAAGCGGCTGGCGACTGCGCAGCTGTGTTTACAAAATGCACAAAAACACAGAAGTGCATTTGGAATGTCCAGGGGGGATTGCGGGGTATCGGGACGAAGTCCGATGACCGGCACAAAAATAATGCGGATCGGAGGCCCAGGCGGGGCAATCGGGGAAGGGACAATAAATATTAGGATAGGAGAAAGCTAACGGAGAAAGTGAATGAGCGGAGGATTAACGGCAGGAAGTAGATTTGCAAGGATTAACGGGCGCCTCTGGCACTATATAAGGAGGGCCCCTGGAGCGAATCGGGGCCGAGTCTTCTAGGGAAGCTGGGAGAGTGAGTGAAAGACCCCCCGTGGGTAAGTCTGCCATTCAAGTTGCAAAGTTTCCTTGGAAGAGTTAGGAGTACAGGCTGAAGGACACCCCGTGGGTAAGTCCGACAGTCCTAAGTGCGGGCTATTCAAGCGAGTGAGCGAGGATCTACGACAAATAGCTTAAGGACCCCCTGTGGGTAAGTCCGGCGGCGGTACGCGCAACGAACAAGGAGCAAGGGGAAAAGGATCAAGGATCCGCGGCAAAGCTAAGGCCCAAGGGTAAAAGAGTCGGGTGGAGTTATTCCCGGACACGACAGGTATCCTGGTGTAGTGGCGGCAACGACGGATCAGCCTGGCGTACGTCTTGTCTGCTCCTGACCGTTCGATCCAGGTGTGATCCTGTAACGCGAGGGATAGCCAACCCGGGAACTCAAGCCCAATAGTGAAACCAGGCAAGGACACCCCGGGAAGTCAAGAGAATCCTGATCCAGGCGCTGGAGCGTATGCACAGCGTATCACCTGGAGTCAAAGGAGACGCGACGCCCAAACCTCTCTCCTACCATAGATCCTGCGGGGCGTAGGCACGCAGGTGTTTGGAGGCGAGTGGCGAACGCGACCGGGGGCGTGTCCTGTAGGGTAGGAAGGCCCTTCGTGCCCTGATCCGGCCGCTAAGCAGCGAGGAGCATATCCTGCCCGGCGTATGCCTGGGAGGTGAGCCACTCGGTCTGTTAACACGGATTAGGTGCCGGCCACGGCGAAAGGGCAAATCCAGGCAAGCCAAAGGTTCCGAGTCCACGGCACCCCAAACGGAGAAACAGCAACGGCAGAGGCGACGACGAGGGAGCAGAAGCAACAGTAGAGCGGCGACGACGAGGGAGCAGCGGCAACCGTAGAGCAGCGACGACGAGGGAGCAGCAGCGACGGACAGGCAGCGGCAGCAGAAGACGACAAGCAGCAACACAGGCCCCGCAACCAGAGTCCGTGAGTCCGAACGAAGGGAACCGAGAGCCGTTTCGGCGCCAGGCACCAAGACCGCACGACCTGCCGGGCGCAAGCTTTGGTAGGGCGTGCGTATTGGCACCAACCCGGAGCGGGGATCGGGGATCGACGGGAGGGCGAGCGGTCGGTCGGCTGAGCCAGACAGCCGGTGAGATTCTCTTTATTCCTTTGTAAATTAATTACAATAAAGGGGATTTATTTGAAAAGAAGCAATACCGTGTTATTTCTGGGCTCGGGCAATCACGTCGAATCTATAAATTCGGTGGAACGTACCCTCAACCTCTGTGAGCTAGCCGCGGCGTTTGTTGCGAGCAAAACATAGCAAAACAGTTCGTTACACGGTCTCAAAATAAGTGTTTGTCACTGAGACTTTGAGCAAAAAGTCTGAGAGCAACCGATTGAGTTGCTCGTATACAAATTTTGCTCGCGCTCAGTCAAAGATCACTTTTTTCTGTTTTCGTTTGGTCTGCTCATTCTAGGACCGTTTGCTTGCGTTCGACGATTCAAAAAGTCTTTTGTGCATGTATGTGAAGTTTAGTGGGCTCAACTTGTCAATTTGCTTTGTAAATCTCTCGTGTAAACCGTGATTCATCAAATTTATTGAAAATGGGACGAGAACTTAATCAAAAAGTGAATCAATTTTTTATATTTAACAAAATGGACAGCAAAGTTTTCCAAAGTTTAGTTGTTAAGCTTAACTCAAAATAAATGAATTTAAAAGGAAAATATTCATTTTTTAATTAAAATAATCAATATATTAGTTTGAAATTGGAAAATTCACGTTTAAAATTTTAATAAGTTTTTTGTGCAGCAAAACGAAAACAAATTATTGAAAAGACTTTTTGCGCTGACTTTTTCAGTCAATCGGTCTTTTACTGAGTCTCTCTGTGCGAGTGTCACTCAAATCTCTCATAGAGCGATGTTCGGTAGATGAGAGTTTCATGATTTGCTCATTGTAATTCGTTCAACAGAAAACCGAACCAAATAACGAGTGGGGTTCGTGCTTCGTGCAAAAAATCAATCGAAAAATCCTTGAACGACATACCACATACAAGTCCCGCCGTTCAGATCGAGCTATTGTCCATACTGCTACGCTTCTGAGCAAACATGTAAGTTTTCACGTCCCGTAGAAAAAATTTACCGTCATGTGTGAATTAACCCACATAATCAGTTCCATTAATATATGGTTTCATCTGAGGATCTTAAGTATTATCAACATTAAAAAAAGTCACATATGGAACCAAGGCAGCCCCATTTTTTGGCAAAAAAATGCCTAAACCATCTAGCAATTCGATCATGAGACATCTAAACGTTAGGGTGCGCGACACTTTCAAAAGACTTCTATGTGGATGATTGCTTGACGGGTATTGACTCAGTGGAAGAAGAAGTTAAAATCCAAAGTGAACTGAATAAAGTACTAGTACAGCACGGTTTCAAACTACGAAAAGCTGTGATTGTACGCACCACGCGTAGATGAGCCGGCCATAGTCTATTTTAGAGAGCATTAGTGCACTGGTTATGAAGGTATTGGTATGTATACATGAGTATTAAGAACTTAAAAATTTAATAATCTTGAAACGTGTTGAAACGAATCGAAGTCTTATAAAGTGTCCATAAATTTTACCTTGACCCTGTACAGATTTTTTATTTTGGTAAATATGATAACGTCATTGGCTTAGATTGATCAGTTTCACACAGATCTTTAAAGAGTAAAGACATGGTTAGTCAACCAGGAACTCTTGGAGGAACTACAACCTCAAAGCTTTGTTGACGTCCGGAATATACTAAGGAAAAAACGATAACTCTATAAATAATACGACAGAAACATTTCTAATCGTATTAACCTTTTTAACAATTACCCTACCCTATTGAAGTACTCAATGTACGACCATACATTCCATCTCCAATGAGATGCTAACTGTCTGAGATTTTGACACCCCTCTACCTAATGTAAAAGTCCAAAAAAATACGCCAATTGCTCTGAAAAAGTCACACAACGAATAATGAACCTTGAACCAATATCCAACACTGCATTAACTGTAAATGCGAAGACGACGCTATTAAACACTACAATGCAATGGACAAATCATGCCCCTCCTTTTTCAAACAAAATAAACTGACTGCGGATAAAACTACCCAAAAAGTAGACCACAAGACAGCCCGCTTTATATACGACTTACGCTATACCTACCCACCAATACCCTACGGCCAAAAATCAGCAATTTCAATACACAAATCACCAGCTATCGAACAACAATCCACACATCCAGTATATCAAAGACAAGCTCAACCACACCAAATCCTACTACTATACAAATTATCACCAACGAAGACTCCTACGAGGAACACATGGACACCACTGCATCAACATCAACTATACTTCACACGCTCCGAAATTTCCGATGCACTAAGACTGAAAATATTTGAGAATATTTGGAACTACATTAAAATCAAAAGGAAAAAACTACCAAAAACCAAAAAAGGATAAGCAAATGAAAGGCAAGATATATGATAAAAGGATCACAATGAATACAGATGAAGATTTAAACCAATTCTATGATTGAATTAAAAAGCGCCATAAACCAACATAAAGGCAAAACACACATGAGTGGCACAACACATATCACATGTATTAAACTGCAGGTTCCCTGAAGTATTGTAATAAACGATAATAATAATAAATAATAAACGATTATTGTGATAAACGATTAACGAGTCAGGTTTGTAATGAATTTTCCAACGAATGTCACCAACCTTAGAAAACTTCGAGGTCTTCCTTGTTAAGTGGGTCTCGAAACCTTCGGATTAAATTGACTTTCTCCGGGTCCACTTTGATGATATGTCCAAGGAACTTTTCATCCAATACTTTGCAAACCTCTCATACTGTCTTGTCATGTTCTTCCTCGCTAGCTCCAAATATGATAACATCGTCAAGGTAATTTATGACGTTGGTAAAGGGTGCCAGAAACTGATTGAGATGACGTTGGAATATTTCCGGAGCCGAGTTAATTCCAAACATTAGCCGTTTGTACCTGAAGGGTCCTTTTCGGGTTATGAACGTCGTAATTTCCCTGCTGGCTTCGTCTAGTTGATGATAGGCGTCTTTCAGGTCGAGACGGAAAAGAATTTTGCGTCTTTTAATTTGGTCATAAAAGACTCAAATGTCAGTAACTTGTAATTTTCCCCACCTAACATCACCGTTTTCCTTGAACGCCAGCACAATGGGAGAGATCCACGCGCAGGGACCAGTAACAGTGAATAAAAAAAATAAAATTGAAATTGGAAATTGAAGTTAAAAATTGAATTTGATTATTGAAATTGAAAAATAAAAATGAAAAATGGACTTGAAAATTGTATTTGAAAATTGAAATTGAAAATTGAAAAAAATTCCGATCGTTCTATGACAGCTATAGGATAAAGTCGGCCGATTCTTATGAAATTTTGTACATAAGATACTTTGGTCAAATATAACATGTGTGGAAAGTTCCGATCAATCAGTTATATGGCAGCTATAGGATATAGTCGACCGATCCCGGCCGTTCCGACTTATATACTACCTGGAAAGGAAAGAAGGGTGTGTGCAAAGTTTCAACTCGATAGCTCCAAAACTGAGAGACTAGTTTGCGTAGAAACCGACAGGCAGACAGACAGACGGACAGACGGACAGACAGACAGACGGACAGACGGACATGCTTATATCGACTCAGGAGGTGATCCTCATCATGAATATATATACTTTATAGGGTCGGAGATGTCTCCTTCACTGCGTTGCACACTTTTGACCAAAATTATAATACCCTCTGCAAGGGTATAAAAACAAGAAAGGAAAGCTAACTTCGGGAGGAGCCGAAGTTGATATACCCTTGCAGTTCAGTCGCAGTCCGCTAGGTGGCGCCACGCATCTTATATTATTAAATATATAGCGGATCGTATATAGGCGGCCGATCCTTATGAAATTTGGAAAATCAGATTGTTTTTCGCAAAATAGAATCTGTACCAAGTCCCATCTTTCTAACTTAAAAAACACCAAAGTTATGCCAATTCCGATCGTTCTATGACAGCTATAGGATATAGTTGGCCGATCCTTATGAAATTTTGTACATAACATATTTTGGTCAAATATAACATGTGCATAAAGTCCCAACCTTCTAACTTAAAAAACACCAAAGTTATGGCATTTCCGATCAATCAGTTATATGGCAGCTATAGGATATAGTCGACCGATCCCGGCCGTTCCGACTTATATACTACCTGCAAAGGAAAGAAGGGTGTGTGCAAAGTTTCAACTCGATAGCTCCAAAACTGAGAGACTAGTTTGCGTAGAAACCGACAGACAGACAGACGGACAGACGGACCGACGGACCGACGGACCGACGGACCGACGGACAGACGGACAGACGGACAGACGGACATGCTCATATCAACTCAGGAGGTGATCCTGATCAAGAATATATATACTTTATAGGGTCGGAGATGTCTCCTTCACTGCGTTGCACACTTTTGACCAAAATTATAATACCCTCTGCAAGGGTATAAAAAAGGAAAAAAAGAAGAAAAAAATGAAAAGAAAGATACAGGGGAAAAAAAAGAAAAATATAATAGAAAAGAAATATAAAAAAAAGGTAAACAAAAAAGAAATTATTATTATGAAAAAATATACAAACAGCATAGAATGACTCTGACGTCATCCGGGGAGGTGTATAAGGTGGAATGTCATCCGTCATGACTGGGGAGGTGGATAAGGGTATCCACACACAAAAATATCCACACGCAAAGGAAAAAAAAAATCAAAAACAGAAAAAAAGTATATTGCAAAAACAAACATGAAGCTGGAACCACAAAGCTTCTGTCGTTCCCGAAGAAGGGGGGAAGTGTGAGGAGATTAGATCTCCCACACGCCAAGACAGGTGGCAAGAGGGGCAGCAGCGGGGGGGGAACAAGCAAGTCAGCACTGCAGGGTCGGATGGGCCAGCGCTGCGGGGGCAGCAGTGGGGGCAAGAGGAACTCGCACGGCGTCGCGCACGAAAGAAGGAGGAGGAGGAATCACCGTGGAACGTAACGGTCCCGGCCGGGCCGCGCTCGAAGGTCATAGGAAACAGCGGGGACGGCGGGGAACGAAGCGGCTGGCGACTGCGCAGCTGTGTTTACAAAATGCACAAAAACACAGAAGTGCATTTGGAATGTCCAGGGGGGATTGCGGGGTATCGGGACGAAGTCCGATGACCGGCACAAAAATAATGCGGATCGGAGGCCCAGGCGGGGCAATCGGGGGAGGGACAATAAAGAAAGCCCGCCAATAGAAAGACGGCGGGATAGGAGAAAGCTAACGGAGAAAGTGAATGAGCGGAGGATTAACGGCAGGAAGTAGATTTGCAAGGATTAACGGGCGCCTCTGGCACTATATAAGGAGGGCCCCTGGAGCGAATCGGGGTCGAGTCTTCTAGGGAAGCTGGGAGAGTGAGTGAAAGACCCCCCGTGGGTAAGTCTGCCATTCAAGTTGGAAAGTTTCCTTGGAAGAGTTAGGAGTACAGGCTGAAGGACACCCCGTGGGTAAGTCCGACAGTCCTAAGTGCGGGCTATTCAAGCGAGTGAGCGAGGATCTACGACAAATAGCTTAAGGACCCCCTGTGGGTAAGTCCGGCGGCGGTACGCGCATCGAACAAGGAGCAAGGGGAAAAGGATCAAGGATCCGCGGCAAAGCTAAGGCCCAAGGGTAAAAGAGTCGGGTGGAGTTATTATCGGACACGACAGGTATCCTGGTGTAGTGGCGGCAACGACGGAGCAAGCTTTGGGAGGGCGTGCGTATTGGCACCAACCCGGAGCGGGGATCGGGGATCGACGGGAGGGCGAGCGGTCGGTCGGCTGAGCCAGACAGCCGGTGAGATTCTCTTTATTCCTTTGTAAATTAATTACAATAAAGGGGATTTATTTGAAAAGAAGCAATACCGTGTTATTTCTGGGCTCGGGCAATCACGTCGAATCTATAAATTCGGTGGAACGTACCCTCAACCTCTGTGAGCTAGCCGCGGTGTTTGTTGCGAGCAAAACATAACAAAACAGTTCGTTACACGGTCTCAAAATAAGTGTTTGTCACTGAGACTTTGAGCAAAAAGTCTGAGAGCAACCGATTGAGTTGCTCGTATACAAATTTTGCTCGCGCTCCGTCAAAGATCACTTTTTTCTGTTTTCGTTTGGTCTGCTCATTCTAGGACCGTTTGCTTGCGTTCGACGATTCAAAAAGTCTTTTGTGCATGTATGTGTGTATGTGAAGTTTAGTGGGCTCAACTTGTCAATTTGCTTTGTAAATCTCTCGTGTAAACCGTGATTCATCAAATTTATTGAAAATGGGACGAGAACTTAATAAAAAAGTGCATCAATTTTTTATATTTAACAAAATGGACAGCAAAGTTTTCCAAAGTTTAGTTGTTAAGCTTAACTCAAAATAAATGAATTTAAAAGGAAAATATTCATTTTTTAATTAAAATAATCAATATATTAGTTTGAAATTAGAAAATTCACGTTTAAAATTTTAATAAGTTTTTTGTGCAGCAAAACGAAAACAAATTATTGAAAAGACTTTTTGCGCTGACTTTTTCAGTCAATCGGTCTTTTACTGAGTCTCTCTGTGCGAGTGTCACTCAAATCTCTCATTGAGCGATGTTCGGTAGATGAGAGTTTCATGATTTGCTCATTGTAATTCGTTCAACAGAAAACCGAAACGAAACAAAACAAAGCCTGCTGCTCAGAGAGGAACGGAAACGGCATGCTTTGTTTCGGTTGCTTTCGCAAACGTAAGCAAAAAAACGGTTAACAGTTATTTGCAAGCTATGCTATTTTATACTCTATCACTGTGTTGTGAATCCTGACAGAAACAGCACCAAATAACGAGTGGGGTTCGTGCTTCGTGCAAAAAATCAATCGAAAAATCCTTGAACGACATACCACATACAAGTCCCGCCGTTCAGATCGAGCTATTGTCCATACTGCTACGCTTCCGAGCAAACATGTAAGTTTTCACCTCCCGTAGAAAAAATTTACCGTCATGTGTGGATTAACCCACATAATCAGTTCCATCAATATATGGTTTCATCTGAGGATCTTAAATATTATCAACATTAAAAAAAGTCACATATGGAACCAAGGCAGCCCCATTTTTTGGCAAAAAAATGCCTAAACCATCTAGCAATTCGATCATGAGACAACTAAACGTTAGGGTGCGCGACACTTTCAAAAGACTTCTATGTGGATGATTGCTTGACGGGTATTGACTCAGTGGAAGAAGAAGTTAAAATCCAAAGTGAACTGAATAAAGTACTACTACAGCACGGTTTCAAACTAGGAAAAGCTGTGATTGTACGCACCACGCGTAGATGAGCCGGCCATAGTCTATTTTAGAGAGCATTAGTGCACTGGTTATGAAGGTATTGGTATGTATACATGTGTATTAAGAACTTAAAAATTTAATAATGTTGAAACGTGTTGAAACGAATCGAAGTCTTATAAAATGTCCATAAATTTTACCTTGACCCTGTACAGATTTTTTATTTTGGTAAATATGATAACGTCATTGGCTTAGATTGATCAGTTTCACACAGATCTTTAAAGAGTAAAGACATGGTTAGTCAACCAAGAATTCTTGGAGGAACTACAACCTCAAAGCTTTGTTGACGTCCGGAATATACTAAGGAAAAAACGATAACTCAATAAATAATACGACAGAAACATTTCTAATCGTATTAACCTTTTTAACAATTACCCTACCCTATTGAAGTACTCAATCCAAGAACATCAACCAAGTACGGTGAAAAAAAAGATAACCAAACCTGTGGGTGTAAAACTCCCACATGTTAAGGCCACTGATCAACCTTCCACCTCATCTTCCTCAATCCCAAAAAACTAATGTCTTCATTAACACTTACCTATCAGAATACAAGAGGGTTACGTAGTAAACTTCCCAAACTGTATTCTGATAGTTCTTTTTTTGCATCCCACATTATAGTATTTACAGAAACTTGGTTAAAGCCGGAGATCTTAAGCTCCGAAGTTTTTCCTAGTAGGTACACCACATTTAGATGTGATAGAACTTTGCGAAGGGGAGGAGGAGTGCTAATTTCTGTAGACTCCAAATTCGCTTCTGAAGAGGTAAAATCACAAGAGTTTGGTAAAATTGAATTTCTTTGCATCAAAATCACTTTGTCCGATCAATCTTTGTATGTTACCTGTTCGTACATACCACCTTCGTCCGAACCGCCAACATACTGGCAACATTTGTCCGCTATTCGTTTGGTTTTCGATCGTCTGTCTGATGGTGACCAGCTGATAGCTCTGGGTGACTTTAATATCCCAGAACTTATGTGGTCAAATGTTGATAATTCACATCGCATTACAAAAATTTTATTACACTTTGAACATATTTTTCGACGCTTGCGTGCCGTGGAAATATCCGTCCGCTTCAACGAATCCGCCTTGGTATACAAGGCACCTTATAAATTTAAAGAATAATATGAGTAGACTTTTAAACAAACATAGATTATCTGGCTGTACAGTTAGTTATTCAAGATACTTAATAGCTCGGTCCAATTTCACTGTGCATAACGCAGAATGTTATAGGAGTTATATTCGCCGCTGCAGGATTCAGTTTACTCAGGATCCGAAGCAGTTTTATAATTTTGTAAACACTAAGCGTAAACATGTATCTTTTCCCCCTCTGCTTACGTTTGAGAACTCTTATGCGAACACCGATCAGGCAATGGCCGATCTCTTTGCACAGTTTTTTCAAACTACCTATTCACCTAGCAGCAGTTTAGCTCAGTCTTACACTTATAATATCCAATCAGCCCATCTTATATTTCGCCCATCTTTCGATCAAAGTGGTGTGTTATCGGATCTTCTTAAGGTTAAGCCCGTGTATTCGCCAGGCCCTGATGGAGTACCAGGCTGTGTTCTGAAGTACTGCGCCGAGGCACTGTGCAAATCGCTTGTTAAACTCTTTAATCTATCGCTGGAAACTTCGATCTTTCCCCTTATGTGGAAGGAATCCTTCATTATTCCGCTGCATAAAAAGGGAAAAAATCCGACGCTGCTAATTATAGAGGCATCTCTAAATTGTCAGCAATTCCAAAGCTTTTTGAAAAACTTATCACTCCACATTTGCAACACCTATGTAGTTCAATAATAACTCCGTGCCAGCATGGCTTCATGAAGCGCCGCTCCACCACTACCAACTTATTGGAGCTAACATCTTTTATCACGGATGGCTTCCGGAATGGCTTACAAACAGACGTCATATACACTGACTTCAGTAAAGCATTTGACTCTGTTAACCATTCGCTTCTTATAAGTAAACTCAGTCTTTTGGGATTCCCAACTGATCTTCTTATGTGGATTTCGAGCTACTTATCAGGGAGAACCCAACGTGTTTTCTTTAAAGATGTTACCTCGCGTTTAGTCCGCGCCACATCGGAGGTGCCCCAAGGAAGCCATCTTGGACCCCTACTTTTTACTCTGTTTATTAACGACTTGCCCCTTGCCTTAACTAATTCACTTGTACTTATGTACGCTGATGACGTTAAGCTATGCCTTCAGTATAAATTCACTAGCGCCCAGTCTAGACTTCAATCCGATTTGGATAAACTTCAAAATTGGTGTTTAGCAAATAACCTAAAGCTTAATGGATCGAAATGTAAACTTATGTCTTTTTACCGATCTAGTCCTCACCAGGCTATGTACTTTCTCTATGGGAACGCCTTAGAACGATTAACTCAGGTTAACGATCTAGGTGTCCTATTAGATTTGAAACTTAAATTTACCGACCATGTAAATACCATGGTTAATAAAGCTATGGGTGTGCTTGGTTTTATTAAAAGATGGTCAAAAGAATTTAATGACCCGTACATAACTAAAACGTTATATACATCATTGGTCCGTCCGATTCTTAAGTATGGATCGTGTGTCTGGAGTCCTCAATATGGAGTACACCAAGATCACATTGAATCTGTACAAAAAAACTTCCTTACTTTTGCTCTTAGGGGACTTAATTGGTATGCAAATCTTTACCTCCCCTCTTATCATAGTAGACTTTTACTAATCAACTTACCAACATTAACAAATCGTAGAACGATGCTGGGTGTCATGTTTTTATATAATCTTATTTATGGAAATATAGACAGCCAGCATTTACTAACACGCTTAAATTTTAACATTCCTAGTAGAAGGACCAGAAACTTTCGTCCTCTGCTCCTCAGCCATTGTAGTTCGACATATGCCCAACACGATCCGTTCAGGGTATTATGTTCGGACTACAATGGTCTCTACCACATCTTGTCACTTTTCCCTACTAACAATCTTAAATCGCTTATATTAACCGCCTTATCTGTGCAACACTTTTCCTCGTAATATCTTTCTCCTAATCCTCGCTTATCTATCTCAGATCTATTCCCGCGATTCGAGCCGTACGTTACGCGGCAGCGTCCCTCGGTCGGTTGGATGGGAGGTGGGCTGTACGTATGCAGTGGGACCCGCGCAAAAATGTACCACCATACATTCCACCTCCAATGAGATGCTAACTGTCTGAGATTTTGACATCTACCTACTGTAAAAGTCCAAAAAATACGCCAATTGCTCTGAAAAATTCACACAACAAATAATGAACCTTGAACCAATATCCAACACTGCATTAACTGTAAATGCGAAGACGACGCTATTAAACACTACAATGCAATGGACAAATCATGCCCCTCCTTTTTCAAACAAAATAAACTGACTGCGGATAAAACTACCCAAAAAGTAGACCACAAGACAGCCCGCTTTATATACGACTTACGCTATACCTACCCACCAATACCCTACGCCCAAAAATCAGCAATTTCAATACACAAATCACCAGCTATCGAACAACAATCCACACATCCAGTATATCAAAGACAAGCTCAACCACACCAAATCCTACAGGCTGGAGGAGTACAGGCTGAAGGACACCCCGTGGGTAAGTCCGACAGTCCTAAGTGCGGGCTATTCAAGCGAGTGAGCGAGGATCTACGACAAATAGCTTAAGGACCCCCTGTGGGTAAGTCCGGCGGCGGTACGCGCATCGAACAAGGAGCAAGGGGAAAAGGATCAAGGATCCGCGGCAAAGCTAAGGCCCAAGGGTAAAAGAGTCGGGTGGAGTTATTATCGGACACGACAGGTATCCTGGTGTAGTGGCGGCAACGACGGAGCAAGCTTTGGGAGGGCGTGCGTATTGGCACCAACCCGGAGCGGGGATCGGGGATCGACGGGAGGGCGAGCGGTCGGTCGGCTGAGCCAGACAGCCGGTGAGATTCTCTTTATTCCTTTGTAAATTAATTACAATAAAGGGGATTTATTTGAAAAGAAGCAATACCGTGTTATTTCTGGGCTCGGGCAATCACGTCAAATCTATAAATTCGGTGGAACGTACCCTCAACCTCTGTGAGCTAGCCGCGGTGTTTGTTGCGAGCAAAACATAACAAAACAGTTCGTTACACGGTCTCAAAATAAGTGTTTGTCACTGAGACTTTGAGCAAAAAGTCTGAGAGCAACCGATTGAGTTGCTCGTATACAAATTTTGCTCGCGCTCCGTCAAAGATCACTTTTTTCTGTTTTCGTTTGGTCTGCTCATTCTAGGACCGTTTGCTTGCGTTCGACGATTCAAAAAGTCTTTTGTGCATGTATGTGTGTATGTGAAGTTTAGTGGGCTCAACTTGTCAATTTGCTTTGTAAATCTCTCGTGTAAACCGTGATTCATCAAATTTATTGAAAATGGGACGAGAACTTAATAAAAAAGTGCATCAATTTTTTATATTTAACAAAATGGACAGCAAAGTTTTCCAAAGTTTAGTTGTTAAGCTTAACTCAAAATAAATGAATTTAAAAGGAAAATATTCATTTTTTAATTAAAATAATCAATATATTAGTTTGAAATTAGAAAATTCACGTTTAAAATTTTAATAAGTTTTTTGTGCAGCAAAACGAAAACAAATTATTGAAAAGACTTTTTGCGCTGACTTTTTCAGTCAATCGGTCTTTTACTGAGTCTCTCTGTGCGAGTGTCACTCAAATCTCTCATTGAGCGATGTTCGGTAGATGAGAGTTTCATGATTTGCTCATTGTAATTCGTTCAACAGAAAACCGAAACGAAACAAAACAAAGCCTGCTGCTCAGAGAGGAACGGAAACGGCATGCTTTGTTTCGGTTGCTTTCGCAAACGTAAGCAAAAAAACGGTTAACAGTTATTTGCAAGCTATGCTATTTTATACTCTATCACTGTGTTGTGAATCCTGACAGAAACAGCACCAAATAACGAGTGGGGTTCGTGCTTCGTGCAAAAAATCAATCGAAAAATCCTTGAACGACATACCACATACAAGTCCCGCCGTTCAGATCGAGCTATTGTCCATACTGCTACGCTTCCGAGCAAACATGTAAGTTTTCACCTCCCGTAGAAAAAATTTACCGTCATGTGTGGATTAACCCACATAATCAGTTCCATCAATATATGGTTTCATCTGAGGATCTTAAATATTATCAACATTAAAAAAAGTCACATATGGAACCAAGGCAGCCCCATTTTTTGGCAAAAAAATGCCTAAACCATCTAGCAATTCGATCATGAGACAACTAAACGTTAGGGTGCGCGACACTTTCAAAAGACTTCTATGTGGATGATTGCTTGACGGGTATTGACTCAGTGGAAGAAGAAGTTAAAATCCAAAGTGAACTGAATAAAGTACTACTACAGCACGGTTTCAAACTACGAAAAGCTGTGATTGTACGCACCACGCGTAGATGAGCCGGCCATAGTCTATTTTAGAGAGCATTAGTGCACTGGTTATGAAGGTATTGGTATGTATACATGTGTATTAAGAACTTAAAAATTTAATAATGTTGAAACGTGTTGAAACGAATCGAAGTCTTATAAAATGTCCATAAATTTTACCTTGACCCTGTACAGATTTTTTATTTTGGTAAATATGATAACGTCATTGGCTTAGATTGATCAGTTTCACACAGATCTTTAAAGAGTAAAGACATGGTTAGTCAACCAAGAATTCTTGGAGGAACTACAACCTCAAAGCTTTGTTGACGTCCGGAATATACTAAGGAAAAAACGATAACTCAATAAATAATACGACAGAAACATTTCTAATCGTATTAACCTTTTTAACAATTACCCTACCCTATTGAAGTACTCAATCCAAGAACATCAACCAAGTACGGTGAAAAAAAAGATAACCAAACCTGTGGGTGTAAAACTCCCACATGTTAAGGCCACTGATCAACCTTCCACCTCATCTTCCTCAATCCCAAAAAACTAATGTCTTCATTAACACTTACCTATCAGAATACAAGAGGGTTACGTAGTAAACTTCCCAAACTGTATTCTGATAGTTCTTTTTTTGCATCCCACATTATAGTATTTACAGAAACTTGGTTAAAGCCGGAGATCTTAAGCTCCGAAGTTTTTCCTAGTAGGTACACCACATTTAGATGTGATAGAACTTTGCGAAGGGGAGGAGGAGTGCTAATTTCTGTAGACTCCAAATTCGCTTCTGAAGAGGTAAAATCACAAGAGTTTGGTAAAATTGAATTTCTTTGCATCAAAATCACTTTGTCCGATCAATCTTTGTATGTTACCTGTTCGTACATACCACCTTCGTCCGAACCGCCAACATACTGGCAACATTTGTCCGCTATTCGTTTGGTTTTCGATCGTCTGTCTGATGGTGACCAGCTGATAGCTCTGGGTGACTTTAATATCCCAGAACTTATGTGGTCAAATGTTGATAATTCACATCGCATTACAAAAATTTTATTACACTTTGAACATATTTTTCGACGCTTGCGTGCCGTGGAAATATCCGTCCGCTTCAACGAATCCGCCTTGGTATACAAGGCACCTTATAAATTTAAAGAATAATATGAGTAGACTTTTAAACAAACATAGATTATCTGGCTGTACAGTTAGTTATTCAAGATACTTAATAGCTCGGTCCAATTTCACTGTGCATAACGCAGAATGTTATAGGAGTTATATTCGCCGCTGCAGGATTCAGTTTACTCAGGATCCGAAGCAGTTTTATAATTTTGTAAACACTAAGCGTAAACATGTATCTTTTCCCCCTCTGCTTACGTTTGAGAACTCTTATGCGAACACCGATCAGGCAATGGCCGATCTCTTTGCACAGTTTTTTCAAACTACCTATTCACCTAGCAGCAGTTTAGCTCAGTCTTACACTTATAATATCCAATCAGCCCATCTTATATTTCGCCCATCTTTCGATCAAAGTGGTGTGTTATCGGATCTTCTTAAGGTTAAGCCCGTGTATTCGCCAGGCCCTGATGGAGTACCAGGCTGTGTTCTGAAGTACTGCGCCGAGGCACTGTGCAAATCGCTTGTTAAACTCTTTAATCTATCGCTGGAAACTTCGATCTTTCCCCTTATGTGGAAGGAATCCTTCATTATTCCGCTGCATAAAAAGGGAAAAAATCCGACGCTGCTAATTATAGAGGCATCTCTAAATTGTCAGCAATTCCAAAGCTTTTTGAAAAACTTATCACTCCACATTTGCAACACCTATGTAGTTCAATAATAACTCCGTGCCAGCATGGCTTCATGAAGCGCCGCTCCACCACTACCAACTTATTGGAGCTAACATCTTTTATCACGGATGGCTTCCGGAATGGCTTACAAACAGACGTCATATACACTGACTTCAGTAAAGCATTTGACTCTGTTAACCATTCGCTTCTTATAAGTAAACTCAGTCTTTTGGGATTCCCAACTGATCTTCTTATGTGGATTTCGAGCTACTTATCAGGGAGAACCCAACGTGTTTTCTTTAAAGATGTTACCTCGCGTTTAGTCCGCGCCACATCGGAGGTGCCCCAAGGAAGCCATCTTGGACCCCTACTTTTTACTCTGTTTATTAACGACTTGCCCCTTGCCTTAACTAATTCACTTGTACTTATGTACGCTGATGACGTTAAGCTATGCCTTCAGTATAAATTCACTAGCGCCCAGTCTAGACTTCAATCCGATTTGGATAAACTTCAAAATTGGTGT
Source organism: Drosophila ananassae (assembly GCF_017639315.1). NCBI lineage: Eukaryota > Metazoa > Arthropoda > Insecta > Diptera > Drosophilidae > Drosophila > Drosophila ananassae. Next base: position 1,326,631 of record NW_025319041.1, on the reverse strand, counting down.
TTAGCAAATAACCTAAAGCTTAATGGATCGAAATGTAAACTTATGTCTTTTTACCGATCTAGTCCTCACCAGGCTATGTACTTTCTCTATGGGAACGCCTTAGAACGATTAACTCAGGTTAACGATCTAGGTGTCCTATTAGATTTGAAACTTAAATTTACCGACCATGTAAATACCATGGTTAATAAAGCTATGGGTGTGCTTGGTTTTATTAAAAGATGGTCAAAAGAATTTAATGACCCGTACATAACTAAAACGTTATATACATCATTGGTCCGTCCGATTCTTAAGTATGGATCGTGTGTCTGGAGTCCTCAATATGGAGTACACCAAGATCACATTGAATCTGTACAAAAAAACTTCCTTACTTTTGCTCTTAGGGGACTTAATTGGTATGCAAATCTTTACCTCCCCTCTTATCATAGTAGACTTTTACTAATCAACTTACCAACATTAACAAATCGTAGAACGATGCTGGGTGTCATGTTTTTATATAATCTTATTTATGGAAATATAGACAGCCAGCATTTACTAACACGCTTAAATTTTAACATTCCTAGTAGAAGGACCAGAAACTTTCGTCCTCTGCTCCTCAGCCATTGTAGTTCGACATATGCCCAACACGATCCGTTCAGGGTATTATGTTCGGACTACAATGGTCTCTACCACATCTTGTCACTTTTCCCTACTAACAATCTTAAATCGCTTATATTAACCGCCTTATCTGTGCAACACTTTTCCTCGTAATATCTTTCTCCTAATCCTCGCTTATCTATCTCAGATCTATTCCCGCGATTCGAGCCGTACGTTACGCGGCAGCGTCCCTCGGTCGGTTGGATGGGAGGTGGGCTGTACGTATGCAGTGGGACCCGCGCAAAAATGTACCACCATACATTCCACCTCCAATGAGATGCTAACTGTCTGAGATTTTGACATCTACCTACTGTAAAAGTCCAAAAAATACGCCAATTGCTCTGAAAAATTCACACAACAAATAATGAACCTTGAACCAATATCCAACACTGCATTAACTGTAAATGCGAAGACGACGCTATTAAACACTACAATGCAATGGACAAATCATGCCCCTCCTTTTTCAAACAAAATAAACTGACTGCGGATAAAACTACCCAAAAAGTAGACCACAAGACAGCCCGCTTTATATACGACTTACGCTATACCTACCCACCAATACCCTACGGCCAAAAATCAGCAATTTCAATACACAAATCACCAGCTATCGAACAACAATCCACACATCCAGTATATCAAAGACAAGCTCAACCACACCAAATCCTACTACTAGACAAATTATCACCAACGAAGACTCCTACGAGGAACACATGGACACCACTGCATCAACATCAACTATACTTCACACGCTCCGAAATTTCCGATGCACTAAGACTGAAAATATTTGAGAATATTTGGAACTACATTAAAATCAAAAGGAAAAAACTACCAAAAACCAAAAAAGGATAAGCAAATGAAAGGCAAGATATATGATAAACGGATCACAATGAATACAGATGAAGATTTAAACCAATTCTATGATTGAATTAAAAAGCGCCATAAACCAACATAAAGGCAAAACACACATGAGTGGCACAACACATATCACATGTATTAAACTGCAGGTTCCCTGAAGTATTGTAATAAACGATAATAATAATAAATAATAAACGATTATTGTAATAAACGATTAACGAGTCAGGTTTGTAATGAATTTTCCAACGAATGTCACCAACCTTAGAAAACTTCGAGGTCTTCCTTGTTAAGTGGGTCTCGAAACCTTCGGATTAAATTGACTTTCTCCGGGTCCACTTCGATGATATGTCCAAGGAACTTTTCATCCAATACTTTGCAAACCTCTCATACTGTCTTGTCATGTTCTTCCTCGCTAGCTCCAAATATGATAACATCGTCAAGGTAATTTATGACGTTGGTAAAGGGTGCCAGAAACTGATTGAGATGACGTTGGAATATTTCCGGAGCCGAGTTAATTCCTTAATTAGCCGTTTGTACCTGAAGGGTCCTTTTCGGGTTATGAACGTCGTAATTTCCCTGCTGGCTTCGTCTAGTTGATGATAGGCGTCTTTCAGGTCGAGACGGAAAAGAATTTTGCGTCTTTTAATTTGGTCATAAAAGACTCAAATGTCAGTAACTTGTAATTTTCCCCACCTAACATCACCGTTTTCCTTGAACGCCAGCACAATGGGAGAGATCCACGCGCAGGGACCAGTAACAGTGAATAAAAAAAATAAAATTGAAATTGGAAATTGAAGTTAAAAATTGAATTTGATTATTGAAATTGAAAAATAAAAATGAAAATTGGACTTGAAAATTGTATTTGAAAATTGAAATTGAAAATTGAAAAAAATTCCGATCGTTCTATGACAGCTATAGGATAAAGTCGGCCGATTCTTATGAAATTTTGTACATAAGATACTTTGGTATCTACCAAAATTTGGTAGATACTCAAATATAACATGTGTGGAAAGTCCCAATTCTCTAACTTAAAAAACACCAAAGTTATGGCATTTCCGATCAATCAGTTATATGGCAGCTATAGGATATAGTCGACCGATCCCGGCCGTTCCGACTTATATACTACCTGCAAAGGAAAGAAGGGTGTGTGCAAAGTTTCAACTCGATAGCTCCAAAACTGAGAGACTAGTTTGCGTAGAAACCGACAGGCAGACAGACAGACGGACAGACGGACAAGCTCATATCGACTCAGGAGGTGATCCTGATCAAGAATATATATACTTTATAGGGTCGGAGATGTCTCCTTCACTGCGTTGCACACTTTTGACCAAAATTATAATACCCTCTGCAAGGGTATAAAAAAGAAAAGAAAAATACAAGGAAAAAAAAAACAAACAAAAAAAATATATATATTTAAAATATATAAAATAAGAAAAAATATTATAAAAAAAAGGAAAAAAAAGAAGAAAAAAATGAAAAGAAAGATACAGGGGAAAAAAAAAGAAAAATATAATAGAAAATAAATATAAAAAAAAAGGTAAACAAAAAAGAAATTATTATTATGAAAAAATATACAAAAAAAAATATATATATACAACAGCATAGAATGACTCTGACGTCATCCGAAGAAGGGGGGAGGTGGATAAGGGTATCCACACACAAAAATATCCACATGCAAAGGAAAAAAAAAATCAAAAACAAAAAAAAGTATATTGCAAAAACAAACATGAAGCTGGAACCACAAAGCTTCTGTCGTTCCCGAAGAAGGGGGGATGTGTGAGGAGATTAGATCTCCCACACGCCAAGACAGGTGGCAAGAGGGGCAGCAGCGGGGGGGGGGAACAAGCAAGTCAGCACTGCAGGGTCGGATGGGCCAGCGCTGCGGGGGCAGCAGTGGGGGCAAGAGGAACTCGCACGGCGTCGCGCACGAAAGAAGGAGGAGGAGGAATCACCGTGGAACGTAACGGTCCCGGCCGGGCCGCGCTCGAAGGTCATAGGAAACAGCGGGGACGGCGGGGAACGAAGCGGCTGGCGACTGCGCAGCTGTGTTTACAAAATGCACAAAAACACAGAAGTGCATTTGGAATGTCCAGGGGGGATTGCGGGGTATCGGGACGAAGTCCGATGACCGGCACAAAAATAATGCGGATCGGAGGCCCAGGCGGGGCAATCGGGGGAGGGACAATAAAGAAAGCCCGCCAATAGAAAGACGGCGGGATAGGAGAAAGCTAACGGAGAAAGTGAATGAGCGGAGGATTAATGGCAGGAAGTAGATTTGCAAGGATTAACGGGCGCCTCTGGCACTATATAAGGAGGGCCCCTGGAGCGAATCGGGGCCGAGTCTTCTAGGGAAGCTGGGAGAGTGAGTGAAAGACGCCCCGTGGGTAAGTCTGCCATTCAAGTTGGAAAGTTTCCTTGGAAGAGTTAGGAGTACAGGCTGAAGGACACCCCGTGGGTAAGTCCGACAGTCCTAAGTGCGGGCTATTCAAGCGAGTGAGCGAGGATCTACGACAAATAGCTTAAGGACCCCCTGTGGGTAAGTCCGGTGGCGGTACGCGCAACGAACAAGGAGCAAGGGGAAAAGGATCAAGGATCCGCGGCAAAGCTAAGGCCCAAGGGTAAAAGAGTCGGGTGGAGTTATTCCCGGACACGACAGGTATCCTGGTGTAGTGGCGGCAACGACGGATCAGCCTGGCGTACGTCTTGTCTGCTCCTGACCGTTCGATCCAGGTGTGATCCTGTAACGCGAGGGATAGCCAACCCGGGAACTCAAGCCCAATAGTGAAACCAGGCAAGGACACCCCGGGATGTCAAGAGAATCCTGATCCAGGCGCTGGAGCGTATGCACAGCGTATCACCTGGAGTCAAAGGAGACGCGACGCCCAAACCTCTGGCCTACCATAGATCCTGCGGGGCGTAGGCACGCAAGTGTTTGGAGGCGAGTGGCGAACGCGACCGGGGGCGTGTCCTGTAGGGTAGGAAGTCCCTTCATGCCCTGATCCGGCCGCTAAGCAGCGAGGAGCATATCCTGCCCGGCGTATGCCTGGGAGGTGAGCCACTCGGTCTGTTAACACGGATTAGGTGCCGGCCACGGCGAAAGGGCAAATCCAGGCAAGCCAAAGGTTCCGAGTCCACGGCACCCCAAACGGAGAAACAGCAACGGCAGAGGCGACGACGAGGGAGCAGAAGCAACAGTAGAGCGGCGACGACGAGGGAGCAGCGGCAACCGTAGAGCAGCGACGACGAGGGAGCAGCAGCGACGGACAGGCAGCGGCAGCAGAAGACGACAAGCAGCAACACAGGCCCCGCAACCAGAGTCCGTGAGTCCGAACGAAGGGAACCGAGAGCCGTTTCGGCGCCAGGCACCAAGACCGCACGACCTGCCGGGCGCAAGCTTTGGGAGGGCGTGCGTATTGGCACCAACCCGGAGCGGGGATCGGGGATCGACGGGAGGGCGAGCGGTCGGTCGGCTGAGCCAGACAGCCGGTGAGATTCTCTTTACTCCTTTGTTAATTAATTACAATAAAGGGGATTTATTTGAAAAGAAGCAATACCGTGTTATTTCTGGGCTCGGGCAATCACGTCGAATCTATAAATTCGGTGGAACGTACCCTCAAAACATAGCAAAACATAGCAAAACAGTTCGTTACACGGTCTCAAAATAAGTGTTTGTCACTGAGACTTTGAGCAAAAAGTCTGAGAGCAACCGATTGAGTTGCTCGTATACAAATTTTGCTCGCGCTCAGTCAAAGATCACTTTTTTCTGGTTTCGTTTGGTCTGCGTTCGACGATTCAAAAAGTCATTTGTCAATGTATGTGTGTATGTGAAGTTTAGTGGGCTCAACTTGTCAATTTGCTTTGTAAATCTCTCGTGTAAACCGTGATTCATCAAATTTATTGAAAATGGGACGAGAACTTAATAAAAAAGTGAATCAATTTTTTATATTTAACAAAATGGACAGCAAAGTTTTCCAAAGTTTAGTTGTTAAGCTTAACTCAAAATAAATGAATTTAAAAGGAAAATTTTTTAAAATTAAAATAATTAAAATAATCAATATATTACTTTGAAATTGGAAAATTCACGTTTAAAATTTTAATAAGTTTTTTGTGCAGCAAAACGAAAACAAATTATTGAAAAGACTTTTTGCGCTGACTTTTTCAGTCAATCGGTCTTTTACTGAGTCTCTCTGTGCGAGTGTCACTCAAATCTCTCATAGAGCGATGTTCGGTAGATGAGAGTTTCATGATTTGCTCATTGTAATTCGTTCAACAGAAAACCGAACCAAATAACGAGTGGGGTTCGTGCTTCGTGCAAAAAATCAATCGAAAAATCCTTGAACGACATACCACATACAAGTCCCGCCGTTCAGATCGAGCTATTGTCCATACTGCTACGCTTCTGAGCAAACATGTAAGTTTTCACGTCCCGTAGAAAAAATTTACCGTCATGTGTGGATTAACCCACATAATCAGTTCCATTAATATATGGTTTCATCTGAGGATCTTAAGTATTATCAACATTAAAAAAAGTCACATATGGAACCAAGGCAGCCCCATTTTTTGGCAAAAAAATGCCTAAACCATCTAGCAATTCGATCATGAGACAACTAAACGTTAGGGTGCGCGACACTTTCAAAAGACTTCTATGTGGATGATTGCTTGACGGGTATTGACTCAGTGGAAGAAGAAGTTAAAATCCAAAGTGAACTGAATAAAGTACTACTACAGCACGGTTTCAAACTACGAAAAGCTGTGATTGTACGCACCACGCATAGATGAGCCAGCCATAGTCTATTTTAGAGAGCATTAGTGCACTGGTTATGAAGGTATTGGTATATATACATGAGTATTAAGAACTTAAAAATTTAATAATGTTGAAACGTGTTGAAACGAATCGAAGTCTTATAAAATGTCCATAAATTTTACCTTGACCCTGTACAGATTTTTTATTTTGGTAAATATGATAACGTCATTGGCTTAGATTGATCAGTTTCACACAGATCTTTAAAGAGTAAAGACATGGTTAGTCAACCAAGAATTCTTGGAGGAACTACAACCTCAAAGCTTTGTTGACGTCCGGAATATACTAAGGAAAAAACGATAACTCTATAAATAATACGACAGAAACATTTCTAATCGTATTAACCTTTTTAACAATTACCCTACCCTATTGAAGTACTCAATGTACGACCATACATTCCACCTCCAATGAGATGCTAACTGTCTGAGATTTTGACACCCCTCTACCTACTGTAAAAGTCCAAAAAAATACGCCAATTGCTCTGAAAAAGTCACACAACGAATAATGAACCTTGAACCAATATCCAACACTGCATTAACTGTAAATGCGAAGACGACGCTATTAAACACTACAATGCCATGGACAAATCATGCCCCTCCTTTTTCAAACAAAATAAACTGACTGCGGATAAAACTACCCAAAAAGTAGACCACAAGACAGCCCGCTTTATATACGACTTACACTATACCTACCCACCAATACCCTACGGCCAAAAATCAGCAATTTCAATACACAAATCACCAGCTATCGAACAACAATCCACACATCCAGTATATCAAAGACAAGCTCAACCACACCAAATCCTACTACTATACAAATTATCACCAACGAAGACTCCTACGAGGAACACATGGACACCACTGCATCAACATCAACTATACTTCACACGCTCCGAAATTTCCGATGCACTAAGACTGAAAATATTTGAGATTATTTGGAACTACATTAAAATCAAAAGGAAAAAACTACCAAAAACCAAAAAAGGATAAGCAAATGAAAGGCAAGATATATGATAAAAGGATCACAATGAATACAGATGAAGATTTAAACCAATTCTATGATTGAATTAAAAAGCGCCATAAACCAACATAAAGGCAAAACACACATGAGTGGCACAACATATATCACATGTATTAAACTGCAGGTTCCCTGAAGTATTGTAATAAACGATAATAATAATAAATAATAAACGATTATTGTAATAAACGATTAACGAGTCAGGTTTGTAATGAATTTTCCAACGAATGTCACCAACCTTAGAAAACTTCGAGGTCTTCCTTGTTAAGTGGGTCTCGAAACCTTCGGATTAAATTGACTTTCTCCGGGTCCACTTTGATGATATGTCCAAGGAACTTTTCATCCAATACTTTGCAAACCTCTCATACTGTCTTGTCATGTTCTTCCTCGCTAGCTCCAAATATGATAACATCGTCAAGGTAATTTATGACGTTGGTAAAGGGTGCCAGAAACTGATTGAGATGACGTTGGAATATTTCCGGAGCCGAGTTAATTCCAAACATTAGCCGTTTGTACCTGAAGGGTCCTTTTCGGGTTATGAACGTCGTAATTTCCCTGCTGGCTTCGTCTAGTTGATGATAGGCGTCTTTCAGGTCGAGACGGAAAAGAATTTTGCGTCTTTTAATTTGGTCATAAAAGACTCAAATGTCAGTAACTTGTTATTTTTCCCACCTAACATCACCGTTTTCCTTGAACGCCAGCACAATGGGAGAGATCCACGCGCAGGGACCAGTAACAGTGAATAAAAAAAATAAAATTGAAATTGGAAATTGAAGTTAAAAATTGAATTTGATTATTGAAATTGAAAAATAAAAATGAAAATTGGACTTGAAAATTGTATTTGAAAATTGAAATTGAAAATTGAAAAAAATTCCGATCGTTCTATGACAGCTATAGGATAAAGTCGGCCGATTCTTATGAAATTTTGTACATAAGATACTTTGGTATCTACCAAAATTTGGTAGATACTCAAATATAACATGTGTGGAAAGTCCCAATTCTCTAACTTAAAAAACACCAAAGTTATGGCATTTCCGATCAATCAGTTATATGGCAGCTATAGGATATAGTATATAGTCGACCGATCCCGGCCGTTCCGACTTATATACTACCTGCAAAGGAAAGAAGGGTGTGTGCAAAGTTTCAACTCGATAGCTCCAAAACTGAGAGACTAGTTTGCGTAGAAACCGACAGACAGACAGACAGACAGACAGACGGACAGACAGACGGACAGACGGACATGCTTATATCGACTCAGGAGGTGATCCTGATCAAGAATATATATACTTTATAGGGTCGGAGATGTCTCCTTCACTGCGTTGCACACTTTTGACCAAAATTATAATACCCTCTGCAAGGATATAAATATTATTAAACAAGAAAGGAAAGCTAACTTCGGGCGGAGCCGAAGTTGATATACCCTTGCAGTTCAGTCGCAGTCCGCTAGGTGGCGCCACGCATCTTATATTATTAGATTTATAGAAGATCGTATATAGTCGGCCGATCCTTATGAAATTTGGCAAATCAGATTATATTGTCCAAAATAGAATCTGTACCAAGTCCCATCTTTCTAACTTAAAAAACACCAAAGTTATGCCAATTCCGATCGTTCTATGACAGCTATAGGATATAGTCGGCCGATCCTTATGAAATTTTGTACATAAGATATGTTGGTCAAATATAACATGTGTGGAAAGTCCCAACCCTCTATCTTAAAAAACAACGAAGTTATGGCATTTCCGATCAATCAGTTATATGGCAGCTATAAGATATAGTCGACCGATCCCGGCCGTTCCGACTTATATACTACCTGCAAAGGAAAGAAGGGTGTGTGCAAAGTTTCAACTCGATAGCTCCAAAACTGAGAGACTAGTTTGCGTAGAAACCGACAGACAGACAGACGGACAGACGGACAGACGGACATGCTTATATCGACTCAGGAGGTGATCCTGATCAAGAATATATATACTTTATAGGGTCGGAGATGTCTCCTTCACTGCGTTGCACACTTTTGACCAAAATTATAATACCCTCTGCAAGGGTATAAAAACAAGAAAGGAAAGCTAACTTCGGGCGGAGCCGAAGTTGATATACCCTTGCAGTTCAGTCGCAGTCCGCTAGGTGGCGCCACGCATCACTGTGGACGGAAGTCCACGAGGTGACGACCTGCATGCCTAGGCGTGCGCGAGGAAACTCTATATATAGCCGAAGAATTAAAAATTTTCTGTAGGCAACCGATCTAAATGAATGATATACCAATCGAAAGGTATTGTTTTAATTAGATAATTTTTGTCCAAACATATTCCAAAAGTTATTTGGTTTGGGAGAAATTAGGGTGAAAGTAAAAAAATTTTTTATCACTAAAGTGGTGCTGGTGGACACATTTTAGTCCCCAGATAGAATATTTTTATATATTCGCATTCTAGAGCTAAATACGCGTCGATTGGTACCTCAATCGACCCGATCCGACATTTCATTCAGAAGTTATTTGAAAAATTCGATTTTTTCTTCTTCTTCAAAATGAAGCCAGTTTGCGTCGGTTTGTCGGTTTGTCTGTTTGCACTATTTTTATCTTAAAAATCCTGACAAAAATTGGAAAATGTTTGTTACTATCATATGAGCAACTATTGTTCTACAACTTTTTGAAATACCTTAAGCTTACGTCAAAAAATTAAAAAAAACTTTGTTAATGAAAAAATTCATAACTTTATAATTAAGAAAGATATTAAAAAGAGCTTTACACCGTTGAAATGGTTTTTTAAATATCAATTTCACTTTCCTTGAGACCAAACGTCTTATAGTACATAAAAAAAAATACACTGAAAATAAACTTTTTTTTTACGAAAAAAAATTATTTTTCAAAATTTGGTCGACTGATCCTTTTTATATTGCACGTGGAGATATCTTTTGAGATGACGCAACTTTTGATATATCGCTCATATCTGGCAAAATCCGTTAACTCAAGATATAGTCCTGTAAGTGCAGCTACCCATTTTGCACAGCCTCCTGTGAAGCTTGCATTTACTTATACATGTGTGTGTATTTGATTGGCAACTTTGCTTTTTGGAGTCTGCATATATTTGGTCAATACCCTAAGAAATATGGAGTATATCTTTTCACCTTTTAGTTTATTTATTTAAAAATAAAATCCAAATAAAAAAGGGCTTAAAAAGTAAAACGTAAACATCGACTCAACTTAGACTCGAACCCAGGCCCCCCGCGTTAGGAACCACGACGCTCTCCACTCGGCTAACCTCGAACTTTGTTGCTCGATGGCAACTTTTGATGTAATTCTGCTTTGTGTTTCAGTGTCTCATGTCTTAATGAGAAGAATGCAAAATTTTATGAGTAGAACGCTTTATATGCATATGCCCCCACTGAGCATATAATGCATATAAATAAATGCAGCCACCTCCGTTTTGGGCCAAATCATGGATTAAAAGCTAAAAAAAAAAAAACAGGCAAACCAACTCCGCCAATACTTTTCTAATATTTATTATTTTATATCGCACACCCAAAATAAATTGTTACATTCAACAATTGGTTTAACTAGAAAAACTGGAAAAACGTAATTTCCAGTTTCTTTAATTTTTTATCTTTGCGCATTTATTTTAGATATAATACATGTTTATTATATGATTGATCGGATATGATATAACTTTGTTTTTTTTTTTATAAGTTAGAAGGATGGGACTTAGTACAGATTGCATTTTGGGAAATCTTATCCGATTTGCAAAATTTTATTAGGATAATTGGCTTAACTTTGTTGTTTTTGAAGCTAGAATGATGGGACTGTCTACGGTTTCGTTTTGGGGAATGTAATCCTATGTTCATAAGAATCGGCCAACTATATCCTATACCTGCCATATAACTGAACGATCGGAAATGGCACTCCCTTTCTATTTTTAAAGATGCTTGGGGCTGTTGTTGAAATTCTCAAAAGGATCGGACAACTATATAGAATCCGATATATATAATAATAATATAAGCTTCTGCTTAACTGCAAGGGTATATCAACAAGGGTTAGCTTTCCTTTCTTGTTTTTTTTTTATAATTTATTATATAGTGGAACTCTCATAAGGATAGGCCTCTCATCTGTTAATTTTTTAAAATAATTTGGTTTCCCACAACTACGAAAAAATTTTGGATTTTAAATACATTCTAGGGCAAATTTTTAATTAAAATTTTTAAACTAACCAAATTCCAAAACCTTTGTAAATTAAAAATACGTATAACTTCAGAGCCACTGAAGCTATCGAAAAATTCTTTACGTCTTTAGAAAGGTTTTTAATTATTCCACCTTCTTGAATGTCAAAATCTTTGTAGTTAAAAAAAGAGTTTTGATGTTTATCCTTACAATTAAAGTATTGCTAACTGTGTGAATCGCCTGTCCAGAGGTTACTTCTATATATATATATATATTCTATATATTATGCGTTCTATTTTAAATAATTGAAGATCAATATATACAAAAAAACAACTGATATCATATAAAAAAACCTCTTGACGAGGTAAAGTACCGGTGACGAACCTGCATGCGAAACCCAAAATATCTGATATCAATTTTAGTGACGATAATATGCTATATAGATGTACAAAATTGCATATAAAACATATTCTTGTTCGGCACGTGACTGATTTTTTTTTTGTTTTTCTTGCACGTGCCGAACAAGAATATGTTTTATATGCAATTTTGTACATCTATATAGCATATTATCGTCACTAAAATTGATATCAGATATTTTGGGTTTCGCATGCAGGTTCGTCACCGGTACTTTACCTCGTCAAGAGGTTTTTTTATATGATCTTATATTATTAAATATATAGCGGATCGTATATAGGCGGCCGATCCTTATGAAATTTAGAAAATCAGATTGTTTTTCCCAAAATAGAATCTGTACCAAGTCCCATCTTTCTAACTTAAAAAACACCAAAGTTATGCCAATTCCGATCGTTCTATGACAGCTATAGGATATAGTTGGCCGATCTTTATGAAATTTTGTACATAACATATTTTGGTCAAATATAACATGTGCATAAAGTCCCAACCTTCTAACTTAAAAAACACCAAAGTTATGGCATTTCCGATCAATCAGTTATATGGCAGCTATAGGATATAGTCGACCGATCCCGACCGTTCCGACTTATATACTACCTGCAAAGGAAAGAAGGGTGTGTGCAAAGTTTCAACTCGATAGCTCCAAAACTGAGAGACTAGTTTGCGTAGAAACCGACAGACAGACAGACGGACAGACGGACCGACGGACAGACGGACAGACGGACATGCTCATATCAACTCAGGAGGTGATCCTGATCAAGAATATATATACTTTATAGGGTCGGAGATGTCTCCTTCACTGCGTTGCACACTTTTGACCAAAATTATAATACCCTCTGCAAGGGTATAAAGGAGAAAAAAATGAAAAGAAAGATACAGGGGAAAAAAAAAGAAAAATATAATAGAAAAGAAATATAAAAAAAAAAGGTAAACAAAAAAGAAATTATTATTATGAAAAAATATACAAATAGCATAGAATGACTCTGACGTCATCCGGGGAGGTGGATAAGGTGGAATGTCATCCGTCATGACGGGGGAGGTGGATAAGGGTATCCACACACAAAAATATCCACACGCAAAGGAAAAAAAAATCAAAAACAAAAAAAAAATTGTGTGCGTGGAGTCCCTACGCGCGAAAGAAGTGAAACTTCTTAGCGATATTCCAAAAAATGCATATTATTTCGTATAAAAGAAAAATAGCGGGAGGGAAAGGATAAAAATAAGGTGGAGTGACCAACACTTTCTTCAATTCACATTTTATAAATTTATTATAAAGCAAAGTCCAAATCAATGATCATCTCTGGGTTCTGACGGATTCATATCTATAATATTTACAATTGGATTATGATAACTAAAATACGATATGAAATGTCTTACATCTATTTTATCTATATTTCTCGCAAATACCGCATCAATAGTCGTACCTCCTTTTGTCGTCGGATCATTTCTTCCATTGATCATTTCTAATGAAAATTTCTCTCTGAGGAATGCCAGCAATGGTTCAGCTTCTGGCAATGAGAATCTCCCGCAAGGAGTACCGGTTGTTCGCTATACTCTACTGGCTCTCCGATAATCTCTGCGAGAGCTTGCGAACCTGCAGTTGACAACGGTAATAAAGCTTTACCGATAAACAATTAAAATTAAAATTTTTGCCAATCCAATTGATATTAATTTCAAGATGATATGATCCACAAGGTGCATCTGTTATGGACAATTGAAATATTCAAGAGAAACGTACCACCACATAACCTGGAATCCGCTGTGTTATGCGTATTTTCACTGTCACTCATTTTATTGTTTGTTTGAATCACTATTCACTGTACTAATACTACAAGTAGTGCGTCAATATTATATAGAACACGAATTAATTATGGGAAACACTTTAATAACAAAATACGAGATAAGAATAAGAAAAAGAATTTTCGACACATAGGACGCTTGATGCACTCACGCATAGGCACTAATATTAGTCTAGTCGCCATAGCAGCGCATGCGCCTGGCGATACCTTACTCTCATTCACTCTCTCTCTCTCTCGCACTCTATCTTTCTCTTTTCCTCTTCTCCTTCCGAGTTGCGTTAAGCGTTCAACGCTATTCCACCTCCACTGGAGCGTTAAACGTTTAACGCAACATTTTCCGGCGTCGTATAAGAAGTTTCACTTCAAAAAGTATATTGCAAAAACAAACATGAAGCTGGAACCACAAAGCTTCTGTCGTTCCCAAAGAAGGGGGGAAGTGTGAGGAGATTAGATCTCCCACACGCCAAGACAGGTGGCAAGAGGGGCAGCAGCGGTGGGGGAACAAGCAAGTCAGCACTGCAGGGTCGGATGGGCCAGCGCTGCGGGGGCAGCAGTGGGGGCAAGAGGAACTCGCACGGCGTCGCGCACGAAAGAAGGAGGAGGAGGAATCACCGTGGAACGTAACGGTCCCGGCCGGGCCGCGCTCGAAGGTCATAGGAAACAGCGGGGACGGCGGGGAACGAAGCGGCTGGCGACTGCGCAGCTGTGTTTACAAAATGCACAAAAACACAGAAGTGCATTTGGAATGTCCAGGGGGGATTGCGGGGTATCGGGACGAAGTCCGATGACCGGCACAAAAATAATGCGGATCGGAGGCCCAGGCGGGGCAATCGGGGGAGGGACAATAAAGAAAGCCCGCCAATAGAAAGACGGCGGGATAGGAGAAAGCTAACGGAGAAAGTGAATGAGCGGAGGATTAACGGCAGGAAGTAGATTTGCAAGGATTAACGGGTGCCTCTGGCACTATATAAGGAGGGCCCCTGGAGCGAATCGGGGCCGAGTCTTCTAGGGAAGCTGGGAGAGTGAGTGAAAGACCCCCCGTGGGTAAGTCTGCCATTCAAGTTGGAAAGTTTCCTTGGAAGAGTTAGGAGTACAGGCTGAAGGACACCCCGTGGGTAAGTCCGACAGTCCTAAGTGCGGGCTATTCAAGCGAGTGAGCGAGGATCTACGACAAATAGCTTAAGGACCCCTGTGGGTAAGTCCGGCGGCGGTACGCGCATCGAACAAGGAGCAAGGGGAAAAGGATCAAGGATCCGCGGCAAAGCTAAGGCCCAAGGGTAAAAGAGTCGGGTGGAGTTATTATCGGACACGACAGGTATCCTGGTGTAGTGGCGGCAACGACGGATCAGCCTGGCGTACGTCTTGTCTGCTCCTGACCGTTCGATCCAGGTGTGATCCTGTAACGCGAGGGATAGCCAACCCGGGAACTCAAGCCCAATAGTGAAACCAGGCAAGGACACCCCGGGATGTCAAGAGAATCCTGATCCAGGCGCTGGAGCGTATGCACAGCGTATCACCTGGAGTCAAAGGAGACGCGACGCCCAAACCTCTGGCCTACCATAGATCCTGCGGGGCGTAGGCACGCAGGTGTTTGGAGGCGAGTGGCGAACGCGACCGGGGGCGTGTCCTGTAGGGTAGGAAGGCCCTTCATGCCCTGATCCGGCCGCTAAGCAGCGAGGAGCATATCCTGCCCGGCGTATGCCTGGGAGGTGAGCCACTCGGTCTGTTAACACGGATTAGGTGCCGGCCACGGCGAAAGGGCAAATCCAGGCAAGCCAAAGGTTCCGAGTCCACGGCACCCCAAACGGAGAAACAGCAACGGCAGAGGCGACGACGAGGGAGCAGCAGCAACAGTAGAGCGGCAACGACGAGGGAGCAGCGGCAACCGTAGAGCAGGGAGCAGCAGCGACGGACAGGCAGCGGCAGCAGAAGACGAGTGTAATATGCACATATATGCACTATTAATATTATATATATATATCGACCACCCACTGTACCAAGAGTACTTAAAGGGTACACACTGTAACACTTTGTCGCAGTGTTTATGTTGTCCAAGGTCTCGGTCATAAACCTAAGTGCACCGAAATATGAATCGCCCGCTGTGCCTTTGCTGCACGCCGAAAAGTGCATATGTCCGCATATACGTAACACGAGTGGACCTTATGCATGTCCACATACCTCCGCCTAAGCGAACATAACATAAATATATATTCATATATAAATATTTAAGAAATACATAAACGTCTCTCCGCTGCCGCTTAGGGCAGCGCAGCTACGAGACTTTAGACTTCCTTAACTCATAAGTATAATTGTAAATGCAGAAACTCCCATGAGCTCGGAGCGGCAACAACGGCTGCTCCGAATAACTAAACATTGACATTGAATAAAGTATACAAAACAACCTAAACTCAACTGATGTGCTTAATACTTACTGCAACACTACAACAAATCTGGGGAGCCCTTTTGATGGAACACAACATGGCGACCGTGACAGGACTCTAAGGACATCAAAGGATCCCCAACCGTTATTTCTCAACTGGACATCAAATCAACACAACTAGGATCAACAAAAAAAAAAAAAACATCAACGGAGAAAAAAAAAAAAAACAACACACTCAGCAGCAGCCACCCTTAAATGGAATTCCTACGAAAAAAAAAAATAGAATATCGCAGTAAGTAGAGTGTGATGTGTGCTAAACGTAGTGGCGTGGTTAAACGTTTGAAAGCCAGAAAGGCTGAATTACTGAAGCTACTAAATAGCGGAAGTAAATTAGAGTGGAACAACTCGGTGAAAATACACGCCGAAGTTGAACACATAAAAAACTTATTAACGCAAAGAAGTAATAAAACCACAGCCACTCACACATCCACCTACACTGCAATAACGAATAAATGCAAAGACAAGATAATATTCAATCCACCACCGAAACAGGAATTACCGAAATTAAAAAGGAAATGCCCCAATGACTGCAGAGGACCCCTGGAATCACCGTTCTGTGAGCAAACCTGTGCCAGCACCGGTGCCCCAACAACCAACTAAGAAGGAAAGCCTGTGCAGCCAGCACCGGCCCCGCTTAGCGCTCCAAGCTAAGCCCGGATCAGTGAACCGACAGCGCTACCAAGAGCGCAATATTTTTTTTCCCCATGCACTGCGTTGCATATTTTTTTTGTATTGCACTGCGATGCATATTTTTTTTTTAATTTAAAGAATCATTTGTAAAATTGAGCGACATTAAAGTTGCCCGATTAGCGTGTGGCCTGAAAACCATACAAAAAATAGGCAGGTTTCTATGTAAAAAAAAATAATGAACAATACAAGCCACGAGAAAATACGAGAAAAACAACTAATATATATATAAAAAAATTATAGGCAGGTTTTATAAAAAAAATATATATATAAATAAACGCAATATGCATATAGCCAAATAAGACAAGTCTTTAAATGAGCCAAATTGAATGGCAAATAAATAATAAATTAAATAATACAATTTACAAAAAAAATTTATATACCTATTCAAGAGAAAATACCCAAAATGGGTTTAGTAGATGTAAAACAAGTGGACTCCACAGCAAATGTAATAAATAAAATTGAGTCCAGCACTACTAACACCGAATTGACAAATATCCTTTTATCAATTATTGTATTTATTTTGATTGCATTCATTTTGTATAAAGCATACATTTTTCACAATAAATGTATAGCAAAAAGAGCGATTAATAAAAGCCAGGCTAACGATCTGGACAAAATATAAAAAAAAATATAACGGAAAAATAAAAATTAATTTTTATACGAAAAAAAATAATAAAAACGCTCCATGCCAAATGCTGATATATTAAGAATGCACCTATGACATATACAAAAAAAAAAAAACAAAAACGATTTCATATGTCTATGAATAATCCAATGTCTATGAATAATCTATCTTTACGTACAATGAAAATAAAATAAAAATAAATAAAATAAAGAAAGTTTAAAAGAAAATAATTCAAGTATGAGTACTCAAAGAGCTATAGAAAAAACATATGAAAAGGACCCCAATTTCAAAGAAAGGATCAGGCAGTTAGTATCGACAACCCCAGTTAGTGTGTATGAACTAGAAATACTTTATATAGAAACATTTAACTGCCATGTTTCACCATTGTTTCACTGCACTGCAACCCAAAAAGGAATAGTATTAACAACAATTCCGGGTGTGCTAGTGAAATCAAGAATAGACGAGCATCTACTTTTAGGTAGAACGATTGTTATGATGGTTTCAAAAAGATAATCCACATCCATAATATAATGGAATGGAATGAATTATCAAAGGAACTATCAACCATTAAAGCAGAATTTGACAAATCTCATAAGTCACTAACACAAAATAGACCAATACAAAAAACAACGGTCAATAAACACGTAGAAATATTAGTTAAATGCTTTAATGAAGCTCGAATATTAATATATGAACACAGAGAAAAGTTAAATCCGGATCACTGGTCTCGAGTATCAAAGTTTTTGATCAGACTAAGATCTAATCTAACTTCTGTTAAAGAAAGGTTCAAGCTCGATATTTCAATACCTACTATTCTAAATACTTCAATAACAATTGAAGCTGGTGACGAACCAGAATCAAAAGAAGTTATTGACCAACAAGAAATAGAAGAAAGCGATATTAACAACCTTACGGTTCCGGCAGTCCTTATCCAATCTGAATTATCAGACCAGGACTTGTCCGACTCTGAATTTAACGACAGCATTGTAGAATTAAAACCAACCACAATGGCTGACGAGAGCATTGCCCAAAGGGCATACATTAGAGAAATATCGAATGCCATCCCTGAATTTAACGGGCAAAGGTTACACCTTCAAAGATTTATAACAGCTTTGAGGTTAGTTAACCTAACGAAAGGCACATTCGAGAATTTGGCTGTAGAAGTAATTAAATCCAAAATAATTGGATCCACTTTATACAGAGTCCAAAATGAAACAACAATAGAAGCAATAATCAGAAAACTACAAGACACTATAGTCGGAGAAACCTCTGACATAATTAAAGCCAAAATGGCGAAAACAACCCAGAAAGGCAAAACTGCAGAAAAATTCACGACGGAAATAGACAACCTAAGAAAGCTCCTAGAAGCTTCGTACATTGACGAAGGCCTATCGGCCGAACACGCTGACAAATTCAGTACCAAGGAGGCCATAACCACAATGGTTAAAAACTGTGAGCATGGCCGCCTCAAAACAATATTGGAAGCAGGCACTTTCATAACTATGAATGAAGCCGTCACAAAGTACATACAATGCAGTACTGAAATGACAGGTAATGCCAATTCAATATTGTACACCCAACGAGGAAATAATTATCGCGGTAATAATTTCAGAAACAATTATCGCGGTAGAGGTAATAATCGAGGTAATTATAATAATACCAGATATTACCAGAATAACGGTTATAATCAAAACAATGGCTACTACAGAAATAACAGTAACCAAAATAAAAGTTATTACACAAACAACAACCGCGGCGGAAATAACCGTGGTGGAAACAACCGCGGCGGAAATAGCCGTGGGGGAAACAATAATAATAATAATAATAATAACAACCATAATAACAATATAAGGATAGCCCAAACGAATTCGGAAAACTCCCAAACACCTTTAGATACACGTCAGTAAAAAATAACAAGATTCACACTATAAATCTCAGTCAAAGTACATTCGTTAGTTTCATAAACGCAGCAACAGGAAAAGAATTAATTTTTCTACTAGATACAGGTGCAGAAATTTCCATATTAAAGGAAAATTCTGATAATTTTCAAAACATTCAAGATGATCATATCATAAACATACAGGGTATAAGCCAAGAGGTTACCAAATCAAAAGGCATAACTTCTATTGAAATTCAGACTTCTAAATACATCATCCCACATGATTTTCATATAGAAAATGTGCAATTCGCTATTCCTTGTGATGGGATACTGGGAATAGATTTTATCAAAAGGTACAATTGCCAATTGGACTTCAAGCCTTCTGAAGACTGGCTTATAATTAGACCAAATAATCTAAAATATCCAATTTATGTTCCGATAACATACAGTTCTGGTAACAACTCCCTAATTCTGCCAGCAAGATCCCAAGTCATCCGGAAAATTAAGATAAATTCCGAAGAAAGTAGTGTATTGATTCCGAATCAAGAGATTCATAAAGGTATCTATATAGCAAATACCATAGCAACAGTCCAGAATGCATATGTAAGACTATTAAATACCACAAATATAGATCAGGTAGTTGATATTAAAAATATTCATCATGAACCACTTTCAAATTACGATGTAGTAAAAACAGACCCCGAAGATCGTAAAAAAACTGTCTTATCCCAACTTACAAAAAACTTCCCACCTCAATTCAATGATCAACTTACAAAATTATGCACCCAGTATAGTGATGTATTCGGACTAGAAACCGAAGCGATCACTACAAATAATTTCTATAAACAAAAACTGAGATTAAGTGATGATGAACCAGTATATACAAAAAATTACAGAAACCCTCATAGTCAACAAGACGAAATTCAAAGACAAGTTCAAAAACTCATTAATGATAAAATAGTATAACCCTCTGTATCACCTTATAATAGCCCACTTTTGCTAGTACCCAAAAAGTCACTCCCAAATTCAGAAAATAAAAAATGGCGATTAGTAATAGATTACACAGGCCAACAGCAAAAAATCTCCACGCATAATTTTACCTGCTCCATAACCTTTAGGCTCCCCTGAACCAAAGTCCAGAACAAACATAGGTTCTATCACCCACCGTTTCCGCGGTACACCTAAGAGAAGAAATTGATCAAATATTACCATATATTGAATTAGGTAGGCCGTGAAATGGCTACGACCATCATTGTTTCCAGTACATTTCATTTTTGAAATGTATGTGTACCAACTAAAATTAAAAAATGGTATCTAGCAGTTACCATATCTTTGGAATACTCATCCAAAGTTGAAATCTCAGATTTTCTACGTTAAGTTTTGGTCTTCTATGATTTTTCCCCAAACATTTTTCTATGGAAGATTTTTATTTTCTTATTGAAATCAGTAGATCATACCATGTTTTAATTTTGGATTTAAGGAAAAACTCGAAATAATTTTATTGAATTTAATATAGGTGGTTCAACAATATTTTCTTCAATTAAATTGGAGTTTTTAATCTCATATTTTCAAAAAGTCATGGCTATCTACAACTGTTTCTATATTCAAAACGTATCTATTGCAGGTTCAGCTTGTTTAGTAGCTTTACAGAAGTTGTAGATAGCCATGACTTTTTGAAAATATGAGATTAAAAACTCCAATTTAATTGAAGAAAATATTGTTGAACCACCTATATTAAATTCAATAAAATTATTTCGAGTTTTTCCTTAAATCCAAAATTAAAACATGGTATGATCTACTGATTTCAATAAGAAAATAAAAATCTTCCATAGAAAAATGTTTGGGGAAAAATCATAGAAGACCAAAACTTAACGTAGAAAATCTGAGATTTCAACTTTGGATGAGTATTCCAAAGATATGGTAACTGCTAGATACCATTTTTTAATTTTAGTTGGTACACATACATTTCAAAAATGAAATGTACTGGAAACAATGATGGTCGTAGCCATTACACGGCCTACATAATTCAATATATGGTAAAATTTGATAAATTTCTTCTCTTAGGTGTACCGCGGAAACGGTGGGTGATAGAATCTATGTTTGTTCTGGACTTTGGTTCAGGGGAGCCTAAAGATTATGGAGCAGGTAAAATTATGCGTGGAGGAAAAAAAAAGTTGGAAATTGTCGGCCTGTGTTATCGTCAAATTAATAAAAAACTCTTATCTGATAAATTTCCACTCCCTAGAATTGATGACATTTTAGATCAACTAGGTAGAGCCAAGTATTTCTCATGTCTCGACTTAATGTCCGGTTTTCACCAAATTGAACTCGAAAAAAATTCACGAGATATAACATCCTTTTCAACGAACAATGGTTCATATCGTTTCACGCGATTACCATTCGGTTTAAAAATAGCACCAAACTCCTTTCAAAGAATGATGACTATAGCTTTCTCTGGATTGGAGCCTTCCCAAGCATTTCTTTACATGGATGACTTAATAGTCATAGGTTGTTCCGAAAACCACATGCTCAAGAACCTAACTGATGTTTTCGAGAAATGTAGGAAACACAACCTAAAGTTACATCCCGAAAAATGATCATTTTTAATGCATGAAGTCACCTTCCTAGGACATAAATGCACAAATAAAGGAATCTTGCCCGACGACAAAAAATACGACGTCATTCAAAATTACCCAGTCCCACATGATGTGGACAGCGCTAGACGATTCGTTGCATTTTGCAATTATTACAGACGTTTCATAAAGAATTTTGCAGAATACTCCCGTCACATAACAAGATTATGTAGGAAAAATGTAAAATTCGAATGGACAACAGAATGTCAAAACGCTTTCGAACATCTAAAAACAGCATTAATAAACCCAACTCTGTTGCAATACCCAGATTTTAGCAAAGAATTTTGCATAATCACAGATGCTAGCAAATACGCTTGTGGAGCAGTATTAACTCAGAATAAAAATGGATTACAGCTTCCAGTTGCATACGCATCAAGATCCTTTACGAAAGGTGAAAGCAACAAGAGCACTACAGAACAAGAATTAGCAGCTATTCATTGGGCAATAACATACTTCAGACCATATATTTATGGTAGACACTTCACTGTCAAAACAGACCACAGAGCACTCACCTATTTATTTTCAATGATAAATCCCAGTTCAAAACTAACACGAATGAGACTTGAATTAGAGGAATATAATTTTACAGTAGAGTATCTAAAGGGTAAAGATAATTATGTAGCCGATGCGCTATCTAGAATAACAATTACGGACTTGAAAAACATACATTTAAATATTAAAATTCTGAAAGTCACTACCAGAAACCAAAGTAGACAAAAATCCTGCGCAGGAAAAGAAAAAATAGAATTGCATAAGCAATCCATAGAAAAAGCTTCAAAGCCCAACGTATATGAAGTCATTAATAATGATGAAGTACGTAAAGTAGTGACCTTGCATGTAAATGACAATATGTGTTTATTTAAGCACGGAAGGAAAATTACAGCAAGATATAATGTTAGCGATTTGTATACTAATGGAACCCTTGACTTAGGTCAATTCTTTCAAAGGCTTGAAAAGCAAGCCGGTATATACAAAATCAGCCAACTTAAGGTGGCACCGTGGGAAAATATCTTTGAACATGTTTCAATTGATAATTTTAAAAATATGGGCAATTATATATTGAAATCATTAAGAGTAGCGCTACTCAACCCGGTGACCGTAATAAAAAATAATAAAGAAAAAGAAGCTATATTGTCTACATTTCACGATGATCCAATACAAGGTGGTCATACAGGCATTACTAAAACCTTGGCCAAGGTCCAGAGGCACTATTACTGGAAAAATATGTCCAAATACATAAAAGAGTACATAAAGAAATGTCTTAAATGCCAAAAGTCAAAAACAACTAAACACACTAAGACCCCATTAACTATAACTGAAACTCCACAAAGAGCTTTCGATAGAGTAATTGTGGATACGGTTGGTCCACTACCAAAGTCAAACAATGGAAACGAGTATGCAGTAACACTCATATGCGATCTAACCAAATACCTGGTAGCGATACCAATACCAAATAAAAGTGCAAATACGGTAGCAAAAGTTATATTTGAAGATTTTATTCTAAAGTACGGTCCAATGAAGACGTTCATTACGGACATGGGAACGGAATATAAAAATTCAATTATTGAAGGTCTATGTAAAAATTTATATATTGAAAACATAACTTCTACTGCACATCATCACCAAACTGTAGGTACCGTGGAGCGAAGCCACAGAACACTCAATGAGTACATTCGTTCATACATCTCAGTTGACAAAACTGATTGGGATGTATGGCTACAATACTTCGTCTATTGCTTTAATACGACCCCCTCGATGGCACATGACTATTGTCCATACGAGCTAGTTTTTGGTAAAACTTCAAATTTACCTAAGCATTTTAATAGCATAGAAAACATAAAACCTCTTTATAATATAGAAGATTATGCTAAGGAATCAAAATTCAGATTAGAACAGGCATTTAAGAGAGCCAGACTAATGCTAGAAGCTCATAAAATAAAACAAAAAATTATTTACGACAAAACTAGTTTAGATTTTGAGTCAAAACTAGGAGATAAAGTCTTACTAAAAAATGAAACTGGACATAAGCTAGATTTTAAATATACAGGCCCCTATAAGGTAGAACAAATAGGAGATAGGGATAATATAACTATATTAGACAATAAAAATAAAAAACAAATAGTACATAAAGATAGATTAAAACTTTTTATTTCATAATCAATCAACATTCTATAAATATATCACGTATGGCCATACATAAAAAAAAAATATAAAACAAATAAAAACAAAAAAAAAGAGAAAAATAAGCATACCAAATATAACACCAAAAAAAATTATTGTTAACATCATTTATTAAAGTTTGTACAATCTATGTTAGAAAATAACTTCATTGTATTACGTTATTTTTCAAAAGGAGGGAGAAGTAATATGCACATATATGCACTATTAATATTATATATATATATCGACCACCCACTGTACCAAGAGTACTTAAAGGGTACACACTGTAACACTTTGTCGCAGTGTTTATGTTGTCCAAGGTCTCGGTCATAAACCTAAGTGCACCGAAATATGAATCGCCCGCTGTGCCTTTGCTGCACGCCGAAAAGTGCATATGTCCGCATATACGTAACACGAGTGGACCTTATGCATGTCCACATACCTCCGCCTAAGCGAACATAACAAATATATATTCATATATAAATATTTAAGAAATACATAAACGTCTCTCCGCTGCCGCTTTGGGCAGCGCAGCTACGAGACTTTAGACTTCCTTAACTCATAAGTATAATTGTAAATGCAGAAACTCCCATGAGCTCGGAGCGGCAACAACGGCTGCTCCGAATAACTAAACATTGACATTGAATAAAGTATACAAAACAACCTAAACTCAACTGATGTGCTTAATACTTACTGCAACACTACAACAAATCTGGGGAGCCCTTTTGATGGAACACAACACGAGCAACACAGGCCCCGCAACCAGAGTCCGTGAGTCCGAACGAAGGGAACCAAGAGCCGTTTCGGCGCCAGGCACCAAGACCGCACGACCTGCCGGGCGCAAGCTTTGGGAGGGCGTGCGTATTGGCACCAACCCGGAGCGGGGATCGGGGATCGACGGGAGAGCGAGCGGTCGGTCGGCTGAGCCAGACAGCCGGTGAGATTCTCTTTATTCCTTTGTAAATTAATTACAATAAAGGGGATTTATTTGAAAAGAAGCAATACCGTGTTATTTCTGGGCTCGGGCAATCACGTCGAATCTATAAATTCGGTGGAACGTACCCTCAACCTCTGTGAGCTAGCCGCGGCGTTTGTTGCGAGCAAAACATAGCAAAACAGTTCGTTACACGGTCTCAAAATAAGTGTTTGTCACTGAGACTTTGAGCAAAAAGTCTGAGAGCAACCGATTGAGTTGCTCGTATACAAATTTTGCTCGCGCTCCGTCAAAGATCACTTTTTTCTGTTTTCGTTTGGTCTGCTCATTATAGGACTGTTTGCTTGCGTTCGACGATTCAAAAAGTCTTTTGTGCATGTATGTGTGTATGTGAAGTTTAGTGGGCTCAACTTGTCAATTTGCTTTGTAAATCTCTCGTGTAAACCGTGATTCATCAAATTTATTGAAAATGGGACGAGAACTTAATCAAAAAGTGAATCAATTTTTTATATTTAACAAAATGGACAGCAAAGTTTTCCAAAGTTTAGTTGTTAAGCTTAACTCAAAATAAATGAATTTAAAAGGAAAATATTCATTTTTTAATTAAAATAATCAATATATTAGTTTGAAATTGGAAAATTCATGTTTAAAATTTTAATAAGTTTTTTGTGCAGCAAAACGAAAACAAATTATTGAAAAGACTTTTTGCGCTGACTTTTTCAGTCAATCGGTCTTTTACTGAGTCTCTCTGTGCGAGTGTCACTCAAATCTCTCATTGAGCGATGTTCGGTAGATGAGAGTTTCATGATTTGCTCATTGTAATTCGTTCAACAGAAAACCGAACCAAATAACGAGTGGGGTTCGTGCTTCGTGCAAAAAATCAATCGAAAAATCCTTGAACGACATACCACATACAAGTCCCGCCGTTCAGATCGAGCTATTGTCCATACTGCTACGCTTCCGAGCAAACATGTAAGTTTTCACGTCCCGTAGAAAAAATTTACCGTCATGTATGGATTAACCCACATAATCAGTTCCATTAATATATGGTTTCATCTGAGGATCTTAAGTATTATCAACATTAAAAAAAGTCACATATGGAACCAAGGCAGCCCCATTTTTTGGCAAAAAAATGCCTAAACCATCTAGCAATTCGATCATGAGACAACTAAACGTTAGGGTGCGCGACACTTTCAAAAGACTTCTATGTGGATGATTGCTTGACGGGTATTGACTCAGTGGAAGAAGAAGTTAAAATCCAAAGTGAACTGAATAAAGTACTACTACAGCACGGTTTCAAACTACGAAAAGCTGTGATTGTACGCACCACGCGTAGATGAGCCGGCCATAGTCTATTTTAGAGAGCATTAGTGCACTGGTTATGAAGGTATTGGTATGTATACATGTGTATTAAGAACTTAAAAATTTAATAATGTTGAAACGTGTTAAAACGAATCGAAGTCTTATAAAATGTCCATAAATTTTACCTTGACCCTGTACAGATTTTTTATTTTGGTAAATATGATAACGTCATTGGCTTAGATTGATCAGTTTCACACAGATCTTTAAAGAGTAAAGACATGGTTAGTCAACCAAGAACTCTTGGAGGAACTACAACCTCAAAGCTTTGTTGACGTCCGGAATATACTAAGGAAAAAACGATAACTCTATAAATAATACGACAGAAACATTTCTAATCGTATTAACCTTTTTAACAATTACCCTACCCTATTGAAGTACTCAATGTACGACCATACATTCCACCTCCAATGAGATGCTAACTGTCTGAGATTTTGACACCCCTCTACCTACTGTAAAAGTCCAAAAAAATACGCCAATTGCTCTGAAAAAGTCACACAACGAATAATGAACCTTGAACCAATATCCAACACTGCATTAACTGTAAATGCGAAGACGACGCTATTAAACACTACAATGCAATGGACAAATCATGCCCCTCCTTTTTCAAACAAAATAAACTGACTGCGGATAAAACTACCCAAAAAGTAGACCACAAGACAGCCCGCTTTATATACGACTTACGCTAAACCTACCCCCACCCTACGGCCAAAAATCAGCAATTTCAATACACAAATCACCAGCTATCGAACAACAATCCACACATCCAGTATATCAAAGACAAGCTCAACCACACCAAATCCTACTACTAGACAAATTATCACCAACGAAGACTCCTACGAGGAACACATGGACACCACTGCATCAACATCAACTATACTTCACACGCTCCGAAATTTCCGATGCACTAAGACTGAAAATATTTGAGAATATTTGGAACTACATTAAAATCAAAAGGAAAAAACTACCAAAAACCAAAAAAGGATAAGCAAATGAAAGGCAAGATATATGATAAAAGGATCACAATGAATACAGATGAAGATTTAAACCAATTCTATGATTGAATTAAAAAGCGCCATAAACCAACATAAAGGCAAAACACACATGAGTGGCACAACATATATCACATGTATTAAACTGCAGGTTCCCTGAAGTATTGTAATAAACGATAATAATAATAAATAATAAACGATTATTGTAATAAACGATTAACGAGTCAGGTTTGTAATGAATTTTCCAACGAATGTCACCAACCTTAGAAAACTTCGAGGTCTTCCTTGTTAAGTGGGTCTCGAAACCTTCGGATTAAATTGACTTTCTCCGGGTCCACTTTGATGATATGTCCAAGGAACTTTTCATCCAATACTTTGCAAACCTCTCATACTGTCTTGTCATGTTCTTCCTCGCTAGCTCCAAATATGATAACATCGTCAAGGTAATTTATGACGTTGGTAAAGGGTGCCAGAAACTGATTGAGATGACGTTGGAATATTTCCGGAGCCGAGTTAATTCCAAACATTAGCCGTTTGTACCTGAAGGGTCCTTTTCGGGTTATGAACGTCGTAATTTCCCTGCTGGCTTCGTCTAGTTGATGATAGGCGTCTTTCAGGTCGAGACGGAAAAGAATTTTGCGTCTTTTAATTTGGTCATAAAAGACTCAAATGTCAGTAACTTGTAATTTTCCCCACCTAACATCACCGTTTTCCTTGAACGCCAGCACAATGGGAGAGATCCACGCGCAGGGACCAGTAACAGTGAATAAAAAAAATAAAATTTAAATTGGAAATTGAAGTTAAAAATTGAATTTGATTATTGAAATTGAAAAATGAAAATGAAAATTGGACTTGAAAATTGTATTTGAAAATTGAAATTGAAAATTGAAAAAAATTGACAATGTTGAAAATTGTACTTTTTCATTGATGTTGTAGTTGTTACCAGTTTCTCCAGTAGCTTGGGAATCGAAGAAAATTTAGCAATTCCGCGGTAGTTTTTTAGAAGTATTTAAGAACCTTTCTTATGAACTGGAATAATGAAAGATTCATTCCATCTCTTGGGAAGACATGAAAGGTTCAAAGGTCCAATAGGGTAGTAGAGGATAGCATAGAGATATCCTAGCAGTACCTGAGAGTACAGCTCGGGATAAGGTAGAAAGAGTATTAGAAACATAGAGATGATCAAATTTGGACAAGTAAATATTGTTTATATTCGGAATTTTATAAGGGTCTGTAGAATTTAAATTATATAATTATATTTATTATATTTATTATTATAAGTTAGGGAATTATATTTTTAAGTTAGGGAAGGAGGAAAAAGATGGGTTTACGTTTCATTTTGACAAACGATTAGAAGGAGCTCAGATCATTTCGGAAGTTTATCTTACAATTTGCAATGTAACGCTTATAAAGTAGGAGAGATAATCTGGTTGCAAATGTTAAGAAAGTTTGTCTGATGAAACAAAGATCTAAACTTAAGAAACATGAAAGCTGTTGGTTTCCTGTTCTTAAGACGAGGGAGGTGTTTATTGATGATGACAATGAGACTTTAGGAACAAATTTGTGCAACACGTTGTAAATTACATCATAAAAGGAATCAGTAGCCGCTTCGATAGAGTTAAGAGATAAAAGATATTACCAGTCAATTCCAACCAAATGATTTTGAAGAGTATTATAATCCATTTTTCGAAAAAATTTAGCACGAGGCTGAGCCTTATAGTCAGCGTGAATGTTAGGAAAGTCAACTAACGCAGAAACCAATAGGTCTAAGGTCTAAGATCTGCTAAATTTATTAA
Organism: Drosophila ananassae; assembly: GCF_017639315.1. Taxonomy (NCBI): domain Eukaryota; kingdom Metazoa; phylum Arthropoda; class Insecta; order Diptera; family Drosophilidae; genus Drosophila; species Drosophila ananassae. Next base: position 1,297,460 of record NW_025319041.1, on the reverse strand, counting down.
GGATGGGGTAAATTTGGAAAAGAGCAATTTCAATTAATTCTTTGATACAGTCGTGACAACTGGCATGCAGGGAATTGTCATCTTCACACGGGATTCAGGAGATTTGGGGAAGGTTGAAATCACCTATAATTAGGACAAAATCAGAGTCATTGACTAATGATAAAACAAACTTAATAGCCCCAAGGTGGTGAAAATATACAGTATCCTCAACCAATGGAGGTATATAGGAACAGGTCAGGAAAATATGAGACGGACCAGCAGAAATTTTTACAGCAATGAACTCGATTCCAAACTGATTCAGGAAAGGGATTAGTTTAGCTGAGTATTCATTATTAACAGCTATGAGGACACCGCCTGCGAAAGATGGACGATCCATTCAAAGCACATTGTACTTGGGAACATAAGTTTCATAATCAGAGACAGGTGAATTAAGCCAGGTTTCAGTAAGTGTAATTGGATCAAAATCAAAAGAAGCATCTTAGTAAAAAATTAGCTCAATTTAGCCAGAATACTTTGAACGTTTTGGTTTCAGCAAGAAAATGAATTATTAATCAGTTTTTGGAACATAGTTTGGCTAAAAATTCCTGAATAATAATGTGCTCAGGCCAAACTGTGCTATTTCAAGGTAGGATTCAGGTATTACTATTTTGAAATTATAGGTGGATAGGTGGACCAAGACACCTCGACGATTCCATTGGCTGACTTCGTGAACGGGTCGCTTCCTCAGAAACATCAATAGGCGAAGATGTATTAGGCGTTAAAAATGTATCCGAATGTATCGTATGAGAAGCAGGGGTATCCAATAAATTGACCAATTGAGCAAGTTGTTCTTTGGAATTTTTCTCAAGTGTAAGGAATTGCTCATTAAGTGCAGAAAATTGATTACGGAGGGTCTTCGACCCTATAAAGTATATATATTTTTGATCAGGATCACCTCCTGAGTAAATATAAGCATTTCATAAGGATCAATAACTAACAGTCATGTTGACACATACAGAGTTAGATGGCCCTAAAAATCGATTGCTGGGTTGGAAGGTCGTTGCGTCGCGGGCGGGATCTGCTAGAAACCCGAGTCAATCCCTGAGCGAGGAAATTTGGGTGCGAAGACAGTTTTTCTTTGTAGGACTCTTTTTGCTTCTGGAATTCGTCTTTCACTGAGAGGATGCCCAGATCCCGGTGGATGTTTTCGTTGCGAACATACCAAGGTTTCCCTTTGAAAGTTCTCAAGATTTTTGATTGTGCGCGCTGTATGATGTCTATGTTGCTGCTTTTCGCGTTCCCCCACAGCTGGGAGCCTACATCCAGATTGGCTTTAGGACTGAATTGTAGAGTTGTAGCTTGTAGTCCAAGCACAGTGGCGATCGTGGCTTTCAGTTTTAGGTGCATCTTCTTGCATTCGATGTGCTTACCCCAGGTTAGTCGTCCATCAAGGTGGACGCCAAGGTACGTTTTTTCGTTAGCTTGAGGGATCTGCATATCGTTTAGTGAAAGCGGAGGGTATATTTGTCTATTAAGAGTAAACGTTAAATGTTTACAATTTTGTTCATTTATTTTAATACGCCAATCGGACAGCCACCTTTACACTACTATTAGATAATTATCCAATTGGTTTGTTGCTTGCGTTCGGCATCTGGAGCGACTAAGGATAGCGGTATCGTCGACGAATGTTCTGCATGTACCTCACTTGTTAGATTGCAAGGTATGTTTTTTGTCACAGCAAAATCAATAAGGTTTGGGAGCTGGCGTGGGTCGGTTGACCAGTATGTGAGACTTCCAGGAGAAACATAGTCCAGTTTATTTCTCACATTTATAATTGCATTGTACAATTGCCTTCCTCTGGGAGTCACTAGACGTGATCCCCAGTGCTTGCGTTTGGTGTTGTAGTCTCCTGCGGCTATAAAACGATCCCTAAGTGAATTATAGAAGTCCATAAATTATCCTTTCGAGAGTGAGTAACGAGGAGGGCAGTAAACGGCAGCGATTTAAAGGCTTCCGTTTCTTGACTGAATTTGTGTCGATGTGGCCTGCAAGAACTTTGTTGCAAACCTTTTGTGAAAATGGTGTTTTAAACGTTCTTTGATTAGAACTTCAGTTCCGCCGTGGGCTTTCCCATCTGTGCGGTAGATTGTGTATCCTCTTATTTGAAAGTTGTACTTGCTTGTAAGATGCGTTTTCACCAGTAGCATAACGTCAATATGGTTATCGATCAAGAATCGTGAGTATTCTAGTTTATGCCGTAAGACACCATTGGCGTTCCACATTGATATTCGTAAAGTCTGCATAGATTATTGGGCTACGACTGTTGTGCTACGAGCAGCTGTATTCACATCCTCTATAGTTTGCCGTATGGTTGCCTCTACAGTTTCTAAATTTCTTGACGGTACTGTCCTTGTTTGTAGTGGAGTGAGTGCAGTTGTGGGCGTCTCCGCAGACTACATAGACAGCCCGAAGTGCGTAGTATGACCTAGTTTGTCCATACTTTTGGCAGTTAGTGCATTGCACTGGACCGTTGCGTTAATGTGGCTCTTTAACTGTGATACTTCGATGCAAAAGATATTGCAGCTTGTAGATTGGGTGGACTTTGTTTTTCTTCAGCAACCTGCTTTCTGGCTCGAGCTCGACCTTGAAAAGGTGTGGATTTTTATTTTATTTAGAATGTTGATAATGTTCGTGGCGGCGAAGCCCTTTTCTTTAAGGCGGTTTTTATTTCCGCGGCGGTAACATCGGATTCGATTCCCTTTACTACCATTTGTATGCCCTTGTTTTTTTCAGCTGGTACGTGTAATAGTTTATCCGATCATTGTCCAAATATTTGAACACGATACGGAAGTGCTCTTCAGTCTTGGTACCTTGGCACCTTTGTTTCGTGGATGTTCCCTTTGATAAACGGGACAAAATGAAAGTTGTCACCGTACCTGTTCAACGCCGCAATTCGGTTGACCAGGGCACTCGAGTTTTTCTCCATGATATAGATTGGAGAGGGCTTGGGTTTTTTTGCGGTATCTGGCGCTGGTTGATTTTCGTCAACCTCCGCCAGTAGAACAAATCGGTTACTACTGGATCTGCCTGGTCCTTCGTCGATCTTCTGGGCTGAGCTTGCGCTTAAATTGGATGCAGCGATCCAATCCAGTCTGTATGGTCGGGGTATTACTCATTCCCTTAGAATGAAAATAGGTATTACTCATTCCCTTGGAATTCAAAAAATGTCTCAATGTAGAGCTATAAACCGATATATGGCCAAGCGAGATATGAAGGGCAAAAGCGCGTTTGAATTCCGTAGTAACCTTGTAAAAAAGGCTAATAAGGGAAGAAATTTGGTAGGAAATAGGCGAACAAACTATAGCAAATGTTGTGTTACTATAGCGAAAGACGATCTTGTCATTTGACATAAAATTCACCTATTTTTCGCATTTTTTACAGCATTTATCCACAAAGCGAGAGGTATTTCTGTGGAACATAGAGCATATTTTGTTCTTCATAGAAAAATTTCAAAAAAATACATTGCATATTGATGCCACAGGTTGTGTCGTGTAACCAATGAAATTTATAGATTTATCTATTCACATTGTAACCAACTGTTTTTGTTAACTTTTGCTCGCAACAAATTCCGCAGCTAGTTCACAGAGTTTGGGGGAACGTTCCACCCATTTTTCTAAACACAGCTGCGCAGTCGTTCCCCGCCTTCCCCGCTATCTCCTATAACATTCGAGCGCGGCTGTGGAGGCTCGCATGGGACTGTTACGTTCCACGGTGATTCCTCTTTCTCCTTCTTCCGTGCGCGACGCCGTGCTGGTTCCTCTGCCCCCGCTGCTGCCCCCCATGCCGTCTGTGCTCGACGCATTTCTTCTCTTCCGTTCTTTCTAAACACAGCCGCGCTAGCCCGTCCAACGCCGCTATTATTTTGAAACTCCTACTCATTATATTTCCCTAGTATACATTTTGAAATATATATTTTATTTTTTTAATTTCATTTTATTTTTTTTTCTTCTTTTAATTTTATTTTGTTTTATTTTTCTGCCTCCTAAAACCGTTATTTCCCTCTTACATGTATATATATATTTATACCCTTGCAGAGGGTATTATAATTTTGGTCAAAAGTGTGCAACGCAGTGAAGGAGACATCTCCGACCCTATAAAGTATATATATTCTTGATCAGGATCACCTCCTGAGTCGATATGAGCATGTCCGTCTGTCCGTCGGTCCGTCTGTCCGTCTGTCTGTTTCTACGCAAACTAGTCTCTCAGTTTTAGAGCTCTCGAGTTGAAACTTTGCACACACCCTTCTTTCTGTTGCAGGCAGTATATAAGTCGGAACGGCCGGGATCGGTCGACTATATCCTATAGCTGCCATATAACTGATTGATCGGAAATGCCATAACTTTGGTGTTTTTTAAGTTGGAGGGTTGAGACTTTCCACACATGTTATATTTGACCAAAATATCTTGTGTACAAAATTTCATAAGGATCGGCCGACTATATCCTTTAGCTGTCATAGAACGATCGAAATTGGCATAACTGGTTGTTTTTTAAGTTAGAAAGATGGGATTTGGTACAGATTCAATTTTGGGAAACAAAATCTGATTTGTCGAATTTCATAAGGATCGGCCAACTATATCCTATAGCTGTCATATAACTGATTGATCGGAAATGCTATAACTTCGTTGTTTTTCAAGTTAGAAGCATGGGAGTTTCAATGGATTCCTCTTTTGGCAAAATAATTCGATATGCCAAATTTCATAAGGATCGGCCGACTATATACGATCCGTTATATATCTAATAATATAAGATGCGTGGCGCCACCTAGCGGACTGCGACTCAACTGCAAGGGTATATCAACTTCGGCTCCGCCCGAAGTTAGCTTTCCTTTCTTGTTTTTTTTTGTTTTGATGTATTTAAACATTTTTTTTTTGTTTTTCTTTTTTTCCTTTTTTTTTTTCTTTTTTTTTCTATTAGTGTTTCTGTTTACATCTTTTTTTCTTCTTTCTTTTTTACCTTTGATTTAAAATTTGTTTTGTTTTGTTTATGTTTGTGCCTGCACCGACTCCTGTGCTTGGGCTATCAGCACACTCAGGTGAGCCCTCATTTCCTTCCTTGTGCCAGCGTGACGTAGCACAGCAATCACTGGCGGCACAAAGTTCACCACTGTGTACGGCCCGTCGTACTTTGGCGCTAACTTTGCCGCGAATCCTTCGGCCGCCTTGGACAAATGGTGCTCTTTTGCCCACACTGTGTAACCGATCTTCGGGCTCCACTCCCGCCTCCTCAGATTGTAATGCCGAGCTTGTTCCTGCACCGCGCCATTGGTGTCTCTCCGTCCATTCCCACTTTGTTCCCCTCCGAAGGAGATCGTTTAACGGAGGAGATAAAGGAGATCGTGTTTTGCGACCTCTGCGAAGTCTGGGACGAATCGCCGATACCACGACGCCATGCCGATAAGCTGCTGTACGCCCTTCACGTTTTTTGGGGGTTCCAATTCCGTAATCGCTGCAACCTTTCCGGGATCCATGCCAATTCCCTGGCTCGTTATCCGGTAGCCCAGGTATAATAGCTCCTCTCTGAAGAAATGGCACTTTTCCGAGTTTATCCTCAAGTCAACGGAATACTTTCTTCACATTCGCCATATGCTTCTCCCTTGTGCGTCCGATCACGATGATGTCATACTGATAGCCAAATGCGTGCGGAGCCATATCCGCACTTTTTTGGTTTTACTCCTCTTATGACTTTTTCAATTTCGTTCGGCCGGAATGAAGGTGCAGTTGACTGAAGGGTAGCCTCTGGCTGAATGTCTGGCAGGAGGAATGAATTTAAGGCAGGGTTTTGCTGGAAGACACTTTCGAGATGTGTAGTGAATGTTTCAGCTCGGTCTTCGTCGCTGCGAGCCCAGCATCCCGAAGAGTTGGATAAGAGAGTGGTCGTTTCGATGGGGGCGCTAAGATTTGGGTGAGCTCTCCACAGGGTATGCTTGTTGGTGAAAGATTCTGGATGTACTTCAGCTGTGCATTTTCTTCTTGTTGGTCGAGTTATCGTATTGCTTCCTTAAGGCGTTGCTTTCAAGCTGGTGATCTGCTGTTTTGCCAATCACGACGCGTGCGCCTCTTTTCTCGCACGAGGTGTTGGATTTGCTCATTAGATTTGTGGTATTTGTTTCGGTCTACTTCCTTCCCTTGAGGAGTAGAGATTTTAGCTGCCGCAACGAGCACTCCTTCCAGGGCGCTCGTAGTGCAGTCGATGTCCGATTCCATATGAAACTGAAGAAATTTAAAGACATTTAAGACAATTTAAAAGTTTATTTTTATTTAGGCACTTTCATATTTTCGTTTAGATAATACATACATATACAAATATTGTCATTAGCTTAGCACTTATGGTACATTAAAATCGGGTATAACGTATGTAGACATTATCTTTGCTTATCTTTGTTTATCTATAAATTAAATTAAGACAAACTATAGTTTAGTTTTTAACCGGACGGAAAAAATTTTGTATTACCTCCCTGCTGTAATGGATCCTATCTCAAATTGTGTGCATTGCGGTTTAGGAGATTCTCAAATATTTTAACAACGAATATACCAACGTAATATAGGATCCCTTATTTGCGAGAGCTCCCGAACCCCTAAATTCATATAGGTTAGGCATGAACGATCGCATCTTAAATGGTCCATCTGTCCCGCTCCTATAAAGCAATACCATTACAGGAACTTTTATTTCCTAATATTTCTTGCGGAGAAATATTTAAAGGAAATACAACCTATGCGAAAAGGCCAGTGCCCCAATCCGTTTTTACGACCGTCGTTGCGCTGTGGTTCCTAAAGTTTTATATATGTATAAATTTTACGAAATGCTGAGTATACACAATTCAATTTCCATTGCTTTACGCAAAAAATGCGGAGCAGTTTTCGCTAGTAATCTAAGAGATGAGTCTTTTGTAAACTTGAGCAACATGATGATGGCTACCACATTTTTAAAGGCTTACGGTCTGCACTAGGTCATTGGGACGCCGAAAAAAAGAAAGTGATAACTATAATTCAACAAATTGGGCTGCCAACATTTTTCATTACACTTTTCGCTTTTTTATTGCAGGATAATATTCTATGCAGGATAATAGGGTTACAAGCTCCGAAAAGTCTCACTAAATCCGATCCGATCCAATGACGTGCTCTCGATACTTCGATTACAGGTTGCGACAATTAATGAAATTGTTCAAAACCGATAAATCTATCCCATTTTTATTGGAGAATCCAATTTCAGCACCCTCTGTGCTCCGCATTCTCATGGCATGTACTGGCTTGCTGGTGCTCCTAAGCTTTATCGAAAGGTTTATTTCCACTAATGGATCTTAAATTAATTCAATGTTCAAAACGTATCTATTGTAGGTTCAGCTGGTTTAGTAAAGCTTTACAGAAATTGTAGATAGCCATGACTTTTTGAAAATATGAGATTAAAAACTCCAATTTAATTGACGAAAATCATGTTTAACCACCATGTCATGTTTAACCATAAATTAAATAAAATTATTTCGAGCTTTCCAAAAAAAAAAAAAATCATAGAAGACCAAAAATTAATGTAGAAAATTGGAGATTTGAACTTTGGATGAGTATTCCAAAGATATGGTTTCTGCCAAATAACATTTTTTAATTTTAGTTGGTACACATACATTTAAAAAATTATATGTACTAAAAACAATGATGGTCATACATAATTCAATATATGGTAAAATTTGATCAAACTCTTTTCTTAGGTGTACCGCGGAAACTGTGGGTGATAGAATCTATGTTTGTTCTGGACTTTGGTTCAGGGGAGTTCAAAGGTTATGGACCAGGTAAAATTATTCGTGGAGGAAAAAAAAAGTTGGAAATTGTCGGCCTGTGTTATTATACCCTTGCAGAGGGTATTATAATTTTGGTCAAAAGTGTGCAACGCAGTGAAGGAGACATCTCCGACCCTATAAAGTATATATATTCTTGATCAGGATCACCTCCTGAGTCGATATAAGCATGTCCGTCTGTCCGTCTGTCTGTCTGTCCGTCTGTCTGCCGGTTTCTACGCAAACTAGTCTCTCAGTTTTAAAGCTATCGAGTTGAAACTTTGCACACATCCTTCTTTTCCTTGCAGGTAGTACATAAGTCGGAACGGCCGAGATCGGTCGACTATATCCTATAGCTGCCATATAACTGATTGATCGGAAATGCCATAACTTTGGTGTAAGTTAAGTTAGAGAGTTGAGACTTTTCACACATGTTATATTTGTTATATTAAAATATCTTATGTACAAAATTTCATATGGATCGGCCGACCATATCCTATAGCTGTCATAGAACGATCGGAATTGGCATAACTTTGGTGTTTTTTAAGTTAGAAAGATGGGACTTGGTACAGATTACTCTTTGGGCAAAATAATTCAATATGTCAAATTTCATAAGGATCGGCCGACTATATACGATCCGCTATATATCTAATAATATAAGATGCGTGGCGCCACCTAGCGGACTGCGTCTCAACTGCAAGGGTATATAAACTTCGGCTCCGCCCGAAGTTAGCTTTCCTTTCTTGTTTAAAGTAATTTGCATTTTTGATGCACCAATATCAGCTGTGCCAAATGCGGAGGGGATTGCTTTATTTTTTGTCATTAAAAATGGACGTCAGTCAGTATCGGGCCGAGAATCCGCCATTAAACACAACATTCTTCGTCTAGGTCTAGATATCAATCAAGTGGAAATGACCACATCGTTTGGTAAATGGAAAGGGATTAAAATGAAACTATGGATTGATCCCCAAGTTATCCCTATTCAACAGCCAGACCGAAGGATTCCGGTAGCACTCGAAGATAAAGTAGGCGCCAAGCTGGAAGAAGGCTTGAGTTGAGACATTATTAATGTTTAATTTTAATTTTCAATTGCATTTCATCTGTTTTTTGCACTATTTCTCAGTTTTTTTTATTTTGTGATATTTTTGTCCTGTGATATTTCGACGTACTGATTAGGTACCTTGAATACCTATATATATTTAGAATAAATAAGAAAAAGTAAAAATCATGTTTGCATAAATTTTGTAAATTATTGTTGTAAATCACTTTTCGCATTCATTCACTCCTGTTTTTCCTTCATTGACCTCCACCTCTTCATTCCTGCTAAACGAAAACATGCCAAAGGAACTTCGTTCCTCACGCGTGTCCCTAGACACACGCTGTTTTTTTTTTTGACTATGTTTTCAACGTCTTTTTTATGTTTAGCTAAAGTTTTAGTAGTGACGCTACAAAAATATTTTAAACATATTAATAGAAATTAGTAATATGCTTGTAGATTTAGATAAAATACTTATTTAAACAAGAAAGGAAAGCTAACTTCGGGTGGAGCCGAAACAAAACAAGGATGTGTGCAAAGTTTCAACTCGATAGCTCTAAATCTGAGAAACTAGTTTGCATAGAAACAGACAGACGGACATACGGACAGATGGACATGCTTATATCGACTCAAGAGGTGATCCTGATCAAGAATATATATACTTTATAGGGTCGGAGATGTCTCCTTCACTGCGTTGCACACTTTTGACCAAAATCATAATACCCTCTGTATGGGTATAAAAAGTGCAATATAGATTAAGTTATTTATTTCCCTCTCGTGGATTGAGAACTTGTCGTGGTGAGGGCCTGAGTATGTGGGGATTCGTAAAATATACTATACATTCATCAAAATTACAAAACAATAGTTTAAGTACAACTTTGAAGAAAACACTAAAGTATCGATATCACTGTGGACGGCAGCCCACGAGGTAACGACCTCCATGCTCATGGCTCGTGCGCGAGAAGACTCTAGGCATCCTATCTGAATGAATTATATACCAATCCGATACCGATATTGTTTCAATTAGATAATTTTTGTACAAACAGTTTCCAAAACTCGTTTGGTTTGGGAGAAATTAGGGTGAAAGTAACAAAAGTTTGAATCACTAAATTGGGGCTGGTGGAGACATTTTAGTCCCTAGATAGATATGAGCAACTTTTGTTCAACAACTTTCTTAAATACCTTAAGCTTACGTTAAAAAATTAAAAAAACTTTGTTAATTAAAAAATGTATAACTTTATAATTAAAAAAGTTGTTAAAACGGGCTTTACACCGTTAAAACCGGCTTCTTAAATATCTATTTCAGTTATTTTAAGACAAAACGTCTTAATAGTCACCAAAAAAAATACACTGAAATTGGCTCATTTGATCTTATTTATATTGCACGTGGAGATAGCCCTTAAGATGTAACTTCAACGGTATATCAACTTCGGCTCCTCCCGAAGATAGCTTTCCTTTCTTGTTTTTTTTTTTTTAGAAAGCTTTTTTTAAAAGTGAATTTTTTAAAAGGGTCGGGCATCTGTATTCATATCATGTTGAATGATACAGAGTTAGACGGCCCTAAAAATCGATTGCTTTGTTGGAAGGTCGTTGCGTCACAGGCGGGATCGGCTAGAAACCCGAGTCAATCCCCGAGCGAGGAAATTTGGGTGCGAAGACAGTTTTTCTTTGTAGTTTTTCTTTGTAGGACTTTTTTTGCTTCTGAATTTTGTCTTTCACTGCGAGAATGCCCAGATCTCGGTGGATGTTTTCATTGCGAACATACCAAGGTGTCCCAGTAATAGTTCTCAAGATTTTTGATTGTGCGCTGTATGATGTCTATGTTGGCTTTAGGACTGAATTGTAGAGTAGTAGCTTGTAGTCCAAGCACAGTGGCGATCGTGAGTTTATGATCCAGTGGATGCTGCTGGCTTTCAGTTTTAGGTGCACCTTCTTGCATTCGATGTGCTTACGGCAGGTTAGTTGTCTATCAAGGTGGACGCCAAGGTACGTTTCTTTGTTAGCTTGAGGGATCTGCATACCGTTTAGTGAAAGCGGAGGGCATATTTTTCTATTAAGAGTAAACGTTAAATGTTTACACTTTTGTTCATTTATTTTTATGCGCCAATCGGACAGGCACCTTTCCATTACTATTAGATAATTAGCCAGTTGGTTTGTTGCTTGCGTTGGGCATCTGGAGCGACTAAGGATAGCGGTATCGTCGGTGAACGTTGACGTTGTGAGTTGTGCGTTTGTGGGAATACCCGCAGTATACAAAACATATAGACACGGGCCGAGTGCGCTTTCTTGTGGAACTCTAGCTACGACTTTGTAGTCGCCCGAAGTATCTGGGTTGCATCTCACTGAGGATACCCTATTTTAGAGGTATGAATCCAATAGCTTGTGGGTTGGCAAATACCTTTTAATTTTGTGCATGAGTCCATTAAGCCAAACTCGGTCGAAGCTTGAGATACGTCGAGAAAATAGCGCTACATTATTCTCGCTGTTCGAAGGCTGAGCGTATTTCGGATGTTAATCTGTTCACTTGCTCGATGGTTCCGTGGTTTCTTCGGAAGCCAAATTGGTGTGCCGGGATAATTTTGCAAGCTTCCAAATGTGGTATTAATTGAGTTAGCAAGCATTTTTCAAACAATTTAGACAAACAAGATAGAAGGCTTATTTGTCTGTATGATGTCGGAGTTGTGTGGTCTTTTCCAGGCTTTGGTATCATTATAATGATGGATTTCTTCTACTTTTTTGGAAAATAGCCAAGATTAATGATACTATTAAATAGTTTGCAGTCGACCTCTATAGCGCATTTTTAAAGTTCGATCAGCATCTTTGGCGTCAGTAGGTCACCACCGGGAGCCTTTTTTTGTTTTACCCCTCTTATGACTTTTTCGATTTCGTTCGGCCAGAATAAAGGTGCAGTTGACTGAGGGGTAGCCTCTGGCTGAATGTCTGGCAGGAGAAATGAATTTGAGGCAGGGTTTTGCTGGAAGACACTTTCGAGATGTGTAGTGAATGTTTCAGCTCGGTCTTCGTCGCTGCGAGCCCAGCATCCCGAAGAGTTGGATAAGAGAGTGGTCGTTTCGATTGGGGCACTAAGATTTGGGTGGGCTCTCCACAGGGTATACTTTGTGCTTGTTGGTGAAAGATTCTGGATGTACTTCAGCTGTGCATTTTCTTCCTGTTGGTGAAGAGCCTGGTCGAGTTATCCTATTGCTTCCTTAAGGCGTTGCTTTCAAGCTGGTGATCTGCTGTTTTGCCAATCACGACGCGTGCGCCTCTTTTCTCGCACGAGGTGTTGGATTTGCTCATTAGATTTGTGGTACTTGTTTCGGTCTACTTCCTTCCCTTGAGGAGTAGAGATTTTAGCTGCCGCATCGAGCACTTCTTCCAGGGCGCTCGTAGTATAGTCGATGTCCGATTCCATATTAAACTCCGGGGCGAGTTCTATGTGGGCACTCACGTACTTTTTGTATTTAAGCCAGTTCGTTTTTGGCGACGTATGGCTGAAGGGGTGTTCGGTTATTTTTGGGTTTTGAAGAAGCGTTAAATTGTAATATTTTAATTAGCAGATCATTGTTAATAAAAATTCGAATAAATAAATTCACTTAAATGTCAAAGGCCGTCTGCACTGATACTTTGCTGTTAAATAATTTTATTTTAAATCTTTAAGCTTCTTTTAAGTTAAATTTAATTTGAGTTTTTTAATATTGATAAAAGTTATTAGCTTAGCACATATGGTACATTGAAATCGGGTCTTACGTATGTAAAAATTATCTTTGCCAAAACAAAACATAGTTTAGTTTTTAACCGGACGGAAAAAATGTTGTATCAAGAAAACCTTCGGTAAGATGATCGGATCAGAAAAACAAGAAAGGAAAGCTAACTTCGGGCGGACCCGAAGTTGATATACCCTTGCAGTTAAGGTTGTGCCATTTCCGATCGTTCGGTTATATGGCGGCTATAGGATATAGTCGGCCGATCGATATAGTAGCAGATCCGGTTAGACTGCGATAAATGGAATCTGTTCTCATCTTTTTAAATTAAAAAACACCAAAGATATGCCAATTTCGATCCTTCTGTGAAAGCTGTAGAATATAGTCGGCCGGTTGTAGATAAGATATTGTGGGCAAATAAAACATGTGTGCAAAATCCCAACCCTCTAACTTAAAAAACACCAATGTTATAAACACCTCAATCATTTTGGAAAATCGAGCCAATCGAGGCACTTCCCGCTTAATAGTAACTTTAATCCTATTACTAAGATATTACTATTAACTGAAGAAATTTAAAGACATTTAAGACAATTTAAAAGTTAGAGCGACTACCAGACAACTCGGTGGATATTTTCGAGCGTAATATTCTTGACGAATTTTTTTATGAGATTTTGCAGCTTGGTAAAGATTTTATAAGCGCAATACACAATCTGCCGCTAATCATAGTGAGGACTATGATGAAGCAAATAATTTGGAGGTTGATGTTGAACACGTTGATGAACGGTTTTGGTTACGTTAAGAAACGCAAGCACCGCCTGATTTCACAGGCCGAAAATTTCCATCTCCGACATCTCCGAACTATAAAGAATATATATTTCTGAGTCGATATGAGCATGTTCGTCTGTCTATCTGTCTGTCTGTTTCTAGCAAACTAGTCTCTCAGTTTTAAAGCTATGGAGTTGAAACTTTGCACACATCCGAGATCGGTCCACTATATCCTAAAGCTGATGATCCTATATAACTGATTAATCGGAAATATATATATATTGTAATAATATAAGCTACTACTTAACTGCAAGGGTATATCAACTTCGGCTCCGCTCGAAGTTAGCTTTCATTTCTTGTTTTTAGTACATATCCTTTTATACCCTTGCAGAGGGTATTATAATTTTGGTCAAAAGTGTGCAACGCAATGGAGGAGACATCTCCGACCCTATAAAGTATATATATTCTTGATCAGGATAACCTCCTGAGTCGACATGAGCATGTCCATCTGTCCGTCTGTCTGTCTGTCTGGCTGTCTGTCTGTTTCTATGCAAACTAGTCTCTTAGTTTTAGAGGTATCGAGTTAAAACTTTGCACACATCCTTCTTTTGTTTGCAGGCTGTATATAAGTCGGAACGGCCGGGATCGGTCAACTAAATCCTACTGCTGCCATATAACTGATTGATCGGAAATTCTATAACTTTGGTGTTTTTTAAGTTAGAGGATTGGGATTTTCCACACATGGTATATTTGGCCAAAATATTTTATGTACAAAATTTCAGGAAATTTAAGGATCGGCCTACTATATCCTATAGCTGTCATCGAATGATGGGAATTGGCATAACTTTTTTGTTTTTTTTTAAGAATGGTGGGACATTCTACGGATTCCATTTTGGGCAATCTTATTTGTTCTGCCAAATTTCATAAGGGTCGGCCGATTATATCCTATAGCCGCCATATGACTAAACGATCGGAAATGGCACAACCTTAACTGCAAGGGTATATCAACTTCGGGTCCGCCCGAAGTTAGCTTTCATTTCTTGTTTTTGAAATGAATATGTACCAACTTAAATTAAACAAGAAAGGAAAGCTAACTTCGGGCGGAGCCGAAGTTTATATACCCTTGCAGTTGAGTCGCAGTCCGCTAGGTGGCGCCACGCATCTTATATTATTAGATATATAGCGGATCGTATATAGTTGGCCGATCCTTATGAAACTTGGAAAATCGAATTATTTTGCCAAAAGAGGAATCCATTGAAACTCCCATCCTTCTAACTTGAAAAACAACGAAGTTATAGCATTTCCGATCAATCAGTTATATGACAGCTATAGGATATAGACGGCCGATCCTGATGACATTTAGCAGATCATATAAGTTGGCCCAAATTAGAATGCACAGAAAGTCCCATCCTTCTAACTTGAAAAACAACGAAGTTATAGCATTTCCGATCAATCAGTTATATGGCAGCTATAGGATATAGTTGGCCGATCCTTATGAAATTCGATAAATCAGATTGTTTTTCCCAAAATAGAATCTCTACCAAATCCCATCTTTCTAACTTAAAAAACACCAAAGTTATGCCAATTTCGATCGTTCTATGACAGCTATAGGATATAGTCGGCCGATCCTTACGAAATTTTGTACATAAGATATTTTGGTCAAATATAACATGTGTAGAAACTCCCAACCCTTTAACTTAAAAAACACCAAAGTTATGGCATTTCCGATCAATCAGTTATATGGCTGCTATAGGATATAGTCGACCGATCCCGGCCATTCCGACTTATATACTGCCTGCAAAGGAAAGAAGGGTGTGTGCAAAGTTTCAACTCGATAGCTCTAAAACTGAGAGACTAGTTTGCGTAGAAACAGACAGACGGACAGACGGACAGACGGACCGACGGACAGACGGACAGACGGACATGCTCATATCGACTCAGGAGGTGATCCTGATCAAGAATATATATACTTTATAGGGTCGGAGATGTCTCCTTCACTGCGTTGCACACTTTTGACCAAAATTATAATACCCTCTGCAAGGGTATAAAAACAAGAAAGGAAAGCTAACTTCGGGCGGAGCCGAAGTTGATATACCCTTGTGTAACGTGTAACGAATACCCGGCTGGATGATATTTCCCCGATTTGACCCGCACGTTAACTGTTCCGGCTCTGGCTCGTCGGTGGCGTGGTGTTTGGGGTTTTGGCCAAAATAAAGGGGTGCCTTGTCAGGAATGAAAATTATTTAATTTAAGAAACGTGCGTACTAATAATGACGAGATAAGCTACCGGACGAGCTAGACCGTGAACTGTGACAAACTACCAACAAAGAACAGAAAAAAACAGGAAGACACAAATTTGCAAAGTTGGTCGGATCGCTCCTTGATGTAATAGGAGCTAGTGTCGCCCTCCCTACCGTGATCATGCTTCTCCTAAATACCGGTTTTCCCATGATCCCTTCTTCGGCAAGCGCTACTGAGGCGGGTTTACGAAATCAAAAAATTTTGTTTTTAAACAGACATTATAAACTTATTTATTACCGCTAAAAGGGACTTGATATAGTATTGGAGGTTATAAATTTCATGTGCATAATTAAACTACAGATTAATAAAATAATAAAAATATTTAAATTAAAAGAAAGGAATTCGGAAAAATTATCTCAAAAAAAAATATATTAATCCGAGGGTTCAATTGCTAACCATGGTAAAGCGTGGTCGCTTAGCAAAAATTAATTAAGAGTAATAAAAAAAGAAAGGTTACTTCAATTTAATATGGCTCTCATTATCATTATTATCATTATCTGACACTTTTATAATTATAGATGAAAAATCTCACTCACTCTTTTTATTACGCCATCCACCGTCGAAAGCTTTCTAAGGCTGCTGCGCTGTGAAAAAAATGATCATCGCACACCAAAAATAATAATAATAATTCTAGAATTCGATCAGCACATAATATGGGTTTTTTTTCCCGAATTAGGGACATTTTGCCGCTTTTTCACTTTTCCCTTACTTTACCATAATTAAAATTAATCCCTAAATTCAAAATATTACTTTACTAGTTTACAATAACAAAATCACTTATCCTAAGCTCAACTCAGCTGTTCAACACACTGATATTACTCTCTCACTCTCCGCTCTACCAAAGTTCAATGACCCCAGTGGACCATTGGGGAGCTATGCTCTATCCCTCACTCTCCACTGGGATGCACCGCGTGTTCTCGCCTTCTCGCTTTTTGGCGAAACCGCAACGGCTCCCTTGCACCTCCGTCTGTCTCCCTTACTCCTACATCTAGTCGCGGAGTGTCATATGAGACGATTGGAGCTTTTTCTTTAGTTTCTTTTTCGTTGCGTTTGGGGCTTTGACGAGCAGAGGGAGAGGGGCTTTTTGGCAGCGGTTACTTTTTTTGAGCCTATTTAAAACTGCATGACTTAGGCACAATATTAATAATTAATAATAATTATGAATTCACAATATTAACTACTTAAACTACACTTAAGCACTACAAATCACGCCGAATTTAGGTTTTTTTTTTTCTTTTCCTTTCCCCTCGCGTAATCAGCGGAAGGTGTAACAGTCGCCGACTGGGACGGTTCGCCAATTAGAAGATTTCGCGACGAGCCCCCGCACCAGGGACCACGATAATTCCGGAATCACGCCGACTCCGTGGGCTTGAGAACGCGAACTGCTCCAGTCCCGAAGCTTTGCTTCCTCGTCTAGGGTTCCTGACTTAGGGAGCGGTGTTCACTCCAACCTAAGCAAAGTACGCGGCGTTAAAACCTCCTCTCTTATAATAGCTAATTCCTCCCCCGCACGCTTACCTCTCGACTCTGCGCCAACCACAGAAATTATTATTGATTCGCACTAGTTTAATAGTTCACACTTTTCTTAGGCAAACGCTTTTAACTTTTCTTTACACAAATGCCTTTACACAAAGACCTTTTATTTCACTTTTCTTCTGGGGTTTTAAGCTACCTTTCTGGATGAGGTCCGGATGGGAAAAGAAAGGGCTTCCAGCCGCGAGCTACGAGGAACCCCGTGCCCACTATTCGGAAGATTTTACCTAGTTTACCCGGTCCTAAATTTCTCCACCCATTTCTCTCGCTGGGGAGCAGCGCTGCCACTAAAAACCTGCCCGTTTCGCTAGAAAGTTTGACAATCAGTCGCTCCCAAACCTCCTAGGCAAAACTAGTTGCTACAAGCCTATTACAAAATCCCTCCCGACCAAAATCAGACTTGGGGTTGCATTTAACTTTTCAAACCACAAGGCTGACTTATCGTAGCTAAGCCTGACGAATATCTTTGCCATGGTACCGACCGACAAACTTTCCATTCAAATCTTCTAGTTCGTAGATTGAGCCCCCTATTTTCTTTCTCACTCTAGCTTTTACAAATAAGGGAGCCAGCTTAGCATTGTAACCTGCTTGGAAACAGCTCTGTTTGAAATTTCGCCGATAAACTTCTTGCCCAACCCCATACGATACTTCGCGCGTCCTAAGATTGTAATGACGCTGGTTCCTCTCATACTGTTTTTCGCATATTTCAGCCGCTTTCTTTCTGACTACCTCGAGGGAGTCCTCACGACTAAATGTAGCTGCTTTATCTTCTAGCATAGACAAATTCCTCAATAAGGAGTAAGTTGCCCCAGATGTAACCATCTGCTGCCCAAAAACCATATAGTACGGGGTACATCCCAGACCGGAATGAGTTGCCGATCTCAGCGCGCAACTTATTTTACTAAGATTTTCGTCCCAGTCTTTTTGATCGCTGCGAATATAAGCGCGAATGCCTGCAATCACAGAGCGATTTACTCGCTCAGAAGCGTTAGCCTGCGGAGCGTGGACTGCCGTTAAAGTTTGCGTGATCCGATGCCTCCTAAGCATTTCTTGAAATCTCTCGGATCTGAACTGCGACCCATTATCGGAAACAATGCTCTCTGGGAACCCAAATGTATGAAAAAGATCCTCTTCCAAATACTTCAGAACTACCTCAGCGGTAAGTTTCTTTACGGCTCTAAGAAAAACGAATTTCGAATAATGGTCGAGCACAATAAAAATTCCTATATTCCCGCTACGAGACCTAGGATAGGGGCCTAAAAAATCAATGTAAAGGCGCTGGAAAAACCTCTGCGCCACGACTGCCTTTCCCATAGGTGGCTTCAACGCCGTATTCGGTGCTTTAGTCATCCTGCAACTTTCACAGGCGGAAACGTAGTCCTTCACGTCATTCACCATTCCGGGCCAAAAATAATATCGCCGAATCCTCTCCAGAGTTTTGTGAATACCCCCGTGAGACGCCAATGGATCGTCATGCGATCTTTTTAGCACCTCATGAATCATCGTCTTCGGTATCCACAATTTCCACGCGTACGCATCATTGAGGAGTTCGCCTTTTGAATGTTCGGAGCGCCGATAAACCAGGGAATCCACAATTTTCAGATCCGGAAACTTGTCCAAATTATTTTTAATTCCCTCCATTAACTGGGTATACTCAGCGGACTTAAAATGTTCTGAGTCGATATCCACCAGCAACCCGCTATTAAAATCTATTGCGGCCATCTGTTCATGCTCAACTCTAGACAAAGCATCGGGAACAACATTTAGCTTTCCCTTTCGATGCTGGATTGCGAATCGAAACCCTTGCAACTTTAAAGCCCACCTTGCTAATCTGGTATTTAAATCATTCTGCGACATCAGCCACTTCAAGGACGCATGATCCGTGATGACGGTAAATTGTAGTCCTTCAACATATGCTCGGAATTTTTTTATGCTCACTAAAGCCGCAAGGCACTCCTGTTCCGTGACTGTGTAATTCCTTTGTGCTTTATTCAATTTCTTTGATACAAAGGCTATAGGTAATTCGTCCCCCGTCACCGATTTCTGCACTAGGACCCCTCCTACTCCTGTTTTACTAGCGTCACAGTGTATGAAGAAAGGCTTATCGAAGTCTGGGGTCTGCAACACTGGAGCACTTCCTAGCATATCCTTCAACTTCTCAAAAGCCTCTTTACCTTCTTGGGTCATCACAAACTTCCGCTTGTTTTGCAAAAGATCAGTCAAAGGTGCCGATACCGACGCAAAATTGGTTATAAATTTTCGGTACCAACCGGCTAATCCCAGAAAGCTCCTTAATGCTTTGAGTGACGTTGGCAACGGAAAATTTGTAATCGCCGAGATTTTATCTGGGTCCGTTCGAATACCCCCATCACCTATTATGTGGCCCAAATATTTCACCGTTCGCCTACAGAATTTGCTCTTCTCCACATTCAAAGTTAAATTGGCCTCTTGGATTCGTTTAGCTACTGTTTCCAAAACTTCCACATGCTTCTCGAACGTATCGGAAATAACTAATAAATCGTCCAGATACACAAAAACTTCGTTTCTAAGTGAGGCAGGTATTACCTTGTCCATTAACCTCGTCATTGTTTGTGGAGCGTTGCAGAGGCCAAAAGGCATAACTTTATAATGATATAAAGGCCGCCCTGGTACAGTAAATGCAGTTTTAGCTTTCGATAGGGGATCCAAAGGGATTTGCCAGAACGCGTCTTTTAAGTCAAGGCTACTGATGAAATTTGCCTTGGGTAACCGACTCAGTATGCCATCGATTTGGGGAAGCGGATATGCATCCTTTTCCGTTACTTCGTTTACTTTTCTACTATCGAGACACACTCTTATTTTGCCTGGCTTTTGGACCAGTACGACTGGAGAAGACCACGGACTGTCGGACTCCTCAATAACTCCTAGTTTTAGCATCCTATCCACCTCGGCATAAAGCAATTTCTCAATGGCCGGCGATACAGGAAAGTGGCGTTGCTTAATGGGCTTCGCTGTCCCGGTGTCTATTGTATGCATCAAAACGGAGGTCCTACCCAGTCCCGATATCGCAAATGATGGAAAGCTTTTAATAACTTTTTCTAATCTAAGTTGCTGCCCTTTTGATAACGAATGCAGCTCCGCATCTCCTGAGATCTCTGAGATAGCTAGGGTAGGCGGCAACAGCTCGTAAGCTGTCCAAAAATCTATTCCTAAATAAATATCTTGCCTCAAAGAGGGGATTATATGAAATTCTAATTCCCTTTTCATTCCTTTATATTCTATCAATGTCTTAAATTTACCTATTATTTGTTGCTTATTTCCATCGGCAGTACACGCACCAGCTAAAACCTTTTTAAAAGGCTTTCTACTGCATATATACTCCTTAGCCAGCTGCCCACCTATACAAGATATAGCAGCGCCTGTATCTAACAACCCTCTTCTTTTCTTTTCTAGTAAATTAACTTCTGCGTAAGGCCTATTGTCGCCATAATTTCTCCTAATGCTAGCGATTTCTTTTACTGTCTTCCAGTAATTCCTTTGCCGCTGACTGTTTCGCGAGACAGATCTGCCCTCGTTCTTCAGCATTGGCAGGTGTAATCTTCGGAACTTTTCCAGCTTAGTATGCCAGACTTGCAATCCCGCATCTCCGGAAGGGGAATTTTCTACCCTAAGCGCTCCACCCCCACTAACTACTGCTGGTCCTCCAAGCCTGTCTGTCGGTTGGGAACACTTGCTTTGGAACGCGGTGTTGCAGTGTTCCTGCGGGAGTTTTTTGTGCATCTTTCACAAGAGAGTTTATAAGCATTTGGAAGCCCACAACCATAACAAAAGATTTTCCTTTTTGAGGCGCAATCTTGGTATCTATGCCCTTCCTTTCTACAGTTCCAACAGACCAAAGCAAAGGCACTTATTTCTTCTTGAAGTTCTTCTTCCCCAAATTCTTCGGCATCGTCGGCTTCCACCTCCTCGCAAAGTTCACTGATCGGTTTTCTTAAGGGAAGTGGTTTTTGGTACCCGTGATGTTTGCGCATCTCTTCTATAAATAATTCCCTTTTTCTAACCGTATCCCTTAAATTCTCCATGGACTCGAAGCTTAAATTCAGAATCTCGTGCTGTATTTCTGGACGTAAATTTCGCCGTACTATTTCCACTAGTGTTTCTTCAGATATGGGCTGGCTAAGTCGGTCAGTAAGCTTTAAAATGGAATCATAAAAGCTTTCAAATGATTCCTTATCTCTCTGCTTTCTGTCCCTTATCATTTGACGGATATCTACATCTGTTCTTGAATCCCTGAATTGCTTCCTTAAGGCTGCACAAAGCTCTTGCCATCGCACCACTCCAACAGCCTTATGATGACGCCAAAAGAAATCTGAGGCCTTTCCTTCGAATAGCATGTTCGCATTTCCGCATAAGAGTGAGAAATTTCCCTCTAATGTCTGGTGTGTCAGAGCCTCGACTCTGTAGATAAAACTATCTACTCCTATAGTATCTGACGATCCCGAAAACCTTAATTTCCAGTTTGATAATATATGCCCCACTTTGTCGGGTCTCTGTGCTAAATCCGAGTTTAGGGATCTGGAGCTAGAGGGTCTCTGTGGAACTGAATACTGCTCTGTGGGTGGCATATTAATTCCCAAAACCTGCTCTAGGGAGGAATTCCTACTTGTATTAGGATTTACCGTGGCTCTTTGCTGGTCTATATTGCTCATTTGCGCTTCAACATTTGTCTGTATTAGGTTGGCCATCCTCTCAGTGAGCTGAGTTAGTAGCTCGTTTTGCATTGCCTTTACGGCTGCAGAAATTTCTGTTGTGATTTGGCTCATTTCTTCTACTGGTGTATTACAGACTGTAATATGATCCTGCCTAGACCGCTCCTGACTGGTAGAAGCTGTCAAGTCCAACTCGCTTCCACTACGCGAAATTGTTTCTAGCCTTGTACGCTGCCTAGTTTGAATTGCTGAAGTCGGAGGCTGTGAAATACGTTGATCGATACAAATTGACTCACAAATCGGACAAGTTCTTTTGACTGCTAAATGTGTCCTAAAGCACGCTTTATGAAATACATGCTGACACTTGGTTTTATAGCTATCAGCTGCCCTGATCTCAGAGTTACATAATCTGCACTCAGAACTAGGAGGAAGTTCCTCTTTTTGAGGCGATCGATCTAGACCCATTAATGTCTACGTTTACTTATTTTTAAATTCCAACTTCTACCAAAAATGAATAAGGTAATACTAAAAGGGTAAATAATAATATGAGGTAAATAAATATAATAAATAATAATTAATTAAATAAATATATAAAATAATATGAGTTGAATATGATTAAAATTTTTGATACTTGTAATTTAAACGTAATTTTGATTTCCTTCAACCTACGCACTCTGCAACGCTGCCAGCTATCGACCGTCTTCACAAAAATGTAAATAAAATAAGAAAGTAGACTGAAAACAAACAATGATTTGTGGACATGAAAACATATGTGTAATACGACTCCTCATGTTCTCCATGCAAATCAATCGCTCGTTTATACCTAAAGAATTGGTTTTCAACAGAGCTTTTATCCGTGGTCACGAGCTCTACTTTGAAGTAAAGTCAACGTGCATTTCAAGCGTCTTATATAGCTCTTCAAGAATAACCAAAGATTAGCTATGAAAAGAGGAAAAGAAAAATAAACAAAGAAATGGGGAGCTATTACTGAGACTAAGTGGTCCGTAGCCAGCTGCTAGCAGCTTAGCAACTGAATCCCAATCCTATGACTCAGTTAGCCCTCTACTTTTTTCTCCTCCAGTCGTCACTTTTGAACCCACATGTCACTGGACAGGATATCTGCCTAAGGCTGATCATCCTGTTTTCCAAATGACGATCCAGGAACCAAAAATGACAAAAGGACGTGCAAGAAACTAGATAGTTGCCGCTAAGTAAGGTGATGTCTCCCCCACCTAACTTTTGACAACTGACCCAATTTAGTCGTTGAGGAGAAATTAAAGTTAGTTAAATTTTGATTCTAGCAAGAAACAGTTACGGTCTAAATTTTAGTGAGTTTCCTAGACTTAATATTCTTTAAAACTTTTCCAAAAAAAATCTAGCTTCACGATTGGGCGCCAAAATAATTATTATTCCTTCATAATTAAGATTCATTACTGTAACGTGTAACGAATACCCGGCTGGATGATATTTCCCCGATTTGACCCGCACGTTAACTGTTCCGGCTCTGGCTCGTCGGTGGCGTGGTGTTTGGGGTTTTGGCCAAAATAAAGGGGTGCCTTGTCAGGAATGAAAATTATTTAATTTAAGAAACGTGCGTACTAATAATGACGAGATAAGCTACCGGACGAGCTAGACCGTGAACTGTGACAAACTACCAACAAAGAACAGAAAAAAACAGGAAGACACAAATTTGCAAAGTTGGTCGGATCGCTCCTTGATGTAATAGGAGCTAGTGTCGCCCTCCCTACCGTGATCATGCTTCTCCTAAATACCGGTTTTCCCATGATCCCTTCTTCGGCAAGCGCTACTGAGGCGGGTTTACGAAATCAAAAAATTTTGTTTTTAAACAGACATTATAAACTTATTTATTACCGCTAAAAGGGACTTGATATAGTATTGGAGGTTATAAATTTCATGTGCATAATTAAACTACAGATTAATAAAATAATAAAAATATTTAAATTAAAAGAAAGGAATTCGGAAAAATTATCTCAAAAAAAAATATATTAATCCTAGGGTTCAATTGCTAACCATGGTAAAGCGTGGTCGCTTAGCAAAAATTAATTAAGAGTAATAAAAAAAGAAAGGTTACTTCAATTTAATATGGCTCTCATTATCATTATTATCATTATCTGACACTTTTATAATTATAGATGAAAAATCTCACTCACTCTTTTTATTACGCCATCCACCGTCGAAAGCTTTCTAAGGCTGCTGCGCTGTGAAAAAAATGATCATCGCACACCAAAAATAATAATAATAATTCTAGAATTCGATCAGCACATAATATGGGTTTTTTTCCCGAATTAGGGACATTTTGCCGCTTTTTCACTTTTCCCTTACTTTACCATAATTAAAATTAATCCCTAAATTCAAAATATTACTTTACTAGTTTACAATAACAAAATCACTTATCCTAAGCTCAACTCAGCTGTTCAACACACTGATATTACTCTCTCACTCTCCGCTCTACCAAAGTTCAATGACCCCAGTGGACCATTGGGGAGCTATGCTCTATCCCTCACTCTCCACTGGGATGCACCGCGTGTTCTCGCCTTCTCGCTTTTTGGCGAAACCGCAACGGCTCCCTTGCACCTCCGTCTGTCTCCCTTACTCCTACATCTAGTCGCGGAGTGTCATATGAGACGATTGGAGCTTTTTCTTTAGTTTCTTTTTCGTTGCGTTTGGGGCTTTGACGAGCAGAGGGAGAGGGGCTTTTTGGCAGCGGTTACTTTTTTTGAGCCTATTTAAAACTGCATGACTTAGGCACAATATTAATAATTAATAATAATTATGAATTCACAATATTAACTACTTAAACTACACTTAAGCACTACAAATCACGCCGAATTTAGGTTTTTTTTTTTCTTTTCCTTTCCCCTCGCGTAATCAGCGGAAGGTGTAACAGTCGCCGACTGGGACGGTTCGCCAATTAGAAGATTTCGCGACGAGCCCCCGCACCAGGGACCACGATAATTCCGGAATCACGCCGACTCCGTGGGCTTGAGAACGCGAACTGCTCCAGTCCCGAAGCTTTGCTTCCTCGTCTAGGGTTCCTGACTTAGGGAGCGGTGTTCACTCCAACCTAAGCAAAGTACGCGGCGTTAAAACCTCCTCTCTTATAATAGCTAATTCCTCCCCCGCACGCTTACCTCTCGACTCTGCGCCAACCACAGAAATTATTATTGATTCGCACTAGTTTAATAGTTCACACTTTTCTTAGGCAAACGCTTTTAACTTTTCTTTACACAAATGCCTTTACACAAAGACCTTTTATTTCACTTTTCTTCTGGGGTTTTAAGCTACCTTTCTGGATGAGGTCCGGATGGGAAAAGAAAGGGCTTCCAGCCGCGAGCTACGAGGAACCCCGTGCCCACTATTCGGAAGATTTTACCTAGTTTACCCGGTCCTAAATTTCTCCACCCATTTCTCTCGCTGGGGAGCAGCGCTGCCACTAAAAACCTGCCCGTTTCGCTAGAAAGTTTGACAATCAGTCGCTCCCAAACCTCCTAGGCAAAACTAGTTGCTACAAGCCTATTACACTTGCAGTTCAGTCGCAGTCCGCTAGGTGGCGCCACGCATCTTATATTATTAGATATATAGAAGATCGTATATAGTCGGCCGATCCTTATGAAATTTGGCAAATCAGATTATTTTGTCCAAAATAGAATCTGTACCAAGTCCCATCTTTCTAACTTAAAAAACACCAAAGTTATGCCAATTCCGATCGTTCTATGACAGCTATAGGATATAGTCGGCCGATCCTTATGAAATTTTGTACATAAGATATGTTGATCAAATATAACATGTGTGGAAAGTCCCGACCTTCTATCTGCAACCCTCTGCAAGGGTATAAAAATGGTATGATCTACAATAAGAAAAAAAGTCTTTCATTGGAAAATGTTTGAGAAGAAATAATAAAAACACAAAAATTAATTCCGAGAGCATTAAATGCTCGTCTACCCTTGGCGAAATGAAGAAGCTGAACTTCTTTCCAACGACGTTGTAATCATGAATCTATTAAGCTCGTGAAAAGGAACTATGATGTGTTTGATATTTTGATGTGTTTGATGCAAGAGAATTAGGGGGGAAAATGTTCCTAATGTGGAAGAACATGCCTCCCAATTTTTAGACGAAGAATTTAGAACTTTAGCAGTGCCTAATATAGAGCGGAAAATAAATATTCTTCAAGACAATGCTGACAATGCTACGAATAACCCTGAAGAAGATGACGAACTTTAATTAATTAGACTCAATTAGACTCGATTAGACTCAATTAATCAATTAGACTCTCCCCGTTAGTTTCCAATGATGACCTTTGCTCGGTAACTCGGTCCCTCAACTACAAACAAGGACAATATTATGCCCATGTAATGCATAATGTTGTTTGAAAAAATATATTTTACGAATTCGTTGGTGGAGGTGTAGGGTTGACTGATTTCAACCATATTTAAGTCTGTGACTTGGCGAGCCAATAAGCTTCCTGGTGCTACTGATTCGGCAAAAGTGTTCTTATGTGCTCCAACTGGAAAAGCTGCTTATGGAATTGGAAGATTAACTCTTCCTTCTGTGTTTTCTCTTCCAATTAATCAGGCCTCAGGTTCCTTAAGTTTAAATACAATTCTTTGCAAATTAATAAATTAGTTAATTCATTGCCAATTAGTTATGTGTAATCGATGACATTTTCATGGTTGGCACAAAAATGCTTTCATTTTTGGATCAAAGGCTTCGTCAAATTTTCCGAATCCCAAATGTATTATGGTTTGAGGGAAAATCAATTATAGTTTTTGGAGACTTAAAGCAGCTTTCCCCATTTGGAGAAAGTTAGATATTTTCGGAAAGGATGAATTCTCCTTATAGCGTTTCAGCTGGAAATAGCCTATGGAGCAACTTCAAGAATTTTGAGCTGACAGAAATGAAGTCAAAGAGGCAATCATGCATTTGCCTTAAATAATTTATTTTCGCGCGGTTCCCAATGCATTCGTACAGCCCACCTTCTCCCATCCAACCGACCGAGAGAATCTGCCGCGTAATGTACGGCTCGAATCGCGGGGATAGATCGCAGATAGATTAAGAGAAGAGTAGGAGTAGGAGTATATCACGAGTGTTGAACAGATAAGGCGTTTAGTATAAGGGATTTAAGATTGTTAGTGGAGCAAAGGGACAAGATGTGGTAGAGACCATTGTAGTCCGAGCATAATACCCTGAACGGATCGTGTTGGGCATATGTCGAACTACAATGGCTGAGGAGTTTCAACTAGTCCTTCTACTAGGAACATTTCCGAAATTGTCTACATTTCCATAAATAAGATTATATGAAAACATGACACCCAGCATCCTGCTACGGTTTGTCAATGATGGTACTTTGATTAATAAAAGTCTACTATATTAAGAGGGGAGGTGAAGATTTTCATCCCAATTAAGTCCCCCTAAGAGCGAAATTCAGAAAGTTTTTTTTTACAGATTCTATGTGATCTTGGTGTACTCCGTATTGAGGACTCCAGACACACGATCCATACTCAAGAATCGGACGGACCAATGATGTATATAAAGTTTTTATGTAAGGGTCATTAAATTAACCATGGTAGATATGGTCGGTAAATTTAAGTTTCAAATCTAATAGGACACACAGATCGTTAACCTGAGTTAATCGTTCCCATAGAGAAAGTACATAGCCTGGTGAGCCTGATCGCTAAAATGACATCAGTTTACATATCGATCCAATAAGCTTAAGGTTATTTGCTAAATACCAATTTTTAAATTTATCCAAACCGAATTGAAGTCTAGACGGGGACGCTGGTGAATTTATACTGAAGAAAAAGCTTAACGTCATCAGCGTACATAAGTACAAGTGAATTAGTTAAGCAGTGTAAAAAGTTAGGGTCCAAGATGGCTTCCTTGGGGCACCCCAGACGGGCGCGGACTAAACGCGAGGTAACATCATTAAAGAAGACACGATGGGTTCTCCCAGATATGTAGCTCGAAATCCAGTTAAGAAGATCAGTTCGAATCAGAAGCGACGTAAATGACGTAAATTTGTTTGTAAGCCATTCCGGAACCCATCCGTGATAAAAGATGTTAGCTCCAATAAGTTGGTAGTGATGGAGCGGCATTTCTTCAAGCCATGCTACCACGGAGATATTATTGAACTGCATAGGTGTTGCAAATGTGGAGTGATAAGTTTTTCAAAAAGCTTTGAAATTGCTGACAATTTAGAGATGCTTCTATAATTTGTAGCGTCGGATTTTTTCCCTTTTTTATGCAGCGGAATAATAAAAGACATAAGAGGAAAGATCGAAGTTTCCAGCGATAGTTTAAAGAGTTTAAGGAGTGGTTTGCACCTCAGCGCCTCAGCGCAGTTCTTCGGAACACAGCCTGGTACTCCATCAGGGCCTGGCGAATACACGGGCTTCACCTTAAGAAGATCCGATAACACACCACTTTGATCGAAAGATGGGCAAAATATAATGTTGGCTGATAGGATATTATATGTATAAGGTTTAAGTGTAAGTGTAAGTGAATACGTAGCTTGAAAAAACTGTTCAAAGAGATCGGCCATTGCCTGATCAGTGTTCGCATATGAGTTCTCAAACGTCAGAAGTGAGGGAAAAGATACTTGTTTGCGCTAGCTCAGAAAGTTATAAAACTGCTTCGGATCCTGAATAAACTGAATCCGGCAGGGGCGAATATAACTCCTATAACAATTTTCGTTGTGCACGGTGAAATTGGACCGAGCTACTAAGTATCTTGAATAACTAACTATACAGCCAGATAATCTATGTTTATTTAAAAGTCTACTCATACTGTTAACCTTAAATGTATAAGGTGCCTTGTATACCAAAGCGGATTCGTTGAAGAGGACTGATATTTTTACAAATCAGATTGTTTTTTTTCAAAACAGAATCTGTACCAAATCCCATCTTTCTAACTTAAAAAACACCAAAGTTATGTAAATTTCGATCGTTGTATGACAGCTATAGGATATAGTCGGCCGATCCTTATAAAATTTTGTACATAAGATATTTTGGTCAAATATAACATGTGTGGAAAGTCTCAACCCTCTAACTTAAAATCAGTTATATGGCAGCTATAGGATATAGTCGACCGATCCCGGCCGTTCCGACTTATATACTACCTGCAAAAAAAAAAAGGATGTGTGCAAAGTTTCAGCTCGATAGCTTTAAAACTGAGAGGCTAGTTTGCGTGGAAACCGACAGACAGACAGACAGACAGACGGACAGACGGACATGCTCATATCGACTCAGGAGGTTATCCTGATCAAGAATATATATACTTTATAGGGTCGGAGATGTCTCCTTCACTGCGTTGCACACTTTCGACCAAAATTATAATACCCTCTGCAAGGGTATAAAAATAATTTCTAACGTAGTTAATTTGCGCGAGTGACATGTCCAACATACCCGCAGGGAAGTCGTGTTGGGAGTTAAGCTGTAAATACGGTGAATTTTTAACATTTTACCACATAAGTTCTGGGATATTAAAGTCACCCAGATCTATTAGCTAGTCACCATCAAACAGCTGATAGCTAGTATGTTGGCGGTACGGACGAAGATGGTATGTAAGAACAGGTAACATTCAAAGATTGACCGGACAAAATGATTTCAATACACAGAAATTCAATGTCACCAAACTTTTGTGATTTTACCTCTTTAGAAGCGAATTTGGAGTCTACAGAAATTAACACTCCTCCTCCTTTTCGCAGAGTTCTATCACATCTAAAAGTGGTGTAGCTACTAGGAATAACTTCGGAGCTTAAGATGTCCGGCTTTAACCAAGTTTCTGTAAATACAATTATGTGAGATGCAAAGAAAGAACTGCCAGAATACAATTTGGGAAGTCTACGTAACCCTCTAGTATTCTGAATAGTTAAGTGTTAGTGAAGACATTAGTTTTTTGAAACTGAGGAAGATGAGGTGGAAGGTTGGTCAGTGGCCGTAACATGTGGGAGTTTTACACCCACAGGTTTGGTTATTTTTTTTTCACCGTACTTGGCTGACGTTCTTGGACGAAAATATTCTCTGGCCAAAAGCTGGCGAAACAAATCGTCTAGAACATCTGCAAGGGCACACGTATTGAATATTTAAATTTTGTAATATCCACCACCTTTATGTCGACTTTTGTTTTGGCTTTGATGTAAGCCGATATATCAATCTCAGAAGTATCAGGGGCAAGCTGGGAAACAAAAATGTGCTTCGATGGTGGGATCACCTGCAAGGGTTTTGGTGCCGCCGTAATTAATACTGCGGCATCAGTACGTACCGGGGGTCCGGACGGTTGATTACCCTGTTTGGTGACTGTTACGGCGGTTTGGAATTATTGGGTCTGGGATCACTTGAAGCGATGCCACAGAGGACATATCGGACAATTGCTCATTAATTTGGAGATATTCGAAAGCCGAATTTTTCTCAGGTCTGGCCCTTGGGGTGGCCAGAGATATAAGCGGCTGCATAGTTGTCGGCTGAGCAGGCTGAAGATTATTCGCCACAAGCACATCACTAAAAGAGGATTTCTTACCCTCATTGATTTTATAAAAAACCGCTAATCACTCCTTAAATCCACTTTTAGTCTGCCTCATGAACGATCTCATTTCGTCCTGAACAGCACGACAACCGTCACAGCAAAAGTGGAGACCAGACCTATGTGAAATAGCATCCGAAACTGAGGCCGTGAACCCGGCACACTTTGATTGATTTGATGGTGAAATTCTCACAGGGATCAGCCAGCTATATACGATCCGATGTATATACAATAATATGAGCTACTACCTAACTGCAAGGGTATATAGACTTCCGCTCCGTCCGCAGTTAGCTTTCCTTTCTTGTTTTTAGTTTTGATTGTTGAATTTTTTTTGTTTGCTTATGGCAACGCATCTTTAAGTTAAAGATTGACTAATGACTAAATGCCAGGGCATAATTCAAATACCAACAATGAAGGCAAAAGCAATATGTAGCGCTACCAGCTTTTTGATAGCGGCCGAATAAAAACAATTGCAGTTCCGGTTTATAATTTATTGAGAGCTAATTCCGCGCAATATAACAAAATAGCGGCCCGTCAATAACAACTCCAAAAATTGCAAGAAGAAGAACAGCTTTGGCGCAAAAGCTCTTCCAAAGCTCCCAAAAGCGCATGCGCTACAAATGAAAACAAAGTGTATGCGAATCTGGGAGACAAAAGAGAATGCCGCTGCAGCTAAACAAATGATCAATATTCTAATTGGCTTATCTGTTGGCTACTTAGCCCAACATCCTCCCCCATATTGAAGGGTGGGCCTTCAATAACAATACTGGAAGGGCAGCAGACACATCTTGTAATTCCACAGGTTGCGTATCAGCATTAAGACTATTAAGCACTCGTGCGGGGCGAACAAGGCACACCAACTTCTTCTAAACCTTTGACTATGCATTGCTCCCCCAATAGACCAATGTGGGAATCGAGTTCTCCTAACGAGTGCAGGGGGTCCGAAACGTTGATTCTTCTCTGCTTCTTCTTCTACATAGGGCAATCCAACCTCCCGTGATAGTCCATTGCGTCCAGAAACCACCCAGCCAAATTGTGTATTTTGGAAAATTGGGAGGCAGTGACCTAAATGGATTTGGCCAACTGACAAAAGGTTGAAGAACAGGCTGGCTCCAATTAGCATGTCCACACCCTGCGGTCTGTGCAATTGAAATATCAATTTTAAGGCTGGGCTGACAGCTGAAGTTGACTTTCCAGCCGCGATGAGATAAGGTGAACTTGTGAACCAGAATCCAATAACACTCTGCAAGGCGGGAAGGCACCTTATCGACCACGGATATTGGCGGTTGGCAGAAGCACTTCATGCTTCATGAATGGCGATCCTGCGTCAAGACGTTGTTAATTGACTGGAAAAGTGGGGTATCAACGGCAATACCAGCGGTGGATACCAAGCATCGTACTGGTGGGGAATTGTTAGGGCTGGACAGCTGCCCGCAATGATGTAACAAAGAATGATGTCGACGATTGCACATTGGTCAACGGGAAGCTGAACATCCCCGTGCAAAATGACCATCCACCAAACATACAAAACAGCGGGTCAGCGGCCGTACTTCGTTGTACAGTTGACTGATTGGCAAGGCAATGAATCTTGGACAAGTAGGAAGCGCGTGCGCCAAATCGCCCCACAGGGCGTATAGAGCTGGATGGCCGTTAATAATCATGCACGAAGATCGGTTATTCGAAGATCTACCTCGGCCCACTTGGTTAGCTGGTGGATACGACTAGTTTGCGTAGAAACCGACAGACAGACAGACGGACAGACAGACAGACGGACAGACGGACATGCTCATATCGACTCAGGAGGTTATCCTGATCAAGAATATATATACTTTATAGGGTCGGAGATGTCTCCTTCACTGCGTTGCACACTTTTGACCAAAATTATAATACCCTCTGCAAGGGTATAAAAATAATTTCTAACGTAGTTAATTTGTGCGAGTGACATGTCCAACATGCCCGCAGGGAAGTCGTGTTGGGAGTTAAGCTGTAAATACGGTGAATTTTTAACATTTTACCACATAAGTTCTGGGATATTAAAGTCACCCAGAGCTATCAGCTAGTCACCATCAGACAGCTGATAGCTAGTATGTTGGCGGTACGGACGAAGGTGGTATGTAAGAACAAGTAACATTCAAAGATTGACCGGATAAAATGATTTCAATACACAGAAATTCAATGTCACCAAACTTTTGTGATTTTACCTCTTTAGAAGCGAATTTGGAGTCTACAGAAATTAACACTCCTCCTCCTTTTCGCAGAGTTCTATCACATCTAAAAGTGGTGTAGCTACTAGGAATAACTTCGGAGCTTAAGATGTCCGGCTTTAACCAAGTTTCTGTAAATACAATTATGTGAGATGCAAAGAAAGAACTATCAGAATACAATTTGGGAAGTCTACGTAACCCTCTAATATTCTGAATAGTTAAGTGTTAGTGAAGACATTAGTTTTTTGAAACTGAGGAAGATGAGGTGGAAGGTTGGTCAGTGGCCGTAACATGTGGGAGTTTTACACCCACAGGTTTGGTTATTTGTTTTTCACCGTACTTGGCTGATGTTCTTGGACGAAAATATTCTCTGGCCAAAAGCTGGCGAAACAAATCGTCTAGAACATCTGCAAGGGCACACGTATTGAATATTTAAATTTTGTAATATCCACCACCTTTATGTCGACTTTTGTTTTGGCTTTGATGTAAGCCGATATATCAATCTCAGAAGTATCAGGGGCAAGCTGGGAAACAAAAATGTGCTTCGATGGTGGTGCACCTGCAAGGGTTTTGGTGCCGCCGTAATTAATACTGCGGCATCAGTACGTACCGGGGGTCCGGACGGTTGATTACCCTGTTTGGTGACTGCCGATATATCAATCTCAGAAGTATCAGGGGCAAGCTGGGAAACAAAAATGTGCTTCGATGATGGGATCACCTGCAAGGGTTTTGGTGCCGCCGTAATTAATACTGCGGCATCAGTACGTACCGGGGGTCCGGACGGTTGATTACCCTGTTTGGTGACTGTTACGGCGGTTTGGAATTATTGGGTCTGGGATCAGTTGAAGCGATGCCACAGAGGACATATCGGACAATTGCTCATTAATTTGGAGATATTCGGAAGCCGAATTTTTCTCAGGTCTGGCCCTTGGGGTGGCCAGAGATATAAGCGGCTGCATAGTTGTCGGCTGAGCAGGCTGAAGATTATTCGCCACAAGCACATCACTAAAAGAGGATTTCTTACGCTCATTGATTTTATAAAAAACCGCTAATCACTCCTTGAATCCACTTTTAGTCTGCCTCATGAACGATCTCATTTCGTCCTGAACAGCACGACAACCGTCACAGCAAAAGTGGAGGCCAGACCTACGTGAAATAGCATCCGAAACTGAGGCCGTGAGCCCGGCACACATTGATTGATTTGATGGTGAAATTCTCACAGGGATCAGCCAGCTATATACGATCCGATGTATATACAATAATATGAGCTACTACCTAACTGCAAGGGTATATAGTGACATATTCACCCTTTCGTTTTATTATAAAAATAATTATTCGAAGAAATTTGTTTACATTTAAGTCATGCCAAGACTCGTTCCCACGATCAATATGTTGGCAAGCTAGAATGTAAGAAACCAAATAATTTTGTTTCGACAAGTTTGTCGCGTAAGCATTTTTGTTTTTATAATTTTTTTACGGTCATGGCTGAGTTTGTCAGTGAATGCTGTTTTAGTTCTAAGCTTATATCCGAACAATAAAGATTTAATAAAAATATCATTGGCGCAGTCGGTAGGATACCAAAAAAATTTTGCAAGTACGGTAAAAGTTAACCAGTATTACTCACTGGCCGACCGTTATTAATAAACAGACGGACTTTAAACCGAATTTCGAAATTTGTAATTGTATGGTATCCGCAAAACGAATCCGCGTAAAACTGCAAAACATTACGCAAAAACAATTCTCGCGTTCAAATAAAGTAACTAATCAGTTTTCCCTGAGTTACGTGAACAAATAGAAGGAAAAGTATAACATTTCTTTTTTTCTTGTGAGAGTTAAAACAAAGCAACTAATCAGTTTTCCCTGAATTACGCTAAAAAGGGGAAAACATAGCATAAACGAAGAAAAATCAAAGCATCAAAATTTGGGTCCAGGCCTTAAGAAATATGGCTCAACCAGTTCCACCTTTGAGTGAGATACAATTATCTCAATTGTTATCTCAAATCCGAGAGATAAACACCTTTAATGGCGAAACCAACATGTTGGAGCCCTTCATCAGGAGGATTGATTTCCTTGTTCAACTTTACCCCACCCAAGATGACCGTCAGAGGAACGTTGTCTTCAGAGCAATCGAAAATCAGCTGGGAATACAAGCAAGACAGACGATGCGGCGTTACCTGGCAGGAAATTGGCTGACGTTGCGTCCAGCACTCATTTCGAAGTACAACAACCATACACCGATGGAGGAGCTGATACGACGACTTTACAACACACAATACCGGGGATCTTTACGTAAGTTTTGTGAAGATTTGGAGGAGAAGAGTAATGTTATTTTAGATAAGTTGTCATTGGATGATACAGAAATGAATAAAATTATTTATAAAAATTCAATGGACCAAACAATTAAGTCCGTAATTTTGAGAAATTTACCAGACCGTCTATACATGCAGTTAGCAAGATACGACATTTCTACAATAGATAATTTGATTAAAGTGGCTCAGCAGGAAAATGTTTACTGGAATCAAAACCAAGAACAAAGTCAAAGAAATCAGAGTAAAAATTCAAAAAGCTATAACAATAATCAAGGAAATTATAAGCCAAATGGTTATCAACAGTACCAAGGTTTTCGACAAAGTCAAAATGTATCCCAACAACAGAATAATAATAACGCTCATTATTATGAATACCAGGGTAGACAATACCAACAGGGGCAACGGAACCCACAATTTGCAAGACAACTAAATGAAGAAAGACATCAAGACGAACAAAGATTTATTCAAAATCAAAGAAATTATCAGAATAACCAACCCACTTGGCAACCAAGCCACAAAAGAACCAGAGAGGGAACAGATCAACAAAAAAGTGATAGAATGGAGATAGACGAAAATTTTCAGGTACAAGCCTCGCAACAACTTGTATCAGATTAACATTTAATGGTAAAAAATTCAAAACCATGATAGATACAGGATCAAGTATAAACATCATAAGTAGGAATCACTTTGTTTTTCCTACATACATAGATCCTATTAAAATAAAAACAATCAATGGTATCATTGAGTTGCAAGAAAAGATTAAAATAGCACCAAATAAACTTTTTCCTAAAGAACAGGAGTTTTATATTCACCCATTTTCGGACAGTTATGAAATATTAGTGAGTCGAAAGTTTTTAAAAGCCACAAAGGCAAAAATTGATTTTAAAAAAGATACGATTAATTTGAATGGTTTTGATTACTCAGTCATTGACAGGGACAATATCGAAAGTTGGGATAAGTCTCAATCTGGAGACAACTTGAGTGATCAAAATGTCCAAGAAGAAGATGAAGAATATAATTATGCATTAAATACAGAACTTACTAGTAATAAAGATTTTAGAGTCGAACATCTAAACTATGAGGAGAAAAAGATTTTGATGAAAACACTTAATGAGTTTAGGGATTTGCAATATTGCGAAGGTGAAAATTTGACCTTCACTAACGAAATTAAACACAAAATAGAGACGAAGCATAACGACCCAATCTATAGAAAGCCTTATAAATATCCACAGGTCTATGATTTCGAAGTAGAAGAACAAATGAGCGAAATGCTTAAACAAGGAATAATAAGAAAAAGTAATAGTCCATATTGCAGTCCAATTTGGATTGTTCCAAAGAAGCAAGACGCTTCTGGAAAGAAGAAATTTCGCATAGTTATTGACTATCGCAGTCTTAATGAAATCACTATCGGAGACAAATATCCAATACCAATAATTGATGAGATTCTCGATAAATTGGGCAAATGCCAATATTTCACCACGATAGATCTGGCAAAGGGATTTCATCAAATCCAGATGGATGAAGAATCTATTCGAAAGACAGCTTTTTCTACAAAGCATGGTCATTTTGAGTACACCCGAATGCCATTTGGTTTAAAAAATGCACCCGCTACTTTTCAGCGATGTATGAATAACGTCTTGGGGGAACTTGTGTATAGGAATTGCTTGGTTTATTTGGACGATATAATAGTGTACTCAACGAGTCTCGAGGAACATATTGATTCTATAAGGAAAGTTTTTTTTACGGTTGAGAAAAGCGAATTTAAAGTTGCAATTAGATAAGTGTGAGTTCATGAAGAAGGAAACTGACTTTCTGGGACATATTATCAGTGATCGAGGTATTAGGCCAAATCCCATGAAGCTCGAGGCAATTCAAAAATTTCCAATACCAACCAATGAGAAGGGAATAAAGTCATTTTTGGGGATGTGTGGATTTTATAGAAAATTCATACCAGATTTTGCCAAGATAGCAAAACCAATGACTAAACGACTTAAAAAGGGAAGTCAGATAAATAAAAATGACGAAGATTATAAAGAATCGTTTGAAAAGCTGAAAACATTAATATCAAATGATCCAATTTTGGCATATCCAGATTTTAACAGACCATTCTGTCTGATAGCTGACGCAAGCAATTTTGCGTTGGGTGCGGTGTTGTCGCAAGGGAAAAATCCAATCTGCTTTGCCAGCAGAACTTTGAATGAACACGAGATAAATTACGCTACCAACGAGAAAGAATTGTTGGCTATAGTGTGGGCAACAAAGTATTTTAGAAGTTACTTATTCGGCAGAAAATTTGAGATTTTGAGTGATCATAGACCGCTCATATGGTTGAATAATTTAAAAGAACCTAATAGTAAGATGCACAGATGGAAAATTAAATTAAACGAATTTGATTATGATATAAAATATGTACGAGGAAAAGACAATCACGTAGCAGACGCTTTATCTAGGGTAAGATTGGAAGAAAATAACGTTATAGAGAACGAAATGCAAGCAACAGTACATAGTGCTGAGGAGGACAGTGCAAATTGTATCGGGATTACGGAAAGGCCAATCAATGTATATAAAAGACAGGTAGAATTTGAAAAATCGGAAAATGAGGAAATTACGGTAAAGAGTTATTTTAAAAATGAGAAGATTCTTGTGAAATACAGAAAAATGACAAGCGAGAAAGCAAGGGAGCTTGTGATGGAATTGTTTGTCACTAAAAATACTACAATTTATATTGCAGACGATGGGGATTTTTTGATTCTTCAAACGGCATATTCACAGATGGCTAATCCCAATACTGCAAGGGTATTCAGGTCAATGATTAGGTTGGAGGATGTGGAATCTTATTCGGAATTCAAGGAGATAATTCTTCAAAATCATCTGAGATTGTTGCACATAGGAATCGAGAAGTCCACAAAGTTATTTAGAGAAAAATTTTATTACCCAGATTATCAAAAATTAATCCAAAACATTATAAATGAATGTGAGACTTGCAGTCTCAGTAAAACAGAAAATAGAAATACCAAACTTCCAATGAAAATTACACCAGAAGTAGAAGAAACAAGACATAAATACGTAGTGGACATATACTCAGTTGAAGGAAAAGATTATTTGACATGCATAGATTTGTACTCAAAGTTTGCAACTGCAGAAATTATCAAGTCTAAGGTTTGGCTTGAGGCCAAGAAGGCTATGATCAAGATTATGTATGAATTACATGGGAAAACCCAGACTGTTAAAAGTTGATAAAGATAGCGCATTCACGAGCACAGCATTTGGAGAATGGTTAAAAACAGAGGGAATACCTTTAGAAATAACAACATCCAAAACAGGAGTCGCAGATATTGAAAGATTCCATGAGACATTAAATCAGAAAATTCGTATAATAAACACCGAAAATGAAATTAAAAAGAAACATTCCAAAATCGAAATTATTTTATACACATATAATTATAAAATTAAACATAACACAACTGGAGATACTCCAGCGAATTTGTTCATATATCCGGGATTGTCAAATGCATAAAGAACGTCAAATTTATAAGATAAATGAGGATAGAAAGGATTTTGAGATAGACACGAGATACAGAGTAGGACCCTTGCAAAAAAGTAAAGTTGATAATCCATTTAGGTTAACAGGTCAGGTAGAACAAGTTGACGAAGACCATTATGAAGAAAAACGTAGGCGAACCATAAAGATAAATATTATAAGTCCAAATATAAAAAAAAGAAAAAACATAACAATAGTTAATATTTACAGGAAAATCCAGACTAGGATGCTTGACTACGTTGACATTGATTTGGGCATCAATGTCCAGAGGACAGGAATTGAGGATTTCACCAATAGATTCGAATGCGGGATATCTAATATTTATGGATCAGCCAATAGAGTTGGTTGAACAGTACGAACATCATTCAATGAAGGTGAATATGACTCGTGTAGAGGAAATACAGAGCTTTTATAAGGGTAGAAAGCAGTAGCCGTCAGACCCACCACAGATAGAATATTTAATACAAAAATTATCAAGAGAGATAAACGGAATCAGATTAGTTCATAGACAAAAGAGGGGACTTTTTAACATTGTAGGTGCTGCGTATAAGTATTTGTTTGGAACATTGACCGAGGAAGATAAAAGTGAAATATGTGAAGAAATTAATGTCGTAAAGAGCAACATGGTTCAGGTTGTCGAATTGAATGAAATAATAAATATGATTAACCAATGCATAGATCGTATAAATTTGCAGAAGAAACAAAGTTTTACAGAAAAAAAGACAGGAATATATGCTTTAGGATTGTCACAGTTTGTGGAATACATAGAAGATGTTGAGATGAGTATGCAGATGGCTAGGCTGGGCATATTTAATCCAAAGCTTTTAAATTACAATAACTTGACTGAGGTGTCGTATAGCAACATATTGCAAGTAAAGACATCTGTTTGGTTGAATGAAATAGAAAATACCATAATGATTGTAACGCATGTGCCTATGCGAATGAAAAAAATAAATACATACAAAATCATACCTTATCCAGATAGTAATAAGATGATAGTAAATATCGAACCAAATACCTTAATAGGAAATACATAATTAATCTCTTCTTTCTTCTTTATCTTTAAATTAAATCTTTATAATCTTTATCATTAATGAAAACAATAAATATTATAAGATGGGAAAAATTGAGACCCAAAATGAATGTATAATGGGTATCATAGAGCAAAAGAATGTTAAATGCTCAATGAAGTATACGGATGAGAACAGATTTATTCAATATTTGCAACCAAATATCATTAAAGAAAATAATAAATATTATAAGATGGGAAAAATTGAGACCCAAAATGAATGTATAATGGGTATCATAGAGCAAAAGAATGTTAAATGCTCAATGAAGTATACGGATGAGAACAGATTTATTCAATATTTGCAACCAAATATAATCCTTACATGGAACCTTAGAAATAAGCCAATCAAAACTAATTGCATTAATCTTAAGCAGACCGAAATTAACGGTAATTTAATTATAGAAATTAACAATTGTAACATTCAAATAGATAATTTAATTATACAAAGCGAAGAATACCAAATACCATTGAAACCATACATAACAAACATAATATAAGTAAAATTGAGCATATTGACTATGTAAAGAGTAAACACTTTGCTAAAAAGATAACCGAAGACTAGTTGTATAAAACGGGAATGATCATAATTATCATAATATTCCTAATATTGTTGGTTTATTCGATTTTTAAATATAGGTCTTTACCACAAAGAATTATTTTATTTTATAAAAAAAAAGAAAATACAGAACCACAACCAACAGCAGAAGAATTTGTTCCCATGTACCCAATTCTAAAATGAATTTTTGTTTTTCTCAACATTTTGTTTAACAAAAAAAAAAAAAAACATGCTCGCCTAGAGTTCCATTTTGCCGGGAGGAGTGACATATTCACCCTTTCGTTTTATTATAAAAATAATTATTCTAAGAAATTTGTTTACATTTAAGTCATGCCAAGATTCTTTCCCACGATCAATATGTTGGCAAGCTAGAATGTAAGAAACCAAATAATTTTGTTTCGACAAGTTTGTCGCGTAAGCATTTTTGTTTTTATAATTTTGTTGCGACGGATTTGCCGCGTAAGCATTTTTACTTTAAGAACGGTCATGGCTGAGTTTGTCAGTGAATGCTGTTTTACTTCTAAGCTTATATCCGAACAATAAAGATTTAATAAAAATATCATTGTATAGACTTCCGCTCCGTCCGCAGTTAGCTTTCCTTTCTTGTTTTTAGTTTTGATTGTTGAATTTTTTTTGTTTGCTTATGGCAACGCATCTTTAAGTTAAAGATTGACTAATGACTCTTTTTGCTTATGACATGTTTGAATATTCTTTTTTTATTCATTGGCAAAGGCATATTTTTTCTGAGGAGAATGGTTGCCGAGGTTTATGCAACGCCATGTTGGCATGAATTTCATAGATGCTCACTCAAGGATAAGATTTCAATGTCCGGTGTGCCATGCGGCTTGCAGGCAAATGGTGTCTAAAGAACTTAATAACTCGGAAATAAAAGCCCGATCCATTCAAGAAATCGGCCCATCTCTGATAATGTAGAAAGACAAACGTTACATGACATAGCCACTACTTCAGGGCATAATTCAAATACCAACCAGCTTTTTGATAGGGGCCGAATAAAAACAATTGCAGTTCCGGTTTTTAATTTATTGAGAGCTAATTCCGCGCAATATAACAAAATAGCGGCCCGTCAATAACAACTCCAAAAATTGCAAGAAGAAGAACAGCTTTGGCGCAAAAGCTCTTCCAAAGCTCCCAAAAGCGCATGCGCTACAAATGAAAACAAAGTGTATGCGAATCTGGGAGACAAAAGAGAATGCCGCTGCAGCTAAACAAATGATCAATATTCTAATTGGCTTATCTGTTGGCTACTTAGCCCAACATCCTCCCCCATATTGAAGGGTGGGCCTTCAATAACAATACTGGAAGGGCAGCAGACACATCTTGTAATTCCACGGGTTGCGTATCAGCATTAAGACTATTAAGCACTGTTTTGTACGTGCCTACGCCCCGCAGGATCTATGGTAGGCCAGAGGTTGGGGCGTCGCGTCTCCTTTGACTCCAGGTGATACGCTGTGCATACGCTCCAGCGCCTGGATCAGGATTCTCTTGACTTCCCGGGGTGTCCCTGCCTGGTTTCACTATTGGGCTTGAGTTCCCGGGTTGGCTATGCCTCGCGTTACAGGATCACACCTGGATCGAACGCCACTACACCAGGATACCTGTTGTGTCCGGGAATAACTCCACCCGACTCTTTTACCCTTGGGCCTTAGCTTTGCCGCGG
Organism: Drosophila ananassae; assembly: GCF_017639315.1. Lineage (NCBI taxonomy): Eukaryota > Metazoa > Arthropoda > Insecta > Diptera > Drosophilidae > Drosophila > Drosophila ananassae. The sequence continues at coordinate 1,255,734 of NW_025319041.1, read as the reverse complement.
ATCCTTGATCCTTTTCCCCTTGCTCCTTGTTCGATGCGCGTACCGCCGCCGGACTTACCCACAGGGGGTCCTTAAGCTATTTGTCGTAGATCCACACTCGCTTTAATATCCCGCACTTAAGACTGTCGGACTTACCCACGGGGGGTCCTTCAGCCTGTACTCCTAACTCTTCCAAGGAAACTTTCCAACTTGAATGGCAGACTTACCCACGGGGGGTCTTTCACTCACTCTCCCAGCTTCCCTAGAAGACTCGGCCCCGATTCGCTCCAGGGGCCCTCCTTATATAGTGCCAGAGGCGCCCGTTAATCCTTGCAAATCTACTTCCTGCCGTTAATCCTCCGCTCATTTACTTTCTCCGTTAGCTTTCTCCTATCCCGCCGTCTTTCTATTGGCGGGCTTTCTTTATTGTCCCTCCCCCGATTGCCCCGCCTGGGCCTCCGATCCGCATTATTTTTGTGCCGGTCATCGGACTTCGTCCCGATACCCCGCAATCCCCCCTGGACATTCCAAATGCACTTGTGCATTTTGTAAACACAGCTGCGCAGTCGCCAGCCGCTTCGTTCCCCGCCGTCCCCGCTGTTTCCTATGACCTTCGAGCGCGGCCCGGCCGGGACCGTTACGTTCCACGGTGATTCCTCCTCCTCCTTCTTTCGTGCGCGACGCCGTGCGAGTTCCTCTTGCCCCCACTGCTGCCCCCGCAGCGCTGGCCCATCCGACGCTGCAGTGCTGACTTGCTTGTTCCCCCCCCGCTGCTGCCCCTCTTGCCACCTGTCTTGGCGTGTGGGAGATCTAATCTCCTCACACTTCCCCCCTTCTTCGGGAACGACAGAAGCTTTGTGGTTCCAGCTTCATGTTTGTTTTTGCAATATAATATAATTTTTTTTTTTTTTGATTTTTTTTTTCCTTTGCGTGTTGATATTTTTGTGTGTGGATACCCTTATCCACCTCCCCCCTTCTTCGGATGACGTCAGAGACATTCTATGCTGTTGTATATATATTTTTTTTTTTGTATATTTTTTCATAATAATAATTTCTGTTTTGTTTACCTTTTTTTTTATATTTCTTTTCTATTATATTTTTCTTTTTTTTCCCTGTATTTTTCTTTTCATTTTTTTTCTTCTTTTTTTTCTCTTTTTTATAATAGTTTTTCTTATTTTATATATTTTAAATATATATTTTTTTTTCTTGTATTTTTTTCTTTTCATTTTTTCCTAATATTTTTTCATTTCATTTTCATTTTTTTTTTTTTAAATATTTTTTCTTTTATTATACCCTTGCATTATTAGGGTATTATAATTTTGGTCAAAAGTGTGCAACGCAGTGAAGGAGACATCTCCGACCCATAAAGTATATATATTCTTGATCAGGATCACCTCCTGAGTCGATATAAGCATGTCCGTCTGTCCGTCTGTCTGTCTGTCCGTCTGTCCGTCTGTCTGTCTGTCTGTCGGTTTCTACGCAAACTAGTCTCTCAGTTTTAAAGCTATCGAGTTGAAACTTTGCACACATCCGTTTTTTCCTTGCAGGTAGTATATAAGTCGGAACGGCCGGAATCGGCCGACTATATCCTATAGCTGCCATATAACCGATTGATCGGAAATGCTATAAATGTGGTGTTTTTTTAGAGGGTGGAGACTTTCCACATATGTTAAATTTGACCAAAATATCTAGTGTACAAAATTTCATAAGGATCGGCCGACTATATCCTATAGCTGTCATAGAACGATCGGAATTGGCATAACTTTGTAGTTTTTTAAGTTAGAAATATGGGACTTGGTACAGATTCTATTTTGGGAAAAACAATCTGATCTGCCAATTTTAATAAGGATCGGCCGACTATATGAGATCCACTATATATCTAATAATATAAGATGCGTGGCGCCACCTAGCGGACTGCGACTCAACTGCAAGGGTATATAAACTTCGGCTCCTCCCGAAGTAAGCTTTCCCCTCTTGTTTTTTTTTGTTTTTTTTTTTTTTTTGTTTGTTTTTTTTTGGTTTATGCCTGCGCCGACTCCTGCGCTTGGGCTTTCAGCTCACTCAGGTGGGCCCTCTTTTCCTTCCTTGTGCCAGCGTGCCGTAGCACAGCAATCACTGGCGACACAAAGTTCACCCCCGCGTACGGCCCGTCGTACTTTGGCGCTAACTTTGCCGCGAATCCTTCGGCCGCCTTGGACAAATGGTGCTCTTTTGCCCACACCGTGTCGCCGATCTTCGGGCTCCACTCCCGCCTCCTCAGGTTGTAGTGCCGAGCTTGCTCCTGCGCCGCGCGCTCCATGTTTCTCCGCACCAGCTCGAACACTTCTTGTAATTTCTCCGCATTTCCTGAGGGAGTGGCTTGGGCTTCTCCTGTCCCCAATGCCCCTTGGTCGAAAATTGCTTTCGGCATTCTTAGCTCTCTGCCTTGGGTGATGAAGCATGGTGAGTACCCCGTTGAGTCCGACACGCTCGAGTTCACTGCCAGCATCAGTTCTGGCCAGTGCTCGTCCCACGTTCTTTGGTCCTTCCCTGCAAACTGTGCGATCATCGTCTTCACCGTCCTGTTTGCCCTTTCCGTCGGGTTTTCCTGCGGCGTGTATGGTGCGGTAAACTGGTGACGAACTCCGAGCTCCTCGAGGAATTTCTTGAAGCTCCGGCTGGTGAATTGAACACCATTGTCCGTTACCATTACCTTTGGCACCCCGTACCTAGCGATGATCCTTTCACGAATTACCTTCTGCAGCGTCTCTGTTGTGGCTTTTCGCATTGGGAGCATTTCTGTCCATTTTGAGAACCGATCGATCATCACTAGTAGCATGGTGTTCCCGTGCTTGGACCTCGGCAACGGTCCCACGAAGTCCGCACATACCGTCGCCCATGGCTCCTCTGGGACCTGTGTTAACATTTTCCCCGCGGCCTGCATCTGGCTCGGTTTATAGCGCAAGCATGTCTCGCATTTCCTAACATAGTTCCTCACATCCCTTTGCATCCCTGGCCAGAAGTACCTTGCTGCTACTTTCGCAATCGTTTTCCTTCCGCCTAGATGTCCCGCCGTTGGTGCGTCGTGGTTCTCTTTCAGCACCTGTTGCCTCATGTCCATCGGCACACATAGTTTCCACGATGCCACTTCCTCGCTTCCGGCTCTGTGTGGAACATGACGGTAAATCAAACCGGCCTCCTCAACGTACTCCGGGTCCTTTTGTGGGTTTTCCCGCATCTTCTTTTTTAATGAGCCTATCCAGATGCATTCCGCATCTTCGCTTGCTGTGGCACTCCGCAGCTTTTCTACTATCGGCTGGCGGGAAAGTGCATCCGCCACAACGTTCAGCTAGCCTTTCCTGTAGCTGATTACGTAATCGTATTGCTGCAACTCGAAGACCCATCTCGCGATCCTTCCCAGTGGGCTCTCTATGTTGTTTAACCACTTCAGCGCCATGTGATCCGTTATCACGTCGAACTGGTACCCCTCCAGGTATGGCCTCATTTGCCGAATTGCCCATATTATTGCTAGACACTCTTTCTCTGTCGCCGAGTAATTCTTCTCCGCTCCTATTAGCGTCCGGCTGGCGTAAGCGACCACACGCTCGCCCTCATCCGTGTCCTGCGTCAGCACTGCGCCTACGCCGAAGTCGCTGGCGTCCGTTTGCAGCACAAACTTCTTCGTGAAGTCGGGGCATGCCAGCACCGGGTCCTCTGCTAAACGTGACTTTAACTTTTCGAACGCTTCTTGCTGTCTCGACGTCCACTCCCACTTTGTTCCCTTTCGCAGGAGATCGTTCAAAGGTTTTGCGACCCCAGCGAAATCGGGAACGAACCGTCTGTACCACGACGCCATTCCTATGAACTGCTGTACCCCTTTCACGTTCGTTGGTGGTTCCAATTCCGTGATCGCTGCGACTTTTCCCGGATCCATCCCAATTCCGTGACTCGTTATCCGGTGGCCTAGGTACAACAGCTCTTTCCTGAAGAAATGGTACTTCTCTGTGTTTATCCTTAGGTTTGCCGCCTTCAGTCTTCGGAACATTTCCTTCAAATTTTCCATGTGCTCCTCCCTCGTGCGTCCGATCACTATGGTATCGTCCTGGTACGCGAATGCGTGGGGAGCCATGTCCGGGCCTATGACCTGGTCTAAGGCCCTTTGAAATGTTGCCGAGGCCGAGTGTAGTCCGAGCGGCATCACTTTCCACTGGTACAGACCTTTCCCTGGTACAGTAAAGGCCGTGTATTTCCGGCTCTCTTCCTCAAGGGGGATTTGCCAATAGCCATCCTTAAGGTCGAGGCTGCTGAAAAATTTTGCCTCCCTCAATTGCTCCAAAATGAAATTTATTCTTGGCATCGGGTACGCATCTTTCACTGACTTTGCGTTTATCTGCCGAAAGTCCACGCACATCCTCCACTGACCCGTCTTTTTCTTCACCATGACAATGGGTGAGCTGTAGGCGCTGTTTGAAGGTTCGATGATTCCCTTCTCCAGCAGTTCTTTCACCTTTCCATTGATTTCCCCCTGTATTTTGGGGTTCTTTGGGTAATATCTTTGTTTAATTGGGATGTCGTCCTTCATTGTGATTTTATGCTGGGTTATGTTTGAACAACCCTTCTGATTTGTGAACGCCGCCAGCTCTTCTTCGATGAACTTTCTGTCCCGCTCGCGCTCCCATTCCTCCGAGGGTCCCGCTATGGCTATGGACAGCCTATCCTCCAGGCATCCGCTCCATCTTTCTCTTCTCGGAATCGTGACTTGGTGGCCTGCGCAGTTGATTGTTGTGCCGGATTCTGCGAGGAAATCCCATCCAAGCACCGCGCTGTCTCCCATGCCTGGCAACACTATCATATTCAAATCCTTTTTCTTGTTGCCAAAGCTTACAGTTGTTAGGAGTACCATTTGAGTCTCTATGTGGCTCCCGTTGGCCAACTTTACTAGTCTCCTTGTTGCTCTCCGTTCTCCGGCGATTCCCGGGTCCTCTGCTAGCTTTTCTGAAATGAAGCTCGCCGTTGCCCCGGTGTCCACCATGGCCCTCATTTCTGCTCCTCTGACCTTGATGACTGCCGCCAATTGCTGATCGTCTCCGGTTAATCCTCCAACTAGTTCTGAGAGGCAGCACCTCGCGATCTCCGCCTTCCTCTCTATGGCTGAGATCGCTGCACGTTTCCCGCTCTTTTTCAGCAATCTGTGCTTCTCACCCCCACTGCGCCGCACATCCTGCAGAACAAGATTATGGGGTTCCTGCACCCGCTGGCCCAATGGCCCATGCCTCCACATCTGTTGCATGCCTGTGCTGGGTTTTCCACATGCCCCTGTCTAGGCGTCGCTGCCCACTGCATGTTCGCCTGGCTACTTTGGTTCGCTGCCCATCGTTGATTCGTCTGCTGTTGCCTTGGGCCTGTCCATTGCTGGCTCGGCTGTTGCTGTGGCGTTTGGCGATGCTCCTCAGGCTGCCATCTCTGCCCCCATCCCTGTCCTGGATGGCTCTGTTGCTCCGGTGGTTTATGGTGCGATTCCTCTTTTGGCCATCTTCCGTGTACCGCTGAGGTTTGTCTATTGAAGACCTCCTCTTCCAAAGCCAGCTCCTCGAACTCCTCGGCTAGACCCATGACCTCCTCGAGTGATGCACATGCGTAGGGTCTCATGAACATTTTCATGCGTGGCATGTAGTTCTCCACGAGCCTATCAATGACCTCTCTTGTGGGCTTTCCTAACGGCTTCATTAGCGCCTGAAGGTCCACCATGTACTCTTTGAAAGGCTCTCCTCGTTGTTGTTTCCGCTGCTTTACCTGGTCTGGCAGTTTCTCGAAGTATCCTTTTGGCAGGAAAAAGGCCTCAAAGCTCCTTCTGAACTCCTTTCATGTGGGCCACTCCTCGTCGTTCATTAGGAACCATTTTTGCGCTCTGCCCGGGAGTAGTTCGGGCATCGCTCGCGGGATTGTGTTTATATCCATCCCGTATGTTTTGGCAGACCATGCTACTCGGTCCACGAACTCGAGAGGATCCCCTGTTCCGTCGAATCGGAACGACCACTCTCGGACTTGTCTCGCCACCTTCGCATAGTCCAGCTGTACCGGGACTGGCTTCCGCACTTGTGGCTCCATGCTCCTCATGCTCTTCATTTCTGGCACTGACTTTGGATGAGCTTTTCCGATTCGCTCACCGCTCTCTGCCTCGGCGTGGTCCTCTGCGCGAACTTCTCCTCGAATCCCCGCGCGACCACCATCACTTCATCCTCCTTTGTTTCGTCGACCCACCTTGCCACCAGTGCCCTCATGATCTCCACGGTTCCATCCGCTGCGAGACCGAGCTCTCTGCACACTTCGCACAACTCTTCTTTGCGAAGCGCGTAGATCCAATTTTTCCTCCCCATCTTGAAGCAGTGTTACTCCTAGACTCTAAAGCAATCACGTAGTTTGGGCGCCAGGTGTAATGAACTGTTTTGCTATGTTTTGCTCGCAACAAACGCCGCGGCTAGCTCACAGAGGTTGAGGGTACGTTCCACCGAATTTATAGATTCGACGTGATTGCCCGTGCCCAGAAATAACACGGTAATGCTTCTTTTCAAATAAATCCCCTATATTGTAATTAATTTACAAAAGAATAAAGAGAATCTCACCGGCTGTCTGGCTCAGCCGACCGACCGCGGAGGCCCGGCCGGGACCGTTACGTACAGCACACCAACTTCTTCTAAACCTTTGACTATGCATTGCTCCCCCAATAGACCAATGGGGTAATCGAGTTCTCCTAACGAGTGCAGGGGGTCCGAAACGTTGATTCTTCTCTGCTTCTTCTTCTACATAGGGCAATCCAACCTCCCGCGGTAGTCCATTGCGTCCAGAAACCACCCAGCCAAATTGTGTATTTTGGAAAATTGGGAGGCAGTGACCTAAATGGATTTGGCCAACTGACAAAAGGTTGAAGAACAGGCTGGCTCCAATTAGCATGTCCACACCCTGCGGTCTGTGCAATTGAAATATCAATTTTAAGGCTGGGCTGACAGCTGAAGTTGACTTGCCAGCCGCGATGAGATAAGGTGAACTTGTGAACCAGAATCCTATAACACTCTGCAAGGTGGGAAGGCACCTTATCGACCACGGATATTGGCGGTTGGCAGAAGCACTTCATGCTTCATGTATGGCGATCCTGCGTCAAGACGTTGTTAATTGACTGGAAAGGTGGGGTATCAACGGCAATACCAGCGGTGGATACCAATCCTCGTACTCTTGGGGAATTGTTAGGGCTGGACAGCTGCCCGCAATGATGTAACAAGGCATGATGTCGACGATTGCACATTGGTCAACGGGAGCTGAACATCCCCGTGCAAAATGACCATCCACCAAACATACAAAACAGCGGGTCAGCGGATGTACTTCATTGTACCGTTGACTGATTGGCAAGGCAATGAATCTTGGACAAGTAGGAAGCGCGTGCGCCAAATCGCCTCACAGGGCGTATAGAGCTGGACGGGCGTTAATAATCATGCACGAAGATCTGTTATTCGAAGATCTACCTCGGCCCACTTGGTTAGCTGGTGGATACGCAGCCAAAGAAGAATTCGGCACCTTCTCAAGAATCGTGCCCACTTGGCTTTTGTGGCAGGATCCAACTTCTGAGGGACAATCTGGATGAGCAAGCATTCTTGGATCTCTGAGCTGATCCGGAACTCTTGAGTGCCCGCATATGCCCATTGAACCGATCCGATAGCTCCCGCAAAGTAGCAAAAGACCCTGGCTCGACCACACAAAGCTGCAGGATCTCGTTGATGTGAGACTAATTAAGCTTCGATTACTAAAAGGATTGCGCAATAGGTCAAGGGCCACATCGTAGTTCGCGTCAGTAATTTCCAGCGCGGTCTCCAAGGCTGACTCCCGTAGGCACGAAATGAGCCACCGAAGCTTTTGCCATTTTTGTTAGGTGAGGATGGATGTCAATCGTGGTCTTAAAAAGGGCGCAGAAATCCGGCCAATGTTGTTGAATGTTGGCATCGGCAACGGTGGCAAGGAGGGGGCTGGCTTGTATGGCATGGGTGAGGCACCGGCACCATCGAGAAATGTGGAGTAGGCAGCAATTTTTATGGAGCGCTTGGCAACCTCCACCTAAATGTCCACTAGCACATCAGTCGCCAGCTTCGAGAATCTCCAGTACAGCTCACTCCCGTCCGCACTGAAATTAAGCTCCTCCAACTCTTCTTGAAGCTCGGTGAACCGCTCACGCAAACGCTTCTCCACTGACTCCAGCGCCATAATGATGCAATCTTCATTCCGCGCTGCAGCCTTCACCTTATGATGCATCGCCTCCATCTCCTGGCAGGTCATCGCAGCATCCTTTCCCAGGTTGCGGGAGCAGATTCAATAGTTTCACATCCAGACTCCATCCCATGAATTTCCAGCGCGAGTGATGCAAATCGAAAACGAAGAAATGTTTTTGTTTTTAGTATCACGCAGTTTTTTTAGTTTCTGGGGCAATTAAACTGAATGAACTTCGGGCGCGACCACGTTGTCGGGGTCACCAAAATGTAGCACTACCAGTTTTTTGATAGCGGCCGAATAAAAACAATTGCGGTTCCGGTATATAATTTATTGAGAGCTAATTCCGCGCAATATAACAAAATAGCGGCCCGCCAATAAAAACTCAAAAAAATGCAAGAAGAAGAACAGCTTTGGCGCAGAAGCTCTTCCAAAGCCAAATGATTGCTTCACTTTCAGAAAAGATGCAGAAGTTAATCCAAAACTCTGTACCCGACGTTCCACCTACGGCTTGCAGCAACTACTACTGCTAACTCAAAGATACACCCTCAAATAGAAAAACTTCAAAATTGGAATCGATTTAGAAAATACTAGAATTCATGTGAGAGCACGCACTAAGTCCTGGTTCACAAGATTCACTGAGAGCTAATGAGACCGATTTATTGAACCGCCCCGATAGAGAAGTATACATTTTCAATGGTTGAAAAATAAAATATTTTGGAAAACAGGGAGTTGATGCTTTTTTCCCAGTGGAGACCTTTATTTACAGAGTTAAAGCAATGACCAGGGAGATGTTAGCAAATAATTTGACGGTACTTAGCAGAAATGCTAGCTTTTGTTTTTAGGCAGTATAAGTCGGAACCGCGGGGATCGGTCGATTACATCCAATAGCTGCCTTATAAGTGATTCATCGGCAGACTGTATCCTATAGTTGTCATAGAACGATCGGAATTGGGATAACTGGGGATAACTTGGGATTTGGTGATTTTTAAGATAGAAAGGACTTGGTACAGATTCAATTTTGGGCAACGTAATTAAATTGTCAAATTTTATTAGGATCTGCCGACTATATCCTACAGCTGTCATATTACTGAACGATCGGAATTGGACATAAATAAAATTTGTTGTATTTTAAGCTAGAATGATTGGACTTTTTACGGATTCCATGTTGTTCCATCTAATCCGAAAATATCCGGAAAAATCTTGCTATTTTTAAACATATTTACTTGGGGCTGTTTGCAACACTTTTATTAGAAAATTAATTCGATGGTGAAATTCTCATAAGGATTTGACAAGTATATACGATCCGAAATATATATAATATATTATGTATGCTGCTACTTAACTGCAACGGTAGATAGATAGATAACCGGAAGATAGTTTTCCTATATTGTTTTTTTTAAAAAAAGGTGTTTAAAATTGAATTTTTTTAAAAGAATTGAAAGGAACTATATTCGATCTGATATAATTATATTATTACAATCTCTTACTTAACCGCAAGTTTTCAGTTTTGCCCGAAGTTAAATTTCCTTTATTATTTTCTATGTTTCTAGTTGTTAATTAATTTTAATGTTCTGCTAATAATCTGCTTATTAGATCTTTGTTAACAAAAATTCGAATAAATAAATTCACTTAGATGTCAAAGGCCGTCTGCACTGATACTTTGCTGGTAAATAATTTTATTTTAAATTTTACAGCTTCTTTTAAGTTAAATTTAATTTAAGTTTTTTAATATTGATAAAAGTGATTAGCTTAGCACATATGGTACATTGAAATCGGGTCTAACGTATGTAAAAATTATCTTTGCCAAAACAAAACATAGTTTAGTTTTTAACCGGACGGAAAAAATGTTGTAACAAGAAAGGAAAGCTAACTTCGGACGGTGCCGAACAGATCAGATAACATTGGCCAACATGAAATCCGTAGAAAGAAAGTCCCATGATTCTAGCTTAACCAAGAAAGGAAAGCTAACTTTGGGCGGACCCGAAGTTGATATACCCTTGCAGTTAAGGTTGTGCCATTTCCGATCGTTCGGTTATATGGCGGCTATAGGATATAGTCGGCCGATCGATATAGTCAGCAGATCGGGTTAGACTGCGATAAATGGAATCTGTTCTCATCTTTCTAAATTAAAAAACACGAAAGTTATGCCAATTCCGATCCTTCTGTGAAAGCTGTAGAATATAGTCGGCCGGTTGTAGATAAGATATTGTGGACAAATAAAACATGTGTGCAATGTCCCAACCCTCTAACTTAAAAAACACCAATGTTAAAAACACCTCGATAATTTTTGGCAAATCGAGCCAAATAATTTTTATTTAGGCACTTCCCGCTTAATAATAACTTTTATCCTATGACTAAGAAATTACTATTAACTGAAGAAATTTAAAGACATTTAAGACAATTTAAAAGTTTATTTTTATTTAGGCACTTTCATATTTTCGTTTAGATAATACATACATATACAAATATTGTCATTAGCTTAGCACTTATGGTACATTGAAATCGGGTTTGCCAAAATTACCTTTGCCAAAACAAAACATAGTTTAGTTTTTAACCGGACGGAAAAAATGTTGTATCAAGAAAACCTTCGGTAAGCTGTATAATAAAATATTATTTTGAGTATTTGATAAAAAAAAATCAATTTTTTTACTTACGCTAAGGACAACCACACTCATCAACGACCATTTTTGGCAAATCCCGCTTAATAATTCCATCATCTCCATAATAAATCAAAGACATGCTAGAGAATTTAATTGGAGCACAACATGGACGCATACCATTTAGCAGTCCCATTTTCCTATATTCTTCTATAAAATGTGCGTGGAATGTTTGGAATGTATCAGGTGTTCGAAACGATCCCGTGCAATCACCTCTACAATAATTTGCAAAGTATCCTCTAGGGGCAATTATCCAATCATCCCAGCCGAGTGCTTTAAAAGATACATAAAAGGATTCTTTACAGCATTGTCCATTTAAAGCGCCTCCACAATCTACTGCACGCCTTCTAATACGTCTTTTCTTAAGAGATTCCGTGTGAAGAACAAGAAATGGTCTATTGCTATTGGAATACCGTGTTTCATTTAATTGCGCGGATTGTAATGAGTGAATTGAGTAACGGTCACCACAGCCCGTGCAATCAATAAGCAAACGTAGTTTTTCATTATTACTTTGTGTATACCAATCCCGTATTGTTTCTGTTAAATCAAATTTTTTCCATCCCAACCGTTTTGTGTTAACTTCGAAAGAAGCTCGGAATATAATCGAATGGTCAATTCCCTTAAATTGAAATGTTTAATTATTAGGATTATGTATATATACACCACTTAATTAATATAAATACCTTCTCTGTGATATTAATCCCTTCTGTTAATTGAAAAATCCAAATTTTTATTTTAGGATGGGGCTTATTTTGTTTCCACTTTGTATTTGCAAAAAGTAAATTGTCTGTATGTAAAATCGGGTTTACTTTCGCAATCCAGTAATTTTGTGGCTTCTCGATTCGTATGTGGACCTGGGCGCTTCGAATAGATAAGTTTTGGTTAGGAACGCGCCGATTATGAAGAGAAAACTCTAGTATCCGGTATTGCCGATATTGCGTACCTAAAAATAAAATTGTATTTGATAGTTAAGTATCAGTTAATATTATTAAAAATACATCGGTTTGGATATAGATAGCCGATAAATATTAAAATGTCGTGCTTACAGCCATTAAAAACAAGAAAGGAATGCTAACTTCGGGTGGAGCCAAAGTTGATATGTCCTTGAGTTAGGAAGCAGCTTATATTATAATTTTGGTCAAAAGTGTGCAACGCAGTGAAGGAAACATCTCCGACCCAATAAAGTATATATATTCTTGATCAGGATCACTTCCTGAGTCGATATAAGCATGTCCGTCTGTCTGACTGTCCGTTGCGGTTTCTACGCAAACTAGTCTCTCAGTTTTAAAGCTATCGAGTTGAAACTTTGCACACATCCTTCTTTCCTTAGCAGGCAGTATATAAGTCGGAACGGCCGGGATCGGTCGACTATATCCTATAGCTGCCATATAACTGATTGATCGAAAATGCCATAACTTTGTTGTTTTTTAAGAGGGTTGGGACCTTCCACACATGTTATATTCCAAAATATCTTATGTAAAAAATTTCATAAGGATCGGGTGACTATATACTATAGCTGTCATAAAACGATCGGAATTGGCATAACTTTGGTGTTTTTTAAGTTAGAAAGGTGGGACTTGGTACAGATTCTATTATGGGCAAAATAATCTTATTTGTCAAATTTCATAGGGATCGGCCAACTATATCCAATAGCCGCCATATAACTGAACGATAGGAAATGGCACAACTCCAAGGGTATATCAACTTCGGCTCTGCCCGAAGTTAGCTTTCCTTTCTTGTTTATAGATTATATGTGTTCCTCTAATAAAGTAGAAAATACAATTATGTCATCCATATAAACAAGGCAATGCTGGTATATTAAATCGTCTAATAAATTGTTTACGGAAAGAGTGATTTTGGAAATTAGTAACTATGCATCTGAAGAACGGAAGAGGTATGATAAATTAGCGAAAAACACAATAAAAGAATACTTAAGTGATTCATTTTAAAAATTTTCCACGATTGATTGCAGTGCCAGGGACATATTTTTCAACTCAAACTCGATTTATGAGAGAAAGAGTCTAGCCAATCAATTGTCTGTCAGACAGCAATTACTCTCGTTATAAGAGGATGTTAACTTTTTTAATTTTTTTACTATCTTTGAGGAATTAATTACCAAATTAATTGCATCTGGTGGCAAAGATATGGATAAGGTAAACCATCTTCTTTTATCTCTTCCTTCTTCTTATGATGGCTCACAACTGACAGAAAATAACTTAACATTAACCTAATCTCTGTAAAAAGCCGACTTCTTGACCGCGAAAATAAATTTAAACAATCTGCGAACGATTCAAGTAATAATATTTAATAATCAAGTAAATAAATTGACTTGATTAAATTATCAAAATAAATCAAGAAAAATCAAGAAAGGAAAACTAACTTCGGGCGGAGCCCTTTCAGTTAGGTTGAAGCTTATATTCTTATATATATATATTAAATCAGTTTTCTAATAAAAAAGTTGGAAACAACACCAAGCATCTTTAAAAATAGCAAGTGGTATTTCCGATCGGTCAGTTACGTGGCAGCTATAGGATATAGTCGGCCGAAGTCTCAACCCTCTAACCTAAAAAACTTCAAAGGTATGGCATTTCCGATCAATCAGTTATGGCACCTATAGCTATATACCCATCCCGGCGGTTTCGACATATACATTGCTAGCAAATAAAAGAAGGATGTGTGCAAAGATTCAAGTTGATTAATCGATTATCAATTGAATTATTAATTGAATCAAATAGAATTGGTATTTTATTGAAAACTGAAGTTTTGAAAATTAATTGCAACTACCAAAACAATCTCGGTAACTTAACCAAATGTATCAAATGGAAATACTTTTACTACAACAAGGCTGTGCATATTAAAAAGGATTGTTACAAATAAAAAAATGGAAAACAATCACGAAAACATATCACAATAAACCAGTTCCCAGTTACGGGTTTTTATTTATGCTGAAATCTAATAATACCATCAAATATTGGTGTTACAAATATTTCATACATGATTTTATGATATACTCGACCCAATAAACAATTCCTACTATGTCACTTTAAAAGTTCAGAATCGCTGTTGCTCTGTGTTATTTTAGAATTAAAGCCTAACATGTTGTTTTGTTTAAAACTACTGCTTTTCGTAGTTTTATGTCTTATAACAAAATATAATAATTTGTATATGTATTTTGGTAGGTGTTATTAGGTCTATTCAGAATTCACTAAAATTAATGTTTATTAATAGAAATTAGGAATATTTATTGATAACAACTATTTTTGTTTATTTCTAGACTTCATTGTTCAAACGTTTTTATGTACTGCGATTGTTTATTTAACCTAATTGCTTACTTTCATTTTATTTTTATTTTATTTTTGTCCATTTGAGGCGTTAGTTTTATTTTCATCGAGATGATACATATATGCAAAAAGGGTAATAAGAAAATAGACTTTGGCTCACCTGGAATACTCCAACGTTTAAAGTGCTTTCAAATGTCGGGGGTGTCATAAAAAAGTCTGTAATCAAATGCAAGTCCAAAGCGACTTGCAAAAACTACCTTATACACCCTCGTCGAGACCGAACACAATAGGACTTATGGGAGCTCTTAATTTTTTCTTTTGTTTTTTAATACGTTGCTTTTATTTCTTGAATCCTCTCTTCGGGAGACTAACAAGAGGTGTATCAAATCTTATATTGTTAACTTATCTAACAGTCATATTGACAGATACAGAGTTAGACGGCCCTAAAAATCAGGCAGGGATTGCAGGCGGGATCTGCTAGAAACCCGAGTCAATCCCTGAGCGAGGGGATTTGGGTGCGAAGACAGTTTTTCTTTGTAGGATTCTTTTTGCTTCTGATTTTCGTCTTTCACTGCGAGGATGCCTAGATCCCGGTGGATGTTTTCGTTGCGAACATACCAAGGTGCCCCAGTGATAGTTCTCAAGATTTTTGATTGTGCGCGCTGTATGATGTCTATGTTGCTGCTGCTCGCGTTCCCCACAGCTGGGAGCCATACGTCCAGATTGGACGACTAAATTGTAGAGTAGTAGCTTGTATTCCAGGCACAGTGGCGATCGTGAGTTTTTGATCCAGTGGAGGCTGCTGGCTTTCAGTTTTAGGTGCACCTTCTTGCATTCGATGTGCTTACGCCAGGTAGGTTACTTCGTTAGCTTCGTTAGGATCTGCATACGTTTAGTGAAAGCGGAGGGGATGTTTGTCTATTAAGTTACATGTTTTCAATTTTGTTCATTTAATTTAATGCGCCAATCGAACAGCCACCTTTCCACTACTATTAGATGATTACCAGTTGGTTTGTAGCTTGCGTTGGGCATCTGGAGCGACTAAGGATAGCGGTATCGTCGGTGAACGTTGACGTTGTGAGTTGTGCGTTTGTGGGAATATCCGCAGTATACAAAAAATATAGACACGGGCCGAGTGCGTTTCCTTGTGGAACTCTAGCTACGACTTTGTAGTCGCCCGAAGTAGCTGCGTTGCTCAGCTACTCACTGAGGATACCCTATTTTAGAGGTATGATTCCAATAGCTTGTGGGTATATGTTGGCAAATACGTTTTAATTTTGTGCATGAGTCCATTAAGCCAAACTCGGTCGAAGCTTGAGATACGTCGAGAAAATAGCGCTACATTATTCTCGCTGTTCGAAGGCTGAGCGTATTTCGGATGTTAATCTGTTCACTTGCTCGATGGTTCCGTGGTTTCTTCGGAAGCCAAATTGGTGTGCCGGGATAATTTTGCAAGCTTCCAAATGTGGTATTAATTGAGTTAGCAAGCATTTTTCAAACAATTTTGACAAAAAAGATAGAAGGCTTATTGGTCTGTACGATGACAGTGTTGTGTGGTCTTTTCCAGGCTTCGGTATCATTTTAATGATGGACTTCTTCCACATTTTTGGGAAATATCCAAGATTAATGATACCATTAAATAGTTTGCAGACGACCTCTATAGCGCATTTTGGAAGTTCGATTAGCACCTTTGGCGTCAGTAAATCACCACCGGGAGCCTTTTTTGGTTTTAGCCCTCTTATGACTTTTTCGATTTCGTTCGGCCGAAATGAAGGTGCAGTTGACTGAGGGATAGCCTCTAGCAGTAAACGGTAGCGATTGAAAGGCTTCCGTTTCTTGACTGAATTTGTATCGATGTGGCCTGCAAAAAGTTTGTTTCAAACCTTTTGTGAAAATGATGTTTTAAACGTTCTCTGATTAGAACTCTAGTTCCGCCGTGGGCTTTCCCATCTGGATGATCGTGCGGTAGATTGTATAGCCTTTTATTTGAAAGTTGTATTTGCTTGTAAGATGCGTTTTCACCAGTAGCATAACGTCAATATGGTTATCGATCAAGAATCGTGACAATTCTAGTTTATGCCGTGAGACATCATTGGCGTTCCACATTGATATTCATAGTGTCTGCATAGATTATTTAGACTGTTGTGCAACGAGCAGCTATATTACCTTGTTCTGGTTTTGAACATGTGTTTGCATGGTCGTTTTCATGAATGACATAAGCTGCATCATACTTTGTTGGAGGGTAAGCATCATAGTTTCCGTTTTGCTATGTGGCTGTTATGGGGCCTGTTGAGCGCTGTGTGAGTTAAGCTGATTTGGATTTTCCATTCCAGATCGTAGAGCATCGGCATAGAAGAAGCCGTTGGTGGTGTTTAGGGGACCGAATGAGGACCTCACAGCTTTGGCGAAAAAGACGTCTGGCGTAGCTTTTGATGGAATGTACACATTCTGTGGATTTTGGTTGCGCGTTGCGGTGGCTTGACGCATGCGACTCTTCAACTCTTCAACTGTACAATATATAGTTTGCCGTATGGTTGCCTCCGCAGTTTCCAAATTTCTTCGCGGTACTGTCCTTGTTTGTAGTGCAGTAAGTGGAGTTGTGGGCGTCCCCGCAGACTACACAGACAGCCCGAAGTGTGCAGTATGACCTAGTGTGTCCACACTCTTGGCAGTTAGTGCATTGCACTTGACCGTTGGGTTTATTGGCTTCAACTGTGATTCTCCGATGCAAAAGATATTGGTGCTTGTAGATTGGGTGGACTTCGTTTTTCTTCAGTGACCTGCTTTCTGGCTCGAGCTCGACCTTGAAGAGTGGTTGTGGCTTTTTATCTTTATTTAGAATGTTAATAACGTTCTTGACGGCGAAGCCATTTTCTTTAAGGGCGGTTTTTATTTCCGCGGCGGTAACATCGGGTTCGATTCCCGATTTACTACCACTTGTATGCTCTTGCTGCTTTTCAGCTGGTACGTGTAATAGTTTATCCGATCATTGTCCAAATATTTGGACACTATACGGTCCAAATATTTGGACACTATACGGTCAGTCTTGGTTTGCACCTTTGTTTCGTGAATGTTCCCTTTGATAAGCCGGATAAAATGAAAGTTGTCACCGTTTCGATCGGTTGACCAAGGCACTCGAGTTTTTCTCCCTGATATAGATTGGAGAGTGCTTGGGTTTTTTTGCGGTGTTTGGCGCTGGTTGGTTTTCGTTAACCTCCGCCAGTAGGTCAAATCTGTTACTACTGGATCTTCCTGGTTCTTCGTCGATCTTCTGGACGCGGTTAATTTTTGCTTTACTCTGACTTATTGGGCCAAAATCTAGGATTTGGATGGGTTCACTTTTACTGGATAGGTTCACTGTTATTGCAGCAGCTTAGGCTGCTTAAATTTTTGTGTAGTGAGCTCTATTCTTGTTCAGGATTTTAACCTTGGTCTAACCTTTCTGATGTATACTCTCCGGATATATATGTCAGATATACATCCGTGCATATCGAGAGTCTGATTGAAAAGAAAGCACGAGATTTTCGAGCACGGTTGCTACAAAATGGCTAAGGCAAATGCATTCCTGCCTTATCCCTTACGCCTAATGTTGCCACTTTACCGACGGTACCACCCGCTAGGTGCCGCTAGTATAAACAGGGTCTGTGGTTTTGAATCCCACTAAAAGCCACCTGATGCATCCTATCTATAAAAGTAATGCAATTAACAAAAACGCATTAAAATCGTGCTCTGGCTGTGGCTATTCTCACGAAACACAATAGTAAGGAAATAAAAGGAAGAAAAACGTCATTGATCTAGATTCTAGAACTCTAAAAAAAAGGTGTTTTGTTTCAAATGGACGCATTTGTAATAAACTCAAGTACATTCGTGCTCCTAAATATACAAATATTACGCAAGTGCTCATGAGTGTTCCACACGTTTGGTCGGACAACTATTTCATTACATGGGGTAGCTAAACATGGTTGTAAAATATGGTGAAATAGAAACCGAATTTATATTAATAGTTGCAAACGTGGAAAATTCGAACAGTCTCTTGGATATGGACTCATTCAAAACATTTAGGTTCGATATAATGCCAGTGGCGAATGGTTAACAGAGTCAAATGCTTTACTGAAATCAGTGTATATGACGTCTGTTTGTAAGCCATTCCGGAAGCCATCCGTGATAAAAGATGTTAGCTCCAATAAGATGGTAGTGGTGGAGCGGCGCTTCATGAAGCCATGCTGGCACGGAGTTATCTGTACAGCCAAATAATTTATGTTTATTCAAAAGTCTACTCATACTTAAAGTTGTTAAGATGCCTCGTATACCAATGCGGATTCGTTGAAGCGGACGGATATTTCCACGGCACACAAACGTCAAAAAATGAGTTTACAGTGATATAAAATTTTTGTAATGCTAAGTTTATATCCTCGCATGCCAGTAAATCGGACCAATCAAATTCCGAAATTAACTTATTTAATTTCATAAAGTCAGCCTTACGAAAGAAACGAACTTTCTGAGATTTAAGTGTAGACTTAAGGTCAATTAAGGAGTTGTTTTCAATTGAAAGCTCAAGAGTGGGATGATATGGATCCTCAGGGTCAGAAAGGGGCAAAGTTCTGGAAAGAGTAATTCCATCAGGATCAGAAACGAAATATAAGTCTAGCAGCCGACCTAAAGAATTTCTAACGTGGTTAATTTGCCCGAGTGACATGTCAAACATGCCCACAGGGAAGTCATGGTGGGAGTTAAGCTGTAAAGACGGTGAATTTTCAACATTTGACCATATAAGTTCTGGGATATTAAAGTCACCCAGAGCTATCAGCTGGTCACCATCAGACAGACGATCGAAAACCAAACGAATAGCGGACAAATGTTGCCATTATGTTGGAGGTTCGGACGAAGGTGGTATGTAAGAACAGGTAACAGACAAAGATTGATCGGACAAAGTGATTTTGATGCAAAGGAATTCAATGTCACCAAACTCTTGTGATTTTACCATCAGAAGCGAGTTTGGAGTCTACAGAGATTAACACTCCTCCTCCCCTTCGCAGAGTTCTATCACATTTAAAAGTGGTGTACCTACTAGGAAAAACTTCGGAGCTTAAAATCTCCGGCTTTAACCAAGTTTCTGTAAATGCAATAATGTGAGATGCAAAGAAAGAACTATCAGAATACAGTTTGGGAAGTTTACTACGTAACCCTCTAGTATTCTGATAGGTAAGTGTTAGAGAAGACATTGGTTTTTTAAAACAGAGGAAGATGAAGTGGGTTGGTCAGTGGCCGTAACATGTGGGAGTTTTACACCCACAGGTCTGGTCATTTTTTTTCACCTTACTTGGCTGATGTTCTTGGACGAAAATATTCTCTAGCCAAAAGCTGGCGGAACAAATCGTCTTGAACATCTGCAAGGGCACACGTATTTTGAAAGATGACGTGTGCCTGGTGTATGAATATTTAAATTTTGTTATATCCACCACCTTTATGTCGACTTTTGTTTTAGCTTTGATGTAAGCCCAGATATTAATCTCAGAAGTATCAGGGGCAAGCCGGGAAACAAAAATATGTTTCGATGGTGGGATCACCTGCAAGGGTTTTGGTGCCACCGCAACTAGTACAGCGGCATCAGTCCGTACCGGGGGTCCGGACGGTTGATTGCCCTGTTTGGTGACTGTTACAGGGGTTTGAATTATTGGGTCTGGGATCACTTGAAGCGATGCCACAGAGGGCATATCGGACAATGGCTCATTAATCCTGAGATATTCGGAAGCCGAATTTTTCTCAGGTCCGACTCTTGGGGTGGCCAGAGATATAAGCGGCTGCATAGTTGTCGGCTGAGCAGGCTGAAGATTATTCGCCACAAGCGCATCACTAAAAGAGGATTTTTTACGCTTTGGAGACTCGTTTAGTAGTTGAAGACTACTAAACTGTGTATCGAGCGCACAGAGTTGGTCATTGATTTTTCGAAAACCACTAATCAACTCCTTGAATCCGCTTTTAGTCTGCCTCATGAACGGTCTTATTTCGTCCTGAACAGTTTGTGGTTTTGAATCCCACTAAAAGCCACCTGATGCATCCTATCTATAAAAGTAATGCAATTAACAAAAACGCATTAAAATCGTGCTCTGGCTGTGGCTATTCTCACGAAACACAATAGTAAGGAAATAAAAGGAAGAAAAACGTCATTGATCTAGATTCTAGAACTCTAAAAAAAAGGTGTTTTGTTTCAAATGGACGCATTTGTAATAAACTCAAGTACATTCGTGCTCCTAAATATACAAATATTACGCAAGTGCTCATGAGTGTTCCACACGTTTGGTCGGACAACTATTTCATTACATGGGGTAGCTAAACATGGTTGTAAAATATGGTGAAATAGAAACCGAATTTATATTAATAGTTGCAAACGTGGAAAATTCGAACAGTCTCTTGGATATGGACTCATTCAAAACATTTAGGTTCGATATAATGCCAGTGGCGAATGGTTAACAGAGTCAAATGCTTTACTGAAATCAGTGTATATGACGTCTGTTTGTAAGCCATTCCGGAAGCCATCCGTGATAAAAGATGTTAGCTCCAATAAGATGGTAGTGGTGGAGCGGCGCTTCATGAAGCCATGCTGGCACGGAGTTATCTGTACAGCCAAATAATTTATGTTTATTCAAAAGTCTACTCATACTTAAAGTTGTTAAGATGCCTCGTATACCAATGCGGATTCGTTGAAGCGGACGGATATTTCCACGGCACACAAACGTCAAAAAATGAGTTTACAGTGATATAAAATTTTTGTAATGCTAAGTTTATATCCTCGCATGCCAGTAAATCGGACCAATCAAATTCCGAAATTAACTTATTTAATTTCATAAAGTCAGCCTTACGAAAGAAACGAACTTTCTGAGATTTAAGTGTAGACTTAAGGTCAATTAAGGAGTTGTTTTCAATTGAAAGCTCAAGAGTGGGATGATATGGATCCTCAGGGTCAGAAAGGGGCAAAGTTCTGGAAAGAGTAATTCCATCAGGATCAGAAACGAAATATAAGTCTAGCAGCCGACCTAAAGAATTTCTAACGTGGTTAATTTGCCCGAGTGACATGTCAAACATGCCCACAGGGAAGTCATGGTGGGAGTTAAGCTGTAAAGACGGTGAATTTTCAACATTTGACCATATAAGTTCTGGGATATTAAAGTCACCCAGAGCTATCAGCTGGTCACCATCAGACAGACGATCGAAAACCAAACGAATAGCGGACAAATGTTGCCATTATGTTGGAGGTTCGGACGAAGGTGGTATGTAAGAACAGGTAACAGACAAAGATTGATCGGACAAAGTGATTTTGATGCAAAGGAATTCAATGTCACCAAACTCTTGTGATTTTACCATCAGAAGCGAGTTTGGAGTCTACAGAGATTAACACTCCTCCTCCCCTTCGCAGAGTTCTATCACATTTAAAAGTGGTGTACCTACTAGGAAAAACTTCGGAGCTTAAAATCTCCGGCTTTAACCAAGTTTCTGTAAATGCAATAATGTGAGATGCAAAGAAAGAACTATCAGAATACAGTTTGGGAAGTTTACTACGTAACCCTCTAGTATTCTGATAGGTAAGTGTTAGAGAAGACATTGGTTTTTTAAAACAGAGGAAGATGAAGTGGGTTGGTCAGTGGCCGTAACATGTGGGAGTTTTACACCCACAGGTCTGGTCATTTTTTTTCACCTTACTTGGCTGATGTTCTTGGACGAAAATATTCTCTAGCCAAAAGCTGGCGGAACAAATCGTCTTGAACATCTGCAAGGGCACACGTATTTTGAAAGATGACGTGTGCCTGGTGTATGAATATTTAAATTTTGTTATATCCACCACCTTTATGTCGACTTTTGTTTTAGCTTTGATGTAAGCCCAGATATTAATCTCAGAAGTATCAGGGGCAAGCCGGGAAACAAAAATATGTTTCGATGGTGGGATCACCTGCAAGGGTTTTGGTGCCACCGCAACTAGTACAGCGGCATCAGTCCGTACCGGGGGTCCGGACGGTTGATTGCCCTGTTTGGTGACTGTTACAGGGGTTTGAATTATTGGGTCTGGGATCACTTGAAGCGATGCCACAGAGGGCATATCGGACAATGGCTCATTAATCCTGAGATATTCGGAAGCCGAATTTTTCTCAGGTCCGACTCTTGGGGTGGCCAGAGATATAAGCGGCTGCATAGTTGTCGGCTGAGCAGGCTGAAGATTATTCGCCACAAGCGCATCACTAAAAGAGGATTTTTTACGCTTTGGAGACTCGTTTAGTAGTTGAAGACTACTAAACTGTGTATCGAGCGCACAGAGTTGGTCATTGATTTTTCGAAAACCACTAATCAACTCCTTGAATCCGCTTTTAGTCTGCCTCATGAACGGTCTTATTTCGTCCTGAACAGTTCGACAACCGTCACAGTAAAAGTGGAGACCAGACATACGCGAGATTGCATCCGAAACTGAGGCCGTGAACCCGGCACACTTAGCGCGTAAAACGTTTTCACAGAGCCATAATAGGCTGGGAAGACGAGATTGTCTTCTATGCACTTCAATGCACTTCAATGCACAGACCAATTTAAATTCAATAGTTATTAAGATTTTAAATAATTAATTTATTTAAAATTATTAAAATTTCAATAATTAATTTATTAATAATATTGATGAACCTTGTACCACTGTACCAGGGAAACGAAAGGGGGAGATTGAAGAGAGCAGTTAGTGCGAGTTAGTAAAATGCAAAGAAATAGAGATAAGAATCTCTATTGAGCGAGAAATAGGAGCAATAGAATAGAAGCAACACCGTAAGAGATGAAGAAGAAGAGCAGGGCTATGTTTGGAAGAAAAATTTATAAAATTGTTATTTTACCTCCAAATATATCACTGCACACGCGAAGCGATACGGATCTATGAATTGCAATATTTTATTATTTTTATTTTTTTTAAGTGAATAGAAATAAACACCGATTGTTTATGCAAATCGCACAAAAAAAACACGTGCGTCCGCTTTGAGATAAAGAGAAAGATGACATGCACCATACTTTGCGGTAGGACAACGTAGACCCTTTCATCCAGGTAACTCTGCATTTGTGATCACAAACTCTTCCGCATGCATGATCTGAGATGGCCATTCTCACGTGATAAACTCCTGTCCAAGGTTTTTAAGCTTGTCGCCTGAGGATCGTTTATGCGAAGTTAGGCGATTGGATTTATGCCGTAAGTGCCTTAGATCTGGGCACCTATCACGGCATTGCAATGCGTCAAGCTGCCGTGCGTGTGGACGCAGGCATCATAATCTGCTGCATTTTGGAGGCAACTCGCCAGCTCAAGACCAAAACCCCTCTCCTGCGATTCCCACATCTAGCGACGCTGTTTCTGGTTCAGCGTCCGCCGCCGTCAATTCTCTCGTCGCTAAGGATCGGTTTGGTGATGTGGTGTTGCTAGCCACTGCCAATATTCTGGTTAGGAACCGCTCCGGAGATCTACTGATCTGCCGGGTGCTGCTCGATTCTGGCTCGCAGGTGGATCTAGTCACTTCAAGGCTGACGGACCAGCTGCAGCTGCGGAAGATAAGGATTCCGGTGACTGTATCCGGTATAAGAGGCGCAGGGTTCTCTATAGATGGGTTTTCCGTGCAAGTCAGCTTGCAATCCCAATGCTCTGACTACTCTGCACAATTAACTGCGATCGTAGCCTCCAACATCACGGACCTTCAGCTCTTGGAAAATTCCCGACAATGTAGAGCTAGCGGATCTTCATTTTCAACAGCCTCAGCCAGTTGATTTGCTAATTGGAGCTGGACTATTTTACGAGCTGCTTTGTGTGGGGCACATTCATCTGTCTCCTGGTTTGCCCTCCATCCAAAAAACTCGGCTTGGTTGGATTGTTTGTGGAGGCGGAGGCCCTGACGATGGTAAGGTCCTCATGGCAGCTGAGCAGTCAGAGTTGCTCGTCCAGCCTCAGACGGAGCCGGTGAAGGTGGAGTCTCATCGCAGGTTTGTTTCCGAGCCAAAGAATAAGCCCCTCCGCAAAGTGCTCAGCGAGAAGGAGAAATATTACAGGCACCGTCGTCACTTCGAGCCGCGCATGGAGAAGCGTCTTGCCGGGATCTGCACAGTGGTGGCTAGTGTGATGGGTCATATGTTACCCAGTGTGGATGTGAAGCCGCTCTTGGACTTTGGCAGCGAAATGGCTACCGAGATGCCATCGTCCAGCTGCAGTAGTATCGAGGATAAAGACGACGGCGACGGAGTGTGTCGGGTGCGCTGCTGAGGACGGCGTCCGGAGCTACAAGGCGGGCAATCAACAAATGGTACCTGCTGCCCCTTTATGAAGTTGTTGAAAGCTCATCTTCTAACAGGGGGAGTATTTCGGGTCAAGCAGCCGCCAGAAAGAAGTTTGACCGGCAATAATTTATTGAGTTCGTGGCGTCATTTCCTTTTATAATTATGTTCGCGTCGCCCGCTCTTGTGCATTCGATCGGCCACCTGCATCTGCCGTCATGCACTAGCGTTTGTCTCGCTCTCTCCCGGGCTCTCTCGATCAAGCGTTGAGCCGCGCTCCCGCGTTTGTATTCTAATTCGGTCTTCGCTCCCTCGCAGTCGCATCTATACCTATATCACTTTGTATAAAGCCAAAACATTTTAAATAAATTGTATGAAATTGAACTGTGCTTGTTTTACTGAAGCCAATATTTAGAACATTGAATATAGCTCCCGAAAACGCTCGGTAACTGAACAAAGGATCTAAATACAATGGTTTGCGACAATGGGCAACAATTTACTACTGACGCCTCCGCAACATTTTGCAAGCAAAAGAAATGCAGCAGATTACTACAGCACTACTTATCAGTAGATTACTTATTGGTAGTAGATCTTATCAGATTACTTATCAGTAGATTACTTGATGGGTTACCAGTTCGTGAGGCATTAACTAAATACCTAGCACTAGAAATATTGTGGCTCTTAAAACTAATTACCATAAAAAAATGTGAATCATGTGTTTGAGATCTCCAAGATTGATAAGATATGACCAATGATAATTCTATCCGACCTGTTGTCTCTTTCGCCTTGTTGCGCGCCGTCGTAACCATTCTCCCACGAAGTACTACCCTTCTTTCTGATTGGTCAGTGCCCATACAGGACTCTTGGTCCTCTCTTGACCTTGCTTCTTGCTCCCTTTTGGAGATGCATGTTACCCATGCCAGATAGGAGGTGACTTCTACTCCTTGAATTTACTTGGTTACTGGCCCTTGCACTCCGTGCTCTTCAGTTGTGAGTTGACAACCTTGGGCTTGTGGTTCGGGGTCCGTCTGCGGCTCTCCTTGTTGATCCGCCATGAGTGGGGAACTATGTAATTTTCCGGATTTTACTATTTTCTCTTAGCCGATGCTTGCAATCAAACTTTGTCGTGGCTCGTTAGCTTCTTGTTGATCCGCAATGAGTGGGGAACTATGTAATCTTCCGGATTTTACTATTTGCTCCTTGCCGATGCATGCAATCAAACTTTGTCGTGGCTCCAGTGGCTTAGCTTCCGGTGTCCAAGCCGTAGTATTACCGATGACTTGTTCTGCCTGGATATTAGGAGCTGATTCTGGTCGCACTGGCCCCATCACAATACATCCAAGCGCGGTATTTTTTAGTAGTGGCTGTCCTTCTCCCAAATATGCCTGTTGTGGCCTCATAATTTGGGAGATGATTTCGGCGCCCAACAGCAGATCAATATTCTGGGGCTGCGTAAATTCAGGATCGGCTAAGCGCAACTGAGGTGAGATGTTTCTTGGCGCTTGAATAGGGTGGGTTGGTTGATTGGGCATTATTTCCGGTAGCACAACGACGTTAATTTGATCTTTGAAGTCAGTGGTTAATGATGATAGGGTCACCACAGCCTTTTTTCGTGATCTGTTAGTTGTTCCTCCCAGTGCAGCGATATTCAGGGTTGATGGCTCCAATTGTAGTCCAAGTGTGTCAGACATCCTTCTGGTGATTATGTTAATCTGTGATCCAGAATCTAGGAGTGTGCGGCATTGCTGATGGGTTCCGGCTGGGCCATGTATTGCCACTTGGGCGGTTGGTAACAGAACGGTGGGCTTATCTGTAAGCTGGGCTGTGGCTGAACACACCAATCGTGATGAACTGGATCGAAGTGGAGCAGCCGACGTATTTTTCTGCATTGTTACTTGACTGGTTGCCTGACGCTCAAGGGTTTCTAACATCTGCTTCAGAGATTGTCGATTGGTTGGATCGGTGACGGCTAGTTCTAGAGCTGACAGCGTGTGTGGATCCAATCTTGCCTCAATGATGTGTACCAAGATTGGGTCCCAGTTGTCTGTTGACACCTGGAGTGCGTTGAGAGCGACCGTTCGGAGCACGGTATCATGTAATCTGCGCAGCTGGTCCGCTGATCCATTTGTTTTGGGGTGTCCGAAAAGCTCTTAAATCGCGGATTTAATTAACAGCCGTTCATTGTGGTATCGATTCTTTAGTCGTTGCCATGCATCCTGGTAACTGGTCTGTCCGCCAATCGACGTTGCGATTAGGTTTTGTGCTTCACCTGTTACATGATTCTCCAAATGACGGAATTTTACTGCATCGCTGTAGTCTTGATTGTGGATGCATTCCGTAAAAATTTCGTAGAATCGTAGCCAATGTCGGTAGTCTCCGTCAAACTTTGGAATTTCTACTGGTAGTATTACAAACGGAGGTGCGATTGCGGGTTTTTGTGTTGATGTTGAAGTCGATTGCGATTCTTCGCTCAGAAACGAAAAGTATTCTGCTCGTACCACCTGAAATCTGTCATGGGTGTGTCCATTTTTATGGCTGGTTCCAGGTCGATGAGATCATGGTATCCCGTGACGATTTCCTTCCATAGCTCCTTCATGTGTTGTCTGACGTGTGTGGACACTTTCCGTCCTTTGGTGCGGTTGCACAGAAAGTCTTCCATATCGTCTAATCGTCCTTCATGTCTTCGTTTTAATGATGTTAATCGAAGGTCTTCTCTTTCGTTTCCTCGTGATGATTGTGGCTTTTGCTCGAGATTTTCGCCTGTTTTCCGGGGCCTTTGTGACGGGCCTGACACTGATGGGATTCCATCCAAAAATATTGCTTCATATTTTCTCACAAGCTCTTCTAGAGCTTTGGCCTTTGTGAAATACTCATTCTCAGCTCATGGAGATTGGTATAATTTTTTTTAAACTAGGTCCATGAGTGAGGGAGTTGTCTGAGTCTCTTCTCGAAGTATCCTTCCTTGAGTTTACGCTGTGAGGAGTCTTTTGTGAAGTTTCTTATTAGCCTTTGGATGTCTATGTTGCTTTCAATTTGCTCAGCAATGAGCATTTGGATTACAGGGTCTGTTTCTGATCCCATGGTTGCGATGTATCCTTTTTTTTCCGATGAGTTAAATTGCGTTGCGGCTTGTGTTCAGGTTGTGATCCTCTAGATAAGGATCACGCCAGGGTCACCAAATGTTCGTCCGTAGAGCGTTATGCGGCCACTACGTCGAACTTGAACTCGCGGGCATAACGGTAGGTCGCGGAGTCGTAGTCAAAGGAACGTATAAAGGTTCTGACTAAATTACCTGGATTCTGCAAGGGACTGATCGGTTGACCAGGTGCTTGATGTGATCAGGCTGGAGTTGATGATGGAGTACTTGAAGTCCTGGGCTGGTTCTCCTCAAGTACAGGTGGTATGGTGATTCGGCTGATTCCGTATCGGCCGGACTTACTTGTGGTCCATTTCACATGAGCAACACTCGAAGCAGGTTGGGTAGCGCGGGGTCTACTCGTGCTCCGTTTCACGGGAGCAACACTCGAAGTAGACTGGTATGCCGCGGGTTCTACTTGTGGTCCGTTTACACAATAGATAGCTTTCAGAGAGTCCTACTTGTGAACCGTTTTACACAGGATCACTCGAAGTAGGTTGATTTTAAGTGTCGTGGTTCAGACACTGAGTAGGGAGACGATTCACTTTGATTTCGCAACTATCTTTATTTCAGAAGAACAATTCTTATATAAAATGCTAAATTATATATAATTAAATCTCTGTCTGCTGACTCAGATTGTTTGTTCATGTACTGCTTGTACTCGGATTTCGGCTTAGCTAGCTGGGTTTTGCTTGCTTCGGTCAGTCGGTCATTCTTCCCGCTGATAATGCTGATTTCTGCTTCTGGCGCCGTCTACTAGTGCTGGGTTATTAGGTTGGATATTGTTTTGTGCTTATTGCTAATAGGTTAGTGGGTTTGCCTATTGCAACATGCTGATGCATATTGATTGAATCAAATTACTAAGTGTGCATATAGGGTAGTAGGTCTTGGCACTAAGTGCCAACAACGTAGTTCGAGAAAAAAATGGCTGCAGATATTTCAATAAGCTAACCTTACAATGACAAATCCACAAAGTTCTGGTTTGTACATGAAACTGCGAAACCTGCCGCCAGTCATCACCCTCAGAGCCGATATGAACCGTCAGGCGAGATCCACCTGAGACATTCTCACGTCGTCTTCCTTCGTTGACGATTCCTGTGTTTGTAAACTCGTTGGTAGCTCGTTGATCGCCAATCGTTCCATCGTTCCGGTGCCGCTCGTTTATTGTCGCATCTCGTCGACTACAACCTCTTTCCGTTGGTGGTAGAATTTCCAGTGAAAGTAGTCTATTAAAAGATCTGTGATCTTGTGAGCTTTGGGAAAAATCACTGGTTTTCCCAGACATATCGGTATATCTCTCCTTTTGTCGATACGTCCTCGAACGCGAAGAATGTGTCAGTTGTTCTCTCGTTATCTTAAAGCGAACGGACGTTTTTTTTTTGTGCGCATTCCTTTTTTTAAATCTTTTATTTATGTATTTATTTCTTTTATACCCATTGTTTGGTTATTGAGATTTTCCAATGAAGTTTCATCCACATAATACCACAAAATTATTAAAGGGAATATATATAAATTACATATGTTATCTGCGTAGGGTTGAAGTCCGAATTTTGAAGTAAAATACACGGGAGCACGACTCAACGCTTGATGTTGCGGAGCGACCGAGAGATACCGCTAGAGAGCGAGACAACGCTAGAGAATGACAGAAGATGCAGGTGGCCGATCGAATGCACGAGAGCGGGAGATGAGAAAATAGGCATAAATATAAAAGATATTGACATCACGAATTCAATAAATTATTGCCGGGCAAACTTTCCGGTGGCTGGTTGACCCGACACCACGTTTTCTGATCTAACTAAAACTCTCAGGCCTGATCTATAGATCCGATACTCTTCATCTAAGAACTGTTTGGAAGTGCATGCTATTTTGTACGCCGTGTAGCAACATCATGTATAATAAACATACACATTTATTATTTTTTTAACGTTGTTGAAATGGAAAAAAACAAGCAAAATTTTAGCACTTAGTTTCAATGTTCATCATTTTACATTAATACTTACAATTTAGCTACCGGTCATAGAAAATTTCATTACCTTTAAGTGACATATGTAATCATATTTTAATTATCCTACAGCAAAAATACAAACTTTGCTATATTTTTGTCCATAATGAGGAAACCCTTCTCTTAACATAAGAGAGAGAGAGAGCTTAATCATAACCCTAACTCGCACCGATCACGGCTGTCGACCAGCGCCCGTCGTATGACAGTGTGCCGTCCGTCGTCGTGCTCTTAGCTCAGATCACCGTTGTGTTATTAACTAACACGTGTACTCTTAGTATACCGGGTACACGGCCTTAGTTTCGGAAGCCATTTCACGGTCTGGTCTCCACTTTTACTGTGACGGTTGTCGTGTTGTTCAGGATGGGATCGTTAATAAGACATCAAATGGGATCGATAATGAGACAGACTAAAAGTGGTGTAGCACGATTAGATAATAATAGATACATTAAAGAGGAATGAAAACAAACTGAAGTTTAGCATATGTTAGGGCATAGGGCGGCCCCGCTTCGTCGCAATAGATAAGCTAGACTTAAATTTAATTATTGACTATATATCGAATTATCAAGTTTATAGTATCAGTATATCAATAGTCAATAGTATCAATAGTATATCAAGTATATAGTGCATCAAGTTAATTTTCGTCGTTTTCGAAGGTTTATAATAAAAAGCCGCCTTTCGTTTAATTTTCTTGAGATAAAATAATCTCATTTAACATTTTGGCGCCCCCGGGTGACTTGTGTTTATTGTAATTTAATAAATGCAACTAGTGACAGTGACACATAAAGAAAATATAATAATAAAAACATGAAAATAAAATGAAAGAGTTGCTCGCGACGATAGTGGTTTGAACTTTAAAAACAATAAGCAATTTTTATCAACTGGCAACTGGATTTATTCAGCATCTTTATTAACTGGAAGGAGTCATCGTCATCCCTATGCCCTGCACCTGTTTTGAAAGTGGCAGCAGGATTAAAGCAGAAAATCTCAGAACCGCAGGTATTTGTGCAAACAATTTAAAGTCGAGAAAAGACAAATTAATATTCGTCTTGTGCTGTAATATTGCACCTCCTTTCAATTTTTGGCGCACACGTACTTCAAAATATGAATAATAAAGTTTTACATAAATTTCATTAAAATAATGCCAATATAATTGAAAAATTGCCTGTGGACAAGACATAAATTATTCCACTATCACTGTCGCCCCCTAACCATCGTTCTCGATATTGTAAATATGTGCCAAATAAAATAGATAAAGTTCAGCCAAAAATTATTTTATATTTTTTGTGCATAAATAACACAGTGCTACAAAAAAATAAAAGTGAATGAACTTTTAAAGTGACATAGTAGGAATTTTTTGTCTGGTCGAGCATAACAGATAAATAATAAAATTGGTTGAAGTTATAACGCTTTTCCCAAAAAAAGTCACTTCAACCTTGCGAGCACTATAAGAACAAGAGCATATTACTTTCTTATACACACTGATACTTCGGAGCGCTCGCTGGGTTGAACTGAATTTTTTTGGGAAAAGCGTTATAACTTCAACAATTTTCATAATTTTTTAATGAAATTTGTCTAATTTTATTCAGCATTAATGAGACAACATTGATATGTAGCATGAATGACAGAATTTTTGTAAGTTGTACCGAAAAACTGGCGCCATAATCCGAAAAATAAGAATAAAAGGCGAAAATTTTAGTTTCTTGTGTAAAAATTTTGTCCTTTTTGTTTAAAAAAATCGATTTTTTTTTTTTCAAAAGCTACAACCTCAAACTATTGTAAATCGGCAATTTTGAAATCGGTTTAAAACAACGCGTTAAGGGATTTTGAAGCGAAAAAAAGTCTCGAAAACTGTTTTTTTTACAATAAATCAAGATTTCTAGGGAATTAAAAATATTTCGTACACGGGTTTGTGTTATACTCGACCAGATAAACAATTCCTACTATGTCTCTTTAAAAGTTCAGAATCACTGTTGTACTGTGTAATTTGGTGTAAATACAAATAGAAGCAGCGGTGACTTATCGTTTTCGCCTACCTCCGTTATCCGCTGCTGTATGTACGCGCGTATATGAATTTTTGGCGCCTTTTGTTCAATGGAACGCCAAGTGACGCGATACCCTACATTTTGGTTGGGTATATTGGTTTCGGTATCACTGGTGACTAAATTTTTAAATATTCAGTGCCTCGACTATCGATTTATTTGACTATCAATTATTTAATTAATTATTTTTGTTGGTTAAAAATTAAAATATTTTTTTTTATTATAAAAAATTATAATTCTTTACTTTTAAAAAAAATTTAAAATAAAATTAATACTTATTAAATTAATTAATTATTGTCGTTTTCGTTTTTTGTACCGAAATTAAAATTAAATTTTATTAATTGAAAAAAATATTTAAATAAATAATTTTTAAATATTACAATTTGTATCGAATTCACTTCTTTTTAGAAAAGAAATAATTTTTATAGAATGGAGAGTAATAAACCCAAACTTAATCCCACGCTTGTGAATTATTTTTCGTCGTCGTTTAAAATTATAGTAAATAGCCACCTTTAGTTTTTTCGAAAATGTGAGGTAAACTAATCTCAATAAACATTTTGGCGCCCCCGGGTCGACTTGGCTTACTATAGTTATTAAATAAAAAGCAACCAAAAACAGTGACAGTGGCACAAAAAATACATTGAAAACAAAAATAAGTGTTGTGAACATTTAAAAAACAATAAAAAAAAAACAAGAAAGGAAAGCTAACTTCGGGCGGAGCCGAAGCTGATATACCCTTGCAGTTGTGCCATTCCTGATCGTTCAGTTATATGGAGGCTATTGGAGGCTAAATTTGTCAAATAAGATTATTTTGCACAAAATCTGTACCAATTCCCATCTTTCTAACTTAAAAAACAGCAAAGTTATGCCCATGCCAATCATTCAGTTATATGGCAGCTATATGATATATTCGGCCAATCCTTATCAAATTTGGCAATCAAATTTTTTTTTCCAAAATAGAATCCGTACCAAGTCCCATCTTTCTAACTTAAAAAACATCAAAGTTATGCCAATTCCGATCGATCTATGACATGATATGATATGATAAGGATATGGTCGGCCGATCCTTATGAAATTTTGTAGACAAGATATATTGGCCAAATATAACATGTGTGGAAAGTCTCAACCCTCCAACCTAAAAAACACCAATGTTATGGCATTTTCGATCAATCAGTTATATGGCAGCTATAGGATATAGTCGACCGATCCCGGCCGTTCTGACTTATATAATACCTGCAAGAAAAAAAAGGATGTGCGCAAAGTTTCAACTCGATAGCTCCAAAACTGAGAGACTAGTTTGCGTAGAAACCGATAGACAGACGGACAGGCGGACGTACTTTAAAAATAGTAGAGCTAAAGTGAATAATAAAGTTATACATAAATTTTATTAAATATTGTCAATACATATGAACAATTTCCTGCGGACAAAAATAAAGACGCATAAATTATTCCAAAATCACTGTCGCCCCCTACCCCTCGTTTTCGATATTGTAAATATTTTCCAATAAAATAGATAAAGTTCAGCCAAAAAATTATTTTATATATTTGTGCATAAATAATTGGTACATACAAATAGATGTAGCGGTGGACTTATCGTTTTCGCCTCCCTTCGTTATCTGCTGCTGTATGTATGCACGTATATGCAATTTTGGCGCCTTTTGTTCAACGGAACGCCAAGTGACGCGATTCCCTACAATTTGGTTCAGTACATTGTATTCAGTGTCACTGGCGAACAAATATTTAAATGCGTAGTGCTTCGACTATATTTTATTCGACTATCAATTAATTATTGTTTTCGTTGGTTGGAAATTAATCATTTATTTTTTATTATAAAAAATTACAATCCACAGAACTTTACTTTAAAATAAACATTTTAAATAAAAGTAATTTCATAAAAAATAATTAATTATTATTATTTATTTATTTATAAAGGAATTGCCAACAATTTTAAAGTGCGGGCAATTTTTGCTTTTGTGTTAAGCAATAGCTACAATGGCCTTCTGCTTAAGATCTATTTTATAATATTTAACATGTGTGGTGTTCTTAATTAAGTGTTAATGACTAAGTATTTTAATTAGATTCTATTTACATATGTATGTATATGGAAGTTTCAATTTATATTGTGTGGTACATTTTTATGTTTTTTAGGAATTGTACTGTTTGTTGTATATTATCAAATGAGGTGATGTCAGTTAATGTTTGTTTTAATTTTAGTTTTGATCTCTCTTGCTGGAGGGCAGGACAGTCGATTAATAAGTGTTGTAGGGTTAGTATTGTGTTGCAGTTTGGGCAGATTGGAGGTGGTGTTTTAATAAGTAAGTGACTGTGGGTTAGGTTGGTGTGTCCTAGTCTAATTCTTAAGAATTTAATTGAGTCGGCTCGAGAGATGTTTTTGCTTGCTTCACTGTCGTGGTTGATGTTTTTGTAGTGTGATGAGGAGTGGTTGAGTATTTCGTATTTGAGGGATTGGGTGTTCCGTTTAATGTGTTTAAGGATGTCTATTTGGTTGAAGTTGTTTTGGATGATAAGAGGGAAATTATGGGCTTTTTTAGCAGTTTCGTCTGCGAATTCGTTACATATGATCCCGCAGTGTCCTGGGACCCATAGTAGCAGAATTTTATTTTTATTGTCTTTATTTAATATATTCCTTATGGAGGAGGTGTAAAAGTTGTGGTTTTTGATGTTGTCGATTTCTTGTAAAGCTGAGAGGGAATCTGTGCAGATTACAAATTTCCCTCCTTGTTTGCTGGCGTAATTGCATGCTTTAAGGATCGCTGATATTTCGGCTGTGTATATGGAGAAGTATTGAGGTAGAATGTGGTGTTCTATAATCTCGTTTTCTGTTGTTACGCTGAATGACACTCCGTCAGCTGATTTCGATCCGTCTGTATACAGGAAATGTCTGTTTGGTAGTGTGTTTTTCAGTTCGTTGAATTGTAGTTGCTAGGTTAAGGGTGGTGTATCTTCCTTGGGTAGAGTGTGAAGTGAAGTGTTTATATTTGTGGTGTGGTGCAGCCAGTGAGGGGTCTTTTCCCTTTTGCATGTCAGCGGTGATATGTGTATATTAAGATTTTTTAAATGTTCTATTGTGTTGTGCAGTGAAGACGGGAATTTTGGGGTTTTTTTAGAGTTTTTTATTTTGTTGTAAATTTTTTCTATTGGCGAGTTCTTGGAGTTGATTATAATTTTGATATTTTTTTGCGTTGCGTATGTTGTCCTATGTTCTATCGGTAGTATGTTAGCTTCGTATAATAGGTTATTGATTGGGGTTGTGCGGAAGGCGCTTAAGGCGATTCTTATTGCAGAGTGGTAAATCGTTTTAAGCTTGTTTAGTGTCGATTTTGGTGCATTTCCCTATAGATGTATGCCGAAGTCAATTTTAGACATTAAAATGGAGTTTACCACGTATATGATTGTGTTTGTGCAGAATTTTTTGCTAGACAGGCATTTGATTACGTCTAGTCTTCTGGATAGTTCCAGAGCTAGGTTATCAATGTGTTTGTTCCATTTGTAATTTTTTGTTATTGTTATGCCAAGTATTTTAAGGGACGTGACATTTTATAGGGGAGAGTTGTTGGATTGCAGAGTGAAATTGCAGTTTTTCTTTATATAGATATGCAGGTGCTTGCACTTGCTGGTTGAGAGTGATGCACCAGAGTAGTTGCACCATTGATTGATGTCGTTTAGTAGTGGGTCTATGTTAAGGCTGTTTTGTATTTTACCTAGTTTGTACATTATAGTAAAGTCGTCGGCGTATGCAGTGAATTCTGTATTTTCGTGGGTAGCTAGTATTTTGTTGAGTTGGTTAAAGGCTATTGCAAAGAGTATCACTGACAATGGAGATCCTTGCGGTATTCCGTTGTATAGTGGCTGGGGGTTGGAGTAAGATTTGTTTACAAGAACTGAAATTTTTCCGTTGGTGAGGAAGTTTTTTGTATATCTTAAAATCTTTGGGCCAATTTTCCAAGCATTGAGCTCGTCAATGATGCTGTGGATGCCTATCCTGTCGAATGCTTTGGCGAAGTCTAGCGAGATAATCGATGTATGGTTTTTCCTTGAAAGAGATGTAGTTATCTGATAATCTAGCATAGCTAGAGAATCAGAAACCGATTTTCCCTTTCTAAATCCCATTTGACGGTTATCTAGAAGCTTGCCATTTGTGGCTAGCCACCATAGCCGTTTAGCTATTATTTTGTCAAGGACCTTTGATATGCATGGGTTGAAGGAGATGGGTCGGTATGAGTTGACGTCGGTTTTGTTCAGGTTTGTTTTAGGAATGGGTATTATACTGCTTGCCATGTATTGCTGAGAGATGTGTGATTTGAGTATGTTGTTGAATAGATTCAGAAGTCTATTTTGTAGTGTTTTGGATAGGTTTTTTAACATAGGATAGCTTATGCGGTCGCGACCCGGCGTTTTCCCCTTTAGTTGGTTGAGTGCTGCAAGGAGTTCTATGAAAGTTATATCCTTTTCTATTTTAAGAGCTGCAGGTGACGGGATGTGTGTGTTAAGGATCGGGTTGGATTTCCTTTCTAAGAATATTGCATGGAAATGGTTGTCTCGTGAGGTATTGGACCAGTGGGTGGAGAGGGTGTTACCTATTTCATTTCGATCTAGTATGCTTTGTGTTGGGTCGTTGGGATTGGTAAGACAGTGGATGTTGTGCCTAGCTTTAAGGCCGCAGAAACGGTTAATTTTAATCAAAATTTCGCCGATGGGAGAATTTGGGTTAATTTCTGCTGTGAAGTTTTCCATTGAAATTTTTTTTCTAATTTTTATTTCCCGCTTAAGTTTAGCGTTGGCTTTTTTGTATGTTAGTATGTTTGTAGTGTTGATGTTTCTCTTAAGTATATTCCAGGCAATTCGTTTTTTAATTGTTGAAGTGTTTTATCCCACCATGGGACGTTCCTCTTTCTCTTAGAGTGGCGTGATTGGGGAATGGCTTCATTGGCGGCCAGAATTATTATTCTGGTTATATTGGCGGCTCTTTATTAATATTTGAGCTAGGGGGTTTGTCAGTTGACAACTTGTCTGCGATATCCTTGAATAGGGGCCAGTTTGCTTTTTTAAGGTTAAATCTTGGTCTTTCAGTGGGATTGTTCATGTTGTGTTCTTCGAATAGGTCGATGTGTATTGGGTAGTGGTCGCTACAGGCCAGGGAGCTATCTGTATGCCATTTGGAGTTCAGATTCAGAGGGGGAGAAGCAAATGCGAGATCTATGTGTGTGAAAGTGTGATGTGTGATAAAGTGGGTTGCTGAGCCGTTGTTCAATGTTATGAGGGAGGATTGATTTATAAATTTAAATAGTGTGTTACCTCTTTTGTTGTTGTTTATTGAGCCCCAGCTTCTGTGCCAGCTATTGAAGTCTCCAGTTATTAGTAGGGGAGGTTGTAAATTGTCGTATATGTTTCTTAGGTTTTGGATTGTGAAGTTCTTGTTGGGTGGTATGTACGAAGATGTTATGGTGATTTTAATTTTTGAATATATTGTTACTGCTATTGTGTCAAAGTCAAAGGCGTTAATTGGTTCATTATGATGTTGCAATGAGCCGTCGCTTTCGCTATTAAGTTGGTTCTTGTTTTTATTGTTTTTTTTTTGGTTTTTGTTCATTATTCTCTTTAGATTTTAAGGATTTGGCGAGGGTGTTGTGTTTGTTTGTGTAGATTCTAAGTTTAAGTTCTTCCGATATGGAAGAGTTTAGTGATGAAATAGGAGCTAATGTGGAGGTGGATGCTGTGGGTGGGGTGGTGTCCATGTGCGAGATCGAGATCATCGTATGTTGTTGCGTTTCTTTGTTGAGGTTTAGTGACTGCAGGAGTGATGGCAGTGTTCTTGTAATTTTTTAGATGCTTGGATGAAATGGATTGCGGTTTGGTGGTTGTTGATGCTTGGATGTTAGATTTTTCGGTTGAAACGGTGGAGTATAAAGTTGGTTGGTGGATGTGTCGAGAATGGTATATATTTAGAGCGGTTTTGTGTTCCACTTTTTCTATTGTTTTGATAGATGTCAATTCCTTTTGTTTAAAAAATTCAGGGCAAGATTTGTCTAATGGGCTGTGCTTATTGTTTGTTAGACTGTATTTACAATTAATGCAGAATTTGTCGTTGGAGCATATTTCGTCTATGGCTGTGTGTTGTTCGGCTGAGCAGTTGTTGCAGGTTTTGTTTGATGTGCAAGCGATTATGGGGTGTCCAAGTCTAAGGCAGTTTCTGCATCTCATTGGGAGAGGGATATATGGGCGTATATTTACTCTCTCATATCCTATCATCATTGTTTCTGGGAGGGTTAATGATGCGAAGGTTACGATGATCAGTCAAGTTTTTTTGGGTTCATTGTTTTCAATTTTTTTAATTTTGCGTATTTCTGAGACGTTTTGTGGTTTAAGTTCCTGCAAAATAGTTTCGTCGTCAATGTTGCGAAGATCGTTGGAGTATATGACTCCCTTGGAGAAGTTGAGCGTTTTGTGTTCGCTAACTATTACAGGAAAGTCGTGGAAGGTGGTCATTTTTTTTAGTTTTAGTGCTTGCAGGTTGTTTTTTGTTTTGACTAATAATGATCCTACTTTTGTGACTTTGACTGTCTCCATTTCACCATTGCACGTGTAGTCTATTACTTTTTTAATCAAGAATGGGTTCAGGCCTTTAAATGTATTATTGTCTGTTCTATTTATGGTCATGAATTTCGATTCTGTGTTGGATGTTTTAAATAGTCTATTTATGTCGGGGGGCATTTTTTAATAGTTTTTGGGCACCTGCCCTTTTTTTTGTTCTGCCTCTCTTTTTCCTCTTTTTGCTCTCGTTTTTTGTGTTTTTTGTTTTTGTATATCACTGGCTTATAGTTGTTGGTTTTTTTAACTGATAAGGTTTGTTTTTTTCTTTTTGTCTACTGGTCGTTAGTCACACGTCTTTACACTTCGCAGCTTAGTGGTACTGAATTAATTATTATTGTTTTCGTTGTTTGTACCGGAATTTAAATTAAAATTTATTTAATTTTATATACATATTAAAATTTTATTTATTTATTAAATTTTAAATAATTTTTAAATATTTAAATTTCAACGAATTCGCTTCTTTTTAGAAAATAAATAATTGTAGAATGGAGAGTAATAAACCCAAAATTAATTCCACGACCCTTCATGATTTAAAAAGAAGATTAAATGTTAAAGTTAAAAGCATTCGCCGGTTGGCGAGAGGAACGTTTGGAAGATGGATTACTTCCTCTAAACAAAACCGAGCTATAGCGCAGGCTTCAGGTTTTAGATGAGGCAATTTCTAAAGCAAATGAGTTGCTAGACCAGATCGAGCAAATAGATGAATTAGATGATTTCGGAGCCGAGTTGGAAGAATTAGGAATAACTACCAAGGCAAGGATTATGTCCTTATGTAATGCCTTTAATTCAGCTGAAGTCTCCCATCCAGCTACTGCAATTTCTGCAGCCCCAACTCGAGCTCGACTTCCCAGTTTCACATTGCCAAAATTCAGTGGAAATTATTCGGATTTCAAAAATTTCATAAGTCTTTTCGAGTCATTAGGTGACAAAGATGTGACTGGTGGTGACGAAGATGTGTGAGGTGACAAAGAACATTCCTATTATTAAGAAATTTAATCATTTAATTTCATGCCTCTATGGTGAAGCCTTAGGAACTATCAAGGCATTCCAGGTCACAGAGAGTAATAATGACAAACCTATCGCTAGTCTAAAAAGAGTCTATGATAACAAATATCTCATCTTTTTTAGTTTAACGTTCCGAATAGAAGGACCAGAAACTTTAGTCCTTTATTCTTAAGCCATTGTAGATCGACATATGCACAGCATGATCCCATTAGGATTTTATGTTCGAACTACAATGGTCTGTATAATATTATTTCTCTTTCCTCCCAGTCAAATTTGAAAACCTCCATTTTAAATTACCTACAAGAACATACTAATTCTTCCTCGTTTTCTTTATAATCCTTCTATTTAAACTTATATACTATACTCATTATACTAATTTGAATTTATTCCCGCGATTCGAGCCGTACGTTATGCGGCAGGCGCCCCTCGGTCGGTTGGGCGGGAGGTGGGCTGTACGTATGCAGTGGGAACCGCGCGAAAAAAAAAAAATCTTTGCAAACCAAATAAGTCAATTGTTCATCATCACAAAAATTTCCCAGCCGTCTGCGTCGTCGTTGAGGGGTCTCATGGAGACCCCTCAACGAAAAAAACAGGAGAGTTAAGTTGCTATGTTTTGCAAGCAACTTAATAGAAGTTCGTTGGCTTTGGTGGTCTGGAGTTTCCGATCGACTTTTGGATTTTAAAAACAATTTTAGGCTATCACCCTGACTAGTTAGTGAAGTGAAATTTTTTACCCTACCAAAGAACTTGCCATTAGCAGACCTTAGCAAACCTTAGCGGATAGATATGTTAATTAGAGCTGAGTCATTTTTCCGGTGTCTAGCCTGAATTGCCAAGAAGAAATATAGATATTAGAATCAATAGACTACAAATTCTTGGAGTTGATTATAATTTTGATATTTTTTTGCGTTGCGTATGTTGTCCTATGTTCTATCGGTAGTATGTTAGCTTCGTATAATAGGTTATTGATTGGGGTTGTGCGGAAGGCGCTTAAGGCGATTCTTATTGCAGAGTGGTAAATCGTTTTAAGCTTGTTTAGTGTCGATTTTGGTGCATTTCCCTATAGATGTATGCCGAAGTCAATTTTAGACATTAAAATGGAGTTTACCACGTATATGATTGTGTTTGTGCAGA
Source organism: Drosophila ananassae (assembly GCF_017639315.1). NCBI lineage: Eukaryota > Metazoa > Arthropoda > Insecta > Diptera > Drosophilidae > Drosophila > Drosophila ananassae. The sequence goes on along the minus strand of NW_025319041.1, from coordinate 1,215,379 downwards.
ATTTTTTGCTAGACAGGCATTTGATTACGTCTAGTCTTCTGGATAGTTCCAGAGCTAGGTTATCAATGTGTTTGTTCCATTTGTAATTTTTTGTTATTGTTATGCCAAGTATTTTAAGGGACGTGACATTTTATAGGGGAGAGTTGTTGGATTGCAGAGTGAAATTGCAGTTTTTCTTTATATAGATATGCAGGTGCTTGCACTTGCTGGTTGAGAGTGATGCACCAGAGTAGTTGCACCATTGATTGATGTCGTTTAGTAGTGGGTCTATGTTAAGGCTGTTTTGTATTTTACCTAGTTTGTACATTATAGTAAAGTCGTCGGCGTATGCAGTGAATTCTGTATTTTCGTGGGTAGCTAGTATTTTGTTGAGTTGGTTAAAGGCTATTGCAAAGAGTATCACTGACAATGGAGATCCTTGCGGTATTCCGTTGTATAGTGGCTGGGGGTTGGAGTAAGATTTGTTTACAAGAACTGAAATTTTTCCGTTGGTGAGGAAGTTTTTTGTATATCTTAAAATCTTTGGGCCAATTTTCCAAGCATTGAGCTCGTCAATGATGCTGTGGATGCCTATCCTGTCGAATGCTTTGGCGAAGTCTAGCGAGATAATCGATGTATGGTTTTTCCTTGAAAGAGATGTAGTTATCTGATAATCTAGCATAGCTAGAGAATCAGAAACCGATTTTCCCTTTCAAAATCCCATTTGACGGTTATCTAGAAGCTTGCCATTTGTGGCTAGCCACCATAGCCGTTTAGCTATTATTTTGTCAAGGACCTTTGATATGCATGGGTTGAAGGAGATGGGTCGGTATGAGTTGACGTCGGTTTTGTTCAGGTTTGTTTTAGGAATGGGTATTATACTGCTTGCCATGTATTGCTGAGGGATGTGTGATTTGAGTATGTTGTTGAATAGATTCAGAAGTCTATTTTGTAGTGTTTTGGATAGGTTTTTTAACATAGGATAGCTTATGCGGTCGCTACCCGGCGTTTTCCCCTTTAGTTGGTTGAGTGCTGCAAGGAGTTCTATGAAAGTTATATCCTTTTCTATTTTAAGAGCTGCAGGTGACGGGATGTGTGTGTTAAGGATCGGGTTGGATTTCCTTTCTAAGAATATTGCATGGAAATGGTTGTCTCGTGAGGTATTGGACCAGTGGGTGGAGAGGGTGTTACCTATTTCATTTCGATCTAGTATGCTTTGTGTTGGGTCGTTGGGATTGGTAAGACAGTGGATGTTGTGCCTAGCTTTAAGGCCGCAGAAACGGTTAATTTTAGTCAAAATTTCGCCGATGGGAGAATTTGGGTTAATTTCTGCTGTGAAGTTTTCCATTGAAATTTTTTTTCTAATTTTTATTTCCCGCTTAAGTTTAGCGTTGGCTTTTTTGTATGTTAGTATGTTTGTAGTGTTGATGTTTCTCTTAAGTATATTCCAGGCAATTCGTTTTTTAATTGTTGAAGTGTTTTATCCCACCATGGGACGTTCCTCTTTCTCTTAGAGTGGCGTGATTGGGGAATGGCTTCATTGGCGGCCAGAATTATTATTCTGGTTATATTGGCGGCTCTTTATTAATATTTGAGCTAGGGGGTTTGTCAGTTGACAACTTGTCTGCGATATCCTTGAATAGGGGCCAGTTTGCTTTTTTAAGGTTAAATCTTGGTCTTTCAGTGGGATTGTTCATGTTGTGTTCTTCGAATAGGTCGATGTGTATTGGGTAGTGGTCGCTACAGGCCAGGGAGCTATCTGTATGCCATTTGGAGTTCAGATTCAGAGGGGGAGAAGCAAATGCGAGATCTATGTGTGTGAAAGTGTGATGTGTGATAAAGTGGGTTGCTGAGCCGTTGTTCAATGTTATGAGGGAGGATTGATTTATAAATTTAAATAGTGTGTTACCTCTTTTGTTGTTGTTTATTGAGCCCCAGCTTCTGTGCCAGCTATTGAAGTCTCCAGTTATTAGTAGGGGAGGTTGTAAATTGTCGTATATGTTTCTTAGGTTTTGGATTGTGAAGTTCTTGTTGGGTGGTATGTACGAAGATGTTATGGTGATTTTAATTTTTGAATATATTGTTACTGCTATTGTGTCAAAGTCAAAGGCGTTAATTGGTTCATTATGATGTTGCAATGAGCCGTCGCTTTCGCTATTAAGTTGGTTCTTGTTTTTATTGTTTTTTTTTTTGTTTTTGTTCATTATTCTCTTTAGATTTTAAGGATTTGGCGAGGGTGTTGTGTTTGTTTGTGTAGATTCTAAGTTTAAGTTCTTCCGATATGGAAGAGTTTAGTGATGAAATAGGAGCTAATGTGGAGGTGGATGCTGTGGGTGGGGTGGTGTCCATGTGCGAGTCGAGATCATCGTATGTTGTTGCGTTTCTTTGTTGAGGTTTAGTGACTGCAGGAGTGATGGCAGTGTTCTTGTAATTTTTTAGATGCTTGGATGAAATGGATTGCGGTTTGGTGGTTGTTGATGCTTGGATGTTAGATTTTTCGGTTGAAACGGTGGAGTATAAAGTTGGTTGGTGGATGTGTCGAGAATGGTATATATTTAGAGCGGTTTTGTGTTCCACTTTTTCTATTGTTTTGATAGATGTCAATTCCTTTTGTTTAAAAAATTCAGGGCAAGATTTGTCTAATGGGCTGTGCTTATTGTTTGTTAGACTGTATTTACAATTAATGCAGAATTTGTCGTTGGAGCATATTTCGTCTATGGCTGTGTGTTGTTCGGCTGAGCAGTTGTTGCAGGTTTTGTTTGATGTGCAAGCGATTATGGGGTGTCCAAGTCTAAGGCAGTTTCTGCATCTCATTGGGAGAGGGATATATGGGCGTATATTTACTCTCTCATATCCTATCATCATTGTTTCTGGGAGGGTTAATGATGCGAAGGTTACGATGATCAGTCAAGTTTTTTTGGGTTCATTGTTTTCAATTTTTTTAATTTTGCGTATTTCTGAGACGTTTTGTGGTTTAAGTTCCTGCAAAATAGTTTCGTCGTCAATGTTGCGAAGATCGTTGGAGTATATGACTCCCTTGGAGAAGTTGAGCGTTTTGTGTTCGCTAACTATTACAGGAAAGTCGTGGAAGGTGGTCATTTTTTTTAGTTTTAGTGCTTGCAGGTTGTTTTTTGTTTTGACTAATAATGATCCTACTTTTGTGACTTTGACTGTCTCCATTTCACCATTGCACGTGTAGTCTATTACTTTTTTAATCAAGAATGGGTTCAGGCCTTTAAATGTATTATTGTCTGTTCTATTTATGGTCATGAATTTCGATTCTGTGTTGGATGTTTTAAATAGTCTATTTATGTCGGGGGGCATTTTTTAATAGTTTTTGGGCACCTGCCCTTTTTTTTGTTCTGCCTCTCTTTTTCCTCTTTTTGCTCTCGTTTTTTGTGTTTTTTGTTTTTGTATATCACTGGCTTATAGTTGTTGGTTTTTTTAACTGATAAGGTTTGTTTTTTTCTTTTTGTCTACTGGTCGTTAGTCACACGTCTTTACACTTCGCAGCTTAGTGGTACTGAATTAATTATTATTGTTTTCGTTGTTTGTACCGGAATTTAAATTAAAATTTATTTAATTTTATATACATATTAAAATTTTATTTATTTATTAAATTTTAAATAATTTTTAAATATTTAAATTTCAACGAATTCGCTTCTTTTTAGAAAATAAATAATTGTAGAATGGAGAGTAATAAACCCAAAATTAATTCCACGACCCTTCATGATTTAAAAAGAAGATTAAATGTTAAAGTTAAAAGCATTCGCCGGTTGGCGAGAGGAACGTTTGGAAGATGGATTACTTCCTCTAAACAAAACCGAGCTATAGCGCAGGCTTCAGGTTTTAGATGAGGCAATTTCTAAAGCAAATGAGTTGCTAGACCAGATCGAGCAAATAGATGAATTAGATGATTTCGGAGCCGAGTTGGAAGAATTAGGAATAACTACCAAGGCAAGGATTATGTCCTTATGTAATGCCTTTAATTCAGCTGAAGTCTCCCATCCAGCTACTGCAATTTCTGCAGCCCCAACTCGAGCTCGACTTCCCAGTTTCACATTGCCAAAATTCAGTGGAAATTATTCGGATTTCAAAAATTTCATAAGTCTTTTCGAGTCATTAGGTGACAAAGATGTGACTGGTGGTGACGAAGATGTGTGAGGTGACAAAGAACATTCCTATTATTAAGAAATTTAATCATTTAATTTCATGCCTCTATGGTGAAGCCTTAGGAACTATCAAGGCATTCCAGGTCACAGAGAGTAATAATGACAAACCTATCGCTAGTCTAAAAAGAGTCTATGATAACAAATATCTCATCTTTTTTAGTTTAACGTTCCGAATAGAAGGACCAGAAACTTTAGTCCTTTATTCTTAAGCCATTGTAGATCGACATATGCACAGCATGATCCCATTAGGATTTTATGTTCGAACTACAATGGTCTGTATAATATTATTTCTCTTTCCTCCCAGTCAAATTTGAAAACCTCCATTTTAAATTACCTACAAGAACATACTAATTCTTCCTCGTTTTCTTTATAATCCTTCTATTTAAACTTATATACTATACTCATTATACTAATTTGAATTTATTCCCGCGATTCGAGCCGTACGTTATGCGGCAGGCGCCCCTCGGTCGGTTGGGCGGGAGGTGGGCTGTACGTATGCAGTGGGAACCGCGCGAAAAAAAAAAAAATCTTTGCAAACCAAATAAGTCAATTGTTCATCATCACAAAAATTTCCCAGCCGTCTGCGTCGTCGTTGAGGGGTCTCATGGAGACCCCTCAACGAAAAAAACAGGAGAGTTAAGTTGCTATGTTTTGCAAGCAACTTAATAGAAGTTCGTTGGCTTTGGTGGTCTGGAGTTTCCGATCGACTTTTGGATTTTAAAAACAATTTTAGGCTATCACCCTGACTAGTTAGTGAAGTGAAATTTTTTACCCTACCAAAGAACTTGCCATTAGCAGACCTTAGCAAACCTTAGCGGATAGATATGTTAATTAGAGCTGAGTCATTTTTCCGGTGTCTAGCCTGAATTGCCAAGAAGAAATATAGATATTAGAATCAATAGACTACAAATTGAAAAAAATTCTGGTCATTGGAAGAAGTTAAACCTTCTAAAAAGATGTTGTCGCCAGAACAGGAGTTGTGCGAGGAACATTATCGAAAGACTACTAGTAGAACTACTACTATACTTCCTTCAGGTCGATTTAAAGTCAAACTTCCATTTAAGTCTTTATATGATATATGTGAGAAACCAAGCGTTTTGGGAAACTCACTCGAGATAGCCAAACCCCGTTTTCTGTCGGCCTGCAAGTAATAAAGTTCTTCACACTACGTAATACCCCACCATCCACACAGAAATATTTAAATGATTTGTTGATAGTCGGTCCAACAATTCAGGAAGAGCTTTACTCAACTCTTCTTCGGTTTCGGCTAAACAAATTCGCTCTGAAAGCCGACATAAAAAAAATGTATCGCCAAGTAATAATGAATGAAGCAGATTGGCGATACCAGTTGATAGTGTGAAGAAAAGACCCATCTGAGTCCTTTAAAATATGCAAGCTCAACACCGTTCATATGGCATTGGCCCAGTGCGGTGTTCCCTGGCCATAAGGTTTTTAAAGCGGTTGCGTGAATCCCTCGAGCTGTTAAAGTTATTGGGTCTGACTTTTAAGTCGGCGACATGTTAACGGGTGCTGGTTGCGTGGAGGAGCTAGAGACACTTAAGTCTGAAGTAACTCAGGTTCTTCAAAACGCTGGGTTTGAATTGAGTAAGTGGTTTTGAAACTCGCCTGAAGTTACTGCATCCGAGAGCATCGTTAAGCAAATAACACTTTCGGACTCAGAGCTGACTAAGGCATTAGGAATCGCTTGGGTTACCAAAGATGACGTGCTTAAATTTGAAATTGGTACTTCAGTCATGGGTCAAAGACTAAGCGGAACATTCTTTCGGTGACATCAAAGCTAATCGTTCCTCTTGGATTAGTAAGCCCAATCCTTATTACAGGAAAGATCCTGTTGCAGGTGCTTTGGTTTAATAGGCTAGATTGGGATCGGTCGATTCCATTGCATTTTTAATCAGCGTGGAACAAAATTCAGCTTGCCTTGCCACAGGTAGAATATATCTCAATACCGAGATTTGTGATGAGTGAGCCGATGTCACCAATTAAAATTCATGCCTTTTCAGACGCATCTATGTGAGCCTATGGAGTCTGCGTCTATATTCGTTGCAAATCTGCGGAAGGTATTATATTCTCGTTGTTAACTGTAAAGTCCAAAGTAGCGCCGTTCAAGACAAAGACGTCCCCCATCTTGAGTTATGTGCCGCTTACCTACTCGCAGACCTCTGTCGCAAAATCAAGCCTCTTATAAAAGTACCGATCGAACGCAGTATACATATATTGGTCCGATTCAGAAGTTTGTCTTCATTGGATACGTTCCCATCCATTGTCGTTGTCAACGTTCGTATCAAATGGAGTTGCTGAGATTCAAGAGTGGTCAGAGGATAGCACGTGGCGGCATGTATCAACTAAACAGAACCCGGAAGATATCGTGTCAAGTGGTCGAGACGTAATGGAGATGGTGGAATCAATCTGGTTTACAGGTCCATCGTTTTTAGAGGAGCCGGAAAATAAGTGGCCAACGAACGGTTTGATCTGTCACCAAAGCTTTTGCAGATGGAAGCAAAAAATAATGTAGTCGGATTAACCACAATGGTCTCCACCTTATATTTATTGGAAATGATAGAAGGATCACTTAAAACTGTTGTGAGTGTTCGCTTTATAAAAAAGTGTACAAATTTAGTAGTTCCTTTTGATGGTGTACCTTTACCTGTCGAATATCAAGAAGCTTTTAATAAAATTGTCCAGTTAGTTCAAGAGCACGAGTATCAAGAGGAAATTAAAAATATTCCAAAAAACCTTGTTGTTGGTCCAAGTCTACAGAAGCTAAATCCATTTGTCCAAGATGTTGGGCTTGCCTTTTGGGTTGCGGGGGCGACTAGCTAATGCTCCTATATCGTACGATGCCAAGTTTCCAATATTATTGACGCTCTCAATTTGTTTAAAGTTCCGATACATGCACGAGTCGAATTTTCATGTGGGTCCACGAGCACAGCGACAGCGTGTTTGGATAGCAAGCGCGCAGGAAGTCTGCAGTCGGATAGTACGGTCATGCAAGCCTCATCTGATTGCTCAAATCATGGGAGACTTACCCCTAGATCGAATCCTTGCTTTTCGCTTATTCTCCATATGTGGCGTGGATTTCTGTGGCCCTATTGAAACGACGTTGAAAATTCGTGGTAGACCACCCTACAAGTCCTACATTGCCCTGTTTGTTTGTTTTGCGTCCAAGGCAGTTCATTTAGAAGTTGTGTCTGATGTAATAACATGATTCCTTTTTATTGGAATTTCAAAGGTTCGTTGGGCGCCGACGATATCCGCAGATCGTGCACTGCGACAACGCGACGAACTTCGTTGAAGTGGCATGGGGAGCAGAAAGACGTCAGGAAGGGCGATCTGGTCCTGGTCGCAGAAGATCACCAGCCGCCCAACAATGGATCACCGCCAAGGTCGTTGTCGGAAGGGTCAGGGTCACTGTCATGAGGACTAGCTCTGGAGCGATATTTAAGAAGGCAATTCATAAGCTGGCGAGGCTGGCAGTTGGTTGAAGCCGGATAGAGGCCTTCAATGGGGCCGGTGTAGCATGATTAGTTAAAAATAGATACATAAATGAAGAACGAAAACAAACTAAAGTCTAGTATAAGTTAGCATAGCGCGGAGCGGGAACGAAATAAAAGCTCAGTTGTGCTCTCTTGCTAATTCGCCCCGCTTCGCCGCAATCGATAAGATAGACTTAAGTTTAAATTTTGAATATATATCGAATTACAACTATAATCAAGCTAATCAAAATTGTTATTGTAATTTGCTTTGCCTATGCTGGGAGCTGAACATGTATATGACTTTGGTCTACCCATATGACAGAACAATCCAAAAACAAAGGAGGTACGAGAGCAAAGCAGCTGGGCATCCCTAGTTTAAAGTCTTTAACTATTGAATAAGTCTCCAACGCGTAGGAAATCTGCTATTGGTGATGTGCTTGTGGCGAATAATTATCAGCCTACTCTGTCGTCTCATTTGTCGCTCATATCTCTGGCCACCCCAAAGGCTAGGCCTGGGAAGGATTCGGCTTCCTCTGTTACATCTGTGCGATGTCCTCTGTTGCATCGTTCATTAGTTTAATCCCCTTGAAAGTCAACCAATAGGGTCATCAAGCGTCCGGATCTCAAGTACAAATTGATGCTGCAGTTTTACTTACTGTGACACCAAAACCCTTACAAGTGATCTCACCACCGAATTTATTTGTTTATTTTTTTCCGGCTTGCCGCTTACACTTCTGAAAATAAATTATCGGCTAACATCGAAGCCAAAACATAAGCTGATATGAAGATGGCGATCTTTACTATAGTTTTTTCAGAAATTGGTTAAAGTCGGAGATCTTAAGCTCCGAAGTTTGTCCAGTAAGTTCACCTGTTTTAGACGTGATCGACCTCTGCGAATTAGAGGAGGAGTGATAATTTCTGAAAACTTCAAATTCGCTTTTAAAGAGGTAAAATCGCATGAATTTGGAGACATTAGCATTCATATAATTTTTTTCCGTCAATCTTTATATGTTACCTGTTCTTATATACACCCTTCGTCCGAACCGCCCACATATTGGCAACATTCATCCGCTTTTAGATTTGTTTCTAATCTTCCGTCTGATTGTGACCAGCTGGTAGCTCTCGGTGACTTTAAAATCCCAAACTCATGTTGATAAGCCTATGTTGCCTATGTTGATAAGTCACCATTTTTATAGCTTAACACGCACAACGACTTCCTGTGCGCATGTTTGACTGCTAAGCGTATCATCACGTATTTAGATTCGCTACTTTGAAGCCAGTCGCCTATGAAGGTATTTCGCATTATAGCGTCCACCGCTTCTGGGTACTTGGAAATATATATTGCTTGGCGTTCTTTTCCCGAACATACAAGGTGAGTTCCAAAGTATACAAAACTTTAAAAAACAAACAAAACAAATAGTTTTTTTGGCAAAATCAATTTATTTTATTCAAATTAGTCTCCTTCTGCTTTAATACAGCTTTTTGCACGGTCCAAAAGCATGCCGAACGAGTTTTTTAGCTCCTTGCCCGGTATAGCGGCCAGTATGCCGATGCAAGCATTTTGAATGTCCTCTACGTCTGCATAACGCTTTCCTATCGTCGGCAAATGCATTTTTCCGAAAAGGTAGAAGTGGCACGGTGCCATATCAGGTGAATACGGGGGTTGATGCTTAAAATGTGATTTTTAGTCAAATAGTCGGTCACAACCGTCGATCGATGAGACGGCGCATTATGGTGCAACAAACGCCAACCATCTTCGCGATATTCGGGCCGAACACGTCAAATACGGCGCACCAAACGCTTTAAAACTCCAAGGTAGAATACCGCATTAACGTTTTGGCCGGGTGAAACACATTCTTTGTGGACAATACCCTTGGAATCATAAAAACAAATCAGCATTGTCTTCACTTTTGACTTCTCCAGGCGCGATTTTTTGCGTTTCGGTTCTTCCGGCGCCTTCCATTTAGCACTTTGGCGATTCGTTTCGGGATCATATTGAAAACACCACGTTTCGTCACCAGTCACAATCTTTAATGATGTCCTTCGAATGTTGAATTCTGAGCAATTTTTGGGCGTCAGTTAATTTGTGCGGATCAAACCGTGCACACACCTTTTGTAAGCCCAAATGTTCGGTCAAAATGAGATAAATCAATGTCAATTCTATTTCCATGAATTTCAATGATGATTTCGGCTGAATTTTTATGAATTCACGCACAGTTTCGATGGAATTTTCGGTGATCACGGATTTTGGTTGACCCTTATGTTCATCGTCATTTATGTCCTCACGACCACTTTGAAAACGTTGAAACCACTCGTGCACTCTGCTACGGGATAGGCAATCATCGCCATAAACTTGTTTTATCAATTGAAACGTTTCGGTAAAAGTTTTATCAATTTTAAAACAAAATTATATGTTGGCTCTTTGTTCAAAGCTCATTTTCGCACCGCCATGCAATCTTTACTGGAAGTTGATAACGGATAGCAGATTCGAACGCACCAGTTGACATATAGGTGGCGCCACTAGAGGGCGCTAGATTTAAAAAGTCCTGTTTACTTTGGAACGCACCTTGTACGTCGTCGCTGATGGTTAACACGATGCTACAAAGGTCATAACGGTCATAACGTTTCTGTTTGGTTCTCGACTTGTGTCTCCGTACCTCCAAAGGTATTGCTGGGCGTTCTGATCTTCTGCTCGAATCTTCACTTGGTGGATCTCTCTTATGTCTCCGTTGATTCCTATACGCCTCTATCTGATACGATACACAGGCCGACATTAAAAACTATCCACGCATAATTTCAACTGCTCCATAACCATTACGCTTCCCTGAACCAAAGTCCAAAACAAACATAGGTTCCACAGTTTCCGCGTCATATCAAAGAAAAGAAATTAATCAAATTTTACCATATATTGAATTAGTCGTTGTAATCAATTGCGTTGACCATCATTGTTTTTAGTACATATCATTTGGAAATATATGTGTAGTTACTCAAATTAAAAAATGGCATCTAGCAGTTCCGATTTTCTACATTTACTTTTGTGCTTTTATGATTTCTCCTCAAACATTTTCCAATGGAAGACTTTTTTTTATACCCTTGCAGAGGGTATTATAATTTTGGTCAAAAGTGTGCAACGCAGTGAAGGAGACATCTCCGACCCTATAAAGTATATATATTCTTGATCAGGATCACCTCCTGAGTCGATATATATGAGTCGGTATAAGCATGTCCGTCTGTCCGTCTGACCGTCTGTCCGTCTGTCTGTTTCTACGCAAACTAGTCTCTCAGTTTAAGTGCTATCGAGTTGAAACTTTGCACACATCCTTCTTTCCTTTGCAGACATAAGTCGGACCGGCCGGGATCGGCCGACTATATCCTATAGCTGTCATAGAACGATCGATATGGGCATAACTTTGGTGTTTTTTAAGTTAGAAAGATGGGATTTGTTACAGATTCTATTTTGGGAAAAACAATCTGATTTGTCATAAGGATCTGAATTTCATAAGGATCGGCCGACTATATCCTATAGCTGCCATATAACTGATTGATCGGAAATGCTATATCGTTTTTTTTTCTAGTACATATCATTTTTAAAGTGTATGTGTTCCAACTTAAATTAAAAAATGGTATCTAGCAGTTACCATATCTTTGGAATACTCATCCAAAGTTAAAATCTCCGATTTTCTACATTAATTTTTGGTCTTCTATGATTTTTCCCCAAACATTTTCCTATGGAAGATTTTTATTTTCTTATTGAAATCAGTAGATCATACCATGTTTTAATTTCGGATTTAAAAAAAAACTCGAAAAAATTTTATTGAATTTATTATAGGTGGTTAAACAATATTTTCTTCAACTAAATTGGAGGTTTTAATTTCATATTTTCAAAAAGTCATGGCTATCTACAACTTCTGTAAAGCTTTACTAAACAAGCTGAACCTGCAATAGATACGTTTTGAACAAAGAAACAGTTTTAGATAGCCATGACTTTTTGAAAATATGAGATCAAAAACTCCAATTTAATTGTATTCCAATATAGTAGAATATACCATCTACTGATTTCAATAGGAAAAAATGTTTGAGGAAAAATCATAGAATAACAAAAATAAATGTTGAAAATCGGAGAATTTAACTTTGGATGAGTGTTTCAAAGATATTGTAACTGCTTGTTGCCATTTTTTAACTTGAGTTGATACACATACGTTTTCAAAATAATATGTACTAAAAACAATGATGGAAAACACAAATACACGACCTGTATAATTCAATATATGGAGAAATCAATTTCTTTTCTTAGGTGTACCTTAGGTGGGTGATGAAACGTATGTTTTTTCTGGGCTTTGGTTCAGTGGAGTCTAAAGGTTACGGAGCATTTGAAATTTTACGTAGAGGAAAAAAAAATTTTAATTGTCGGCTGTGTTATCAGAATAGGTTAAGACGGCTGGCCGTTACTGGCATAGAAAATGCTCAACATTTTCTTCCTCTTTTTTTCGCCTACAGCGGCGGCAGTAGTCGTTGTTGGGTGAATTCTTTCGCCTGGCATGCGTTCCCACTAGTCAGTGCCCCGTAATGACTCTAATAGCAGTGCTGATGCGGGTCCTGTCCATCTTAAGTAATTGGGATGCTCTTTTGTTTGAGATATTGGGTCAATAGGGAATGAATTCCCAGCAAAGTTGGTTTCTCATTTGTTGGCTTCTCTCAGTTGAAGTTTTGATGAGGTTATTGGTATACCATGAAGCGGTTTGGTAGTGCCTATGCGAGCCAATTCCAATTCCTGTGACCATGGACCCAAATGAGGCTTATGTCATACTGATTGGCCATTTCGTGAAGAGATGATTTACAGTCTGAGAGCGTTTTCAAGTTGCTGGTGACCGAGCGACTTAAACTTGCGATCGATTTGTTCTCTTAGGTGTACCGCGGAAACTGTGGGTGATAGAACCTATGTTTGTTCTGGACTTTGGTTCAGGGGAGCCTAAAGGTTATGGAGCTGGTAAAATTATGCGTGGAGATTTTTTGCTGTTGGCCTGTGTAATTACATAAGTTGTTGATCAGATCAGATCAGATAACTACATAATTACATAAGCTTTGTAATAATGGTTAGCTGGTAATGTCAATATAAAAGAACTTAAGTGCTATGTACTAGTTCTGGGTCTGCTGACTCAGATCGAATGGTATTGGCTTTCTTCTGAGCTCGCTGTCAGTAAGTCGGTCATTCTGTTTTTTTTTTTTTTTTTTTTTTTTGCGCGGTTCCCGCTGCATACGTACAGCCAACCTCCCGTCCAACCGACCGAGGGACGCTGCCGCGTAACGTACGGCTCGAATCGCGGGAATAGATCCGAGATAGATAAGCGAGGATTAGGAGAAAGATATTACGAGGAAGAGTGTTGCACAGATAAAGCGGTTAATATAAGCGATTTAAGATTGTTAGTAGGGCAAAGTGACAAGATGTGGTAGAGACCATTGTAGTCCGAACATAATACCCTGAACGGATCGTGTTGGGCATATGTCGAACTACAATGGCTGAGGAGCAGAGGATGAAAGTTTCTGGTCCTTCTACTAGGAATGTTAACATTTAAGCGTGTTAGTAAATGCTGGCTGTCTATATTTCCATAAATAAGATTATATAAAAACATGACACCCAGCATCGTTCTACGATTTATTAATGATGGTAAGTTGATTAGTAAAAGTCTACTATGATAAGAGGGGAGGTAAAGATTTGCATCCCAATTAAGTCCCCTAAGCGCAAAAGTAAGGAAGTTTTTTTGTACAGATTCAATGTGATCTTGGTGTACTCCATATTGAGGCCCCAGACACACGATCCATACTCAAGAATCGGACGCACCAGTGATGTATATAACGTTTTAGTTATGTACGGGTCATTAAATTCTTTTGACCATCTTTTAATAAAACCAAGCACACCCATAGCTTTATTAACCATGGTAGATACATGGTCGGTAAATTTAAGTTTCAAATCTAATAGGACACCTAGATCGTTAACCTGAGTTAATCGTTCTAAGGCGTTCCCATAGAGAAAGTACATAGCCTGGTGAGGACTAGATCGGTAAAAAGACATAAGTTTACATTTCGATCCATTAAGCTTTAGGTTATTTGCTAAACACCAATTTTGAAGTTTATCCAAATCGGATTGAAGTCTAGACGGGGACGCTGGTGAATTTATACTGAAGGCATAGCTTAACGTCATCAGCGTACATAAGTACAAGTGAATTAGTTAAGGCAAGGGGCAAGTCGTTAATAAACAGAGTAAAAAGTAGGGGTCCAAGATGGCTTCCTTGGGGCACCCCCGATGTGGCACGGACTAAACGCGAGGTAACATCTTTAAAGAAAACACGTTGGGTTATCCCTGATAAGTAGCTCGAATTCCACATAAGAAGATCAGTTGGAAATCCCAAAAGACTGAGTTTACTTATAAGAAGCGAATGGTTAACAGAGTCAAATGCTTTACTGAAGTCAGTGTATATGACGTCTGTTTGTAAGCCATTCCGGAAGCCATCCGTGATAAAAGATGTTAGCTCCAATAAGTTGGTAGTGGTGGAGCGGCGCTTCATGAAGCCATGCTGGAACGGAGTTATTATTGAACTACATAGGTGTTGCAAATGTGGAGTGATAAGTTTTTCAAAAAGCTTTGGAATTGCTGACAATTTAGAGATGCCTCTATAATTAGCAGCGTCGGATTTTTTCCCTTTTTATGCAGCGGAATAATGAAGGATTCCTTCCACATAAGGGGAAAGATCGAAGTTTCCAGCGATAGATTAAAGAGTTTAACAAGCGGTTTGCACAGTGCCTCGGCGCAGTACTTCAGAACACAGCCTGGTACTCCATCAGGGCCTGGCGAATACACGGGCTTAACCTTAAGAAGATCCGATAACACACCACTTTGATCGAAATATGGGCAAAATATAAGGTTGGCTGATTGGATATTATAAGTGTAAGGCTGAGCTAAACTGCTGCTAGGTGAATAGGTAGTTTGAAAAAACTGTGCAAAGAGATCGGCCATTGCCTGATCGGTGTTCGCATAAGAGTTCTCAAACGTAAGCAGTGGGGGAAAAGATACATGTTTACGCTTAGTGTTTACAAAGTTATAAAACTGCTTCGGATCCTGAGTAAACTGAATCCGTCAGCGGCGAATATAACTCCTATAACATTCTGCGTTATGCACGGTGAAGTTGGACCGAGGTACTAAATATCTTGAATAACTAACTGTGCAGCCAGATAATCTATGTTTGTTTAAAAGTCTACTCATACTATTCTTTAAATTTATAAGGTGCCTTGTATACCAAGGCGGATTCGTTGAAGCGGACGGATATTTCCTCGGCACGCAAGCCTCGAAAAATATGTTCAAAGTGTAATAAAATTTTTGTAATGCGATGTTTATATCCTCGCATGCCAGTAAATCAGACCAATCAAATTCCAAAATTAACTTATTTAATTTCGTAAAGTCAGCCTTACGAAAGAAACGAACTTTCTGAGATTTAACTGTAGACTTAAGGTCAAAAAAGTAATTATTTTCGATTGAAACCTCAAGAGTGGGATGATATGGATCCTCAGGGTTAGAAAGGGGCAAAGTTCTGGAAAGAGTAATTCCATCAGGATCAGAAACGAAACATAAGTCCAACAGCCGACCTAAAGAATTTCTAACGTGGTTAATTTGCCCGAGTGACATGTCAAACATGACCTCAGGGAAATCATGGTGGGAGTTAAGCTGTAAAGACGGTGACT